>NC_140589.1:13925050-14525050 GCF_964204655.1 Triturus cristatus | reverse complement strand
TCGGATTCTGAAAACCTGCTGCCAGGTCAGACAGTGATTCTAAACATGTTATTCTGGTCGCTCCTGTTTTATGCGATCCGAATTTATTATAGAAATATCAGATCTGCTTAAATGTCTGAAAACTGTGATTTGGTAAGAACGCCTCCTACCCAAGGAATGGTCAAAAGATAACCCCACCCCCCCACCCATCAAAGGGGCGAATACGGCAGAAACCCCGGGTTTCACCCAAGGATGGCTCATAGGATCCTTAAACCCCTCCCTCGGTGGTGGGGGAGGGGGAGGGGCGTGTCTGTCAAACGATGAAATGTGAGAGTAACTCCAGCCTGGACTCCAGGTCTCGGGTGTGGCTTGAACCCTGGTGACAAAACCGAGCTCAAACTATCTAGGAAGGCGCCCACATCTGGCCGCTGGGGTCGCGGGGAGGGGAGCTACCCACGTGCATCTCCTTCTGAGCGTCATTGAGCCACGAATGCAGCTTCCAACCCAGCAGGACCCGGGCTTCCTTTTGTCTGGGTTTTCAAGGTCATCTCCTTGCAGGCTTTCTTGTACCCCATAGAAATGTCCCTATAGCCGATTCGAGTTTCTGTGAAAAAAAATCTGAATAGAGAAAGCAATCGGCCAAACATAGGGGCATATTATCAAGGGCCTATCGCCACAGCAGCAACGGGCCTTAGCGTGAGTTTTTGGCCGATAGTGGCCCGTTTTTTTTATCTCAAAGCATGTTAGCGATATTTATCTCTAATGACAGCAAAGCAGTGCTTTAAATGGGCCGGTAGTCACCGGTACTGAGTACCGGCACTTCTTAGATTTAGCACTCGGAGTACCGGCACTTCTCTACTGCCGAGGAGAGTACCAGTACTCATGAAAAGCTGGTCCTGGCGGCCTTTCTTTGATAGCTAAGGCACTTCTGTAGACCTGCGCCAGCCCAGCTGAACAATTCGGCGTGGGCTCATTTGCATACCAATCGGGTGTTCACAGACATCGAGGCCGCCCAGTGACAGCGTAATTAAGAGAGCCATGGGAGGTAACCAGGTTCAAATGGCTTTAAGCCCACCCGATTATTTTGTTAAGTGTCTGCTAATGTTTGTCTGCTTGCCTGTGATTGTTGAGAAAAACGAGAGAACGGGGGAGACAATAGAGACACTCTTGGTAGTTATATTAAAAGAAATGTGTGGAATGCGTTGTGGGTGCATGTCTGCTTGTTTCTTTCTGTGTCACTGGAGAACATATAGAATTGTGCGGAGCAACAGCAATTAACAGAATTGATGTTGAAATATCGCCGCGTTTGGGTTTCGGTTGTTTCTAACGAGTAAACAAACCTGCTTTGTTTATTGAAAGACATTTCTCATGTGTTTTGGTATGTGCGGCAAGTAGTATCGAAATCAATAAGTATCGGCATGACTTCTAAGCCCCGCCCCCAAACCCCACCCACTCGCCACATTTAAATGAGTACCTGCACTATTTTGCCCCCATTTAAAGCACTGCAGCAAAGTAGGCTTTCCCGTGCAAAAAGGCGCGCAAACACCACTGCTCCATATTACCAAGGGGCTCCTTGAAATTCTGAAGAGCCAAAAAACTGGCTCTAACTGTAGTTGGAGCCAGTTACTTAAGACCAGAAAATAGCAGGCCTTAAAAATGGTGATAAAACTTGGGCCCATATCTCTGCAGGTTTTGGCGCTGGCCAGCGCTGCAAGCAATGTTGCAGCGCTGCCCTGCGACAAAACTAAAGTGCAGGAATGCACACAATCAATAAGGTAGTGTGCATTTCCGTGCCACAGTCATGAAAAGTGTTGCTGCGCTGCAACAAGACAGCGTTGCAACACTTCTCACTACGCCCTTCTTGCAACAGCATGGATGCGCTGTAATCACTGGACAGCGCTCCAAGACGCAAGTAATGACAGATACGTCAGGAATCCTGACGTATCTGCCTCCGCTAAATTCATGCATTGCTGCAGTTGTGTCACAACCATGACGCAACTCCAGCAATGCATGGGGCAAGCCTATCCCTGTCGCACTACCTCACCCTCACGCCTACCATCAGGCAGGCGGAAGGTACTGACGCAGTGCGGTTCCTGAGGGGTGCCCGAATGTTGGCGCTGTTGGAGATCCATCGGTGGTGGTTGCGCGCTGCGGTGTCATCGTTTGGAAGCATTGGTGGAGTGTTGGTGCGGAGGGAGATGACGAGATGTTCTTTGCTGGCCTTGATCCAGCTGCGAGGGGGTGCGGTGATGGCGGTGGCGTCCGGTGGGCATGGTGAAGACGTGATATTACCAGTGATGATCGGTCCAGGAGAGTCCGGTGTTGTGGCTGTAGTTGAAGTACCCGCTGGCGGCGGTGACGTGCTCGACCGTGTGTCCTGCTATATGGGCCTGTTGAGGTGACTTGCTGCTTGGGTCTGATGTAGGTGACCCTCCTCAGGAAGGGGTGGTGCTCTGGTCACCGGGGTTGTCCAGGTGCAACTGGAGTTCACCGAGTTGGATGTCGTCGGTGGATGGGAGACCCTGGGGTGCAATGAGGTCTACAATGATATTTGAGAATGGGGGGGCCTCCACATAAGGGTGCCGCAGAGGATCTTCTTGGACTGGTCCGGATCTGGGAGTTGACGTGGTCCATGGTCACCCATGGCACATTAGAGTGCGTTGCCAGTCGGAGTGTGCCTCTGTAGGTGACGGCAATGCCTCCTCCTTGATGGTCGGGGTGCTCCTTGCGGGTGATACTGCAGCTGTCAGTGATGGTGAAGGCGATGTACGGCATGGAGCAGAGGTTGGTTCTGGCAGGCGAGGTGGCGTCCAGGGTTGATGGCGAGGAGGGGGCTGGCGTCGTAGCGGTGGAGTGTCCAAGAGGAATGCTCCTTCGTGGTGGGCGTGGTCCAGGGGCAGACGGACGCAAACGGCGTAGCCTATGGGTCGCCTTTGGCACGGGAGAAGACCATTACAATGCAGGCAGTACATCGTCTGCAACGCAACTCTGACAACACGGGTGCCTTAACATCGAATTTGATCACAATGCATTGTGAGGTCAGTAGTGGGGTAATTTAAAGTTTCTCAGGTGTGTAAGGGTTTTGGGGAAAAATTTTAAAATGTACATTTTTCTTGGGGTAAAATATGAAAAATGGGGTGTTTGTTGGGGTAAAATATGAAAAATCAGGTGTTTGTTGGGGTAAAATATGAAAAATGGGCTGTGCATTTGTCTCAAATTGGATTTTTGTGTGTGTATTGGGGGCTCAAAAAAGGAATTCCAAGGTTCACGGTTGGGTTTATTGTGCAAAGGTCAGTTTTGGGTTGCACTCACTGAAGTGAGAACAGTGATCTTTATGTCTCCACTATGCAACACCCACTATACTGTTGCAATGTGCCTAGTAATAGTATGCATTGGAATGGAATGCAAGGTGATGGCATGCACCACAACTAAGTATAAGCCTTTGGTGGTACGCCCGCTGTGCATGGGCACACAGCGGCCACCATTGAGAAGTGCGGGGTGTGCTGGGCAGCTGTGAGGTGGTAAACACCAGAAATAACACTGGATGGTGCGTAGACGTGGGGATGTGCGTGTGAGAGTGCATTGTTAAACATTTATTGAGGGAAGTCTTACCTCAAAGCTGTGTCCCGCGTCTTTTTAGCTCCTGCTCTCCTGCGTCTGCTTCCAGGAAAAGAAAGTAGGCAGCCAGGCTCCCTCCCCTGAGTCAATCACAATGCTGCGATGCAGCAGTGGGATTGGTAATCGGCAACAGGACAAGTCATGCAGGCAGGGGCCGGAGGGGTGGCCATATTCTCCATGCAAGCTGTAATGCAGCCTGCATTGCGAACAGGGAAGTGCGCATGACTAATTTGGATGGCCTGAGTGGGCCGACCAAACAGTCATTGTGCACTTAAGTGGGCATGTCAATCCGCCCATGCCCTGCTCTCTGTTTGGAGCCTTCCAATCCACCCTCCCACCCCCTTAGGATACATAGCATAATTACATCAGTTAGTTATCCCTTGTTTTTAACTTGTGATCTGTTTTTTTGGCTTCTCGGAGCCCGCACTTCCCGCTTCTTGCCGCTGCTGCCCCTGTGGCCCGCACCCCTGTCATCGTCCATTGCCGCCTCCTAGCTGATCGTTCCTCCCCCCTCTTAAATTGCAGAAGCTGTGCAGTTGCACAGCGGATGTGCTCCGCTGGCGCGCAGAAAGCATGCCTAAGCCAAGCCCGTCGGCGCCCGTCCGTGACCTGACCGCGACCAGCACCAGGAACCCTGGATCTCGAGCCAGCCACTGCTACAGCTCAGCCACCCTCCACACACTCAACCACGGAAAACTCAGAGACTGCCAACAGGCCTCGCCAATCATGACCCACAGCCAGTTCTCCTGCCTACACTGCCGCCAGATCTTAACCACCACCCTGGCCTCCAACACATCCGACGCCAGCGTCGCAGCCAGAGAACTCCACACATGGATTTCCAACTGCACATAGAAGCTCGCCCCGCTACTCAAGACTGACAAACAGTGCCCCAGGAAAGCCGCCTGGTTCACTACTGATCTCCAAAAGCAAGACGCACCTGCAGATGCCTGGAGAAGAACTGGAGAAACACCAAGACACCCGAAATCTACACCACCTACAAGGACGCCATGATGGACTACCACAACCAAATCCTCAACAACTCCCCCAACTACAAGCAACTCTTCAAGGTCATTCATGAATTCACCAACCCACGCAGCAATGCCACAGACCTCATCCCATCCCAAGACCTCTGCAAAAAGTGTGGAACCTACTTCCAATTCAAGATCAAAAAACTCTACCACAACTTCGCCGACCATCCACCAGATGCCACAGCCGGCCCCCTGCCCCCTCGACACACCAGCCAGCCCACCATCTCCACCTGGACGCTGGTCACAACTGAATACACCGCCTCAACCATGAAAGGCATCAACTCGGGGGCCCCCACCGACCCCTGCCCGCCTCTCATCTGCCACAGCACCGAGATCGCTCTACTCGCCGCCACAGACGACATCTGCACCCCCCTGGACCAAGGCCAATCTGCAGCCCTCATCCTTCTCAACCTTTCAGGGGCCTTCAACACCATCTCCCACCGCACACTAGTCGCCAGACTACAGGACGCCGGCATACAAGGAACAGCCCTAGACTAGATCCGATCATTCCTCACCAGAAGAAGTCAAAGGATCAGACTGCCACCCTTCCTCTTCGATCCTACGAAAATCACCAGCGGAGTCCCACAGGGGTCATCTCTGAGCTCGACCCTCTTCAACATCTATATGGCCCCCCTCGCCGCCATCGTCCGACAACACGGCATCAACATCGTATGCTAAGCTGATGACACCCAGCTCATCCTCTACCTCACCAAAGACCCCACCACCGCCTGACTCAACTTCCAGAAAGGAATGCATGACGTCGAAATCTGGATGACCAACAGCTGCCTGTAGCTCAACGCCGAGAAGACAGTTGTCCTCGTCCTTGGAACCACGCCTTCAGCTTGGGACAAGACCTGGTGTCTGCTGCCCTGGGAAGCCCACCTACCCCCTCCGACCACGCCAAAACCTTCAGCATCGTACTCGACTCATCCCTCACCATGAACCGGCAAGTCTACACTGTCACCTCCAGCTGCTTCAACACCCTCCGCATCCTCCGCAAGACCTTCAAATGGAACTCCCCAGAGTCAAGGAAGACAGTCACCCATGCACTCATCACCAGCAGACTGGACTAATGAAATGCATACTACGCCGGCATTTACAAGTCCCTACTCCGCAAACTCCAGACATTACAGAACACCGCCACCAGACTCACTCTCTGCATTCCCCGGCACGAACACATCAGCCAACACCTACGTAGACTCCACTGGCTCACCTTGGAGAAAAGAGTCACCTTCAAAATCCTCACTCATGCCGACAAAGGCCTACACAACAATGGACCCAAATACCTCAATGACAGAATCAACTTCCACGTACCCAAAAGAGACATCCTATCTTCCAAACTCGCACTGGCCGAAACCCCGCGCACCCACAGAGCCAGAGCAGGTGGTAGATCCTTCTCCCACATTGCATCCAAGACCTGTAACGAGCTGCCGGCAGACATCAGACACGCCCCCTCCCTGAACACCTTCAGGAAGACCCTCAAGACCTGGCTCTTCGGCTAACAGTTCTGCGCCCGAACTCCCCCCCCCCCCCCAGCGCCTTGATACCCTAACGGGTGAGTAGCACGCTTACAATTCCCCTGATTGATTCATTGATTGAGTTATCATCATGTGATGATTGTTCCTCTTCTACACTGCTTGAGGTGGTGGGGCAATGCTCTTCCACCATAGCGGAAGAGCCACCACTGGGGGTGGGTGATCTATGTGTGTTAAGCCTGAGTGACTCACCCCCAGCCCTCCTGCGCTACGCGTCCTACCTTCTCCTCACCTGGACATTGACAGCATGGCACAATCCACTGCACTCTCTCCAAATCTGCGACTCAGCCAGCAGGAGCATCAGCCAGGTGTGATTTCACTCGGCTGGGCACAGCAGTCGCCGCCAAGTACGCTGGTGGACCTCCTGATGCAGTTGATGCAGCAGGGTCCCCTTAGCCGTGAAGGCGCAGCACTTACCCCACACAAGTTTGCTGTAGTGCAGGGGCCTCAGCCTCCACAGCATACGGCCAGCCCAACATCATCTGGCCTGTGAGTCAGGGAGACGGCACACACCGTTGGTAATCCCCTCCGTGCACCCCGGTGTAGTGGTGGATTGTAGTATGCGATGCGGACCTCACTACATTGGTGCGCAGTAGCGCCTCTACCATTAACTGATCCAAGGGTCGCAAGGCGGTCTTCTCACACAGGTCAGCTACATGGCTCCATGCGACCTGCCAAACTTCGCCACCAGGTACTGGCGATTGTTGTGCATCAATGTCTCCCACCACAGCTCATCGACTCCACAGCTCCTCCACATCCCACTCCAGGCTCCAGACGCAGGTCCAACGAGGCATCCAGGCTCAAGACGCAGGTCCAGTGTGGCATCCAGGCTCCAGATCCAGGTCCAGGGAGGCATCCAGGCTCAAGACGCAGGTCCAGCAAGGTATCCAGGCTCCAGACGCAGGTCCAGTGGGGTATCCAGGCTCCAGACGCAGGTCCAGGGAGGCATCCAGGCTCCAGGCGCAGGTCCAGGGAGGCATCCAGGCTCAAGACGCAGGTCCAGGGAGGCATCCAGGCTCAAGACACAGGTCCAGGGAGGCATCCAGGCTCAAGACGCAGGTCCAGGGAGGCATCCAGGCTCCAGGCGCAGGTCCAGCGAGGCATCCAGGCTCCAGACGCAGGTCCAGGGAGGCATCCAGGCTCAAGACGCAGGTCCAGCCGGGCATCCAGGCTCTCATCCTGGTCATCCTGGATGTTGGGTAGCTTGAGGGGGTTGTTGATGTGTGCTGCACTTGGCCCTTGCTGCTCCAATCTGCATAAAACTTTTTTTTTTTAGCATCTTTTCTATGTGAGGTGGACTGTTAGGCTATTTTTTAAGTTAGAGGGAAAAATGACTCATGTTGGCTGCCTAACGTGCGATTTTTTTATCGCTAATGGGCTTATCACCACTTTTTTAACGTTAGCGCGAGTATTTTTATCGCAGTCTCACTAATTTTATCACCGGACATTTCAGCCGGTAAGAGAAACTATCGCCTGTTAGCGGCGAGTTGTTAATACGACGCTAACACGGCGATAAATTCCCGCGGTAGACGGCGATAAAAAAAGTCACGCTAATGGCGGTTAGCGATAATTATCACCAATTCTAGACAATATCTCCCATAATGTGGCATTTAAGGTAAAATATTTATTCTGACAAGATGGCAGCCGCCCACGGTAGCCTGTTCCAATTCCTGTTTTTAACTGTTGAATTGCAGAGCCTCCTGGCCAGGTGGTGAAGGCGACTCCTCATTTCATCAAAGACGAAGGAGGCAAACATGGGGCCATTTTATCAAGGAACGGCGATAACAGTATCGCCGCTTTAGCGGCAGGAAACTGCCGCTAAAGCGGCGATAATGGGCTTGATAATATGACCTTGTGAATTCCCATAGAAACCCAGGTTCTGGTTTGAAGTACACTACATCTCTTATACTCCTGCTCTGCTGGGCTGGGGGTAACAGGATAGAGAAAATACTTCAACATGCTATATGCCTCATTTACGAGGTTTCGGATCAGGGCAGTGCCGCAGGGAATCTTGCTGTGCTGCCCTGCGTCAAAAGAAAAGGACAGGAATGCTGCATATCTATGACACACGGCACGTTCCTGTCCTCTTCCCCAGCGCTGCAGCACAATGGGCTGCCGTGCGCCAACGCAGGTACCTTTGTAGCACGGTGAAGGGTGTCTGCGATGTATCGGTGATTCTTTTCGAGCAGGAAGGGACACCTTCCTCCACCAAAAACAATGTTGCTCCTTCTATATGTGCAACAGAATGCAGCACACATCGAAAGAGCAAAACATAGGAAGAAAAAAAAATATTTCTCCTCATTGCGCCATCCTTATGCCTCCGGCGTACGTTTTTAGACCTACCTCAGATTTATGATTGCTTGTAAATCTGAGGCAGTCTCAAAAAGCCATGGATGTTGCTGGGAACGCCCCCAGCAACACCCATTGCACTCCCCTTTAACATAGAAAACTGCGTCAAAGGGAATGATATTTACAAGGCTGCCTCAACCCACTCAAAGCTGCCTTGTAAATATGGAGCAGGACACAGCGCCACTGAAGCATCAGAAAAATTGATGAACTGGTGGTGCGGGGGCCTCGTAAACATGCCCCCATAAATAGGGGCCTCCATCAAGCATGTCCTCCGTACTTGCTGATTGAGGTAGGCACATTTTGCAGCGATGCACTGTGGGCCTCGTTACTATATTTCGGTGAAGGGCAGTGTGAGAAGTTGGCCTGATATATGCTGTCCACTAATTATAGTGGGCACCCTGTATCAGTCCAAACAATCCCTTATGGCGTTGTATAACTCCTTAGCACATGTGTAATCAATTATTTTACGTAAGTATATAACGTGTTTCCACATGAATGATCAAGTTACTAATACAAGAAAATACAAATGAGATCTTCCTTCTTGCTTCTTAATTCCTTTAATACTGCAAAAATCCCAATGTTTGATTCCAGCCTGACTTAGGAAGTTCTAGGGCTAGCACTGGAGTACTCATGTTACCTCACCCAGGGAAGCCGGGTGCATAGGTGTCTTTTGGTGTCGGGTCGCGCCGCCGATTTCAATGGAAGCTGGCGAAGAAGTGCTGCTGCCGTGAAGAGGAGAAGTGTCCGAAGCGATCCAAGCCTGGATCTAGGATGGGAGGAACCTGAAAGCAGAGGGGACAGAGTCTGGGTCACTTGTCAGTGACCAGGGGCACGATGGATAAATGTCCACATATGTCGGGTGCTTCAGGTGAGTTGACGGGTGTCTTGACTCTTCAGCTATGAGGTTCAGGAGGTGTTGACGAACTCCATGAGCCTGATTCGAGCTGTTCCATGAAGTCTGTCGAGTGCTGCGGTGTCGGCGACCAGAATGGACCCAACAAGCCTTAGCAACGGCAAGTCACTGGAATTCAGAGAAAGGACTGCGG
The DNA here is from genome assembly GCF_964204655.1 of Triturus cristatus. Classification (NCBI taxonomy): domain Eukaryota; kingdom Metazoa; phylum Chordata; class Amphibia; order Caudata; family Salamandridae; genus Triturus; species Triturus cristatus. The sequence continues at coordinate 14,515,495 of NC_140589.1, read as the reverse complement.
TGCAGACCAGCAAGGTCTGAGGGACTCACCCAGCAAGGGTAAGTCAGGGCACGTCTGGAGCAATCAGGAAAGCCCAAGTAGAAGTGGAGTTGCCTTCCTGGGGACCTGCTAGCCAATGGGCTAGTGATCGCGAAGGAGCCTCGAGCGGTCGCACTTGAAACTGGCCAACGGGTCACTCATGGTGTGGAGGCCAGCAATCTTCGGTGCAAGAGGTGCTCAAGGCTGGGGCTACTCGGAGCCCAAAGCACATCTTCGAGGAGGATCAGGAAGATGCTGTTGCTGCAAAAGAACACAGTGTCCAGGGGTCACGGTTCCACGTCTCCCACGATAGCCACGGGCCTCAGATTTGCTGTCGACTCAGGCTAGCCTTGGGGAAGTCTGGAAATCTACCTCTGGTGATGCAAAGATTTTGGCGTCCTGCGGGAGCTTCAACGATGCAGACCGGTCAGTTGCTTCTTTGGTGCCTGCCAAGCAGGGGAGTCACTCCTTGACCCCAAGGGAGATTTCTTCAGTCTTCTAGTCTGGATAGAACATTGAAGGTCCAGGATTTATGTTGCAGAGTTTCGTCCAGGGTAATCTAAAGTCTCAAGGACTGGGTTCCCATACTTATAGTAAGTTTGGGTGTTGGACATACTCTAGGGACCCACCTATGGGAGGGTTTGGAAAGAGGGGTGGTTTAACCCATTTCCTTTGTCCAGTTTCGCGCCAGGTAGCCCCTGCAACCGGTTTGAACTGGACTATGCACAGGGACAGCAAACGTGCCCTCAGTGCAGGACTTCAAAGCACCAGAGAGTGCTCCCGCCCAGCCCCAATACACATCTGCCTGTCTGGGGAGGTGGTTACACCTCCCTTCGATAGGAAACCTATTGTCCAGGCCTCCCCTGCCGGAGTTTCGGTCAGCAGCAGGAGGCCAGGCCCGTGTCTGTGGCAGAGGCATCCATTTTGTGATGCCAGGGCTCAGGAAAGTCCTATTGGGTTTGACCAGTGTGAACATGTCTTTCCCTCTAGAAGGGTGGAATGCAATCCCCGCCACCAGACCTGGCGGGGGTAGTATTCCAAAGTGTTTGACACCAAACACGAAATGTTTTGATGCAGCCATCCCAAAGTTAGCATTTACCGCGAGGTTATAATGCACTTGAGAGTATATGGTATGGCTGTATCACAGAACAGCCATAAGGAAGTATCTCCGAAAGCTGCAGAGGGGCTCAGCTCGTGCTTGGGCACCCTCTCACATAAAACCAAGCACTCTGCCTTCCGGATTGTCAAGGACTGCCATAGGAGTGGCTTATAGGTTTATATGTGTCTGTATATGTATGTGGATATAGGTAGCCTATACCACTGTAAGGGGGGCAAGCACACCCTTACCCAGGCCGCAGTAGCAGACCTGTGGTGTAATTTTGGAGTGCTTCCCGGGGGTGGCATAATACATGCTTCAGCCCCTGGTAGGCCTCTGAGATACCTATGCCCTAGGTACATAGTATACCATATACTAGGGGCTTATAAGGCACTGCAGAATCCAATTAGATATGTACCTAATGTACCTGCAAACCATTTTAGAGAGGAAGCAGCTAGGCTGTGGGCCTGATTAGCAGGGCCACAGCCAGACTAAGGTTGAAAAACCGTGAAACACCAGCAAAAAGTTGTGGTACCCATGTGAAGCAGATCCTACTCTCCTACACAGTGGTGCCAAGTTTTGCTCAGAAGCCCATGGCCCGGCACTAGTGAAGTTCATGGGTGTCGAATACCAAGGCTGTGTAGTCTAGATTCCACTTGATGTCTCTTAATCCACTACCAGAGACTGCCTGCCACTTTACCTCACTCTGACATGCTTCTGGTGTCTCCCTTTGTCACGGTCTTTCCATCTTTTCCTGCTTCTTTACCCCTTGTGAGGTTTTGATTCACTCTCTAAATCACCTTCAACCACCTCAAATTAAGAACTAGTGTGAATGGTCTCTGTAAGGAGTTAGCCTCACGTATAGGCTCAATATCCTTTGAAGCCAGAAGCTGAGCACAGTACAAAAGATAGTAATGTATAACAGTGATTTTCATTCCACTATGAACACTTCTCTTATTTTGGTACTGAAACCTGATAATTTATACAGAATAGTTTTAGATTATAGAAATTTAAATGCACCTACACGCACAAATGCTATACAAACCTCTCACAGTAGTGGATTAATGGCAAATATAGTGAGAAAAAAATATCAGACGACATTAGACATATCTAATGGTTCCTTTAGTCAAAATATAGCACCTGAATCCCAGTATCTAACCGCTAGGCCTGGGTGGAGTTCACAGAGTTTGACTATGAGGAACTCCGTAAAGTGACCCAGAAACTCTACCACGCTACGCGGAGTTCCGCAAGCGGTGGAGTGCGATACGTCACACTGCTCACGCTGATTTTTTGCGCCAGGTGTTTGTCCAGCGCTGTAAAATCAGTGCAATCGCCACCACGTGTAGCTCAAAAGGGTCGCTGCTCCTTTCTGCCACTCGAGTAGAAGTTCAACTCAAACGGCAGCATCCTCAATGCGAACGGGTCGCTCAGTGCGAGCGGTAGCGACCAGCCTCCACTGCCCGTGTTGAGAAATCTCACCGGGATGGGGTCTGGAGTAAGATTTTCCTCTATCGCACTCGCCAACTAAACGTTGGTGAGCCGCAAGAGAGGAAAAACTCTGCTCTGACCGCTACGCTGAGTTTTTTGGAATTCCGCGCTCTACGCAGAGCGCGGAGTGTGAAAAACTCTGCAAACTCCGCGAGCAGAGCGGAATTTCACACCAAGGCCTACTACCCGCCTTCTCATTTGGAGGTTTTCAGTACACATATTCACAAGTCCAGCAATGGTAAGAGAATAACCCCATGCTTTTTGCACTAATAATTATGGAGATCTTCTAGGAAGTTCCTGAGGAGCTATCAGATATTGATAATATATACATTTCAGATGATGACTTGATGGAACCCCTGGCTACAGTGGACAGAGACTCTTTTGTTCTGACGTGGGTGTAGAATACATTTTAAGAAGTCGAAAATGTTTACTTCTTTAGGATATGAGTCGTCCAGAAAGGATAATGGCTCAGTACCAGACTTCTTACAGATGTGTTCTAGTTTACAGCCTCCAAACACATTAAGCAAATCATAGGCCCTAAATCGGTTTCTTAACTTTAGTAGAGCTTACTTGTCACATTATGCTGAACGAGGGAAGCTGTTGTTTGAGTTAATGACTTCTACCTTTTTTGAAAAACCTTGGATGAAAGCAAACACTGCTGTCTTACATGGACTGCAAACAGACATGTTAGTGAATAAATATTTATAAACACCGGACAACAAAGTAAACCTAGTCACTAGGGTTGTTCTCAGCACTTCATGCTACACACATGAAGTACAGACAATGTCCATAGATTACTGATCAGAGGAACTTTACTCCTACTAAGGTAGTTCTCGTCACAGTACAGACAGCTCGCTGAAAGAGCGCCCTTTTGTATAGGGAGGACAAATTCTAATTGTTTTTCCCGCACCTACAGCAGATGCAGAAATCCATTTAGTATTCCTGATGCCCATACGCTACACTTGCGTTGGATGCAGTGGGACCCTTCATTGAATGCTACTGATGTCAAGTGTGGACATGACCCTACACTTTGTACAAACATCAGTGTCAGTTGAAGGGCCAGGTCTTGAGTCCATTTCTGAAGTGGTTCAGCGAGCGGGGGGTATGGAGGGGAAGGGTGTTCCAGGCACTGGTGGGGAGGTGGGAGGAGTGTGCTCCAGAGCAGCTTTGGCGGATACGTGGTGTCTGGGCGAGGTGTGCAGAGTGGAGGTTTCTGGTCGGCTGGTGGAAGACCTGGCGGTGGTTGATGTAGTCAGGTCTTTGGTTGTGGATGGCCTTGAAGGTGTGGGCGAGGAGCTTGAACTGGCATCTCTTCTGCATGGGGAGCCAGTGGAGGTCTTTCAGGTGGTGGTTGGTGAGTGTCCTCTTGGGGAGGTTGAGGACCAGTGTGGCTGCTGCTTTCTGTGTGGTCTGGAGTCTTTGCATGAGTTTGGTTGTGGTGCCAGCATAGAGTGCGTTGCCGTAGTCGAGCCGGCTTGAGATGAGGGCTGTATAACAGTTTTGCTTATGCTGATGGGGAGCCATCTGAGCTCTTTAAGGTGTCTGCTGTAATTCCATCTCAAACTATGATTGATGCAGTTATTTTGGTAGCCATATAAGCAATTCTGACAGGAGAGAAGACTTCCTCATAGTTTTCCCTCTGAATATTCATACACCCTCACTACAGATAATGATCCTATGCTTTTTGTACCTGGAGTAACAGATAGACATGTTCCTAATGAGCGAGCTCGATTGGATCTGGTTATGGCAGCTCGTAAGGGGTTTGCCTCAGCTCATGCTGGCATTAGTGATACTGTATCAATGCTATACTTGGTGTCCATGTTTACCAACGCTTGTAAAAAATATGCACAGCAGTGCAATATTTGTCACCAGATAAAAGATTCAACTGTTGCAAGATCAGCACAGTTTCCTCTTACTATCTCCGATGAACCCTGTGGGTTAATTTTTTTCGAGCAAATTGGATAAATCCTGAATGTTAAGTGATATGAATATGCATTGGTTGCGGTCGACTCATGCTCCATATTATTTTGGGTTGGCCACAAAGGACTGCCACCGCTCGAGAGGTCATACAAGACGTGCAGCGCCTACTAGCACCGGGGGCAGTTCATACCTTTCATTCAGACAGTGGTCCTGTGTTCCTCACTAAGGCATCCGTGGATCTTATGTCGGCTCTTGGAGTACAACTGCTATATTCACACCCCTTCTGCCTGGAATCAGATGGGGTAATGGAACACGGCAAGGATATGTTTAAACAAGCCTTGACTGTTGTGGCATTGGATATAGGATTGAGCTGGCTGTGTAACATGTTTGGGGTTCAGAGAGCACTAAAATAACTTGCCTACAGGAGCATTAGGTGGTCACACCTTATACAAATGAATTACGTTTTGGAATGCCTATGCATGCGCATGATATTGATGTCCCTGGAAAGGTGCCAGAGTTGGAAATATCTGACCCATTTACTGATTTGTTGTACACTGTTCAAGAAACTAGAACTAAACTGTCCAGTGGGAAGAAGTCTGACTTTGCCAATAATTAATATAAGGTTACAAAACCTGCTGAAGCATTGGTTTCCAAAGTGGAGGAGCTGATTCAGGAAAAACATTGTGGCAAGGCTTCGACTGTGCCACAGACTGTTGGGGTAGAAGACACTCGAACAGCCATTTTGCTTCCATTGCCTGGTGCAAAGAAAAACACGAAGGTGTTGATCAATCACATCAGAAAGCATTCTGTTGCCAGTTCTGTTCAGCAGATTCTCATTGACTCCAAGGTGCCCCAGAAGCAGATTAGCTCATCCTCTCCTTACTCTGAAGGAATTACCCCAAGAGTACAGCCACTTTGAAGTCTTGCACCCAAGTCCGGGGACTAACGAACGCGCTGTGTCTCCAGCTTTGCACCAAGTGCAACGACTGAACATGATGCTGCATTTTCATTCTATTGTAACCTGTGCTTGAAAGAAGCCCCTAGGGTCCGACTCCATTTTCTGCAGGCCCCAACTCCATCTTGACTCTTGTAGGTCGCCATCTTCCCCCTCTCAAACAATGGATGTTGCCATCTTCCCCAATCTTTGCAGAAGAATTTTCATCCCTGCCATTAGATGCAGATGTCATGTGCCTTTGCCTTTCTAAGAACTCTGAAAGCGTCATGCCATTCAGTTGATGACATAGATAGCACAATTAACATGACTATGATCTGGGTCAAATGTCTACTGTTCACCATGTCAAGGTTAAATAAGAATCCATACAGACATATAATGTAGTCTGAGCTGACGTCCTTTTACCTTACATGTTCATAAGGAGACCTCAGGGACACACACCTTGATGCACATCATCTATGTCAGACATTCCTAAACGTTTGTATGAAATTCCAATTTCTAATAAGATTTAGTGAATAAGGACCGCCACTTGACTGCCAGGCCTCGCACGTCATGTGTTGTAGCCTGGAGCAGGTTCTGAAAGCACCGAGTGCATGCAGTAACTGGGCTGATAACTTCCCCTTGTTTTCGGCCAAGGACAAAACTTAATGGACAGTCCCTTGCGGGACGTTCAGAGTAGTTTACCGACAGCAGTCAGTGTTTGTTGCGGATCCCTCTTGAAGCGTTTAAAACACTTGGTGTCCTCAAAGCCAATGGTTTGCTGACCGTCCTGTGATAGGCGACCACGCCCCACCTGGCTGGCGGCTTCGCGCTTCAGATCCCCATCGAGACTCGACTGCAGCTGGCGTTCTCAGGACCCGGAGGACCTTTCGATGGGGGCCACTGCCTAGCAGAAGTTCTTTACCTGTGTTTGGCTACTTCCCGGCTGCAAAGACAACTGGTGTTTCTCTCCTCTGCCACCCCCTCTGGCATTGCACTGACGAACCTCATTGTTACCTGCTTTCAGCATCGTTTACTTTGAGACTTCCTAAAGTGGGCATTAAGCTCATATGGTCAGAACTTTTCTGATGCAAGAGAAATTACTGGTCCTGAAGAACCCCTATTGGGAGTGACTTGAACTCCTAGGTGTACTTTTGCCTATATTTGTCTTTGGGAAGAAGTTATGGTGAGGGTCCCTACACCCCCAAATATACAATTGAACCTTAATACAGGGAGGGGAGGGCACATTAGCAGCTCTGTCTATTCTGCACTAATAGTTTGTCTTGCTTCTGTATTACAGGTGGGGAATGAGGAAGCAGCCGCTGCCTTGTTTTGGGAAGCCAGTGGCCGCTATTTTGACTTGGGGTGGTTCCTTAAAGAATTCCTCCCCGTGTCCCCTGGACTAGAGTCGCCTATGACTGAGATATATATAACACTCATAAAGGCACTGACTTCAGAGAGAGTGGGGGACGACTTTTCGTTCCTGTGGGTTCGGGCATTACAGGTGAGTGGGCTTATTCTGTAAGTGACATTGACCACTTGTGTAGAGAGCTCCTTCTCCAAGATTATCGCCAGAGATTCTGCCAGAGATGGTCTCAACCACTCCCCGCACACCTCGCACTTAGCAGATGCTGCATCGAGCCTGAAGCCTGAAGCTGATGAAGCTAAGACCCTAAGTAAGCCCAACTGACTGCTGCCCCAGGGTATGTTTTCCCTTCATGGGAAACACTGTCTTCACGCTTTCTGTGATAAAGACAGCCTTTCCTGTCAACAAGCTAAGGTGTGCATCTCTTCTCGCTAAGAAACTCTAGACTGCATGTTGCTCTGCCTTCCATGCTGTCACTGTGTAGCGCATAGAAGTTGACATCAGGGTGCTAGGTTTCAAATGACATTTTTAAACATGCTAGAAATGTTCATTTTTTTTTCTTGTTATTTAAACATGTCTGCTTGCGGTTTTTACAACATTCTGTGTAGTTGTTTTAGATGTGCTGAGAGACAGATGATTCCTGTAGGAATAAACACTTTTTACTTGAAGGCGTTCATTCTTCTTCATTAAAAGCCGCCCATGTGAGCAGAAATTGAAATGAAACCACTGCAAAAAAATTGTGTTCTATGAAAATGACTCCGATGCAGATGTTGAAAGAAGAGAAGCAATATTCTCTTCTCAAGTCAATCAGCGTTACAGATGTTTGTTGCTTGCTGTTGGTTCCATGGTAGATACCTTTTGCTCCATGGTCCCACCTCTGGATTTATACTGCAGTTCTGTCCATTTTAATGTGGATTATAATTTTAGCTTTTGGTTCTGAATCCTGATAAACAGTTCTTTAGTCTGTGGTTCAGGAATTGCAGCCCCATTCTTCTTGTCACAGACCATCTCAGGAATATCATTCTGTGAATATCTCGTGCTGAAAGGTGTTGTTAAGGTAAAGGTTCCTTATCAGATCATGGGTCAGACAGAAATGATTGAAATCCTCAATTTTTGAAAATGTCCCTTAATTATATAATAATTCCAGGCCCCTTTGCAAATTTGTGAGACATAAATGCTGGACTTGAATTCTTATGCCTCTTTTTATAATAAAGACCCATATTTAAATGCAGAAAATCACCAGGAGTTTTCATCATTACAGACACTATTACCTTCATCAATCAATAGGTCCACAATAAATATATAATTATACACAGTGAGAGCATTGTAGTACCCACCCATCAATAGTACCAGAATTTTCCAGAAAATGTTCCCTTACTTCAACAATGATGACAGGTCTGACGTATCTGCCTCTTATTATTAAAGAGATCTTGGCCCCCAATCAGAGGTTTATTTTCCCTTCACCGTTTATTGATTCACTTGCAATCCAAGGTTATGCATATTGGAATGAACATATATATGTATATATGAACACGAGTCTTTCCTCATCTGCTGGTCCAATAGCAAACAGACCAGATCCCCAATATAACATATTCTCCCTTACAACAATCACCACATACAGTGTTGGTAAATTCTGCCAAAGGTGGCTAACGCATTCCAGTTTAAGTAGTGTGAAGGAAAACTTGTCAAAGATTAGTGAGGAAATTAATTTGAGTAATTTTATCCTGGGTGCTTGTGCACACCATTAAAAAAAACGATTTATATTCACTTTAGTATATGCCATTATAAGGAAGAGTTGGCATATGTGGAAAGAGAAGGTGCAGACAGAATCAGGGAAGCTGACAAAGACCACATTTAAAATGATTGACAATGGTTTTCAAACTCTCACAAAACAGACACACACAACTTTGACTATAATTTCTTCTGCTTTTAATTTCTGGAAATGACCTAAGTCTTTGGCAACAAGGACAGGTTCCGATGTGGGCTCTAACACGATCAAATTGGGCTCCACAAACTTCAGCGGCTAATAGAGAGCCCCGACAGCTCATAGACAAAAGTGCTGTGTTTCACCCTTATAATTTTAACTCCAGGTAGATAACAATGGTGAAGAAAGAAGCTTCCATAACAGAGGGCGAGAGAGTACCCCATTGCTGTAGCAGAAGGCCGGCATCGTTCCTTTGGTGATTACTGTCTTCCATCAAAGACACCCATCCTCAGACTAATAAGAAAATACACATGACATCTTTATTTCTCATGCGTGGAAATTCCCATTTGAGTTCCATTCCATTGCTGGGCAAAAAATAATCCTGCATTCATTAGCGCATCTGCATCCACCAATCACTAGGACGTTCACTCCTCTGCTACTCATATTGAGCAAGTCAAAGTCAATATGAATAATTGTAAATTCATGTAGAATAACAAAATCACACCTCTATTAATGAACAGACTGACTCAGAAATACGTAGTAAGGCAAGCACTGAGACCCAGGCGTGAGGTCACTGATTGACAGTTCACAGGTGGCGCAGCACATAGCCGGCAGACAAACACACAAACAGGAAATCCCAGATCGATCCCACTGGTGGGCGCAGCAAAACCACAATGGTCCAGATAGATTGACCCCAATAAAGCACACATGGCCGAAGGGGCATGAGCACTCCCAAACCACCATGACGTCAGATGCCACATACACTTAGGAACATATAGCTAATCAGGACACAGCACACACAGTACTCGCAGTGATTACTTGCTCCTATGCTGGGCATCAGGACATATTACCCGCTGGCTGCATTGTGTTCCTGCACGGTCGAGGCCTACCTGGATTCCCTATCAAATACATTATTTACGGCTCTAAAGACAGTGGCTCATGTTTCGCCAGAACTGTTTAAGGCATTCAATGAATTATATAAAAACCCATTTTGGATGGATTGTAAGTTGAGACAGTCCTCAAACCCTATGCCTGTAACTGTTCTCCCGGCCACACTGTTTAATTAAATTAACTGTTCCTGTTTTGCCAAACGCCTCTTGTCTCAAGTTTTTTTCAAGGTATTTCATGTTCAAGCAACACTGCTACTCTATGTTTCTGCATGGGGATTGTAACCCTTAGAAGCCGGGCCTTGCCTATGAGTATAATCACAACATCTGTTTTGTTCATTCTTTTTTAGGAACGGGTCTTGTCTAACTAGAACAAATAAAGCTGCTGTGAGATGTCCCACGGTTCAACCCTCGTGATAACCATTCAACAAACAGTCAAATGTTGTATCCTCCTATGAAGACATTATTTGAAAATGATCCTTGGCCGAAAATATTCATGGTAAATATGAGCTGTGACAAATTAAATCGACTGGTTATGATTCTAACACATAAAGAGGTCTCTTCAACTTTTGCGGCAGAAACCTTTGCCTTGTCGACAGCCAGGTCTGCATTTGAAACTCTATGACTACTATAGACACAATTTCCAAAACATTTTTCTGACTTATTGCCCATCATCTTTCATTCATCAAACAAAGCAGGTTACTTGCTGCATCTTTAACGTCAAAGGTTTGGCCTTTTGAGATGTTTAAGACTCTATTTGGACTAATTCCCTAATTTTTAAGTACACTTATTTCAAATCTGTTTGGTGGGTTTCCAACTACCCTTCTTATAACTGGTTGGGGAGTTATCATTCTTTCCCTAGTAAAGAAACAAAGTCTGCATCAATGCCAACATAAATGGAAGTGATTTCTACCAGGCTGAAGAGCAATGATCTGAAACTATGGTGTTCTACCTTGGAGAAGAATTATTGACTCATATAATTTTATATTGGACTTCGAATTTCCAAGCTCTTTTAATGAGACCTGTTTTCTGGTGTTTTGAAATTATTTATTTGAATATGCCACAGCAACAACCGATAGTATTACTTAATTTGAGAGAAGTGATTCATTCAAAATGATTGTATCAAGCATACTGCACTTCAATGCAGCTACCAATAATAATAGTGACAGTAAGACCTCCAGCTGTGTCTGCATCCTGGGATTCGGTTGGCGATCCAGAGAGGGAGACGGAACTGCTTATTAAGGTGGCCGGTCGATATTTTGTATTCACAATTAGGAGTGACGATCGAGCATAAAGCCATTCCATCAAGATTTGCATGTGCAACACAGCTGGTGATATTAACACCGTTGATGGACCTACTCATGTGATAGGATTAAGTTTGAATAGATCTAAATGAGATTTTAATATATCTCTCACTGGTTAATATGTGGATGCGGGAACTAAGCCCTATGTCTTTCAAGACAAACAAGTGGCGAATTTGGATTTCTTAACACTGATAGCAGGTCGCTTTTAGATTTTAATTATAAATAATCTGATGGTCGAATTTGCAAAAGGCATTTCGTTATTTATGAAATGATGGTTTTTAAATCTGAATAACCATTGACTTATATTTAGAGTTAAGTTGAATACTTTATACATTTGGTATGAGAAGATATCCATCCCATACTCTTGAATCACCAATTGCATTTCTGAATTTGTCTTGCTATCAATTAAAGCCCTGAAGAAGTTCCGTTAAATTGTCTATACAGGAACGAAACACGTTGGCTGTCGTTGTATATTTATCATCCATGAAATAAAAGTCAAAAAAAGAAAAAATAAACATTCTGGACTTTTTATCTTATGTTTAGTGCACCTCCATTTGTAAAAAAACCCTTGGATTCCATTGTTGTTGCACAGACGTCATCACCAGCAGCACCAACACTCACAGATTCACTTGGTACCATTGAAGAAGCCATTACAGCTCCACCTTCATCATCATCACATGGTCCCTCTAGTCGTGTCCCGTTGTCACCTGTGGTCTCAATGTCTTCATTTCATGAGGGACTAATGTCGCCACCACCAACATCTCATAAAAAACAATGAGACTGCACTGAACATACAGGAAAATCAGTTTTCCCACGGGTTTCACTTTTTAAAGCAATTTTTGTACCCAGTTTCAATAGTTTGGGAATTAAATATATAACCCTTTTTTTTCAATTTAACATTGCACGTATAAACCCATATATACAAATATGTTAATTCTCGGTACCTTTATTATCATTCCAGAGATGTTATAACTATAATGTTTTTTCTCTTTCTTCCTTTTTAGGTTACATTTGTTAATCATTTAAGTATGACTGAAAACTAAATACAAAACGTTTCTTAAATATCGCTTTTTCTTGAAATGTGATAAAGTCTGCTCGAATATATTCACAGTGTTCAATCTGAGCTGCATTCTCTGTTCTAAAATAATTATTGCTGAGTTGTGAACAAGGTTCATGATGGCTCATAATTTAGTTTCATGTTTACTGTTATGGTTCAAAGAGTACGTGTTGGACGTGGCCCTTTTTAGGGGATTTTCCTAAAACGTTTTGCTTTTTCTCTCTCTATGTTTTTGCTTTGCTGATTCTCTTTTCATGGCCGTGGGACTCTGCACACTTTCCCACTGTAGTACAATGTGAAAGGGCGCGCGCCCTTCCTACCCATGCTAGGAAGCAGTGCGTAAATTGGTTTAGGTGTTGTACCTGTGAGTACCTATGAGTGCCCTGGAAAAAGATACACCACATACCCAGTGCGGGTACGGTGCTGGATACACGTGGGTCTCAGTACTGATTGTGCCACTTCCCAAGAACTGCCGATCAAACATGTATGAGGCCTGCCACGGCAGGCCTGTGGCTGCGCAGTTAAGCTTATGCTCAGGTTGGCATGTCCAATGGATTAGCCAACCCTGAGTAGGCCGTCCACTACCACTAGAGCACCCCTAGGGTAAGCCCTGAGAGGGGGAGCAAGTGGTAGGCGAAAGGCACGGCAGGTACACATGGGTGTTCGTTTCCCAGGTAGTGAAAGAACCCCCATGTGGGTTTTCCCTACCTAGGAGGATCGCTCTTACCATGGGAGAACACCGTGGTTTTGCAGATAGATTCTCTTTTAGTGGTCTTAGGGCTCTGGGCACTTTCTCACTGTAAATGCAGTGTGAAGGTGTGCACTCCCTTCCTAGAAACGTTAGGAAGTGGTGTTACCTGATCTTTTTAAACATGCCTCAAGCCTGCCATTGTAGGCCTGTAAGTGCATTGTTATACCTATGAGGTCTTTAAACATATGTCAAGCCTGCCATTGTAGGCCTGTAAGTGCATTCTTATACCTATGAGGTCTTTAAACATCTGTCAAGCCTGCCATTGCAGGCCTGTAAGTGCATTCTTATACCTATGAGGTCTTTAAACATCTGTCAAGCCTGCCATTGTAGGCCTGTAAGTGCATTCTTATACCTATGAGGTCTTTAAACATATGTCAAGCCTGCCATTGCAGGCCTGTAAGTGCATTCTTATACCTATGAGGTCTTTAAACATATGTCAAGCCTGCCATTGCAGGCCTGTAAGTGCATTCTTATACCTATGAGGTCTTTAAACATATGTCAAGCCTGCCATTGTAGGCCTGTAAGTGCATTCTTATACCTATGAGGTCTTTAAACATCTGTCAAGCCTGCCATTGTAGGCCTGTAAGTGCATTCTTATACCTATAAGGTCTTTAAACATATGTCAAGCCTGCCATTGTAGGCCTGTAAGTGCATTCTTATACCTATAAGGTCTTTAAACATATGTCAAGCCTGCCATTGCAGGCCTGTAAGTGCATTCTTATACCCATGAGGTCTTTAAACATCTGTCAAGCCTGCCATTGTAGGCCTGTAAGTGCATTCTTATACCTATAAGGTCTTTAAACATATGTCAAGCCTGCCATTGTAGGCCTGTAAGTGCATTCTTATACCTATGAGGTCTTTAAACATATGTCAAGCCTGCCATTGCAGGCCTGTAAGTGCATTCTTATACCCATGAGGTCTTTAAACATCTGTCAAGCCTGCCATTGTAGGCCTGTAAGTGCATTCTTATACCTATGAGGTCTTTAAACATCTGTCAAGCCTGCCATTGTAGGCCTGTAAGTGCATTCTTATACCTATGAGGTCTTTAAACATCTGTCAAGCCTGCCATTGTAGGCCTGTAAGTGAATTCTTATACCTATGAGGTCTTTAAACATCTGTCAAGCCTGCCACTGCCGGCCTGTAAGTGCATTCTTCTACCTATGAGGTCTTTAAACATCTGTCAAGCCTGCCATTGTAGGCCTGTAAGTGCATTCTTATACCCATGAGGTCTTTAAACATCTGTCAAGCCTGCCATTGTAGGCCTGTAAGTGAATTGTTATACCTATGAGGTCTTTAAACATATGTCAAGCCTGCCATTGTAGGCCTGTAAGTGCATTCTTATACCTATGAGGTCTTTAAACATATGTCAAGCCTGCCATTGTAGGCCTGTAAGTGCATTCTTATACCTATGAGGTCTTTAAACATCTGTCAAGCCTGCCATTGTAGGCCTGTAAGTGCATTCTTATACCTATGAGGTCTTTAAACATCTGTCAAGCCTGCCATTGTGGGCCTGTAAGTGCATTCTTATACCTATGAGGTCTTTAAACATATGTCAAGCCTGCCATTGTAGGCCTGTAAGTGCATTCTTATACCTATGAGGTCTTTAAACATCTGTCAAGCCTGCCATTGTAGACCTGTAAGTGCATTCTTATACCTATGAGGTCTTTAAACATATGTCAAGCCTGCCATTGTAGGCCTGTAAGTGCATTCTTATACCTATGAGGTCTTTAAACATCTGTCAAGCCTGCCATTGTAGGCCTGTAAGTGCATTCTTATACCTATGCGGTCTTTAAACATCTGTCAAGCCTGCCATTGTAGGCCTGTAAGTGAATTCTTATACCTATGAGGTCTTTAAACATATGTCAAGCCTGCCATTGTAGGCCTGTAAGTGCATTCTTCTACCTATGAGGTCTTTAAACATATGTCAAGCCTGCCATTGTAGGCCTGTAAGTGCATACTTATACCTATGAGGTCTTTAAACATATGTCAAGCCTGCCATTGCAGGCCTTTAAGTGCATTCTTCTACCTATGAGGTCTTTACACATCTGTCAAGCCTGCCATTGTAGGCCTGTAAGTGCATTCTTCTACCTATGAGGTCTTTAAACATATGTCAAGCCTGCCATTGCACGCCTGTAAGTGCATTCTTCTACCTATGAGGTCTTTAAACATATGTCAAGCCTGCCATTGCAGGCCTGTAAGTGCATTCTTCTACCTATGAGGTCTTTAAACATCTGTCAAGCCTGCCATTGTAGGCCTGTAAGTGCATTCTTCTACCTATGAGGTCTTTAAACGTATGTCAAGCCTGCCATTGCAGGCCTGTAAGTGCATTCTTATACCTATGAGGTCTTTAAACATATGTCAAGCCTGCCATTGCAGGCCTGTAAGTGCATTCTTATACCTATGAGGTCTTTAAACATCTGTCAAGCCTGCCATTGTAGGCCTGTAAGTGCATTCTTATACCTATGAGGTCTTTACACATATGTCAAGCCTGCCATTGCAGGCCTGTAAGTGCATTCTTATACCTATGAGGTCTTTAAACATCTGTCAAGCCTGCCATTGTAGGCCTGTAAGTGCATTCTTATACCTATGAGGTCTTTAAACATATGTCAAGCCTGCCATTGCAGGCCTGTAAGTGCATTCTTATACCTATGAGGTCTTTAAACATATGTCAAGCCTGCCATTGTAGGCCTGTAAGTGCATTCTTCTACCTATGAGGTCTTTAAACATATGTCAAGCCTGCCATTGCAGGCCTGTAAGTGCATTCTTCTACCTATGAGGTCTTTAAACATCTGTCAAGCCTGCCATTGTAGGCCTGTAAGTGCATTCTTCTACCTATGAGGTCTTTAAACATATGTCAAGCCTGCCATTGCAGGCCTGTAAGTGCATTCTTATACCTATGAGGTCTTTAAACATATGTCAAGCCTGCCATTGCAGGCCTGTAAGTGCATTCTTATACCTCTGAGGTCTTTAAACATCTGTCAAGCCTGCCATTGTAGGCCTGTAAGTGCATTCTTATACCTATGAGGTCTTTAAACATATGTCAAGCCTGCCATTGCAGGCCTGTAAGTGCATTCTTATACCTATGAGGTCTTTAAACATCTGTCAAGCCTGCCATTGTAGGCCTGTAAGTGCATTCTTATACCTATGAGGTCTTTAAACATATGTCAAGCCTGCCATTGCAGGCCTGTAAGTGCATTCTTATACCTATGAGGTCTTTAAACATATGTCAAGCCTGCCATTGCAGGCCTGTAAGTGCATTCTTATACCTATGAGGGAGGTCTTTAAACATCTGTCAAGCCTGCCATTGTAGGCCTGTAAGTGCATTCTTATACCTATGAGGTCTTTAAACATGCCTCAAGCCTGCCATTGCAGGCCTGTAAGTGCATTCTTATACCTATGAGGTCTTTAAACATCTGTCAAGCCTGCCATTGTAGGCCTGTAAGTGCATTCTTATTCCTATGAGGTCTTTAAACATCTGTCAAGCCTGCCATTGCAGGCCTGTAAGTGCATTCTTATACCTATGAGGTCTTTAAACATCTGTCAAGCCTGCCATTGCAGGCCTGTAAGTGCATTCTTATACCTATGAGGTCTTTAAACATCTGTCAAGCCTGCCATTGCAGGCCTGTAAGTGCATTCTTATACCTATGAGGTCTTTAAACATATGTCAAGCCTGCCATTGCAGGCCTGTAAGTGCATTCTTATACCTATGAGGTCTTTAAACATCTGTCACGCCTGCCATTGTAGGCCTGTAAGTGCATTCTTATACCTATGAGGTCTTTAAACATATGTCAAGCCTGCCATTGCAGGCCTGTAAGTGCATTCTTATACCTATGAGGTCTTTAAACATCTGTCACGCCTGCCATTGTAGGCCTGTAAGTGCATTCTTCTACCTATGAGGTCTTTAAACATCTGTCAAGCCTGCCATTGCAGGCCTGTAAGTGCATTCTTATACCTATGAGGTCTTTAAACATCTGTCAAGCCTGCCATTGCAGGCCTGTAAGTGCATTCTTATACCTATGAGGTCTTTAAACATATGTCAAGCCTGCCATTGCAGGCCTGTAAGTGCATTCTTATACCTATGAGGTCTTTAAACATCTGTCACGCCTGCCATTGCAGGCCTGTAAGTGCATTCTTATTCCTATGAGGTCTTTAAACATCTGTCAAGCCTGCCATTGCAGGCCTGTAAGTGCATTCTTCTACCTATGAGGTCTTTAAACATGCCTCAAGCCTGCCATTGCAGGCCTGTAAGTGCATTCTTATACCTATGAGGTCTTTAAACATCTGTCAAGCCTGCCACTGCCGGCCTGTAAGTGCATTCTTATACCTATGAGGTCTTTAAACATCTGTCAAGCCTGCCATTGCAGGCCTGTAAGTGCATTATTCTACCTATGAGGTCTTTAAACATATGTCAAGCCTGCCATTGCAGGCCTGTAAGTGCATTCTTATACCTATGAGGTCTTTAAACATCTGTCACGCCTGCCATTGCAGGCCTGTAAGTGCATTCTTATTCCTATGAGGTCTTTAAACATCTGTCAAGCCTGCCATTGCAGGCCTGTAAGTGCATTCTTCTACCTATGAGGTCTTTAAACATGCCTCAAGCCTGCCATTGCAGGCCTGTAAGTGCATTCTTATACCTATGAGGTCTTTAAACATCTGTCAAGCCTGCCACTGCCGGCCTGTAAGTGCATTCTTATACCTATGAGGTCTTTAAACATCTGTCAAGCCTGCCATTGCAGGCCTGTAAGTGCATTCTTATACCTATGAGGTCTTTAAACATCTGTCAAGCCTGTCACTGCCGGCCTGTAAGTGCATTCTTATACCTATGAGGTCTTTAAACATATGTCAAGCCTGCCATTGTAGGCCTGTAAGTGCATTCTTATACCTATGAGGTCTTTAAACATATGTCAAGCCTGCCATTGCAGGCCTGTAAGTGCATTCTTCTACCTATGAGGTCTTTAAACATCTGTCAAGCCTGCCATTGTAGGCCTGTAAGTGCATTCTTCTACCTATGAGGTCTTTAAACATATGTCAAGCCTGCCATTGCAGGCCTGTAAGTGCATTCTTATACCTATGAGGTCTTTAAACATATGTCAAGCCTGCCATTGCAGGCCTGTAAGTGCATTCTTATACCTATGAGGTCTTTAAACATCTGTCAAGCCTGCCATTGCAGGCCTGTAAGTGCATTCTTATACCTATGAGGTCTTTAAACATATGTCAAGCCTGCCACTGCCGGCCTGTAAGTGCATTCTTATACCTATGAGGTCTTTAAACATCTGTCAAGCCTGCCATTGCAGGCCTGTAAGTGCATTCTTCTACCTATGAGGTCTTTAAACATGCCTCAAGCCTGCCACTGCCGGCCTGTAAGTGCATTCTTATACCTATGAGGTCTTTAAACATCTGTCAAGCCTGCCATTGCAGGCCTGTAAGTGCATTCTTATACCTATGAGGTCTTTAAACATGCCTCAAGCCTGCCATTGCAGGCCTGTGTGTGCATTCTTATACCTATGAGGTCTTTAATCATCTGTCAAGCCTGCCATTGTAGGCCTGTAAGGGCATTCTTATACCTATGAGGTCTTTAAACATGCCTCAAGCCTGCCATTGCAGGCCTGTAAGTGCATTCTTCTACCTATGAGGTCTTTAAACATATGTCAAGCCTGCCATTGCAGGCCTGTAAGTGCATTCTTATACCTATGAGGTCTTTAAACATGCCTCAAGCCTGCCATTGCAGGCCTGTGTGTGCATTCTTCTACCTATGAGGTCTTTAAACATCTGTCAAGCCTGCCATTGTAGGCCTGTAAGTGCATTCTTATTCCTATGAGGTCTTTAAACATCTGTCACGCCTGCCATTGCAGGCCTGTAAGTGCATTCTTATTCCTATGAGGTCTTTAAACATCTGTCAAGCCTGCCATTGCAGGCCTGTAAGTGCATTCTTCTACCTATGAGGTCTTTAAACATGCCTCAAGCCTGCCATTGCAGGCCTGTAAGTGCATTCTTATACCTATGAGGTCTTTAAACATCTGTCAAGCCTGCCACTGCCGGCCTGTAAGTGCATTCTTATACCTATGAGGTCTTTAAACATCTGTCAAGCCTGCCATTGCAGGCCTGTAAGTGCATTCTTATACCTATGAGGTCTTTAAACATCTGTCAAGCCTGCCACTGCCGGCCTGTAAGTGCATTCTTATACCTATGAGGTCTTTAAACATATGTCAAGCCTGCCATTGTAGGCCTGTAAGTGCATTCTTATACCTATGAGGTCTTTAAACATATGTCAAGCCTGCCATTGCAGGCCTGTAAGTGCATTCTTCTACCTATGAGGTCTTTAAACATCTGTCAAGCCTGCCATTGTAGGCCTGTAAGTGCATTCTTCTACCTATGAGGTCTTTAAACATATGTCAAGCCTGCCATTGCAGGCCTGTAAGTGCATTCTTATACCTATGAGGTCTTTAAACATATGTCAAGCCTGCCATTGCAGGCCTGTAAGTGCATTCTTATACCTATGAGGTCTTTAAACATCTGTCAAGCCTGCCATTGCAGGCCTGTAAGTGCATTCTTATACCTATGAGGTCTTTAAACATATGTCAAGCCTGCCACTGCCGGCCTGTAAGTGCATTCTTATACCTATGAGGTCTTTAAACATCTGTCAAGCCTGCCATTGCAGGCCTGTAAGTGCATTCTTCTACCTATGAGGTCTTTAAACATGCCTCAAGCCTGCCACTGCCGGCCTGTAAGTGCATTCTTATACCTATGAGGTCTTTAAACATCTGTCAAGCCTGCCATTGCAGGCCTGTAAGTGCATTCTTATACCTATGAGGTCTTTAAACATGCCTCAAGCCTGCCATTGCAGGCCTGTAAGTGCATTCTTCTACCTATGAGGTCTTTAAACATATGTCAAGCCTGCCATTGCAGGCCTGTAAGTGCATTCTTATACCTATGAGGTCTTTAAACATGCCTCAAGCCTGCCATTGCAGGCCTGTGTGTGCATTCTTCTACCTATGAGGTCTTTAAACATCTGTCAAGCCTGCCATTGTAGGCCTGTAAGTGCATTCTTATTCCTATGAGGTCTTTAAACATCTGTCAAGCCTGCCATTGCAGGCCTGTAAGTGCATTCTTCTACCTATGAGGTCTTTAAACATGCCTCAAGCCTGCCATTGCAGGCCTGTAAGTGCATTCTTATACCTATGAGGTCTTTAAACATCTGTCAAGCCTGCCACTGCCGGCCTGTAAGTGCATTCTTATACCTATGAGGTCTTTAAACATCTGTCAAGCCTGCCATTGCAGGCCTGTAAGTGCATTCTTATACCTATGAGGTCTTTAAACATCTGTCAAGCCTGCCACTGCCGGCCTGTAAGTGCATTCTTATACCTATGAGGTCTTTAAACATATGTCAAGCCTGCCATTGTAGGCCTGTAAGTGCATTCTTATACCTATGAGGTCTTTAACATATGTCAAGCCTGCCATTGCAGGCCTGTAAGTGCATTCTTCTACCTATGAGGTCTTTAAACATCTGTCAAGCCTGCCATTGTAGGCCTGTAAGTGCATTCTTCTACCTATGAGGTCTTTAAACATATGTCAAGCCTGCCATTGCAGGCCTGTAAGTGCATTCTTATGCCTATGAGGTCTTTAAACATATGTCAAGCCTGCCATTGCAGGCCTGTAAGTGCATTCTTATACCTATGAGGTCTTTAAACATCTGTCAAGCCTGCCATTGCAGGCCTGTAAGTGCATTCTTATACCTATGAGGTCTTTAAACATATGTCAAGCCTGCCACTGCCGGCCTGTAAGTGCATTCTTATACCTATGAGGTCTTTAAACATCTGTCAAGCCTGCCATTGCAGGCCTGTAAGTGCATTCTTCTACCTATGAGGTCTTTAAACATGCCTCAAGCCTGCCACTGCCGGCCTGTAAGTGCATTCTTATACCTATGAGGTCTTTAAACATCTGTCAAGCCTGCCATTGCAGGCCTGTAAGTGCATTCTTATACCTATGAGGTCTTTAAACATGCCTCAAGCCTGCCATTGCAGGCCTGTGTGTGCATTCTTATACCTATGAGGTCTTTAATCATCTGTCAAGCCTGCCATTGTAGGCCTGTAAGGGCATTCTTATACCTATGAGGTCTTTAAACATGCCTCAAGCCTGCCATTGCAGGCCTGTAAGTGCATTCTTCTACCTATGAGGTCTTTAAACATCTGTCAAGCCTGCCATTGTAGGCCTGTAAGTGCATTCTTATGCCTATGCGGTCTTTAAACATGCCTCAAGCCTGCCATTGCAGGCCTGTAAGTGCATTCTTATACCTATGAGGTCTTTAAACATGCCTCAAGCCTGCCATTGTAGGCCTGTAAGTGCATTCTTATACCTATGAGGTCTTTAAACATCTGTCAAGCCTGCCATTGCAGGCCTGTAAGTGCATTCTTATACCTATGAGGTCTTTAAACATCTGTCAAGCCTGCCACTGCCGGCCTGTAAGTGCATTCTTATACCTATGAGGTCTTTAAACATATGTCAAGCCTGCCATTGCAGGCCTGTGTGTGCGCCATTGCACTCATGCTCAGGGTGGCCTTTCTAAGCCAATGGCCACTCCTGAGGGGGCCTTTCACTGCCACTTAGACACCCCTGGGGTAAGTCTTAAGGCGTGAAGCAGGTAGTAGGTGAAAGGCAGGGCAGGTTCACATGTGTGTTCCCTACCCAGGTCGTGAAGAATACCCATGTGTGTTTTCACTACTTATGAGGATTGCTTTTCCCATATGTTAACATAGGGGAACGTTTGAAATTACTTCACGCTGTAATAATGGTCTCAGGGGCATCAAAGTCTTCCCACGATGGACCTACACCATCTACCTGTGACACCTGGAGAGCGGTGCCCTCTTAAGTGCCCACATTGTATGCTGGATTACAACTGGTAGCACAGCGTGAGCGTGGAACTAAGTATTGTGCTTGGAGACCAGATTGCCTTGTCGGGAGCCCAAAAAGTATAGCCTGCATCTAAGGAGTGTGGACCCGGCATCGTTTGCCTCTACACAAATAAGAACCTCAGACGTATTGCCTCATTTCCAGGGAGGTACTGAGTTTGCGACTATTCCTTGTGTGTGACTGTAACTGTCTTTTGAGACTTGTTTAAATGCATGCCAGACTTTGTGCCTCATTTCCAGGGAGGTGCAGTGGAGGAGATGTGTGTTCCATGGAACCCAGATTGCCTGGGTGCTACTTTGATTGACGTGTGTCTGACAGGGTGCCTCCTTCTTCTGAGAGGCTCCCTCACTACATCCCCCATTCATCAATAATTCCATTTGTGTCCTCAGTGTGGCAGACAACTCCCCTCTCCTCACCTGGCCTCAACGACTTTGTGTTGCCAGGTAGTACTGCCCAGACTGGGCCTGAATGGCAAGAGTATTTGACTGGGCTAAGGAACGCTTCCGAGAGCGATCGGAAGCAGGTCAAGAGGATGCGTGAGCAGCGTGACCTCCCACCTGTACTTCACAGAACTGGGGTGGTGTCGGAAGGCACCTTGTGTAATCCCTCGATTGGACGAATAAATCTCATCCAGCGTCTGCTCCGGTCACCGGGGGTGAAATTCCCGAGAAGGGGCCAGACCCCCATTTGTCGAGCACTGCCTAACTGGCCCTGCCACCTACCCCCACCTTCTTCCCTGGGACCCTAAGTGTGACTCCGGCTACAATTGGCCTAAAATCAGGGAGGAAGGTTTTCTTTATCTCCAGCATGTGGGTGTAGGGTGGTCAGGGTTAGTTGAATGGTGGAGGATGGCTTGAGCTACGGGGTCTGCATGCGCATTATCAACTGACCTGCCGGGTATACGTTGTACTGCATTATGGTGCTGTGGGCCTGTGTGTGTGTGTGAGTGCACTCTATCCGGACCTGCCTGATAATATCTGTGGCACCCTGTATCGGTGCTTAGTGAGTGTGTGGAAGTGACTGCCTGTAATTAATTACACCGCACGGAGATGTTGCTTTACACGTTGATTTCTTGCCAAAAGAATACTACATTTGATATTGTTTTTACCCATGCGGCTTTGGCCCACAGCGCTGTTTAAAAGTGTTGTAATTATCTGTGTGTACACATTTCTGATAATGTTGTGATCTGGGGTGCACCCTATAACTGTGTGGTATTGAATTATTATAATTGCCAGTGTGGGCCTAATTCTGACAACTTTTTGTACCCCATAAGGGTGCGAGGGGGTAACATGGGATTTTTCTCAGGTGTTCATACTACTGATGTCATTTTAGCACGGTTGGGCCTAGTACAGCCAGTGATATTTCCAAATGTGATTTATGCCAATAAATTCCTGTTCATGTTGTGTTAATGAATGTGTGTGCTAAATACAATCTTTATTTACATACACTACGTGTGAAGTCTCTTTTGGGACGCTCAGTGTATTTATTGTGAGTGAGTGCTGTGCCAATGCCAGTGCCTCAGAGATAAGCCTGATTGCTCAGTGCCAAGCTACCGAAGGGTGAGTGCAGGTTATGCAGTGAGTGTAATCACCCGTCCCTGATGGGAGTGGTAGGTTCTGCTTGGCTAGAGCCTCACGTCTGCCAATCAGAGCGTGCCAGTTCCAACAGTACAGTTTCCACAAATGAAATTAAGCAAACGAGCATGAGGCCACTTTCTTCCAATTGTTTATTCTAAATCATTCAATAATGGCCTGATAATGTTGTATAAGGTAAGAACAAGGTGAGACGAGAGAGAGGAACTTCGTGCCAGGAGACTGAGATGGGGCAGGCCATGCAGAATCCTTTCACCTGCTCTCAATCAAGGCTCAGGGAAGGAACTTTACTTTCAAAGGCTTATCCCCCTTCTCTCTAACAGAGACTAGAATAGCAGATTAATAGCAGATTACGGTGTAATACTCAATAATAACTTCAGATTTGAAGCACGTCTGCAAGTGCGAAGCATCTTTGGAACTCTTTTGGTGGTGAGTTTAGCTTAGTAAGTAAAAGATATGAGGGTGAGCTGCTCTCATTCTCAAGATAAACAGCCATTATGTTACAATACTTTATGCTATGCACATTGTTCGTAAATGTTTCTGCTACTATTCTGTTTGCCTTATTGCAGGTACAATTCATACTGCGTGCACTAGGATAGCATTTTTAATTTTAAAATAAATCTTTAAAATGTGTCCATTATTTTCTAGTGTTCTTGAGTGTGGCTTTCTATCATGAAAAAAAGTTTGAGTTACACTAATTACCCCTTCACAGAATTTATTGTTACCTGACACACATCTCACTCAAGTACTGCTCAGTGGGTTGCGAGGTGGTTGCAGTTCAACTTGTTTGCCGCCAATCACTGGTACATTGCCAAAGTCCTTGGGACCAGGGTGTCTCAAAAGCATAATTTCTAGGCCGTGTTCTAGAAAATCTATAAGACGCATCCCCTGTGCAGCTGGTGCACTACTTTAGACTTTTCCAACTAGTTGCCCTGCCCTGTGGAGAGGCAGAAGGGCTGGGACGAGGGGCAATGAGAGGTCTCCAATCCAATTGGTCGCACAATGTCACCGCTTCTCCTCTAGGCCAGGCTGGAAAGGATAAGGGCTCAGTGGAGAGGGGGTGAGAGGAGAACCAATGGGTCTTGTGTCCCCCCTCCTCCCGCTTTCATGTTTTCACTGTTTGGTAAAGTCATACCTATGGTAGTAGCAGGGTGAACCCACTGTCCAATCCCAAGCTGCCCTGCCCGAGTCCAGCAAACACCTCCCTGTGAACTCCAGGGTCCTTTTGCTGGAGGTGAACATGTGCTGTAGGAATGTAGAAAGACGAGCCCAGAGATTCGGGTTTCCACAGTGTCCCTTGGAAAGTTGCTTAATCTGCGGTCCTCTGTGTATAAGATTTGTAATGGGGGTCCCCAAGGCGCGAGCCCCGGATCACCGGGTACTCAGGGGTTACTGGGCTACAACTGGAGTTATTTACCTCTTGTGTCCCCATTGTGTTGTTGGACTCAAGTGGCTTACCAAGTTCTCCCCATCAATACTTGACTCTCAGGGTAGCGAGAAAGAGACGTCTAAGGCTTTCTCACAGATGCGGTGTGGGGTTAGAAACTCAGGACTCATCAAAATGCAGTAATATCGCCCAATCAGGCTACCAGTGAAAGCACCACATCCCTTTGTGAAGAGAAAGTACTGAGGGGCATATTTACAAGCAGGCGATAAAAAATTATCACCGCTTTTGCGGCCGTTTTCGGCCGGAAAGCGGCGATAATTTTATCGCCTAATTAGCAAGGCCACGCTAACGCGTGAAACCTTGCTTTAGCGTCAGGATTCCTAACGCCCAGCTTTGCATCTCTAATGAGATGCAAAGTGGGTGTTCCTGACCTAACATGACAGGAGAAATGTCGCTAAGCGACATTTCTCCTATCATCAAGCCCCACGCTATGTAGCACAGCGTCAGGAAAAGTAGTGAAACCCCTGTTATCGCTACTTTCCTTACGCCTGCTTCAGGACTGACTTAGCCATGATATCCTATAGAATGTTGATATCATGGCTAAGTTTGTGAGTCCCTATCAGTAAGCTAACGCCCCATTGCGTGAGATTATCGCTGGGTTTCTAGCGATAATCTCACGTTAGGCAGTTAGCCTGAGGATTTTTATCGCTGAGGAGATAAGCGTTGCTAATAGCACGCTATCTCAGCGGTAAAAATCCACAATACCCGGCGATAATTATCCAAGCGCTAAGAGCCCTGAGTAATAATTATCGCCGGGTGTTGCTGATATGCCCCTAAATTACACAGAAAAAGTGAAATACTGCACATAAAATCATGCTGTATGAAGAAAATCTTTCCTGTCTTAGTATAGCCCTAAAGCAATCAGGGATGGACTGGGAACCATCAGCCCGGGTAAAACTATGCAAACCCCCCCCACTCCTTCCTGTCTCCTTGCATTCATTTTCTCTCTCAAGACCTTTCTCTCTGTTCCTCATTCTCTCTCCCTTTGTCTCTCTCTCTCTTTTTCCATCTCTATCTCTCTTCTCTCTCTCTCCCCTTCTCCCTCCCTGTAGGAAGGTGGAATCTGACTATATGGTTGCCCCCACTTTTTTTCCTGGTGTTTGAATGGTTTTTGACTAGTCTGGCTGGGATCCTGCTATCCAGGACCCCAGCCTATCTGCTTACTCCCTTAAATGATTGGTGTGCATATTAGATGCACTAGTGATTGGATACTGTGGTACCTTATGAGCCCCTAGTATATGGTACCTTAAGGTACCTAGGGCACTGGTACTTCACAGGCCTACCAGGGGCTGCAGCATGTATTATGCCACCCCTGGGAAGCATTCACAATCTGATACCACAGGCCTGCTACTGCAGCCTGTGTGAGGTAGTGTTAGCACTCCTCACTGAGGTATAGGTTCCTATATCTCACCATACACACACATATAAACCTATCAGTCACCCCTCTAGCAGGCCCTAACAATCCTGAGGGCAGGGTGCTTGGTTTACTATGTGAGGGGGTGCTTCTGCCTGAGCAGGACCCCTCTGCAGCTAGCAGAGTCTATTCTCTACTGCTGTTTGTGGATGCGGTTAAACCATATTCTCTTAAGTGCATTATAACCTCGCGGTAAATGCTAACTTTGGAATGAATGCATCAAAACATGTCGTGTTTGGTGTCAAACAACTTGGAATCCTACACCCTTACCAGTAACTGGTGTGGGAGTAGGATCCCACCCTTCTAGAGGGGACGACGTGTACCCACTGTACTAAACGGTAGAAATCTTCTAGAGCCCTGGCATCACAAAATGGATGCCACCAGCACAGACACCGGGCTGCCCTCCTGCTGCTGACCGAAACTCGCAGTGGAGGAAGCCCAACAAAGGGTATCCTGTCACAGGGAGGTGTTACCACCTCCCAGACAGGATTTAGTGTATTGGAGCTGGGTGGGTGCACTCTTAGAGTGCTTTGAAGTCCTGCACTGGGGGAGCAGTAGGCTCCTCTGTGCATATGCCAGCTCAAACCGGTTCAGGGGCTACCTGCCCCTGCTCTGGTGCGAAACTGGACAAAGGGAAGTGGGTGTAACCACCCACTACCCTGACCCTCCTAGAGGAGTGGTCATAGAGCTAGTCCCTCCCCTATCTTTACTATAAGATACCAAGCATTGCCAATGCAATTCAGATTACACCTGGACGACGCTCTACAAAGAAGAATCCTGGCCCTTCGACGTTCCACTATCTCTGGAAGACTGAAGAATCTCCCTTGGAGTCAAGGAGTGACTCCCCTGCTTGGCAGGCACCAGTAACTTGATCAACGGTTGCAAACTTCACCGCTCCCGTTGGAGTCCGAAGTCCCTGCGTCCCCTGAAGCAGATTTCCTGACCTCTCGACTGCCATTTTAAGTCCCCAGCGAAGCTGTGGCGTCTGGACCCCACAAGTGACGAGGAACAGCAATACCAGGCAACCGTGCACTGATTTCGAGTGCAAACCCTAAACAACGTTCTACGAACTTTTGCTTTGGACCATCTGTATTCCAAGTCCCTAGCAGGTCTGGTACCGAAAATCAGCGGCCTACCCCATCCCGAGGGACCGTGGGCTCCTGTGGAACTTTTTCTGCAAAGGCGTCTTTGCAGTTGCTTGCCAGTTGGCTAGTGACTCACCCGAAGACTTTCTCATCGAGTTCAAGGGCTCTCCTGGTTGCTACAGGCCTGCCCTCACTTACCCTCGCTGGGTAAGTCCATCGGACCTTGCTGGTCTGCACCATCTTCCCAATCTTCACTCCACACGAGACTTGCAGTTGCCAAGGCTTGTTGGCTCCAATCCGGCTGCCGACACCGTCATCGGCTGCAAACGTTGTGGGACCCCCTGAATCCAGCTGCTGGTCATTGTCGATCTCTCCTGGACCTCGTGAGCGAAGAGACAAACCACCATCGACGACCTGAAGCGACGCAACATCAGTGGTCATCCATCCTGCTGGCCACTGGTCACTGGCAAGTGACTTGGAACTCTGTCCCCTCAATTTTCAGGTCCTCTTCAACTTCAATCCATCTTCGGATCCCAGCGGACACCTCTCCAGTCGTCACAAGCAGCAAGTCTTCAGTGGTCCCCATCGAAAACCGCATCGCGACCCGACACCAAAAGACACCTATGCACCCGGCTTCCGTGGGTGAGGTAACTCGTGCACTCCGGTGCCCAAGTGTGTGTTGGCCCTCGAAATACTTACCCTGTAAGTGGCTTGCTTGTTGACTTCTCCGAAGTGCCCTAAAACTTTAAATTACAAACCGCGACTTGTGCCATTGAAACCTATAGGAAACCCGCGGCTGTGTTTAGACACTGCACGCGTCTCCCGTGGGCTGATTACTTACCTGCTAACACTGCAGAAGTGAAGCCCCAGCGTTTCCCAAGGCCCTAGGTGTTTTCATTTTGCAAGTCGAGTTTGTTAAACCATTTTCTTAGTATATGGTCTGGTACGCCCCTAGGGCTACAGCCATATTTGTGCTTAATTTATTGAGAAGTTTTGACATTTGAATGTGTATCTGGGTTCTAATCTCATAAAGAGATTAGTAGAGTGTATCTAAGAATAAATACATATATATTTGACATATATACCGGTGTGGTGTCCTTTTCATTTGGTAATTCAAGAGATTATAAGGTAAAACAAGCTGTTTTACATTCCTCAGAGACTTATCCTGAAGGCTGGTCTCCACAGCTACCACTAGGATAGCTTTCATTAAAAGGTTGTCTTAAACCTATCTACCACAAGAGTCGAATTGGACTGGTGCAAGGTGGCCACTATAACTAGTGACCAGCATATGCCAGGCCAACTTCTCACACTCCCTCTCTCTCTTTCTCTCTCTCTGTCTCCCTATCTCTTTCTCTCTCTCTCCCTTTCTCTTTCTCCTTTCTTTCTTTCTTTCTTCCTCTCTCTCTCCCCTTTTTCTCTCTCCTCCCTCTCTTTCTCTCTTTTCCTTCTCTCTCTCTATCCCTTTGTCTCTCTTTTTCACCCTCTCTCTCTGTCTCTCTCTCGCTCTCTCCGCTATCTTTCTCCCCTCTCTCTCTCCCCACTCACTCTCTCCCTCTTTCTCACTCTGTCTCTCTTCTCTCTCTCTCTCTCTCTCACCCTGTGTCTCTCTCTGTTTCTCCCATCTCTCTCTCTCTCTCTCCCTCTCTCTCCCTCTCTCTCCTCTCTTTACCTTCTCTCTCCCCTCTCTCCGTCTCTCTCTCTCCATCTCTCTCTCTCTCTCTACCATCTCTACTCTCTTTCTCTCTCTCCCCTCTCCCCCTCCCTCTCTCTCTCCCCTCTGCCTCTCCACTCCCTCGCTCTCTCTCCCTCTCTCGCTCTACCCCTCCCTCTCTCTCTCTCCCTCTCTCTTCCTCTCTCTCCCATTGTTGGCTAAGAAAATCGTGCTAAATGCAAAAGAACATGAACAGGACCGCGAGCAGCCGCGAGTGCGCGCTAAGTTCATTGTCCCTGTGCTCCTGCGGTAGGTGTTTTGTATTAAATTACTCATAATTATGTGAAAGTGCATAATCGCTTTCATTGTCTGTAATTTTATGTCAAAAGAGTAATATGAAATTAGCAAAATTACTCTAATTACCCCAGCGTAATTGAAGTTTTCCCGGGCCTAGTTACACTCTGACCTTGCAACATGTACGTATGAGTTTTGGATTTTTTGACCCGGCCTGCATGGTAATTGCACGCGCCCGCCCAGGGCCTGCGTGAAATGGCCTGTTACCCGGAGCAAGGCTCCTCAGGTCAAACTAGGATTAATTCTGAGTAGAAACCTCAAGTCAGTCTCCCAGGGATTTCTAACTGACTGGTGTCCAAACTCTGCGCCATACACCATAGTAAGGGAGCTAGTGAGTGCCAGGGATGGCGTCCTTTACTGACACCTTTCCTGCCAGATTTTCAAACCTGGATTCCTGCAGTCTGCTAGAAGCACTTCTTGGAACATGCTTGAAGGATGAGGCCGATGGCTGGACTGAGAAGGGGGTAGTGTAGGCTTCCCTACAGGAGCTCGCTGCCCGGAAGAGGGGTCCACAGTCCTGGGTGCCTAAGAAATGGAGCTCTGAAGGCTGGGCTGGAAGCCTAAATCAACCAGCTCAATGTGGAGCTAGAAGCCTACATCAACCAGCTGAATGTGGGACTAGAAGCCTACATCAACCAGATAAATGTGGGTCTAGAAGCCTGCGTCAACTATCTGAATGTGGGACTAGAAGCCAACATCAACCAGCTGAATGTGGGACTAGAAGCATACATCAACCAGATGAATGTGGGACTAGAAGCCAACATCA
The DNA here is from genome assembly GCF_964204655.1 of Triturus cristatus. Taxonomy (NCBI): domain Eukaryota; kingdom Metazoa; phylum Chordata; class Amphibia; order Caudata; family Salamandridae; genus Triturus; species Triturus cristatus. Next base: position 14,485,537 of record NC_140589.1, on the reverse strand, counting down.
ACCAGATGAATGTGGGACTAGAAGCCAACATCAACCAGCTGAATGTGGGACTAGAAGCCTACATCAACCAGCTGACTGTGGGACTAGAAGCATACATCAACCAGCTGAATGTGGGACTAGAAGCATACATCAACCAGCTGAATGTGGGACTAGAAGCCAACATCAACCAGATGAATGTGGGACTAGAAGCCAACATCAACCAGATGAATGTGGGACTAGAAGCCAACATCAACCAGCTGAATGTGGGACTAGAAGCCTACATCAACCAGCTGACTGTGGGACTAGAAGCATACATCAACCAGCTGAATGTGGGACTAGAAGCATACATCAACCAGATGAATGTGGGACTAGAAGCCAACATCAACCAGATGAATGTGGGACTAGAAGCCAACATCAACCAGATGAATGTGGGACTAGAAGCCAACATCAACCAGCTGAATGTGGGACTAGAAGCCTACATCAACCAGCTGACTGTGGGACTAGAAGCCTACATCAACCAGATGAATGTGGGACTAGAAGCCAACATCAACCAGCTGACTGTGGGACTAGAAGCCTACATCAACCAGCTGACTGTGGGACTAGAAGCCTACATCAACCAGATGAATGTGGGACTAGAAGCCTATATCAACCAGAGCAATGATTAACTAGACAACAGGGGCCTCATTTATGAGGACATCACGCTGGGCAATGCAGCAATTTACCTTGCTGTGCTACGTGACAAAGAAAGGGCAGCAATGTGCCACATTTAAGTCATTACGGCGCAGTCCTCTCCTTTCCTTTGCATTGGTGCCTCCATTGCAGGCAGGGTTGTTTTTGTGCAGGAAGGGACACCTTCTTACCCAAACAATCCTGTGAGTCATATTTCACTTTTAATGTGTGCAGAATGGCACATCCCTAGGTTTACAAGTTCTTGTAAATCTGGGGCAGCGTCAGAATCCATGGGAGTTGCGTGGGAAAACCCACTGCTCATGGAGCACCTTCCAGGGCAGAGTAAGGCAACACACAATGTGCGCTTTGTTGAGTTACTCCAGATTTGTGGAGCCACGCAGAGCCACACAATGTGGCTTTCCGTGGCTTCAAGAATCTGTCTTGCGGTCTGCATCGCTCTTGCACAGCCTCATAAATAGGCCCCTAAGTTCTAACTCACTAGTCCACATCATTTCCTCACTGCCCAGAGTACCAAGGTCACCCCTGGAGGACTGGTTCCTGAAGTAGGGAGGTCTCTGGACATCAGGGGTAAAAGGCACCACTCGACACAACTAGAGTCATGTTACCCTTGTTGCCTGTGAACCCTCTCTCCTCACCAGATCCCACACCATCATGGGGGCCATAAGAAAATGGAATAACTGATGCTTCTTTCCATCTTGCAAAGTTCACAAAGTAGTCTACAATTATCACCTTCTTACTGCAGAATCCATGAGCTAGTCCTCAGTATCCAGCCACCAGTAGAAGCATCCTGAATCTCCCAGTCATGAACATGTTGGAAACGGAGGTCACACGTCACTTGCAAGAGTTTGTAGACGCAAACAAAATCCTCCATGACAGGCAATCCCGGTATCAGCAAAAGAGCAACAAGACTTGATCTTCTCCCACGGGGCATTTGTCTGGATTTACCAGAATTCGAAGTTCAGCTTCTTTCCGGCAAGGATGCCACACAAGAAGAGCAGGATGCCTCGCTGCAGGGAATGCGCTTCAGGTTTACCGTTCCACCACCTGGAGCCACTGATATTCCGGAGTGCTCATTCGATTGTCTCAGCTTAAGTTACTTGTTTTATTGGCTGCCACCTCTTCCAACAAATGATTCTCTTGGGTTGGAAATCTGGTTCTCTCACAGATGCCTAAGACAGTCAGACTGCTAGCACATGCCCTTCTGCTAAGGGTATGAATGCACCTGTTTAGCACATGCATGCACCTCTACTTAGCACATGCATGCACCTTGGCTCACCGCTTGCATGTACATCGGTTTAGTGCTTGCATGAACCCCTACTCAGTGCTTCCATGCACCTTGTTTGCAAGCACTAAGCAGCTTGGCTTAGTGCTTGCATGCACCTGGGCTTAGCACATGCATGCATCTCTATTGGGTGCATGTTTTCACCTTTTCTTAACGCATGCATATGCCTTGGCTTAGTGCATGCATGCACCTCATCTTAGCACATGCATGCACCTCTGCTTAGTGCATGCACGTACCTCTACTTAGAACACGCCTGCTCCTCTGCTTAGCACATGCATGCCCCTCTACTTAGCACATGCATGCACCTCTGCTTCATACATGTATGCCTCTTGGCTTAATGCATGCACCTCTGCTTAACACATGCATGTACCTTGGCTTAACTCATGCATGCACCTTGGCTTAGCACATGCATGCACCTCTTGGCTTAAAACATGTATGCACCTCTGCTTAATGCATGGATGAAGCTTTGCTTTATGCATGCATGCCTCTTGGCTTAATGCATGCATGCACCTCTGTTTAGTGCATGCAGACACCTCGGCTTAAAGCATGCATGCACCTTTACTCAACGCATGCACGCACCTCTACTCAACGCATGTATGCATCTCAGCTTAGCGCTTACATGAACCTCTGCTTAACACATGCATGCAGCTCTGTTTAGTGCATGCATGCACCTCGGCGCATATCGTGCATGCACCTCTACTCAATGAATGCATGCATCTCAGCTTAGCGCTTACATGAATCTCTGCTTAACACATGCATGCAGCTCTGTGTAGTGCATGCATGCACCTCGGCTTAAATTATGCATGCACCTCTACTCAATGCATGCATGCAACTCAGCTTAGTGCTTACATGAACCTCTGCTTAACACATGCATGCAGCTCTGTTTAGTGCATGCATGCACCTCAGGTTAAAGTATGCATGCACCTCTACTCAATGAATGCATACATCTCGGTTTAGTGCTTACATGAACCTCTGCTTAACACATGCATGCAGCTCTGTTTAGTGCATGTATGCACCTCGGCTTAAAGCATGCATGCACTTTCTTATTTCATTATCTATTATCTGTTCACCTATTTTTTCTTATTTACCTTTTCTCTCTGAAATAATCCTCGCCCACATTTCATTAGAATGTTTATGAATAAAGAATGTGCAATGTAGATAAACACAACGACATAAAGAAATGTATAATTGTGTCAATTAGAGTCTGTAGCTACTATTTGCGTACTATGAAATTGAAAAAATACTTATGCAAGATATTATTATATGGTCACAGAAGTGCCCCCATTTGTGTATAAGTGTTGCAATTTTAACAGAACCAGTGTATTGAATGACTATATATTGTATATTTGCATCTTGTAACTGTAAAAAAATTTCTTTCATTTTTCGTGATATCTAAAAAATAATAAATATTACTGTGTAATTTTTAACCTGTTGTGGCTACACTAATTTGACACTCCCATAGAATCACAAAAATTTTATTCTTGCTTTTTTGATTAATTAATTGCCTAGGAAGTTACTGTCTCATTGTGCACCTCTACTCAATGCATGCATGCATCTCAGCTTAGTGCTTACATGAACCTCTGCTTAACACATGCATGCAGCTCTGTTTAGTGCATGCATGCACCTCGGCTTAAAGCATGCATGCACCTCTACTCAATGCATGCATGCATCTCAGCTTAGTGCTTACATGAACCTCTGCTTAACACATGCATGCAGCTCTGTTTAGTGCATGCATGCACCTCGGCTTAAAGCATGCATGCACCTCTACTCAATGCATGGATGTATCTCAGCTTAACGCTTACATGAACCTCTGCTTAACACATGCATACAGCTCTGTTTAGTGCATGCATGCACCTCAGCTTAAAACATGCATACACCTCTACTCAATGCATGCATCTCAACTTAGCGCTTACATGAACCTCTGCTTAACACATGCATGCAGCTCTGTTTAGTGCATGCATGCACCTCGGCTTAAAGCATACATGCACCTCTACTCAATGCATGCATGCATCTCAGCTTAACGCTTACATGAACCTCTGCTTAACACATGCATGCAGCTCTGTGTAGTGCATGCATGCACCTCGGCTTAAAGCATGCATGCACCTCTACTCAATGCATGCATGCATCTCAGCTTAACGCTTACATGAACCTCTGCTTAACACATGCATGCAGCTCTGTTTAGTGCATGCATGCACCTCAGCTTAAAGCATGCATGCACCTCTACTCAATGCATGCATCTCAGCTTAACGCTTACATGAACCTCTGCTTAACACATGCATGCAGCTCTGTTTAGTGCATGCATGCACCTCAGCTTAAAGCATGCATGCACCTCTACTCAATGCATGCATCTCAGCTTAGCGCTTACATGAACCTCTGCTTAACACATGCATGCAGCTCTGTGTAGTGCATGCATGCACCTCAGCTTAAATTATGCATGCACCTCTACTCAATGCATGCATGCATCTCAGCTTAGTGCTTACATGAACCTCTGCTTAACACATGCATGCAGCTCTGTTTAGTGCATGCATGCACCTCGGCTTAAAGTATGCATGCACCTCTACTCAATGCATGCATGCATCTCAGCTTAGCGCTTAGATGAACCTCTGCTTAACAAATGCATGCAGCTCTGTGTTGTGCGTGCATGCACCTCAGCTTAAAGCATGCATGCACCTCTACTCAATGCATGCATGCATCTAAGATTAGCGCTTACATGAACCTCTGCTTAACACATTCATGCAGCTCTGTTTTGTGCATGCAGGCACCTCGGCTTAAAGCATGCATGCACCTCCACTCAACACATGCATGCATCTCAGCTTAGCGCTTACATGAATCTCTGCTTAACACATGCATGCAGCTCTGTTTTGTGCATGCAGGCACCGTGGCTTAAAGCATGCATGTACCTCCACTCAACGCATGCATGCATCTCAGCTTAGCGCTTACATGAACCTCTGCTTAACACATGCATGCAGCTCTGTGTAGTGCATGCATGCACCTCAGCTTAAATTATGCATGCACCTCTACTCAACACATGCATGCACCTCTATTCAATGCATGCATGCATCTCAGCTTAGTGCTTACTTGAACCTCTGCTTAACACATGCATACATCTCTGTTTAGTGCATGCAGGCACCTTGGCTTAAATTATGCATGCACCTCCACTCAATGCATGCATGCATCTCAGCTTAACGCTTACATGAACCTCTGCTTAACACATGCATACATCTCTGTTCAGTGCATGCAGGCACCTCCACTCAACGCATGCATGCATCTCAGCTTAGCGCTTACATGAACCTCTGCTTAGTGCATGAATGCACCTCTTGTTAATGTGGTTACACATTGGTTCGAATGCAACATGAAAGAGAAGTCTGCATCGCCCTCGCTTGCCTCATAGTGGACAAGCTCTTAGTGCCTTACCTCTCCACACCAGCCTTGTGCTTGTTTTTAAAATAGTTACTATTCAGGATGTACGCACTATTATAGGGTTCTCATTATACATACATTTTGAAAAAATATTCCTGGTTTCCTAGTGTTCTTGAGTGTACACTTACAAGGTGAAACAACGAACTGTCCTGTTAAATCTCACAGGGTTGCTTGTTACTTAGAACCCCTCCCACTCAAGTAAGACTCAGTGGGTTGCGGGGTGGTTGCAGTCCATTTGGATTTCTGTCTTGGGCTGGCAGATTGGAAAAGTCCTTGGCGCCAGAGGGTCTAGAGACCCTATTACTGAGCCGTGTTCTGGACAGAAATCCAGGAAACCTATCAAAATATGCTCTTGCGAAACCCCCCGGGGGTGTTACCTCATTTACATAGTAGTGCGGCACCTGTGAACAACAGAATCCCTTTAAAATTGTCCCTGCACCGTAATACAGACACGCTAACAGCAGCACAGGGATCCTTTGGAACGCTACATGTGAGGTCATGCACAGTCAGTGCGTCCCCAAGAGTAACTCTTGGGAAAGGTGCGTGAGAGTCCCAAGGACCACTCGTGTAGCCCCCGCTAAACATTGTACCCTCTTCCGAGTGACTCTCGGCCCCTTTTTCAAAATGCGAAGGGCCAGCTATGCAAAGGCAGAGCAACGGCTTCATGCTGAGACTGCGGCCTGATTCAGATCCTGGTGGATCTGGTCCCACCGTCACTTTTTCGACGGTTTCACCGCCCTCCTATTTGGCAGTCCACCAGCTCTGCTTAGACGTTGGCTGATCCATGGATGAAAGACCGCCCGAGTGCTGCCGACTCTGCCAGAAATGTTCACCTGCTTTGATGGCGTCATAGGCAGAAGCGGCTGTCAGCGGGAGCCCAGCCAAGAATACCACCGGCCAATCACGATGTGCCTTTCTGTCGAGGGACCTGTTGTCAGAATCGAAGGAAAGTAGGTAAAAACGCACCTTTTTTGCTGTTTCCCACTTATGTTTCCATCTTCAACCCCGTTGTCCAGGTCCTGCCTTTGCTGCTACTGCGACCACGATGCTAATCAACTCCGTTGTCACCGGGATCTAACGTAAGCTTCTCTTCAACTTGTCTTACTATGAATCGTGTGTTGATAATTGCGGTAGCCTTGTGCATCTTTACACTGATCACACATGTATTTGGTTTCTTATGCGTAACCCATTAAGTGTTCATTTTACAACTTAGCAAGTTAAAATGAACACACACCTGTATTGTGGTGGGTGTTGTGCTGGTGGAGCCTGTGGGTGTGCATTCAATAGTGTATGGGTGTTGTTTGTGTGCAATACGATATGTAATAAAAAGCGCATAACACATTCCCTACTCCTATTTTAGAAACAAACACAGCATATATGTGTATTGACACATTAATGAGTAGTACTTACCAGTCTCCATTCCACCAGGGATGCACTCCATCAGCAAGCGGCCACTAGGACACTGCCAGCACAACAGGGACTTCTAATTAGGCTCGGTGCAAACCTGCCGACTTGACTGTGATGGAGTACTGTTAGCCAGCAGAGGAGTCCGACGCATCGATGACGGCACGCCGCCTGTCCGACAAAAAACACTCAATTGATGCGGACGGAGGTGCAGCCAGCCCACATCCAAATACGGAATGCGGGATACAGTCAGCTTGGCGGAGTACTTGTATACTCCGCCACAGAGGGACGACAGGATCTAACCCAGGCCCTTTGTCTTTCAGTAATGCGCGTACCCCAGCACACTACAAACTGTATACTCCGGACAGAGGGCATTTTGTTCAGAGCGAGAAATCAGAGGGTTTGGAATGAAGCAAGAATGCTAGACAGATGTGATCTCAACCAGCAACAGGCAGAGGTGCGGGTGAGAACTCTGGGGTGTATGCCAAAGCAGGGACCCAGGGTAGCAATCCTGGAGTATAGACACAGGAAGTAGCCCAGGGTAGGAGTCCTGGGGTGTAAGCACAAGCAGGGGCCCTGGGAAGGAATCCTGGGTGTTGACACAAGCAGGGGCCCTGGGTAGGGGTCCTGGGGTGTAAGTACAAGTAGGGGCCATGGGTAGGGATTCTGGGTGTAGAGTCAAGCAGGGGCCCTGGTTAAGGACTCCTGGGGTGTTTGCGCAAGCACGAGCCCTAGGTAGGGCTCCTGGGGTGTAGACACGAGAAGGGGCCCTGGATAGGAATCCAGGGGTGTAGACACATGCAGGGAACCTGGGTAGGAATCTGGGGTGTAAAACTGAGCAGGGGCCCTGAGTGGGAATCCTGGTGTGTAGAGACTAGCAGGGGCCCTGGGTACGGGTCCTGGGATGTAGACACAAGCAGGGGCCCTTAGTAGGAGTCCTGGGGTGTAAACTCTAGCACAGGCCCCGGTTAGGAATACTGGGTGTAAACAAAGGCAGGTGCCCTGGGAAGGAATCCCGGGGTGTAGACACAAGCAGGGGCCCTAGGTAGGAATCCCGGGGTGTAAACACAAGCCGGGGCCCTAAGTAGGAATCCTGGGGGGTAGACACAAGCAGGGGCCCTGGGAAGGAATCCTGGGGTGTAGACACAAGCAGGGGCCCTAGGTAGGAACCCTGGGGTGTAAACACAAGCAGGGGCCCTAGGTAGGAATCCTGGGGTGTAAACACAAGAAGGGGCCCTAGGTAGGAATCCTGGGGTGTAAACACAAGCGGGGGCCCTAAGTAGGAATCCTGGGGGTAGACACAAGCAGGGGCCTGGGAAGGAATCCCGGGGTGTAGACTCAAGCAGGGGCCCTAGGTAGGAATCCTGGGGTGTAAACACAAGCAGGGGCCCTAGGTAGGAATCCTGGGGTGTAAACACAAGCAGGGGCCCTTGGTAGAAATCCAGGGGTGTAGACACAGGTAGGGGCCCTGGGTAGGAATCCTGGGGTGTAGACACAAGCAGGGGCCCTTGCAGAGATCCCGGGGCGTAGACACAAGCAGGGTCCCTGGGTATGAATCCTGGGGTGTAGACACAAGCAGGGGCCCTGGGTAGGGGTCCTGGGGTGTAGACACAAACAGGGGCCTGGGTAGGGATCCTGGGCGTAGACACAAGCAGGGGCCCTGGGTAGGGGTCCTGGGGTGTAGACACAAACAGGGGCCCTGGGTAGGGGTCCTGGGGTGTAGACACAAACAGGGACCTGGGCAGGGATCCTGGGCGTAGACACAAGCAGGGGCCCTGGGTAGGGATCCTGGGCGTAGACACAAGCAGGTGCCCTGGGTAGGGATCCTGGGCGTAGAGACAAGCAGGGGCCCTGGGTAGGGGTCCTGGGGTGTAGACACGAGAAGGGGCCCTGGATAGGAATCCAGGGGTGTAGACACATGCAGGGAACCTGGGTAGGAATCTGGGGTGTAAAACTGAGCAGGGGCCCTGAGTGGGAATCCTGGTGTGTAGAGACTAGCAGGGGCCCTGGGTACGGGTCCTGGGATGTAAACTCTAGCACAGGCCCCGGTTAGGAATACTGGGTGTAAACAAAGGCAGGTGCCCTGGGAAGGAATCCCGGGGTGTAGACACAAGCAGGGGCCCTAGGTAGGAATCCCGGGGTGTAAACACAAGCCGGGGCCCTAAGTAGGAATCCTGGGGGTAGACACAAGCAGGGGCCCTGGGAAGGAATCCTGGGGTGTAGACACAAGCAGGGGCCCTAGGTAGGAACCCTGGGGTGTAAACACAAGAAGGGGCCCTAGGTAGTAATCCTGGGGTGTAACCACAAGCAGGGGCCCTAGGTAGGAATCCTGGGGTGTAAACACAAGCAGGGGCCCTAAGTAGGAATCCTGGGGGGTAGACACAAGCAGGGGCCTGGGAAGGAATCCCGGGGTGTAGACTCAAGCAGGGGCCCTAGGTAGGAATCCTTGGGTGTAAACACAAGCAGGGGCCCTAGGTAGGAATCCTGGGGTGTAAACACAAGCAGGGGCCCTAGGTAGGAATCCTGGGCTGTAAACACAAGCAGGGGCCCTTGGTAGAAATCCAAGGGTGTAGACACAGGTAGGGGCCCTGGGTAGGAATCCTGGAGTGTAGACACAAGCAGGGGCCTGGGTAGGGATCTTGTGTTGTAAGCACAAGGAATGGCCCTGGGTATGAATACTGAGGTGCAGACACAAGCAGGGCCCTTGCAGGGATCCTGGGGTGTAAGCACAAGCAGGGGCCCTGGATAAGAATCCTGAGGTAAGGTATAAGCACTAGCACAGGGCCTGGTTAGGAATACTGGGGTGTAAGCAAAGGCAGGGGCCCTGGGTAGGAATCCTGGGGTGTAGACACAAGCAGGGGCCCTTGCAGAGATCCCGGGGCGTAGACACAAGCAGGGTCCCTGGGTATGAATCCTGGGGTATAGACACAAGCAGGGGCTTGGGTAGGGATCCTGGGCGTAGACACAAGCAGGGGCCCTGGGTAGGGGTCCTGGGGAGTAGACACAAACAGGGCCCTGGGTAGGGATCCTGGGCGTAGACACAAGCAGGGGCCCTGGGTAGGGATCCTGGGCGTAGACACAAGCAGGGGCCTTGGGTAGGGATCCTGGGCGTAGACACAAGCAGGGGCCCTGGGTAGGGGTCCTGGGCGTAGACACAAGCAGGGGCCCTGGGTAGGGGTCCTGGGCGTAGACACAAGCAGGGGCCCTGGGTAGGGATCCAGGGCGTAGACACAAGCAGGGGCCCTGGGTAGGGATCCTGGGCGTAGACACAAGCAGGGGCCCTGGTTAGGGATCCTGGGCGTAGACACAAGCAGGGGCCTTGGGTAGGGATCCTGGGCGTAGACACAAGCAGGGGCCCTGGGTAGGGGTCCTGGGCGTAGACACAAGCAGGGGCCCTGGGTAGGGATCCAGGGCGTAGACACAAGCAGGGGCCCTGGGTAGGGATCCTGGGCGTAGACACAAGCAGGGGCCCTGGGTAGGGATCCTGGGCGTAGACACAAGCAGGGGCCCTGGGTAGGGGTCCTGGGCGTAGACACAAGCAGGGGCTCTGGGTAGGGATCCTGGGCGTAGACACAAGCAGGGGCCCTGGGTAGGGGTCCTGGGCGTAGACACACGCAGGGGCCCTGGGTAGGGATCCTGGGCGTAGACACAAGCAGGGGCCCTTGGCAGATACACTGAGGGGAGGGGGAGCTCACTTCAGGATGGGCTCGAGGGGGCCTTTGATTCCACGGTTGGGTGACGTGGATGACACAGAAGAGAGGTGTGGGGGCGGACGCACCTCCTAACAATCGCCCCAGGGGTGATTTGATTGGGGGGGGGGGGTCTGACGTCAGCGCGCCCCAGAGACCCAGAGAGAGATTTCATCTGACTTTGTTCTTCTGCAAGAAACATCTGACGGAGGATGTTTCATTAGCGACAGATTTTATGAAGGAGATAATGAACTCCGAGAAAGCTGCAGAACTGAACCTCAGAAGGCGTTAAACAAATGTGTGCAGCACCTGGGCGAAGGAGATAAGTGGAAGAGGGCAGGAATGAAATGAACAAGCACTGGCAAAGCCAACAGGTTTGTCCCTGGCAGGCTGCTACAAGGTTGAAATATTGTATTTAATTATTGCAAGCATGTGTCGCAAAAAGAAACAGAAAGCAGGAAGCCAACCAAGTGTTGCGCAATAGTTTTGCCACCCAGGGGGCATGTTTGCAATGGTTGAACGTTGGGCGGTGCAGCACATCTTTTTGCGGCGCTGTCCTACACCAATTCGAAAGGGCAGGAAGGCACCGTATTTGCAAGCTACAATGCATTCCTGTCCTTTCAGCCAGCGTGGCGCGCAATGTGCAGCCGAGCGCCAACGCAGGCACCTTTGCACCATGGTGCAGGGGGTCTGCATTGTTGGCGGGATTCTTTTTAGTGCATAGAGGGCCGCCTTCCTGCACAAAAAGAATCCAAGGAAGTGTTTTCCTCATTTTTAGATGTACTCCGGAATGCAGCACACGTGGAATAAGAAAACAAAAAGAATGAGAAATAAACATTTTTCGCCACCCCAATGCCCCTGGAATGCCCTTCCCCATGCAGTGGAAGGCAACACAGTGACCTGCGCTGCATTGCCGTACACAATATCTACGAGGCCATAAAAAAGCCACGCAAAGGGGCTTTGCGTGGCCTCATAGATCCGTTTCTGCACTCTGCACCACCGTAGCATCATAAAAAGTGACACACTGGAAATGCAAGGGGCTTGTAAATAAGACCCTTGGAACAGAAACTTTAGGAAAGTGGCAGAAAACAAACCATCTAGCTGGGCAGCTAAATCTAGCAGCAGATTTACAAGGAATTGGGGAGGACAGTTCTGCAAATCATTTTGCTGCGCTGTCCTAAGCCAATCTGAAAGGACAGGAAAGCGCCGCATTTACATGATACATCGCATTACTGTCCTTCAGCCGGCACACATTTTGCAGCTGTGCACCAACGCAGGCACTCTTGCACCATGGTGAAATGCGCTCCGTGTTGGTGGCACGATTATTTTTATGCAGGACGGGGCACCTGCCTGCACAACAACAATCATGAGACGCATTTTCCTCTTTCTATGTTTGCTGCAGAATGCAGAACACGTGGAAAGGAAAAACAACACCAGGAGAAATGGAAACATTTCTCTTTGTTATGCGGGCACTAGGGAGGCGCAAGGTTTCTGCGCTGCCCCAGGTTTGCCTGATGTTTTAAATCTGGGGCAGCATCAAATTCCGTGGGTGTTGAGTGAGAACACCCACAGCAAATCCCCGGAACACCCTTTTCACGTGGAGCAAGGCAAGGCAGATACTTGCGCTGCATTGCCTCACTCGATATCTGCACGGCCATTAAAACCAATGCTGGGTGGCTTTGAGTGTACTAGTAGATATGGCTGAGCACTGTGCCCAACATCACTGTTACAAAAAGTGATGTTCCGGCGGTGTACAAGGCTTGTAAATATGCCTCCCTAGAATTTAATGTAAATGTATAAAAAAAATCACACTTTGAACAATCTTTGCTTTTGAACAGAAAGAAACTATTCAGGAGTATTTGAAGAGTTACACACTACCCAGTTGTCTGTCTTTCAAACAGAAGCGAGCCAATTGGAAAAGGGGGTAACTCCCTGCCTATGGCGTATGTTGTGGCGGGGGAAGTAACACGTGAATGACAGTTTTAACACATCAATGGATGAAGCCTGCTGACCAAAAACTCCTCAACCTGGTAATATGTCTTTCCAGGACCTTGGTGAAAAACTACAGCAACTTTGAAGTAAACGTACTGCATTTACCAGAATGCACTGGCACAAACTGCTGGGATGAGAGGCAGTGTACTTCCTGCACCCTCATGTCGTTCAAGGAGACCTGACATGCACTGGGGGACCTGTCAATACATCATGTAGGGTATCTGCTGATATACTCACTAGGGGGCCTGTCAGGACATCATGAAGGCGACCTGCTGATTTACTCACTAGGGAACAAGTGAATACATCATGTAGGGAACCTGTCAATACATCATGTAGGGGACCTGTCAATACATCATGTAGGGGACCTGTCAATACATCATGTAGGGGACCTGTCAATACATAATTTAGGGGACCTGTCAATACATCATATAGGGGATCAGCTGATATACTCACTAGGGGGCCTGTCCCTACATCATGTAGGGAACCTGTTGAAATACTTACTAGAGGACCTGTCAGGACATCATGAAGGCGACCTGCTGATTTACTCACTAGGGAACAAGTGAATACATCATGTAGGGAACCTGTCAATACATCATGTAGGGGACCTGTCAATACATCATGTAGGGGACCTGTCAATACATCATGTAGGGGACCTGTCAATACATAATTTAGGGGACCTGTCAATACATCATATAGGGGATCAGCTGATATACTCACTAGGGGGCCTGTCCCTACATCATGTAGGGAACCTGTTGAAATACTTACTAGAGGACCTGTCAGGACATCATGAAGGCGACCTGCTGATTTACTCACTAGGGAACAAGTGAATACATCATGTAGGGAACCTGTCAATACATAATTTAGGGGATCAGCTGATATACTCACTAGGGGGCCTGTCACTACATCATGTAGGGGACCTATTAATATACTCACTAGGGGGCCTGTCAGGACATCATGAAGGCGACCTGCTGATTTACTCACTAGGGAACAAGTGAATACATCATGTAGGGAACCTGTCAATACATCATGTAGAGGACCTGTCAATACATCATATAGGGGATCAGCTGATATACTCATTAGGGGACCTGTCAATACATCATGTAGGGGACCTATTAATATACTCACTAGGGGACCTGTCACTACATCATGTAGACCTATAAAAAAGGGAGGTGGCTTAGCGATTATTTATCGAGACAAATATTCAGTTAAAATAGAAACAATTGATTCACAGCATTGATCGTTTCTATTATGCTCTCAAACACTCAATTGTTCAAAGGAACCCCCCTCTACCGCCCACCTGGCTCCCGAGCTGATTTCCTCACAGCCTTGGGTAGCTTGATAGAGCCAGTAGCAGGAGCTCCCGACTATACCATCCTGGGAGACTTCAATTTTTACTTAGAATCTCTCGATGACAAGGATTCTTCCTCCCTTACAACAGATCTACTGTCAGCTGGTCTACGACAGCTAGTGACTAAACCCACTCACCTGGCGGGTCACACACTTGATGGTCTTTTAACTAACAATAGCCACATCTCCCTCTCCACTGTTATCCCCTTGACCTGGACAGATCACTCTGCAGTAATGTTTACTATTCAGATTAGGAAAACCAACCTCCCGCACGCCAGCTCCCGCTCTCCCAAACAGTTTCGAGCGTTAAGGAACATTGACACCCGTCTTCTAAAAACAAACCTTTCCTCCACTCAACACGACTTCACACCAGACCCCGATCTAGCTTCCAATAATTACTCACACTGGCTGCAAAATGCTTTCAGCACCTTAGTACCACTCAAGAATGTCTCTATCAACCGAAGTGCTCCCTCCGCCCCCTGGTTCTCAGAGACGCTCAGACTTGAGAAGCAACGCTGCAGAAATCTAGAAAGGCATTGGCGCAAATACTATGACAACAATGACAAAATGCTATATAAGGACGCTATAGCTAAATATAAACATCTCATCATCGCAGAGAAAAGCAAACTATATCTTTTGCAAATAGAATATGCCCAAAACTCCACCAGTTGTTCCAGGTGGTAACCAAACTATCCAGCCCACCGATCAGCTCACCCATAGATGCCTCTCAAGCCCTCTGCAACTCCCTTGCTAACTTCTTTGAAGACAAGGTCAATCAAATTTACTCCAACTTCTCAACCCAGGTCAATTCTGACCATCCTAATTGCAACATCTTCACCAACGCCTCGGCCACTGTGTTCTCCGAATTCAGTCAGGTCTCACCCAAGCAGATAACAGAGCCAATCGTCTCCATTAAATTAGGATCCCCCCTTGACCCTTGTCCCCCTTCCATTCTAAAACTTATTCCTGACTCGATAGGCCCCATCCTTACCAACATCTGCAACTCAATGTTCCACACAGGCTCCTACCCTTCAGTTTGGAAAAAGGCCATTTTCAAACCCCTATTAAAAAAATCCAATCTCGATCCCTCAGAATCTAAAAACTACAGACCTAACGCATGCCTCCCATTCCCATCAATTTTTTTTAAAAAAAACCATGAACATTTAATTGTCACAGTTCATCGACCACAATAACCTTTTGGATGACACCCAATTCGGTTTTAGGATGGGCCATGGTACCGAGACTAGGGGTGGGCGGAATTTGCGGAATTAACCTTCGCAAATTATCGCGAGAATGTTTAAAATTATCGCAAACAAGCAGAAATATCGCGAAGATGCGGAAGTTTTTTTCCGGCATGTTCGCGAGATTTTCTGCATGGTTGCGGGTCGCCAACTTACCCATGTGGTTGCTTGCGGGCGCGGCCATCTTGTTTTGAGTTGTTCTCGCGGTGCATGATCGCGAGAAGAAAGACGTGATCGCGCGACGCATGACGTCACTGCGGGCGCGAACTGTCGCGAGACAGCGCAAATGGCTAAAAACAATACAACATCTCATGGAGAACGCGACCGGATCAAGAAAACTTCTCGGCGAACGCAGGGATTCAGGTAAGGCGATCGCGCGCGCGCGAGAATGTATTATTTTACAGCGCGAGCAAGAAACAAATTATCGCCAAGCTGCGGAAACCGGAATTTTTGACATTTTCGCGCTCTCCGCGGAACGCAAAAATGTCAAATTATCGCAATTTCCGCGAACGGAACGAAATTTTTGCCCAGGCCTAACCGAGACGGCCCTCATTAAGGCATCTGACGAAATCAGGATGATCGTTGACCAAAGTGGCGCTGCAGTCCTGGTACTACTGGATCTGTCAGCTGCCTTTGACACGGTCGATCACGCCATCTTGATCGACCGTGTCTCCTCCATCGGCATTCATCACAGGGCCAGAGCCCTTCTAACCTCCTTCCTCTCCAACCGCACCCAGTCAGTTAAACTCGGCGACTTCTAGTCCCCTGTATTAACCTTCCCTGTGGAGTGCCCCAAGGATCCTCGCGAAGTCCGACCTTATTTAACATCTATGTGTCAGACTTGGCCAGAGTCATCAAAGCACACAGGATGAGACTAACTTCATACTCCGACGAAACCCAACTGGTGCAGGCAGTACACAACGATGGAGGAGCAGTTGCTGCCAGTTTCCAAGAGGGAATGCTAGCCATCAGCTCCTGGATGGCAAACAATTGCCTAAAGTTGAACTCCGATAAAACGGAAGTAATGATCTTTGGCAACCTAGCCACTGGGTGGTCCCCCACCTGGTGGCCAACCGAGTTGGGATCTCCTCCTGGACCGGTCACAAAGGTCAGGAATCTGGGTGTAATGTTTGACGACAAGCTGTCGTTCATCCACCACGCGAATGCGGTCGTCTCATTATCCTTCTACACCCTTAAAATGATAAGGAAACGTCTACCATTCCTCCCCCCCCCAGCACTGGTAAGACCCTCATGTGCACATTGGTAATGTCAAAAGTTGACTATTGCAACAGACTCCTACTAAAAGCCCAGGAGAAAGTCCTGAACAAACTGCAACTAGTTCAGAACTCAGCTGCCAGAATTCAGTCCGGCACTCCCAAGTTCAAATCGATCTCTCGAGTCATACGTCAGCTTCACTGGCTGCCTATCAGAAGTCGAACTAAATTCAAGGCACTGTGCATCGCATATAAAGCGATTAACAACACGGGACCTGAGTTCCGAAAAAAAGTACTTCGCCCATTCAACCCAAACAGACCCTTGCGCTCCTCCTCAGACCACCTATTGACTATTCCTCGCACAAAGAAAACATTCTGGGGAGATAGACGATTCACAGTTGCCACGGCTAGACTGTTGAATACCCTCCCCCCCATATCAAAACCAGTCCCACCCTTTTGACATTTAGGAAACAAGTAAAAACCTGGCTCTTCAACCAGTAGTCATCGAATTTAGCTGCTCTCCTTTTACTCGACAGCGCCGAGACACCCCAGGGTATTTGCGCGCTATGTAAATTTCATAAATAAATTAATAAAATAGGAGACCTGCTAATAAACTCACTGGGAACCTGTCAATAAATCATGCAGGGGACCGGTCACTACATCATGTAGGGGACCTGTCCATAAATCATGTAAGGGACCTGTCCATAAATCATGTAAGGGACCTGGCAATACATCATGTAGGAGACCTGTCACTACATCATGTAGCGACATGTTGATAAACTCACTAGGAGGCCTGTCAATGCATCATGTAGGGGACCTATTGATATACTCACTAGGGGGCCTGTCAATGCATCATGTAGGGGACCTATTGATATACTCACTAGGGGACCTGTCAATGCATCATGTAGGGAACATGCTGATATACGCGTTAGGGACCTGGCAATACATTATGTAGGGAACCTGTTAATATACTCACTAGGAGACCTGTCAATACATCAAGTAGGAGACCTGTTGATAAACTCACTAGGGGACTTGTCAGTACATCATGTAGGGGACCTATTGATATACTCACTAGGGGACCTGTCAATGCATCATGTAGGGGACATGCTGATATACACGCAAGTACACATAATCATGACAATAGACCTGTAATTCATTCATTATGGACTATAGTAAGTATTTACAGAAATAACACACATACTAGCAATGTTGTATATGGTTATGTCATATACATTTTTCTTAAACAAATCAGTTCATCAGTCCCCCAACTGTGATTAATGGGAACAGGGCTTGATAATGAACTGAGGAAAAGGACTATGTATCATATTTATTTATTTTTTATTTTAAAAGATTTAAATAGCGCTAGCTTGACCCGTAGGTATCAGAGCGCTTTACACGCATACTGTAAAGAAAAACAGACGGAAATTGCATTACAAAGTAGGCAGGCAGTAAGGAAGCAAAACCAGGGATAGAAAAAATACAGCACGGAAGATAAGGTGGTTAACACAGTCCGGTCAACAACTATCCTTGAATGTCAAGATAGAGGAGTAAACTCAGATATTGAAGTCTAGGTTAGTTGACGTTGGTCAGAAAAGTATTTGTTAAGGAGATGGATTTTCAGGTCCCTTTTGAAACAGGAGAAGGAGGGGTTGCATCTGAGGACTCTAGGGAGAGCGTTCCACATCCTGGGAGTGTTGCCAGAGAACGATCGGTATTGTGTGGTTTGAGTTGGAGCTTCTCAGCGTTCTGGATTGACCTGCTCTTCCCAGTTAGTTGTTCAGGTAGTTAGGGGCCGGAGAGTGAAGGGTTTTGTGTGTGATGCAGGCCAGTTTGTAAATACACCTCTCTTCCATGGGGAGCTAGTTGAGGGAGTTGAGAGCTGGAGTGATGTGTTCAAATCTTTTTACTCCGGATACGAGTCGAGCGGCCATGTTCAACACTGCCCTTGGAGGGGCTAGGTGAGCTTTTGGTGTCCCTGTTAGGATGGCGTTCCTGTAGTCGATTTTAGAGAGAACTAGGGATTGGACTACTGTCTTGAGGTCATCATGGGGAATAAAAGGTTTCAATTTCTTGAGGTGTTTTAGAGAGAAAAGAGCATTTTTTGCAGAGTTTTTGATGTGGGCCTCCAAAGATAAGTTCTTGTCAAGGGTGATGCCTAGAGACTTAACTGAGTCGGATAGGACGATGGGCAGTTTAGGGCGACCAGATTCTTGAGCCACTCTTGGATTGGACGATGGTTGCATTTTGGCGAGAATAGGATTAGTTCTGTTTAATCTGGGTTGAGCTTTAAGTGGTTAGCGTTGAACCAAGTTTGGATCTCGGTTAGAGTGGCATTGTGGTGTTGGATGTCACTGGGAGACTTGATTTTGAAATAGATTTGGGTGTCATCAGCGTAAAGGTGGTAATTCACTCCAGCTTTTTTCAAGATGATTGTGAGGGGCTCCATGAAAAGATTGAAGAGGGCCGGGGAGAGGATCGAGCCTTGCGGGACCCCAAGTGTGACTTTTGTTGGCTTCGAGAGACAGGAGTTGATTTTAATTTGTTGCGAGCGGTGTTGAAGGAAGGAGGTGAACCATTTTAGTACTGTGCCATTGATGCCGGAGCGCTTCAACATGGTCTCCAGAAGCGCTGGATGATTTACTGTGTCGAATGCCGCAGATAGGTCAATAAGGATGAGTAGGCAGGCATCACCTTCATCTAAAGCCTTGTGAATATCGTCAGAGACGTTGAGCATAGCTGTTTCCGTGCTACAGCCTTTCCTGAATCCTGATTGAAAGGTGTCGAGGAGGCTGAACTCATCAATGTGTTTGTTGAGTTGGTAGAGAACGCATTTCTCCAATGTTTTTGCAAGGAATGGGAGGTTGGAGATAGGTCTGAGGTTGTTGAGATCATTAGGGTCGGCCCCTTAGCTTTTCCTTCCTCACAAATATTTTATAGCACTTCAAGTTTGAAATAATGTATTATTCATACTAGTAAGTTGCATTAGAATTAGTTAGACATAAATTGATACTTAATATCGGTTCATCCATAACTTACTATTCCAGTATTCCATGATCATGTCTACAGTAGTCAAAGTACAATAAAATCTACAACATATAAATGCGAAATAGATCCATGCACTGTGTTCTCAGAAATTATGTAATTTGAGATGCAATAAGTGTTCTTTTGACCGCTATGATTTCACATGCTATAAGTCATATAATATGCAAGGGTTTAACCATTGCATGGGGAAAGGGTGAGTCATAGCTAATGTAGTGTAGTAAATGATGCAACAAGGTTATGTACCTTTGGTTTTATAATAATATTTCAATGTTTTTTTATTTTTTATAAAAAATGTGTTACAATCCTAGTGTTGAGTGTCCTTCAACTGAGTGTTGCTAAGTCAAGTGTACTAGAGTATAGTGGGGGACAGTATCATGCAGTTTAGTGTCATAGATTGTAGTGTTGAACAGTGGAATAGACTGTAGTGGTGTAGGGTGGAGTGGCGTAGATGGGAGCATGCTATAGTACAGTGGCGTACAGTGGAATACCGTAGAGTGGATTGGCGAAGAGAGGAGTCTGGTAAAGAGTAGTAGTGTACAGTGGAACAGCATAGAGTGTAGTTGGGTACACTGCAGAAGCATCCAGTGGAGTGGTGTACAGTAGAATAGGATACAGTGGAGTGTGATATAGTGGAGTGACTTAGAGGGGAGTGGCATAGAGTGAATTTGCATACAGTGGAATATTGTAGAGTGGTGTATTGTAGAAAGGAGTGGGTTATAGTGGAGTGGAGTAGAGTGTAGACGCGTACAGTCTAATAGTGTACACTGGAGTGGCGTAAAGTGGAGTGGCGTACAGTGGAGTGGAGTGATATGCAGTGGAGTAATGTAAAGTGGAGTGGCGTAGAGTGGTATGACTTACAGTGGAATAGTGTACAGTGGAGTAGTGTAGAGTGAAGTGCTGCACAGTGGAGCGGTGTAGACTGGAGTGTCAAACACTAGAGTGGCGCAGAGTGCAGTAGCGTAGAGTTGTATCGTGTAGAATGGAGTGTTATACATAACAATGGGGTACAGTTTAATAGAGTGCAGTGGAGTGGCGTAGACAGGAGTGGCGTAGAGTGGAATAGCATTAACTGCCGACATATTACGCATCATGGGGAAATGTACCGGGATATCGAGTTCCAGCCCCACCACAAGCGTAGACAGTATGTTGGAAAGGGCAGTTAATATAGTTGCTAATGAGATTGAGTTAACGGAGAGGCGTCTGTCCCTAGGAATTGTGGCACCACAGACAGGCCCTATGGCAGGGGCGGCAGTGGTGTCCTCAGGTGATTATGTGGCTCCATCTTCGATGCTTAGCATGCAGGCCATCGCCACGAGCACTTCACAGCTCTTAAGTTATAATAATGAGGATTTATTTATGGCTTTCTCAAAAAAAGAAAGAACGGGGACCAGGGAGCTAGTTAATGGTCCAGTGTCCAAGCTCCCCAAAATGACATTAATGACAAATGGAGGACACTGTAAAAAATTACACCCATATGTCTTCTACTAAGAAGAAGCAAAAAGAAAAGGAGTCCTAGGTAGGGCGGACCCATCAAACAGGGGAAAGAACATATCTTGCCTCTTGTTGCCCTCACACACCCCGAGGGGTGTCATGCTTCATCATCGGGCAATTGCTCCTCGTTGGGCCGGCGCTGCAATTCCCAATGGGTCCCCCGAAGGGTCGCTTTATCGGAGATCTTTTAAGGCATGCCGGATGGTGCATGAGGGTGTGTGGGGTGTGGGTCCTATATGAGGGTAACAAAGTGCGTGCATAGTGAATTGAAACTGACAAGGGGTAACCTATAAACGGTTATCTTGATGTAGTAACCCTCTTGGCAGAATAAAAACTCTGAATTAGAGTATAATCCCAAATGGCACATTATCCCTAGGTATCATGAAAAGGTCAACATGTTTCGCGCCTCTGTTGCTGCTAAGGTCATTGGCGCTTCTTCAGGACCAGGATATAAAAAGAATGGTGAAGTGCACGTGATGATTAAAAAGTGAATACCCAAAATTCTCGGCAGGGCGGACCATTATGCTGCTCCTGACCAAAACCTAGGACAAGAAAGGAAAAAAGAGAGAGGACATATATAACGTGCATTAGACTAGCTTAATGCAACGTAGTGTGCCACAATCGTGTGCACAACATATCAATGTCACAAAGGAAAATCAAAAAAGCACAAGGCCACAATAAGGATAACAAAATCCCTCGTTAAACTCAGAGCGTGGGGGGAAGGCCCAGACAAAATATATATATATCTCGCGGCAGTTCAAGTCAGCAGGGGAGCCATGTTACAGAAAGGAAGTAATGCATCCCTACTCCTAAAATGCTGCGCTGCCATGTTTGAGTGACCCCTTCACTCACTACAGATTAAAAGCATCATACCCCATCATTCCAAACCAACAAGTAACCATCCCTTATGGTGTCCTTACCTCCCGTAAAAACGAGAGCCACTCCAATGGCTGTGAGCGTTAGACGCCCGCACCTTGTCGGGCTACTAGAAGGAACATAGGCATTATTAAACATCAGTTACAAGCACAAAATACATAAGAAAGGGCTCCGTGACCTAATCCCCGTACTCAGTTAAGCACTCACTCTTGTAACAGGTGCCTGCACCCTTACACCTAACGCGTCCAACCGCCAGCCGGATAAGCACTAGAGGCAGCGGGGCGAGGGTGTAAAATAAAGAAGCTAGTAGGTGCCTCGGTCAACCTTCCGGGGCGTTCCCTAGGGTGAAGTACTAGAGCGCATGTGTGCAAATCAGACCGCATCGCGCATGCGCAAAAAATGGGCAACTAATCTCCAGCGCATGCGCGCTCCTTATGGGGGCTCGTAATACTGGTACTCAGTAAAATGAATGAGGTCACTGCCCAAGAAACATCTCCCAATCAGTGTTGGGATGGCGTACTCTATTCTGGGGGCTCTCTAACCTAAACAGGGGGACCCCTCTCATGGCAGTCTCATCTCAACTAGTAAAGTCGAACGATAATCTGTCCAGTATGACTGGTAGTTTAAAATCACAGTGTTATGCCTATCCCACATACACCCAACTTGGGTTACTGTGTTCTGTTATTATCACAGGAGAAAAGTGGGTAATAAAAAGGAAAGAGGGTGTGTTATTATTGAGTGGGGAGGAAGAAGGGGGCCACCGCCACTTAAAACACAAAAAGGGGAGAATATCCCCAATGTGTATTCCTTACATCAGCCCATCCCAGAAGTATACCGGTCTCGTGTGTGAAAAGAAAAGGAAAACAGCAGGGATAGAAAAGGCTAAAGGACCCTCGGCTGCGCCGCCGTGCTACCACTTTATCCAAAAAAGAGAAGAAGGGGGACCAGGGAGACAGTTAATGGTCCAGTGTCCATGCTCCCCAAAATGACATTAATGACAAATGGAGGACACTGTTCCAAGGGCAGGGTCAAAAAATTACACCCATATACCTTCTACTAAGACCTTTTTACCATTTTACTGAGTACCAATATTACGAGCCCCCATAAGGAGCGCGCATGCGCTGGAGATTAGTTGCCCATTTCTTGCGCACGCGCCATGCGGACTGATTTGCACACATGCGCTCTAGTACTTGACCCTAGGGAACGCCCCGGAAGGTTAACCGAGGCACCTACTAGCTTCTTTATTTTAAGCCCCCGCCCCACTGCCTCTAGTGCTTATCCGGCTGGTGGTTGGACGCGTTAGGTGTAAGGGTGCAGGCACCTGCTACAGGAGTGAGTGCTTAACTGAGTACGGGGATTAGGTCACGGAGCCCTTTCTTTTGTATTTTGTGCTTGTAACTGATGTTTAATAATGCCTATGTTCCTTCTAGTATCCCGACAAGGTGCGGGCGTCTAACGCTCACAGCCATTGGAGTGGTTCTCGTTTTTACAGGAGGTAAGGACACCATGAGTAGCACCAATGGCATTAGCGACAACAGAGGCGCGAAACATGTTGACCTTTTCATGATACCTAGGGATAATGTGCCATTTGGGATTATACTCTATTCAGAGTTTTTATTCTGCCAAGAGGGTTACTACATCAAATTAACCGTTTATAGGTTACCCCTTGTCAGTTTCAATTCACTATGCACGCACTTTGTTACCCTCATATAGGACCCACACCCCACACACCCTCATGCACCATCCAGCATGCCTTAAAAGATCTCCAATAAAGCGACCCTTCGGGGGACCCGTTGGGAATTGCAGCGCCGGCCCAACGAGGAGCAATTGCCCGATGATGAAGCATGACACCCCTCGGGGTGTGTGAGGGCAACAAGAGGCAAGATATGTTCTTTCCCCTGTTTCAGAGGCCCGCCCTATCTAGGACTCCTTTTCTTTTTGCTTCTTCTTAGTAGAAGACATATGGGTGTAATTTTTTGACCCTGCCCTTGGAACAGTGTCCTCCATTTGTCATTGATTTGTTTATGGCACCTTGCAATGAAGAGAGTATTGTTGACTTGACATCAAATTTGGATGCACCTCCGATCCCTGCAACCTCAGGGGCCAAACGGAAAAGGAAGTTGATTAAACCTACCAGTTCAAAGAGGAAACACCCAGCTTGTGTTTATCACCCCCTCACTGCCCCCTGCACTGCACTGAGTTCATGGAAAGAGGGCCCTCTACCCACTCTGAATGCGGAGATTGTTGAGTCCACTGTTAAGCCTACACCAACTAAGGTACTAAGCCGTTCCATCTGTACCCAGACCGATGTTGAAGTAACTTCTTCTACCGGCTGTAGACTCGGTGACACCCCAATTGACATCAGTGTGGACACTGTGTGCGTGCGTATTAAAGAACTCATTGATAAGAACTTTAATGCACTTTGGAAACGTTTGGACCATTTGGATACACTGACTAATAGATAAAATTTGCAAATTAATAGTTCTAAGCCCGCTATCCAACATGGGGCAAATTCTGATTTTCAAACTACTGGTGCACTTAACTCTAGTCTGCAGTCACAGGCACCGGCACCAATGTCTATTCCACCTACGGGTGCTTGTGATACTTGCAGTAAAGTTAAGGAATGTTTTTGATTAAATCTGTTGTTGCCCAAGATAACCCATCCAATGTTGGAACTGCCAGCAGCTTCCCCATTACATCTTCTCATAAGTCATTAGCTTCATGTGCTGTGCGCGGGAACACCTTAGACATAGCTAATTTAGGGGATAGGGCACAACGTGAGGGTGTCCCAATCCCCACGAGCATGGTAACCACTGAGGATAGTAGGGAAGCTTTAAGTCTACCTCCGGCAGCATGTCCCTACGTTATTGTCTTGGCAGGGGTACCTCCTCTTTGAAAAAATAAGGTAGAGACCTAGGACCAATTGCAAAATAAAAGTGGCGGTTGGCTCGCAAAACATAGAGGGCCCGATTCACAGAACTAACTTGAGACAAAATCCTAAACTTACTACCATTTTGGTATTCACAGAAGGCACTTACTCATTTCGGTATTCACAGAAGTTAGTAGTCCTAACTTTAGGACTCCTAAATGCCTTCTGTGAATACCGAAAGTCTTAAAGTTAGGATTTTTCTCAGTTTAGGAGTAGTAAAGTTAGGACTCCTAACTTTACTACTCCTAAACTGAGAAAAATCCTAACTTTAAGACTTTCGGTATTCACAGAAGGCATTTAGGAGTCCTAAAGTTAGGAGTCCTAACTTTACTACTCCTAAACTGAGAAAAATTCTAACTTTAAGACTTTCGGTATTCACAAAAGGCATTTAGGAGTCCTAAAGTTAGGACTACTAACTTCTGTGAATACCGAAATGAGTAAGTGCCTTCTGTGAATACCAAAATGAGTAAGTGCCTTCTGTGAATACCAAAATGGTAGTAAGTTTAGGAATTTGTCTTAAGTTAGTTCTGTGAATCGGGCCCAACGGGTTCCGTGTGGCAAATACCAGCGACATTATAATGGTACGTAGGGTTGGGTGGGTTGGCACCCCCCAAAGAACATCGAGGGAGATTGTATAGTTGTTAACTTCCGTTATCCGTCACTGGTAAAATCATTGTTGATGGCACAGGAGTCTATCACTGCCAACTCAACCCTTATTTTTACCAGCCAACCGTGGGGCCAAAAACCCAAGACGTATTCCCCTTAATCATGCATAATAGATTTTCCGTTTTGTCTGGCTTAGATAGCCAGGATTGACTGCCCCTCTCCAACATCTTCTTTAACACCTGATGAGACCACCTCTATATTATTTACGCCTACGTCCTCAGGTCATGGTACTCTAGCTACCCCTATCATTGACCTAAATCTAAACATATCAAGCTGGAATGTAGCCGGTCTGGCATTCAAAATAAATTCTCTAGATTGGATAAAAATAGTCAAAAAATATGATATTCTTATGCTACAAGAAACTTGGGCCACACAGGATTTACACTTAGAAGGGTCGAATGCTTCAATGTCACCGTCCCCGTTCCCAGGGTTGGTCGCCCGTCTGGCGGACTTTTAATCTGGGGCAACATCTTTGCAGGTGGCAGTATAAAGGCTCTTGTCAAAGATAATGATAATTTTCAGGCTTTGATTTATACACAGTGGGGCTTCCATTTGTTTTATTAATTTTTATAATAATGAATTTCATACTTCAACGAATGTGAATTTTATAAAATTGTTTAATTTTATTTCTAGCCTACAAAGCCAAAAAGTGTATGATAAATTAGATGGCATCTGCCTAGGTGGCTACTGTAATGCTAGGATCTCTAGGAAAAATTTATTAGTTCGGCATTCCCTTATTAATGCACCCCCATGCAATAGGGGTATAGATTTTCTGGACCATTGGTCCAACCATAACTTAATCAACGTTATGGAAGTTGCGGCTGTACCCCATAATGATAAGCATACCGTGCCAACATATAGAGGTCGGGGTTGTGCTTCTACTATTGATTATGTTTTCATATTTGCCATATTAGAAGACTGTTTGTTAAAGGCCGAGGTTATACCAACCATACAGGGTTACCAGAACCCTTTTATGATAACAATGAGGTTCGCTCCCCGGCCGGAATCCGTTAAAGAGTGTGGGGCTAGTAATCTAGCAAAACCAATGGGGATAATGGACGGAGTGTTGAACATTGCAAGCACTCACCCCCAGTCAACTGATGTGGGTTTAATTCATCATCATTCTTCAGCTCACTCCGCCACCCCAGTTCAAACATGGCCATATGCAAATCAGTCTGACCCTGTGCCTCATGGGAACAGTCCAGCCCAAATTGCCAAGTCATGTCTTCCCTGGACCAGAAACAAGCATCCTGGGACCGGTTTCTGGCTAATCAGCCATCATCAGCCAGGCTTGCTTGAATCCAGTGGCGAATTGAGCAAGGGACCCACATCTGGGCATACCCTGCCAACTAATGGCGAACAAAGCACAACCAAAGGAGATGTTGGACTAAGTGTTGAACATTGCAAGCACTTACTTCCAGTCAACTGATCTGGGTTTAATCCATCATCATTCTTCAACTCACTCCGCCACCCCAGTTCAGACATGGCCATATGCAAATCAGTCTGACTCTTTGCCTCATGGGAACAGGCCAGCCCGAACTGCCAAACCATGTCTTCCCTGGACCGGAAACAAGCATCATGGGACCGGTTTCTGGTTAATCAGCCGTCATCAGCCAGGCTAGCTTGAATTCAGTGGCGAAGTGAGCAAGGGACCCACGTCTGGCCATACCCTGCCAATTTAGGGCGAACAAAGCAAAACCAAAGGGGATGTTGGACGGAGTGTTGAACATTGTAAGCACTCACCCCCAGTCAACTGATCTGGGTTTAATCCATCATCATTCTTTAGATCAGTCCGCCACCCCAGTTCAGACATGGCCATATGCAAACCAGTCTGACCCTGTGCCTCATGGGAACAGTCCAGCCCGAACTGCCAAGCCATGTCTTCCCTGGACCAGAAACAAGCATCCTGGGACCAGTTTCTGGCTAATCAGCCATCATCAGCCAGGCTCGCTTGAATCATGTGGCGGGCTGGACTGTTCCCATGAGGCGCAGTGTCAAGACTGATTTGCATATGGCTGGGTTCAGAACTGGAATGGCTTGGTGAGCAAAAAAACAACGGATTTAGGCCCAAATCTCTGTACTGGGGTGATTGTATGACATTGTTCTGCATTCTGTCCATCGACTGTTGTTTTTGCACAGGTAATCTAGCACCATCCACTGACAATGTAACCCCTTCGCTGCTAGGCCTTTTTCCCCCCTGTGCTAAGTCTTTTTTGGCTATTTGGGGTAGTGCGCGCTTATACCCCTGTAACTTTTTGACCACTTAAGGTATCCATGCCAAATTTGCGTCCTTTTCTTCCAACATCATGGGGATTCTAAAGGTACTCAGAGTTTGTGGATTCCCCTGGAGGGGTCCCAGAAATTAGCCAAAATACAGCTAAATTTTGTTTTTTTGGGGAAATATGCGAAAAAAGTGCTGCAAATGAAAGCATCTGGGTTTTTCCCTGAAGCCGGTATCAAAAAAGGGTTTGTGGGACTGAAATCACAATTTTTCCAGCTTTTAGGTAATGACAGATTTTTGTCAGAAAACCAACATTTTTTACACAATTTTGGCATTTTTCTGGGACATTGCCTATTTTTGCTATTTTTTGTGCTTTCAACCTTCTTCCAGTTAATGGTAGAAATGGGTATGAAAGCAATAATGGATCCTGGAAAGCTATACATTTTAGAAAAGTAGACAACATTTTGAATTCAGCAAGAGGTCATTTGTGTAGATCCATTAAGGTTTCTTCATAGAAACTAACAGTTAAATATGGGAAAAATTGAAAAAACAGCCTTTTGTGTCAACGTTTTCACCTGTAACTTCTTCAAATTATGACAACTGTTTGAAAGCAATATACTGTTACATCTGCTAGACCTTACTTGTTGTGGACATATATAGGAATTGTAGGTTCACCTAGAACCCGACGAACCCAGAGCCAATCACTGAGCAGCAATTTGCAATGGTTTTTTATTATGTACCGGGTATATAGCAAATATTGTTGGAAAATGTATACATGGAAAAATCAGTATGAAAGACGCCTATGTATTTCTGAAAAGGAAACAAAATATAGAGTTTAGAAACAGTAGATATTTGCTCATTTCCGAAATTGGGAATACTCATACTAGCATGAGAATTATCGGTCATTTTTCAAAATGACTTCTTTTTTACACAATGTCTTTCATTTGGAAGGTAGAAATGCATAAAAAGTCAATAGGTAATAACATTTGCTTTACAAATCTGAATTACCCTAAGTCTCCCGATAAAAATGGTACCTCACTTGTGTGGGTGGGCCTAGGGCCTGCGACAGGAAACTGCGCACAACGCAACATGGACACACCTCAATCTCACAGTGAAAAATGACCCTTTTTTGGCAAAGTGCCTAGCTGTAGTTTTTGAACCCTAGCTCTGCCGGCACCTAGGAAAAACCTAGCAAACCTATACATTTTTTAAAACTAGACACCCAGGGGAATCCAGGATGAGGTGACTTGACTGCCTCTCACCAGGTTCTATTACCCAGAATACCTTGCAAACCTAAAAAATTGTCCAAAAACCCACATTTTCCGCACATTTCTGTGGTGGAAAGTTCTGGAATCTGCGTGGATCCACAAATTTCCACCCACCCCGCATTCCCCAAAGTCTTCCAAGAAAAATGGTACCTCACTTGTGTGGGTGGGCCTAGTGCCTGCGACAGGAAACTGCACACAACGCAACATGGACACACCTCAATCTCACAGTGAAAAATTACCCTTTTTTGGCAAAGTGCCTAGCTGTAGTTTTTGAACCATAGCTCTGCCGGCACCTAAAGAAACCTAGCAAAACTATACATTTTTGAAAACTAGACAACCCGGGGAAACCAGGATGGGGTGACTTGACTGCCTCTCACCAGGTTCTGTTGCCCAGAATCCCTTGCAAACCTAAAAAATTGTAAAAAAAACCAACATTTTCCTCACATTTCTATGGTGGAAAGTTCTGGAATCTGCGTGGATCCGCAAATTTCCTCACACCCAGCGTTCCCCCAGGTCTCCCGATGAAAATGGTACCTCACTCGCGTGGGTGGGTCAAGTACCCGTGACAGGCAATGGCCCAAAACCTATTGAGGCGACATCAAAATTACCTATCACAAAACAACCTGGTTTTGCAAGGGGTGTCCCATGAGTTTTTGGCCCCGTGCTTGGCGACCATCTAGGGAAACCTACCAAACCCACACATTTCTGAAAACTAGACACCTGGGGGAGTCCAGCATGGTATGGCTTGCGTGGGTACCCTAACGTTTTCCTACCCAGAATCCCCTGGGGGGCAGAAAGTCCACTAGACGCCAGGGTGTTTTTTGGGCAAATTTTAATTAGGGTGGGGGCTGCGGCGGTCCTGGTGGATACAGGGATGTTGTGCCAGATCCTGGGTGCACAGATGCTGCGGTGGTCCTGGTGGATACAGGGATGTTGTTCCAGATCCTGGGTGCACAGATGCTGCGGCGGTCCTGGTGGATACAGGGATGTTGTGCCAGATCCTGGGTGCACAGATGCTGCGGCGGTCCTGGTGGATACAGGGATGTTGCCCCAGATCCTGGGTGCACAGATGGAAAAAGCCTGCTGTTTTTTCAATTGTATGCGCCTTAATCTTCTAGTATTCTGTATTATAGCTAACACTGATGTGTATTGTAAATCAGTATGAGCTAAACTAGAATGTTAGTTCTGTATTCTGGTTGTTCCTAGTGATAGAATGTGGACACTTGAATGTAGTCAGTCAGTGGCGAGCCTGAGCTGGCTTGACGGCGGCTGCGCTGATGAGGCTGAAGTGTAAACCATCTTGCTTAATAAAGCATCCTGACTTCGTACCTCCTGCTGCCTCCTACTTCATTTCAATTACTGGAGAGACAAGTCAGTTGTCACGTGACCCGTGAACATGGACTATTTTGTAATTTTATATTCTGGTCTATAAAACCAGGTACAAGAAAGGTCTTTGTATAGCGTGCATCCTGAAATGAACTATTTCAAAGCGTGCTGAAATGTGACGATCAAGAAAAAAGTGTCACAGCGAAGTAAAGTAATTCCCTAGGATCACACAGTTGGGTTAAGTTGGGAGGCCGCCTGGCAGTGGCGGTCCCTCATCAGAGGCATCAGGGTGCAGCCCTGCCACCTTCGAGGTGCAAGATAATGTTGTGTGCTGTTTGAAAGCACAGCCCTCTGTGGATGGATGTCTGGATTGTGCCCCAAAAAACTCCTGGCCTCTGGTGAACTTTTTGCCCCCCCCCCCCAGGGGGGCAGATTGGGGCTACTGGCCCATCTGCCCCCCAGGGGGGGCAGGAAGGCTGTAATTTTTGCGGGGGAGGGGGTGGCGGCATGGGCATGCCCATTTTGGGAGCCCCAACCTTAATTCAAATTTTCCCCAAAAAAATCCCTGGCGTCTAGTGGGGATTTTGCCCCCCACAGCGGGGCAGATTGGGGGCTAATGCCCCCATCTGCCCCGGGGGGGCAGAAAGTCCACTAGACACCAGGGAGTTTTTGGGGCAAATTTTAATTAGGGTGGGGGCTGCCCAGAACAGGCATGCCAATGCCCACACCCTAATTAAAATTTGCCCCAAAAAATCTCTGGCATCTAGTGGTTTTTTTTGCCCCCGTGGGGGGGGGGCAGATTGGGGGCTACTGCCCCACCTGCCCCCCAGGGGGAGCAGAAAGTCCACTAAATGCCAGGGAGTTTTTTGGGCAAATTTTAATTAGGGTGGGGGCTATGGTGCCAATGCCCCCACCCTAATTAAAATTTGCCCAAAAAATCCCTGCCGTCTACTGGGCTTTTTGCCCCGGGGGGCAGAAAGGCTGTCATTTTTGTGGGGGGGTTGGGGGCATGCACATGCCCATATTGTGCAGCCCCCACCACAAATTATATTAAAAAAAAGAAATCCCTGGCGTATAGTGGGTTTATTGCCCCCCCGGGTTGGCAGATTAGGGGCTACTGCCCCCAACTGCCCCTAGGGGGGCAGAAAGGCTGTAAATTTGCGAGGGTGGGGGCATGGACATGCCCTTTATGGGAAGCCCCCACCCTAATCAATTTTAAGCCCCAAACAAAAATCCCTGGTGTCTAGTGGGCTTTTTGCCCCCCCGGGGGGGCAAAAAGTCTAAATCTCACCAAATATATTTGGGGGGAGCAAAAGCCCTTGCCCATGGGGCCGCTCCCCCCTCCCTGGTGTGTAGTGGGTGGATCCCTGCTTGGGGGGATCCACTGGGGAGGGGGACCATTGGAAAGATTCTCCCCTTTCCAACGATACCTCTCCCGTCTTTCTACGTGCCCGGGGGACTGAGATAGCCCTCTGAGCACATAGAAAGTGAAACTGAAATGAGCCTAAAGGCTCATTTCAGTTTCAGTTTCTGTGCAATGACGACAACGCGAAGTGCGCGATAATCGTCATTGCACAGAAAGCAGGGAGGGGGCCTGGGGAGCTGGGGAAGCTCTTCCCCAGCTCCCGAGGCTTTGGGGAGATAAGGAAATCCCTCTGCTGTCTGCAGCAGTGGGATTTGCTTCCCCTGTCCTCACGACGGAATGGTTCTGTCATGAGCACAGGGGCACCGATGCTCATGACGGAACCACTCCGTCATGAGCATCGAAGGGGTTAAGAGTGATCTGGCGAGGTGATGATAATAATTATTTACTTTTTAGAATGGTGAAAGCACACCCGTTATTTATCAACACCTGTTTGTCACCAATCGATCATAACCCGAGGTAATTGATGCTTTTGATCAAGTTTGTGGGGGTATTAAACAAATGATTTCTAGGCCCATAGTGGAATCTCACCAGGGACCAAGATGGTTCAACAGTGCATGCTCCCTAGCAAATAGAGAGCTTCTCAAGGCACTCACAATGAATCCGAGAGACCCAGCTCTTGTTAAGTTTCTGAGGCAACAATATAAGTATACAACCAGGCTACGAAAAGATGAGATTTTAAATGAGCGATGGGATAATCTTGCATGTGTTGCCAGTCTTAATAATGGGAATGGCTTCTGTGCATTCCTTACAGATATGAGAATTCATGGGCCTTACACTAACCCCCATAAGCTGTGATATAACAAGTGAAGCATGGGTAGCCCACTTTTCTAAGATCTACTCAGTCCCATTATTAAATGAGGACCTATATAATCATAAATTAGCTTCTAGGATTCAGATATCCGAGTCAGAAGTAGAGGATGCCACCCATCAAAGTCTGGCCAATAAAGCTCCTGGTGCCGATGGGCTTCCCATCGACCTCATCATACACAAATCAGAGTTCTGGGCCCCTTTTTTATTAAATGTTTTTAATAACTTAACCAATGCTTCAATTCCAAGCACATGGTCTACCAGCATTATCGTTCCAATTTTTAAAAAAGGTGTCCGATTCAATCCAAGCTGCTATAGACCGATCCTGATTGATAATACTTTTCAAATCCTCGGGAGGATCCTATTTAACAAGATCAGGTCTTGGACTGAGGAGGAACACATTTTACATTTTTGCCAGTTAGATTTTAGAAGCAAAATAGGCAAGTGGAACAGAGTCTAAACCTCAACTTGATTATTGGCAAATACACCATAGCCCGGAAATCTACTATTTATTTGGCTATTATGGATCTTACCTCAGCCTTTGATTTTGTTAGCAGGTCACGCTTTTTAGCTTATTTACATAGGGACCTGAAAGCCCAGGTGAGGATTGGTAAGGGCGGAGAGGTTTCAAATGACATCAATATTGGTAGAGGGGTCAGGCAGGGGTGTGTACCAGGCCCTCTCCTATTTATTTTATACATTAATGATTTACACAATTCACTGATCACACTTACTTATGATGTTCCTAGAATTAACGGTAATATACTCCCCGCCCTACTGTATGGGGATGGTGCGGTCCTAATGGGCCGCACACCCAATGCACTACGCACTTTAGTCCGGGGTTTTGTGGATTTTGTGGCTGGTCTAGATCTCTGCACTAATTTAAAAAAATCTTTTTTAATGTCCTGTGGTCCAAAAAGCATCTTATTAACACAATCTCCATAGGCCCGAATGTTTACATCGCACTTGCTCTTTTCCCTATTCAGGGCTGGTATTCGCAGCCAGTGGCTCTTGGGTTAAGCATGAGGCACACAGTAGGAGCAAGTTTTCAAAAGCCATTAATTCAATCCTTTGTCTTACACAACAAAAAAAGGCTGAGGTGGTTTTATCCATCACCAAAATGTTCAAATTACAGTGTATCCCCACTGCAAGAGAGATGTAGTAATTGATTGCCTTAAATGCGAAAAGGGCAAGGACATACCTTGGCTTGCCGCTGTAAGGGAGAGCTTAAACAGCACGAATCTTGAACATATCTTTTTAAATCCAACTGTTATGGAGGGCACAAACAAAAAATCCCTCCAGGAGGCTTTATATGAACAATATAGTAATGCAAGATATGAAAAGGAGATTCTAAAATCCTCAGTTGCAAAGTATATGTCCTTAGAGGATGCATCTTGTTCGATATCATGCATGCCATCTAGTTATCTTTTAAAGACCATAGGTCGTTGGAAAAGAGGTTTGCTTGTCCGCCTAAGGGGAGGTACCCTGATATTTTCGTTTTGTTTTCCCTTGGGGTTTAATGCCAACCTTGATCAAATCCCTTGCCCATGTGACGTTCGCAGTAGTCAATCAATGTTAAATTTTTTATTCTTTTGTAAGTTTTATCAAAAATATACATAATGGTTTTTGATTAAAGTTTTTAAGAAAACTGCCATCATTGATTATAAAGTAGCCTACAGGAAAATTCTTTAGTTGGAGGGCGAGGAACTCGTTTTTGTGTGGGATCCTTTTTGAAAGCGGCTGTCCGTTCACGCGCCTCAATGAGCACCCACTGAGGGCTGTTTCTATTGTGTTTCAATTTATCATTTGTGATTTTTGGTAAAACGTTTGGACTCTTGTGCTTATTTTCTCATTCCTGTACCCGTTCTGATGGCCTTTATGCTTACCTTATATGTTGTTCCCTTGGAATTATTTTAGGTTGCTGATTGTATTTCACCTGATTGCATTTTACAAACCCTTGTATTATTATGCTGATATTTGATCTGTGCTTACAGGTCTCTAACAGGAAACTGTTTTTATGATGTCGTATTTTTCATCTCTGTGTATATTACTATAGTTCTATGTATTTTATTGCTGGTATTTTGATCTGTTCTTTTTAGATATATATTTTTATCCGAATAAAGATAATTGAATTGAATTGAAATTTGAATGATGTACAGTCCAATAGTGTACAGTGGAATAGTGTAGAGTGGAGTGGCGTAGAGTGCAATGATGTACAGTCTAGTGGTGTACAGTGGAGTGACGTAAAGTGGAGTGGCCTACAGTGGTGTGGAGTGATATGCAGTGGAGTAATGTAAAGTAGAGTGGCGTAGAGTGGAATGACTTACAGTGGAATAGTGTACAGTGGAGTAGTGTAGAGTGAAGTGCTGCACAGTTGAGCGGCGTAGACTGGAGTGTCAAACAGTAGAGTGGCGCAGAGTGCAGTAGCGTAGAGTTGAATTGCGTAGAATGGAGTGGGGTACACAACAATGGGGTGGAGTTTAATAGCGTGCAGTGGAGTGGCGTAGACAGCAGTGGCGTAGAGTGGATTAGCACTGAACTTAATGGTGTAGAGAGGAGTGGTGCAGAGTGGAGCGGCATACAGTGGAGTCGCGTAGAGTGGAGTAGTTTACAGTGTAATAGCATTGACTGGAATGGCGCACTGTGGAGTGGCGTACAGAGGAGTGGCATGCAGTGTAAAAGCATAAAGTGGAGTTCTGGAGAGTGTAGTGGCATATACTGGAATAGTGTGTACTGGAGTGGTGTAAAGTGGAATAGTGTAGCATGGAGTGATGTAGAGTGGAGTGTTGTACAGTGGAATGGAGTACATTGAAGAGGCATACAGTGCAGTGCCATAGAGTGGAATGGGGTACACTGTGATACTGTACAATAGAGTCTTGTAGAGTTGAGTGGTGTATACTGAAGTGATGCACAGTGGAGTGGCATATAGTGGAATAGCGTTCAGTGCAGTGGTGTACACAGGAGTGGCTTAGAGTGCAGTGTCATAGAGTGGAATAGTGTAGAATGTATTGTCGTAGTGTGGAGTTGCGAACAATGGAATTGAGTACAGTGTAGTAACGTACACTGCAGTGTCACAGAATGGAGTAGTGTAGAGTGTAATAGCATAAAATGGAGTGGTTTAGAGTGTAGTGGTGTAGAGTGGAGTGTGGTAGAGTGGAATGGCATACAGTGCATTAGCATAGAGTGGACTGGCGTATAGCGTAGTGACATAAAGTGGAGTGACGTTGAGTGTAATAGCGTAGAGTGGAGTGGCACACAGTGGATTAGCGTAGAGTGGAGTGGCATTTAGTGTAGTCACATAAAGTGGAGTGACGTCGAGTGTAATAGCTTTGAGTGGAGTGGCCTGGACTGGAGTGGCACAGAGTAGAGAGTCATAGAGTGGAGTGTGGTACTTGAAACAGACAAAGCGTGAAAGTGAGAGAACTGATGTATAGGAATATAGATTTTGAGGTGTAAATGATAATTTTTGGTAGTTAGTGTAAATAGTGTAAGTAGTATTAAAATTAGAAGTGTTAAAATAATTAGCAATATATTGTGTCACAGAATACCGCAGTAGCTTCATGGTATCCCAAAGTACATGCCGATAAGAAGGCAGTATCTGATTGGGTAATGGCATTCTTTACAAAATGTAATAGGCAGCCACATAGTTTTCAGCTCACTTTCGCTGCGTTCAGGGTTAGGGCCTTATACCTAGATAGGATTATGTTTTTTGTTGTTCCTTACCTATTACCACTTTATATAAGTGACAATAGTTAGAAACATGTATTTATAAGTTTCTATATTTCCAGCAGTTATGGGAGAACTGCACTTTTTAAAAATAATTCTTGTAAGTAGTGCTGTAATTTTTCGGTGTTATCCCGGTACTCTGTAGGATTTTCTGTGAAAATACACTGTAGTACACTATGATTGTAAAATATAGGGCCCGATTCCGATCTCGTTCGAAAAGCATACTGACCAAATCGGTTCCGGAATGCTTTCGTACGACTCGAATCGGGGGAGTGCGACCGAACGAGTACGATGCATCCGTATGTATCCGGATGCGATTCGGTCGGACTCCCATGTTCCGAACATGAACACAGGCTCCAAGTGAAGAATGGGGTGAGTGGGGAAAACCTTGCACCCATGGTGCTTGCCACATTGTGCATGGTTGGAAAGGGAGGACCCATGGGTACCCCCACAAGTCCGATTCGGTGGCCCCAGGTGAAGGGGGGCCCCCAAAGACTGATTCCGGCAGCCGCTTTGTTCTAGGCAAACCGATTTGGAA
The DNA here is from genome assembly GCF_964204655.1 of Triturus cristatus. Taxonomy (NCBI): domain Eukaryota; kingdom Metazoa; phylum Chordata; class Amphibia; order Caudata; family Salamandridae; genus Triturus; species Triturus cristatus. The sequence continues at coordinate 14,448,963 of NC_140589.1, read as the reverse complement.
AGGCTGTCCAAATCGGTCATCGAACTCGCTCGTTTGGAAACCAAGTTCATAGTGCTGTATGAATTGGCTCCAGAAAGGCTCGACCTGTCTAAATGCCTTTCAGAACCAATTCGGTCAGCCCGAACATTCGATCGGAAACTAGAGCTCCAGATCAGATTCAGCAAACATGAGTCCAATTCGGAGCCTTTCCGATCGATATCGGAATCGACCCCATAGTGAAGTACTGTGTATTATTATTTTTTTATATGTATTGTTTTAAATTTTGTTTTGTATTAAAAAAATATATATAGGAACTTCTAAATATTTTTCTCCACCGGCTACCACTTTAATAAAGTAGTAATAGATAGAGGAAAGATATCAAACATAATACTTACCTATAGTTAAAGGGGAAATGAAGAACACAGTCAAAGTGTGCCTAAAAACAACATGGCTGCCTTTAACTTGTGTAAAGGCAGTCATTAGCCAATCACATATGCCTTGTCATCACTATGTACCATGGTACTTCTGCGAAATACAGAGTCATTTTGTAAAAGTACTGCAACTACAGATATCACTAAGTAAAAATTCCTTATGACTTATAAAATACTTACTGTACTTATCTGTAGTATCCTAAGGAATCACCTATGCATTATAATGTATAATCCTGCCAAATTTCATGGAAATCTGACTGGGCGTTAGGCCGCTACGCGTGAGTACAAAGTCGATGGAAAAATGCATTGGTGCATTTTGGGACTATCCTTTTATATTTGCTCCCCCTTGACCAATCACTGCAAAACTTTGCATCATCCTCCATTGTAAAAGAAGCAATATGTCTGGAATGTTTTGTGGTGATTCATCAAACGGGCACAAAGTTATTAATGGTGAAAAATTAAAGGAATTCCTATCTCTGGTAACCCTAACTATAACTACTGAGAGGCTACCGCCACTCTGTATAAAACAAAAATATAGAGAGCGCTAGGTGGCGCCTGACCAACATGGCCGCTTCGCGGTGAAGCTCCAGGCGCCGGGACCCCGCTAATCCTCCCTAATCCGTAATCACCCGCCCTGGCCGGCTCCCTCTGGCTGCATTGGAGCCCTGACTCGCCCGGCTCTCCCCTGGCCTGGATCAGGGGCGCGTGTGCCCCCCTCGGAGTTGTAATCGGCGTACTTGGGAGTGCCCGGCGGGAGGCAGCTGCTGTTCCGGTTCCCGGACGCGGGCGCGCGGCTAATCAAGTCCGCGGCGCCCACGAGGTGTCCAGGCCGAGGTGCTCTGGCAGCGGAGCGGAATCGTTTTGGCTGATCCTGTGGCTCCCCCCCCCCATTCTGCCTGATGCCCGCCAGCTGGTGGTGAGGTGGTGTGGGGCTCGCCCTGGGAGGCTGAGCCTGTCCGAGGGACGGGAGGAGAGTGTACTGCTGGCTGGACCCCCGACGTGATGACCTGAGAGGCTGTGGGGGCTGGAGGTGGTAGGGAGGCCCTTTCCATCGGGCCGGGAGTCGGCGGTCAGGGGACGGCTCTCCTCCTCTCCCCCCCACCTACGCTGCTGGACTTGCCCTGATTTTCCGCAGCCTGCCGCGACGCAGAGGTGGGTGTAGCGCCGCCTCGGGGGATCGGGCCGCAGGCCGGCGGTCGAGGGGTGGCTGGCCATCCTTCTTCTTTCTTCCTCCCCCTCCTCCCCCGCGTACAATTCCGGAGCCCTGTGAGACGGAGGTGGCTCTGTCCTCCATTGCCCTTGGGGATCAAGGTTTTGGACTGAGTACGGGATGTGGTTGGCGAGATGCACTGTGGCGCGGATGGGCGCCCTGAGAGCTGGGCTGGTGTAAAGGGACCTGGTCCCGGCTGTGGCGTGTGGCAGAAGGTGGCGCTCCCCCGGGGAAGAATCGGGGCCATCAGCTAGCGCCGGTCCTCGAGAGATTATCGGCTGCCAGATCGGGCAGATAGCGGGGCGATACCCTGTGGGGCTGGCGGAGAGGGGCCTCCTGACCAAGCGGGGCGTCCTGCTGGTGTGTTTTTTCTGCCCGCCACTCGCCTAATGAGTCCTTGCGGAGGTGCTGGTGCTGGCCCCCGTGGCCCTTTGACTGGGTGGGTGCCCCTGTTGTACGAGGGATGGCCATCATGAGTAAAGACAGGGCGTCCAAACCGGCGCCCGCGCCCACCCAGACCGAGATAGATAAATTCACGACCTCCGACAGGGGGCCGAGCCCCGCCGGGGAGGTGGCCCAAACCCCTGGCACGGACCTCGCTGCCATCCTGCAGGCCATCACGGCGTCCCGCTCCTCCCTGGAGGGTATGGTGGGAGAGGTAAAGATTGACGTGGCCCTTATTCGGCAGGACCTGCGTAATGCCACCGCCCGCATCTCTGAAGCAGAGTCTAGAATATCGACATCTGAAGACGACATCCGCCAGTTGCAGGACCAGGTATGTGAACTGACCACTCACTCGACGGAACTGCACCGTCGGGTCGAAGATGCTGAAAACCGTGCCCGCCGTTGTAACCTCCGCCTGGTGGGCTTTCCGGAGGTAGCGGAGGCGGGCAGGGCGGACGACTTCTTGGAGCACTGGTTCAAATCCTGGATGCCGGCAGACAGCCTCTCGGCATGCTTTGTTGTGGAGAGGGCTCATTGTTCCCTGGCTCCCAGACCCCCGGGGCGCCCCCCGTCCCTTTATCCTAAAGATCCTCAATTTCAGAGACAGAGATGCGATCCTACGGGAGGCAAGACGCTCCGAGACTCTCAAGTACCAAAACCACTCTATCATGATATTTCCGGACTACACCCGAGAGGTCCAAGAGCTACGGCGCTCCTACACGGAGGTAAAGCAGAAGATGCGATCCATGGGCCTCCAGTATCAGCTGCAGTTCCCGGCCCGCCTCCGAGTTATTTTCCAGCACAAGACTCTTTTTTTTGACACGCCACGAGCGGCCTGGACCTGGCTGACTGAGGAGTGTCCCTTACACCGTCCTGGACAGAGATCACCGGCGGGCGGGGAGGGCGGGGGACGCCCCGATCTTCAAGATCTCAGCGACGGTGACGCACACTGCCCCGGAGGAGTGCCGGGGAGGAGGTGATGGTCGAGCGCTCCGGGGGGCGGCAGCGCCGAGCGTCCGGGGCGTCCTCTGCCTCCTCGGTGGCGCCTACCAGTCCTGCTGCCGCTGGGCGGCAGATCGTGTCCCCCCAGCGGGCGGGTTCCGAGACCCGGCCTGCCACTCAGGTGGACACTTCGGACCTTTCCCGCAGCCCCACCATTTGACTTCCGTTCATTGTTCATGGTACTCTGTCAGGGGGGGGGAGGCTGGGGCGTGATTTTTCCTAGCTGTAGGACGTGGAGGTCGGGCTCCAGTGCTCTATCGTACTTACTGCTCTTGGCCAGGGCGGACGAATTGGGTTGCTCTGATTTTCGAGGGGTTCCACTGGCACTCAGTCCCGAGCGTTTTAGCTTGGTTGTTGTTACAAACTGTTAGGGCGACAGATGCTTCTGTTTTCGAAGTATAGGGTGGGGGGTGCGGGGTTGGGGTTGGTTTGGGGCTGTTTTTTCCTCCTAGAGAGGTTTTTGTTGACAGAGGATGCATTCCTCGTTGTTGTGATTCTATGGCATCATGTAGCATTTGACCGGCTTTCCTGTCCGATCTCTTCATGTCCCTCCTTTCAAAGAGCTCCCACACTCATGCACCCATCGGCCCGGATACGGGCACGGGGCCCGCTGGCTGGGGACCTCAGACATGCTTCCCGATTTACCCACTGTTTGCATTCGTGGTCACCTCTTCCGGCTCCTGTCAGACATGCCTCCGATTGCCCCTATGGCGGACGCTCCCATGCCTAGGGCCGCCGTGCGCGTGTTGTCCTGGAACGTAAATGGCCTATTGGACCGTTTCAAACATATGGCAGTCCTCAAATCCGCACAGCATGCGGAGATTGATGTGCTCCTCCTTCAAGAGACTCACCTTTTGGGTAATAAATGTTCCTTTCTCGCCCGTTACGGCTACGATAGGGTCTGGCACTCGGGCTTTGCTAGGGGCGTGGCCGGGGGGTGGCTATCCTGCTCAAACGATCCTTCCCCTTTGTGCTGGCCCAGGTACATCTAGACCCCCAGGGGATGGTTGTTGCGGTCTGTGGCACTCTTGAGGGCAGACCGCTCACCCTGCTGTCCTTCTATGCGGCGCCTTCCCTGTTACAGACCGCTCTCTCCTACACTGCAGAACTTCTCCCGAGACTTCCGGCGGGGTCGCTCCTCCTCGGGGGAGATTTTAACGCTGTCTATACGCCCCATTTGGATTCGACAGGCCCGGTTTCCCTTACCTGAACCGCTCGTGCAAAACAACTATCGTGTTGGGCTAAAACCCAGGGCCTATGTGACGTCTGGAGGGTCTGGCACCCACGTGATCGCCAATATACCGACACTTCGGCGGCGCACCATTCTCACGCCCGGATTGACCTCATCTTTGTCCCCTCGACCGAGTGTGCAGGGGTTTGGGACGTCCGCATTCTGCCGCGGGGTCTCTCAGAACACTCGCCAGTGCTTCTCGCTCTTGGTCCGCCTCCCTTTTCCGCCCGTCCGACGTGGCGTTTGAACGCCTGGTTCCTCCAAGACAAAGCCTTTCGGAAGGTGGTGGAACTTGAAATCAGGGAATACTACTTTCACAACGTAGGCTCCGTCTCTTCCTTGGCCGTCCTCTGGGAGGCCGGTAAGGCGACTATTAGAGGGGCAGTCTAAGGGACATCTGCAGCAGCAGCGTCGGCATCAACTCCAGCGGCTCACAGCTTGTGAAGCGCAGGCCCTGGAGCTTGAGCGAGACCAGGAAGCGTTAGGAGACGCCACACGGGCGCGACGGCTGGCCTTTCTCCGAGAGGAGATACACGCGCATTCTTTGGAGGCGGCGAGGACTCTTTGGCGTTCCTCGGTGGCCCGGAGCTACGGATGGGGGGATAAGAATGGTACGCTTCTTCACCGGCTGGCCACCTACCCTCGTACGGGCCGGGTAATTCCTACCATCACGGACTCCGCAGGTGGGTCCCACACGGTTTCGGTGGCAATAGCTCAAACCTTTGCAGATTACTACTCCCAGCTTTACCGGGCGCAAACGCCGGGAATCTCCCTTGCGGAGCTGATGGGGGAGAGTGGGGTGGCCCTCGGGCGGCTGGGGCGGGAGGCTAGTGAGGTCTTGGACCTGCCCATTACCCTGCAGGAGGTGGCAACGGCAATCGGCCACTTGGCGCCGGGGAAAACCCCGGGACCGGACGGTTTCCCACAGGAATACTACACCCATTTCCGTGAGACCCTGGCACCGCGGCTTCTGGACCTCTTCGCAGAGGTGGTGAAGAAGGGTTCATTCCCGCGGGAAACAGATACTGCCACTATAGTCGTCCTTCCAAAGACTCAACCCCCATCACGGTCCTGTTCAGATTATAGGCCGATATCCCTCATCAACAACGAGCTTAAAGTGTACGCTACCATTCTCGCACAACGGCTGCTCTCGCTTCTTGTCTCGCTGGTCCACCCGGACCAATGCGGATTTATGCCGAACCGAGGAACCAGACATTGCCTGCGGCGCTTGCACCTTGCCCTGGCCCACCGAGAGCGCCTTTCTCCTTATCTGGCCCTTCTGCTGGTTGACTTTGAGAAGGCCTTTGACTCGGTGGGGTGGGAATACCTTGGAGCAACCTTGGAGCGAATGTGGTTCGGCCCCCACTTCCGCGCCATGGTTCGGGTTCTGTACGCGGCCCCACGGTCCCGAGTACTGGTTAATGGGACGTTATCCCGTGCGTTTTCCATAGGACGGGGGACTCGGCAGGGCTGCCCGCTCTCGCCCCTCCTCTTCGCCCTGGCGATGGAGCCCCTGGCTGTGTTAATCCGATTGGACCCTGTTCTCCATGGCTGGAACTGGCCGGGTATGGCTCCAGATAAAATTGCTTTATATGCGGACGATGTCCTTCTTTATCTCTCGGATCCGGCGGTCTCGGGTCCGCGGGTGCGCCGGATTCTTCACCGGTTCGAACAGGCCTCTGGTGTCCGTCTGAATTCCGGGAAGTATGTATTGGTTCCGCTACACCCATCGAGGGAGTGTTTTGATTGGCAGTCCGACATCCCCCTCTGGAGACTGTCCTTTAAGTATCTGGGGATCTGGGTTACCCTTCTCCCGGAATTATGCTGGGCTCTTAACGTGGCCTGACCTGGATTACACCGCTCTGGCATGGCACCTGGATGCGGGAAGTATCAGGGCTTGAGGGATTCCGCAACTGGGACCTTCTGGGGATCTCCTGCCTGGGTGATGTCTGGCGGGGGAGCCATATGTGTTCCTTCCAGGAGCTCCAGAGCCTCTTTTCTTTGCCTCCCACTCAATTCTATAAGTATCTTCAGCTGCGCCACGCTCTCCGGTCCCACATTCCTCTGGACTCCAGGCCCCCCGATCACAGCCCGCCTGAGGCTCAGTTGATGCTGGGATGTCTTGGGAGGGGGGGTATATCCCGAATTTATCGGTCCCTGGTTAATAACACCCTGGTGGATTGGGACGGGTTGGAGCAGCGGTGGGAGGCATGGGTGGGTCCTCTAGACGAAATTGACTGGAGGGACGCCCTTATGGCACCCAGGACGATCACCACATCGGCGAGATTGCGACTTATCCAGCTTTATTATCTCCACACGGCATACCTGACCCCGGAGCGTCTGTTTCGGGCGGGCCTGTGTCAAGTGGCTTCATGCGCACGATGCGGGGGGGGAACCGGCAGATTTCTTTCACATGGTCTGTTCCTGCCCTCGCCTGACGAGCTTCTGGACCGAGATCAAAACTGAATTAACTGAAGTCCTGGGGTGGGAGGTTCCCCATGACCCTAGATTAACACTGTTGGGACTAACGGATGGGCTAGACGGTTCCCGTAATGAGAAATACTTCCTAACTACGGCCCTGGTGGTGGCTAAAAGGGATATCGCGGCTACCTGGAAGCAGGCGGACCCGCCCAGTGGGGCTAAATGGAGGAGAGGGGTGGACTAGTGCGCTGCGCAGGAACGGGCTCTGTACGCTGCCCGGGGTTGTCCCAAAAAGTTTCGCAAAATATGGGGAAAATGGCTTGGGGGCTTAGTTTAGAAGGGAGACTACAGTGGGTGGGAATGGAAGGGGGGGTGGGGGAGAAAGATCATGCGACCGATTATCGATGATTATGTGTCAGGTCTTGTTGATGCCGAATTACTCAAATTGTTGTATGTCCTTTTTGATTTTGCTGCTTATGTGAAAAATAAAAATTTGTTTATCAAAAAACAAAACAAAAATATATATAGATAGATAAAGTTGTAGTAAAATTGTTTAAAATAGATATATCATTTTGGCCTCACGGGGGTCGCTCTGGGACATCTACCCCAACCAGCCCCAGAGGTGAGGGTATCCCTAACCTGCCCTATCTTCTTTTAAAACTCTTTTTGCTAGGACAAGGGACTGGGTCCCTAGTCCTGGGATGGCTGCTGACACGTCATTGTGGTCACTATTGTTATCTGACAGACCTTGGATGGAGAGAATTACCCTGTACGGATTTACCAGCAGCATTCCTTTATTAAAACCATAGATGGCATGACTCTGGACATTTTAGGGGATAAGCATTAATGGTCCTGAAACTCTGTCGCTCATTCTGATTCATACTCACTCCCATTGACTGTCACTCACACACAAATGCATTCATACACTCACACTCACTGATTCTCACTGATTCTCACTCAAAAAACACATTTACACACACTCACTCTTTCACAATCACTGACCTTCACTCACAATTACTGGTGTACAGCGGCTCTGGCTATAACTCCTGGGGTACAGCGGCTCTGGCTATAACTCCTGGGGTACAGCGGCTCTGGCTATAACTCCTGGGGTACAGCTGCTCTGGCTATAACTCCTGGGGTACAGCGGCTCTGGCTATAACTCCTGTGGTACAGCGGCTCTGGCTATAACTCCTGGGGTACAGCGGCTCTGGCTATAACTCCTGGGGTACAGCGGCTCTGGCTATAACTCCTGGGGTACAGCTGCTCTGGCTAAAACTCCTGGGGTACAGCTGCTCTGGCTATAACTCCTGGGGTACAGCGGCTCTGGCTATAACTCCTGGGGTACAGCTGCTCTGGCTATAACTCCTGGGGTACAGCGGCTCTGGCTATAACTCCTGGGGTACAGCGGCTCTGGCTATAACTCCTGGGGTACAGCTGCTCTGCTTTAACAAATACGTTTCAGTAGGCTCCTCGTACCTCTGGGCACTGGTGCAACTGCACCTTCTACACCATAAATAGTGGAACACCTGGCTCACACAAACACCCTCTCACAATCCCCCATACATACACGCACACACCAAACAAAAAAAAACACATAAAACTTACCTCAACAGAAGCTTTCCGACAGGGAACCCACAAAGGTCCCACAAGGGTTGGGACTGCTGCCTTCCCTCATTGGCTGACCTTGGCAAGGCAGCAGTCCCAATCTTGTCAGAGAGTAGGATTGGATCAGTGAGACTTCTGACCCCACCCCACTCTGCGAGGAGGCGTCACTGATTGACACTTCAAGACTTAAATCTGAAGCAACCAGGTCTGAGGCAATGGGTGCCGCTACCCCTCATCATGAGTGGGAGGGCCTCGAGGCACCTTTGTCAGACTGATGAGGTCACACCCACAGGGCTGCGAAATCCTCAGCCTGGCAAAGTTCAGCTCAGGCAGCCAGGAGCCGGATGTCTAGCTCCTGGCTGCCTGACCTGAACCCGATGAGTGTCTGTCAGGCTGAAGTTCTGCCCGACAGACACTCTCTTTTGTGTGGAATAAGGTGGGGCGTAGCGTTTTTCTCATAAGTCAAAGTTCTTGTAAACCAAGGGATTTGATGTTGACGTTTTGACTCAATACTACTTACAGGGTCTCATCAGTACAAGTCATCTGACTATCACAAGACCAAATGGCTTACTGAATCTAGCACCCAATTTAATCCAAAATTCACATATTGAACCCTTGCCAGTAAAGTATATCAAATTCATTAGAAAACACAACTCGAGCTCAAATTTCAGGGTACAGACCAGAGGCCTCCCTTCTCCGCTGCGCCTCATCTAATGATGTGCGCCCCGACAGCCACATTTTAGCAGATATACTGTACTGCCCGAGGCGCGCGCTATCTGTCTGCTGAATTAAATGGATCATCCCCGTCTGAGGGGACGTAGTTGAACTACTCCGCTCAGACATGCACAATCCAGACATCCATCCACAGAGGGCTGAGCTTTTAAACAGCACACAACATTATCTTGCACCTCGAAGGTGGCAGGGCTGCACCCTGATGCCCCTGATGAGGAACCGCCACTGCCAGGCGGCCTCCCAACTTAACCCAACAGTGTGATCCTAGTGAATTACTTTACTTCGCTGTGACACTTTTTTCTTGATCGTCACATTTCAGCACGCTTTGATATAGTTCATTTCAGGATGTGCGCAACACAAAGACCTTTCTTGTACCTGGTTTTATAGACCAGAATGTAAAATTACAAAATAGTCCATGTTCACGGGTCACGTGACAAATGACTTGTCTCTCTAGTAATTGCCGTAGTCAAAAAGAAAGATCTCCCTTGGATCTATGAATATCAACCGTCATTCAAACATACAAATATCACATTAACAGGATGAGATATGGCATCAACGAAGCAAACCAATTACTTGATAGCAAATTTATTTCAAAATAAACAAAAAATGCTGTACACATACATAAAATAGGTAAGCACTTTACCAAATATTAAAACAAAAGTTAAAACTTTCTTAGAATTGGTACGCAAGAAGTGAAATGAATCACCATCAATATACATACACATACATAAAATTGGGAAAAGAAAGAGAACAGGACAAATAATCCTACTCTGACATAGGAAATCGTTAACTAACAAACAAATCAGTTCTGACCACAATATAATTCAACCACAATATATATGGCACAAAACCATTGTAGTTACAAATTGAGAGCGATTTCCTTATATTAGAGCATCGACGCGTTTCGGTAGGCCACTGTTAACAGCCAACACCTTCCTCAGGATTAGTTGCAGATCCCAATTGTAAAAGATTAAAATCTGAAACAAATGTACAACAAAATAATATAAGTGATTCCACATATGCTTTACCTCAAACAGTATTTGGTATACTTCGATGACCCTAACTCATCCCTAGTTCTTACACAAATACAACACACACGCTTTATCATACCATCACTTGTAAATGCTAATATTGTTTGACAGAGTAAGATTTAAAAAAACATTTTTTTACAGTACTCTGAAGATGCCTAAATAGAGAGGTCCATTGACGATATATTGACATAAGGATACTCAAACAAGCTATCCTCACTAGACTAGTGAGTTGGGGCAATTATTATTTATTAAACCGTATTTATTTTAGATATCCGACTAACAGTTTTTTTTTTAAAAAGTCAATGAATCACGATCCTTCTTGTCCAGACAGAGTCCACTACTCAGCACCTACGTTTCATCAGGGATCTGTTTAGGTAACAAGAGGAAAGGCTAGTGTCTTCAAGCAATAGTAACATTAATTCTTTGTTTTATGGGCATACTATAAATTTTACCTTATATATTCTTTAAGTTTGTTTATCGTGGTCATTTACACGTATATTGTTTCATAGGTATCCCCATAGGAGTAGAGATCGTGCGAGTACGTTACCTAATATGAATTAAAAAATGAGTTTTATTCGTATTGCATCACAAAAAACTAAGAATCTAGATTGATTAGTCATGATGCAGAGAAATTCATATTTACCAAATACTTATGCTTGGTACAGACGGATCTTACATCTTTTTCCGCTGTGTGTGTCTCAGTTTAGGGACTTGCCATTTATTTTTCCAGAAGATCTCTGAAACAAAGCAAATGCTTGTGTAAACAATGTTAACCCACACTAGTTTGATCTTCTATGTTCAACTCCACGTATCGTAAATATAAAAAAACACCTAGCAAGCATTATTGAAAGCATTGTCCTTGGAACGCTATATTCTGTCGATAAAAGTTTGTATTCATAGGTATTTCCCACTACATGTACGCCAAACTGTTTAAACATGTGAGTGCACTGATATTCTCTAATTAGAGAATATACTCAGATCAACACGCAACCCACAGAATATCTGCAGAAACTATACTAGTCTCCAGTAAATCACATTACTACAACACACAAGAACCGATATGGTGTTAACCACAGAGGTTTTAAAATCTAACATAGGGGACAACCCTCAAACAACTTAATCTCCTCACCCGATATATTGCAGAAGTCTGAATAAATCACCGTTTTTCCTTCAGCAAGGTTCCTATAGGTAGCTTGAAGTCGGTAGAAGTAAGACTGTCCCAAATCTGGGATCAGGTAACTCCCTGCAAGAAAGAGATCGCAGACATCAATATGATGGTGCATCTCTATTAAATCCACCAGCAGTTTCCTAAATGGTTTCCCAATTCACATACCTTATTTGGGTCGGGTAGTTTCCGCAAACTGGATTCCTTAGATTCAAATGAACAAGGAACCCATACACCAAGTCCATTTAAATACCGGCCAGCGTCCTCAAAACCGGACGAAAAAAAGTCCTTCCGGGTTAGAACGTTAGCACTAGGTACGACTATATTGATATAACGCGCGAATAATCCGCCATCTTGGAAGTGTTTTTAGAGGAGTTTAGAGCGCACACAGAAACTCTTATTTATCTATGACGTCTTATTTTCGAACCTCACCACCATTGTGTATGTACCCGAACACAAACCTATTAAAATATAATGTGGTAACGAATCATGCGGTATGTCAAACCTTCCGGATCTAAGAAATGACACAAAATCCGACTACTTAGAAACACCATATCAATAGACTCAACAAACATAGCGATATTTCAATGGTTATTAAGATGCACGCTATACTATTAAAATATCGGATCCACAACACATCTTTCCATGTAGCCTTGAAATATACTATTTCTCAATGTCAGGCTGTGTTGACACAGGCGGATCTATAGATCAAGCACCCATTAGCATGTGGTATCTAATTGTCAAATGATGCCTTAGTGCAGACAGTCCCTGATAAACTCAAATGACGAACTGGTATAATTACTCACATAGGCCCTCATAGCTAGGGCCCAACTCCCACTGACCAGTTACCTGGACTGCCATCAAACCTATGAATGAAAATTCTTCGATACAAGAATCAATCACTCATGTCCTTTATAGTGAGTATTTCCGAGTGATTGATTCTTGTATCGAAGAATTTTCATTCATAGGTTTGATGGCAGTCCAAAATGGCCCGTTTACACATGCAACTTCCCACCAATCAAAAACAGGTGGTAACAGGACCCAACCTATAAAAAGAGGCCCAAAATGCATCAGAGAACTTTAAATAATGACTGCCCTGTATGGACGCGGATCTTGGCAGAACAGCAGAAAGGGTGGAGATAGGAGTGGATTTCAGGCTGACCATGTTTGAAAAGAGAGAGGAAGAAATGTATTGGCAGTACAGGCTGAGAAGCAATGTGATCCTGGAGCTAGTAATAGCCACCCTGAAGCCACGCCTTGAGAGCAGTACGCTGCGCAGCAATGCTAACCCCACTCATGTCCGCGTGTTCTGCTCCCTCCACCTATTGACCAGTGGTAGCTACCAAAATGTCATTGCAGTGCCCGAAGGGGTGTCTCAGAGTGCGCTATCACATTTTTTCCGTAATTTTCTCATCGCCATGATCCACCACATACTCCAACACATCTACTTGCCCACAGATGATGCTTAAATTCAGAATCAATATACAACAGCCCATTTTTACTGGATAGCTAGATTTCCGCACGTAATTTGGTGCACAGACGGGACCCATGTGCCCATATGTCTCCCATTCCACCTAGAATACATATTCCAGAACTGCAAAAACACCCATTCCCTCAACATTGTCTGTAATGCACACAACATCCTCACGGACACTGTGGCCAAATTTCCAGGGTGCACCCATGACTCTTACCTCTTTCGGCACAGCGGCGTTCACCAGCGGCTAGAGAGAGGAGACTTTGATGAAGGGTACCCGCTTGGTGTTGCAATGTGGTGTACAAATTTAAATGTATCGGTGCAAACATTACTCTCTGTATGTTGTTTCACATTCATCTGGTGTCTCACCCTCATATGTGTTTCAGCAGGTGACAGTGTGCATGCGCTGTTGCCATGGATCCCCACGCTCTACCTGTCATGAGAGATGGGACAACACTGCACACAGGCGCCCCAGGAGTGTGATAGGACACACATTTGGCATCCTGAAAGCACACTTCAGGTACATTCACAAAAGGGGCGGAGCCTTGCAGGATGAGCCTGTGACTGAGTGCACATTCAATGGAACATGTGCAATACATCACAACATTGCCTGCAGGAGAGGGTTACCCATAGAGGCCTCTGATCCTGACTCTAGGGATGACGACCCAGGTCCATTTGCCCGAAACCCACCCGAGCAAAGCAGAGCAGCAGAGAGGAGATGGTGCAGGGACCATATTGCCAGACAATTCTTCACACAGTAAGATGCATCAATTTATACAATACCCTCCAAAAATGACAAAACGAGTAGTAGATGTCACAAATGAGGTCAGAGTACCTAAATAACAACCTGTCCATCATGAGCAACATCACAAATATGTGTGAAACAAAGGGCAGTTCCTCCACTGACAACAATGGTAACATGGGGCAACTGCATGGTCCACCGTCAATGTGCAGTCACTTTCTGCCTCTATGTGTGGCTTGGGAGGATTTTCCCTGTGCCGATGTGTGGTGCCTGTTGCTGCTCCTACGTAGCATGTGTGTCGACTGGAGATCTCACAATCCGGAGCATCTCCATTGCCCCCTCACAAACCTGGAGGTTTGCATTGTCTCGAGAGCAGCAGTCATCTGCTACAGGCCTCTGGACACGTCTCCACTCTAGTGGCCCATTTCCACCTGCAGGGCCAGTCTTCGATGTGAGTGGAGTGTGGTTGCCTGGGCCAGCTTGCCAATCACCCAGGTCATTGCCCCCAGCATGCTTGCCCTGATCCATTCATGGAAGCTCTGCCAGCTTCTCTCCTCCGGCAGCTCTGGGCAGAGTTGGCCAAATGCCCCAATGAGAGCATCAAATGTGCATCCAGCCAAGCCTGGTTGTCTGCCAATTAGAGGGATAGGTTGGTGAAGCCCTGAGCCAGCTTTGTATTTATCACCCTCAGTCATCTTTGCTGCAGGCGCTGAATTTGCAACATGACCTGTTCTATGCCACAGAACTCTGCCTGGTTGCTGGTGAATGCCTGTGAGTGGGCATGAGGCATTGCATGTTGCTGCTTCGCTGAGCGCTGCGTTGGACGCAGCCGCTGGGCCTTGGTGACATGACTGTGTGTCGCTGTGGCTGGCTGCTGGAACGCGGTGGGCTGGACATCGAATGGACTTGGCTGTGACGCTGCCTGCACATCCTGCCCTTCCTCCATCAGCTCGACGTCCTGGAGTTCCCCTGCATCCTCATGTGTCTCGTGTCCTCCCACAGGAGTATCTATGTGACATATCGGGAGATAAGTAAAATGCACGTGTTAGACACTATCTTAGTGGTCGTTCCATGTTATTCTGCACACGTCAGACAGTTACTCCGCTGTTTATGTACCTGACTACATATCTCATAATGCTGGGTGAGTCAGAAAGTGGAGGTAGATGTTGGACCCGGCCTCGTGGCGTGGTCCTTAACCCCCCTGGACTGTGGCCGTTCCCCGCCCCGGCCTTCACGGGCCACCCGTCTGAACTGCTCCAAGGCCCTTCACCTGGAACTGCACGTGGTCGCATGCTCCTCATGGCTCCGCCATCTTGTTGGCATCTACGTCACCCCGTACACCAGCCGGCGCGACCCCGCTCAACCCGGCCTCGACCCCAGCGAAGCCCCGACCTCGAGGCACCACGGACTGGCCAGGGGGTGCCGCAGGAACCATTCATCGCCCCCGGCGGAGGACGGTCTCATTGGGACCCCCAACTGTCCTCCCCTCTCGAGGTGTGATCGCCCTGCAAACTCCCATGGGCCTGGCGCCTCTCCTGCTGGGCGTCTGGCCACCTCCACCCGGCCACTCCGCCCCCTCGGGCGCAAGGGTCCGGACATCAAAGGGCTCCAGACCTATATCTGGGGCGACCCCACCACAGCTCGGCAGTTGTATCCCGGAGTCGAGAGCCCTGCTGATCGAATCGCGGCTGACCCTACGGAGAAGAACTCTTGTCGGAACCATCACGAGCCCTGCTGACTGCGTCGCGGCTCCCTCTTGTGAACCTTTCCTGAACCACCTGGAACATCGGAGCCCTGCAGACGCCGTCGCGGCCCCACCTCGCTGAGACCTTCCTCGGAGCCCTGCTGACGACGTCGCGGCTCGAGCTGAGCAGAAACCATCTTGAGAGCCCTGCTGATTGAATCGCGGCTCTCCACGAACTGTACGCCAGAGCCCTGCTGACGCCGTCGCGGCTCGACCCCGCCGAGATCGGAGGCCCTCCAGCTTGAGGATACGAACTGGGCCCCAGGTACCCTCGTACCACATTCCTGCCAAAGACTGTCCCGCTACCCCTACCCTTCTACAGAGACATTGAGACTTTTGGTGGATCCCTCGATCCCTTCGTGTAAATATTGAACTCGTAACCTTTTATTGATGATAAAGAATTGCTTGTCTTGAGACAACCTCCTTGAGTCCGGTGTGGTGGTGTTACTGTGCTAGTACGTGATAGGAGAAGGATCTCTCAGGAGACTTCTCGGCAGCGCTCGGCTACTTCGTGCAGTGCGAGGGCCCCCCCTTGGTGGTCTCACCGACTCCTCGGGGTCCGCCTTCCAACATTTGGTGGCCAGCGACGGGATCCGAGCCGAACGCGGTACGTACCAGCCAGTACCCACTAGCTACCCATCCAAACGAATAGCATCATGAGCAGCCAGGAAAACAACGCGACAGTGGAGTTCCAGCCCGAACGGCTGGAAGAATATACGCACAAAGAATTAAAACAGTTCTGCAGAGACAAAGGCATTGCAACCACCAGCCTCGGTACCAAGGAAGAGATGCAGAAAGCTCTGAGGACATGGCTGGAGGCCGGGGCAGGCCCCTCCCAGGAAGAAGGGCCCTTGCCCCTGACGGAGACCACAGCAACCGCACTGACCCCGGCAACCGGAGGACGAAAGAGCCTAGAAACCGCCCTCTCCGAAGAAGAAATACGAGAGCGGGAAAAGGTCCGGAGCCACGAGCTAGAGCTCGCCCGACTGCGACTGGACGGCGAACTCCAGCTGGCAGAAAAGAAACTGGCCCTCGAGCAGCTACGCCTTCAAGAAGAGATAGAGGAGAAGAGACGACACCGGGAGTTGGAGGAAAAGAAGCTCACCCTTGAGCACGAGCGCAGCCTCAAGGAGCTCGAGATCAAGGCCAAGAACGGAGGGACCAGCACCCCCAGTACGAGAGACACTCTACCGCCTGCCGAGGCCAAAGTACATATCCCGAAGGAGGTCGTCAAGGAGTATTACAAGAATGACGATATCCAACAATGGTTCAAGGCCTATGAGGTGGCCATGACCTCCCATCGAGTGCCCCGAAAAGACTGGGGCGCAGGCCTGTGGGGGCGATTCCTGAGTGAAGGGCGGGACACGCTGCTCCAGCTACCGGAGGAAGTGATGACCTCCTACGATCACATGAAGGAGGCCCTGCTCACCCGCTACGGGCTAACAGCGGAGATGTACCGCCAGCGGTTCCGAGACTGCAAGAAAATCCCGGGTACCACATGGGTGGAATATGTGGACTTTTTCAGTCGGGCCCTAGAAGGGTGGATCAAAGGCAGCAAAGTAACCACCTACGGGCAGCTGGTCGACCTCATCGTGTGGGAACATCTTTCCAACAATTGCTTCGTGGAGCTGAGACAGCACCTCCTCGACAGCAAAATGACCGACCCGCGGAAACTGGCCGTCGAGGCCGATCGATGGGTCAACTCCCGGGTCCCCCGGAGCTCAATGGGGGAGTACCAGAGGAACCCCAACGGACCCCCACGCCAGCGCGGTGGGGGGGAGGGCAGAACAGGAACCGAGACCCTCCCGCTGGGGCCCCCAGGAGCCCCCCTCGAGGGCCACCGCAGCCACAACTCTCCCCGAGCCTAGCACGAAGGGTGGGCCCGGCCCGACCCGGACCACGGCCACCAGTGACCTGCTATGGCTGCCAACAAACCGGACACTTTGCCAGCGACCCAGCCTGCCCTCTGAACCGAAGAAACGGGGCCGGCGGGCCCCCGCCCCGGCAGCTGACAGCCGCCGCCTTGGGGGGAGGAGAAGAGGAAGAAGAGGCCCTCGACCAAGAAAACACTGAGTGGGAGCCGGCAGCCATGTCCCTGGTCTGCCTGGGTAGCCGGGAGATGGTACCCTGCACCCCCATCCCAACCAACACCCAGAAGTACCGGCAGCAGGTCACGGTCAACGGACAACGGGCCGAAGCCCTTCGCGACACCGGC
Organism: Triturus cristatus; assembly: GCF_964204655.1. Taxonomy (NCBI): domain Eukaryota; kingdom Metazoa; phylum Chordata; class Amphibia; order Caudata; family Salamandridae; genus Triturus; species Triturus cristatus. The sequence continues at coordinate 14,431,537 of NC_140589.1, read as the reverse complement.
GCCAGTATCACCGCTGTCCGCTGCCACCTGGTGACCCCTGAACAGATTCTACCGAATGTGCTGTGCCCTGTCCGGACGGCCGACAACAGTGAAAGCCTATGCCAGATGGCCCTGGTCCCCTTCGAGTGGGGAGGGGTGACGGGCCTGCTGAAGGTGACAGTGCGCGACGACGCCCCGGTCGACTGCCTCCTGGGGAACGACTTGGAGAGTTCCCCCTGGGCTCAAGTAGAACGACGAGAGCACCTCCGAATGTTGGGACTGGCTGATTGGGCCTGCGCCATCACCCGGTCCATGACCGCCCAGGCCCCCCGCTCATCCTCGACCTCCGGGACCGCCCGACCCGAGGGGCTCACAGCCCCTCCCGCCAGCAGCGAGGAGGAGGCGGACACCGACCCTGGGTCCAGCGAAGCCTCCCCCTAAGAGATGACTTCTCCGAGCGCCCTACCAGGGCTGACGCAATGGCACTACGAAGGGGGCCCCACCCGAGAGCAGTTCCAGCAAGAGCAGCAGTCCTGTCCCTCTCTCGAAGGGGTCCGGCAGCAGGCGACCGCGCAAGCCAACGGTGACCAGACCGGCACCCACTGGATCTACTGGGCTAAGGGCCTGTTGTACAGCGAACAGAAAGTAGCAGAACTCGGGGCCAGCCGCGTGTTGGTGGTCCCCCTCCGCTTCCGGGAGTTCCTTCTCAACCTGGCCCATGATGTGCCCCTCGCCGGACACTTGGGGCAAGACAAAACGTACAGTCATCTGGTGACCCACTTCTACTGGCCCCGGATGCGGAGAGATGTGGACAACCACTGCCGGTCCTGCCAGACCTGCCAAGCCAGCGGAAAGACGGGGGGTCGGGTCAAGGCCCCCCTCCAGCCCTTTCCCGCCGTCAGCACCCCGTTTGAACGGGTCGGAATCGACATTGTGGGACCCCTGGACCCCCAAACCGCCCTGGGCCACCGCTTCATCCTGGTCCTCGTGGACCACGCCACCAGGTACCCGGAGGCGGTCCCGCTCAGAACCATAACGGCCCCTGTGGTAGGCCGGGCCTTGATGGGGATCTTCTCCCGAGTGGGATTCCCCAGCGAAGTAGTGAGCGACCGCGGCACGAACTTTATCTCCAGGTACATGCGGTCCCTGTGGCAACAGTGCGGGGTCACATACAAGTTCACGACCCCATATCACCCTCAGGGAAACGGACTGGTTGAGCGATTCAACCGAACATTGAAAGGGATGATCCAGGGCCTGGAAGAACCACTCAGGAGGAAATGGGATGTCCTGCTGCCCTGCCTCCTGTTCGCCTATCGGGAGGTCCCGCAGAAGTCCCTGGGGTTCAGCCCGTTTGAACTATTGTATGGACACCCGGTCCGCGGACCGCTCAGTCTGGTCAAGGAGGGCTGGGAGATGAAGCCCCGAGGCGCCCCTCCTGACGTCTACCGATACCTCCTGACCCTCCGAAACCAGACCCGCAAGTTCCGAGCCCTCGCCGAAGCCAACCTCGAGGCCAGCCAGGAGGACATGAAGCGGTGGTACGATCGCAACACTTCTACTGTAGAATTCGAGCCAGGTCAGAAAGTATGGGTCATGGCCCCGGTCGAACCCGGCGCCCTCCAGGACAAGTGGACCGGGCCCTTCAAGGTGGTGGAGAAGAAAAGTCCCGTCACCTACTTGGTCGATCTGGAGTCCCCCCGGAACCCCCTCCGGGTCCTACATGCTAACAGGCTAAAACCCCACTTCGCCCGGACCGAACTGAGCCTGCTGCTGGCGACCGACGAGGGGGGCGAGGACGACTCCGAGCCCCTGCCCGACCTCTTGCAATCCGACATTCACGATGGATCGATCGAAGGGGTCCAACTCGCCTCGTCCCTGACCCCGGAACAGCGCAACGACTGCCAGCGATTACTGCGGGACTACGCAGCCCTCTTCTCTCTCACCCCGGGGGTAACCCACTGGTGCGTCCACGACGTCGACACCGGGGAGAACCCCCCCATACGACACAGAGCCTACCGGGTGCCTGACCGAGTGCGGGCCTGCATCCAGGCCGAAGTAGCGAAGATGCTGGCCCTGGGGGTCATCGAGCCTTCCGACAGCCCGTGGGCCAGCCCTGTCGTCCTGGTGCCCAAGGCCGCAGCTCCCGGCCACCCCCCGGAGTTGCGAATCTGCGTGGACTACCGAGCCCTGAATGTAGTAACCAAGACGGACGCACACCCGATACCCCGGGCCGACGAACTCATCGACCGCCTAGGGGCCGCTCGCTACCTGAGCACGCTGGACCTCACCGCCGGGTACTGGCAAATCCAGCTCACCCCCGGCGCCCAAGAAAGATCCGCCTTTTCGACTCCGGATGGGCATTACCACTTTCGGGTGATGTCCTTCGGAATGAAGAACGCCCCGGCCACCTTCCAGCGACTGGTGAACAAAGTTCTGGCCGGGCTTGAGGCCTTCAGCGCGGCCTACTTAGATGACATTGCCGTGTACAGCAACCACTGGGCCGAGCACCTCCTCCACCTAAAGGCCGTCCTGGCCGCCCTCCAGCGGGCCGGGCTCACAATCAAGGCCAGCAAATGCCAAATCGGCCACGGATCCGTGACCTATCTGGGCCATCAAGTGGGGAGCGGGCAGGTGGCCCCCCTCCAAGCAAAGATAGATGCCATCCAGACCTGGGAACCCCCCACTACCCAGACCGCTGTCCGGGCCTTCCTGGGCCTCACCGGATACTACCGACGGTTTATCAGGGACTATGGGAGCATTGTCGGCCCCCTCACAGAGTTAACGTCCAAAAAGCAGCCCAAGAAGATACACTGGACACCCCGCTGCCAAACAGCCTTCGACACCCTCAAAACGGCCATGTGTACTGCTCCGGTGCTGCAGGCCCCGGACTACCAGAAGGAGTTCGTGGTACAGACGGACGCCTCCGAGTATGGGATCGGGGCCGTTCTCTCCCAAACTGACGAAAAGGGGCTCGACCGACCAGTGGCCTTCATCAGCCGGCGACTACTGCCCCGGGAGCAACGCTGGAGCACTATTGAGCGCGAGGCCTTCGCTGTGGTGTGGGCCCTCAAGAAGCTCCGGCCCTACCTCTTTGGCACCCACTTCCGGGTCCAGACCGACCACCGGCCCTTGCAATGGTTAATGCAAATGCGGGGCGAGAACCCCAAACTGCTGCGATGGTCCATCTCGCTACAAGGGATGGACTTTGACGTCGAACACCGGCCCGGCAATGACCACGCCAACGCCGACGGCCTGTCCCGCTTCTTCCGCCTTGACGAGGAGAATCCCCAAGGAGATGGGTGACTCTCCATGCCTTCGGCTGGGGGGGACGCCTGTTGGACCCGGCCTCGTGGCGTGGTCCTTAACCCCCCTGGACTGTGGCCGTTCCCCGCCCCGGCCTTCACGGGCCACCCGTCTGAACTGCTCCAAGGCCCTTCACCTGGAACTGCACGTGGTCGCATGCTCCTCATGGCTCCGCCATCTTGTTGGCATCTACGTCACCCCGTACACCAGCCGGCGCGACCCCGCTCAACCCGGCCTCGACCCCAGCGAAGCCCCGACCTCGAGGCACCACGGACTGGCCAGGGGGTGCCGCAGGAACCATTCATCGCCCCCGGCGGAGGACGGTCTCATTGGGACCCCCAACTGTCCTCCCCTCTCGAGGTGTGATCGCCCTGCAAACTCCCATGGGCCTGGCGCCTCTCCTGCTGGGCGTCTGGCCACCTCCACCCGGCCACTCCGCCCCCTCGGGCGCAAGGGTCCGGACATCAAAGGGCTCCAGACCTATATCTGGGGCGACCCCACCACAGCTCGGCAGTTGTATCCCGGAGTCGAGAGCCCTGCTGATCGAATCGCGGCTGACCCTACGGAGAAGAACTCTTGTCGGAACCATCACGAGCCCTGCTGACTGCGTCGCGGCTCCCTCTTGTGAACCTTTCCTGAACCACCTGGAACATCGGAGCCCTGCAGACGCCGTCGCGGCCCCACCTCGCTGAGACCTTCCTCGGAGCCCTGCTGACGACGTCGCGGCTCGAGCTGAGCAGAAACCATCTTGAGAGCCCTGCTGATTGAATCGCGGCTCTCCACGAACTGTACGCCAGAGCCCTGCTGACGCCGTCGCGGCTCGACCCCGCCGAGATCGGAGGCCCTCCAGCTTGAGGATACGAACTGGGCCCCAGGTACCCTCGTACCACATTCCTGCCAAAGACTGTCCCGCTACCCCTACCCTTCTACAGAGACATTGAGACTTTTGGTGGATCCCTCGATCCCTTCGTGTAAATATTGAACTCGTAACCTTTTATTGATGATAAAGAATTGCTTGTCTTGAGACAACCTCCTTGAGTCCGGTGTGGTGGTGTTACTGTGCTAGTACGTGATAGGAGAAGGATCTCTCAGGAGACTTCTCGGCAGCGCTCGGCTACTTCGTGCAGTGCGAGGGCCCCCCCCTTGGTGGTCTCACCGACTCCTCGGGGTCCGCCTTCCAACAGTAGAGGATATATTGAGAGAGGTATCTAGAGTTATCTGTGTTGCATGCCTGTGGACTGTAGGGTTCTGGTAGGTATGGTGGAATAGTAGGAATATTGCACTTACCGGCGGCTGGAGTGCAGAGGTAGGTCTGGAGGGTCCCAGAGGCACAGGCTGGTTCTGTGTCCAGTCTCGGCTCCTGCAAGGGCTCTACAGAGGGGGGGGGAGGGGGCATCAGATGTTCCAGCCCCAGAACCATGGGAGTTTCCCAGCCGTGCACCAATCCTCTCCTTGGCCCAGGAGCTCAGGTCGTACCATCTTTTTTTAAGGTCCTCAATGAACCTGTCTGCCACACCCAGGGTATTTATTTGTAGCTGCATTTCCTTACATATTTTACGCTTCTCAGACTCTGGAGGTGTCTGGGAAGCAAGCTGGAAAGCTGCCTGTGGTTGCTGCAGCAACCATTGGTGAGAATTTCTCTAGTTCTCTTTCTGAAAACTTGATCTTACGCCTGCGATCACTTCCTCCCTGGATGCAGTCTTGGAGTGTGCTACTGCCTTCACACTGTGCTCCTATGGCTGAAAACGAATCTCAATGGACACCACTTCCTGGTTTGGGGTCCTTCAGCAGTTACAGGAAGTGATTGGTCATTTTTCAACCCACGATAGCTAATTGCGGCTGCAATCGCACTTTGCGGTCACGCTCGCAATTTGTTACCACGTTCCGACTTGAAAAATGCGAGTTCGGTAATAGAGATGTGACTCAATAGCAAGTCGCAATTTGGGGGCCAGATCGGTATGCACATCAGATTTAGCAACTTGTAATTTGTGAGTGGCTATTTCTAGCAGTCGTACAAATGGTCCTTGGAGTGCATGGGTGTTCTGCTCGATTTTCCCGGTCTTCTTGTATTAACAGGTGATTGAATGTGACTTCAGTCTCTTACCATTCAAGCCTAAGGGTTAGAGTAGTGAATGGAGCCTATTTACTAGGCACTTCGACATGATTCTGTGCTCTTCCCCATAGATCAGGGCTTGCACATATAGCCTAGGGGATAGATTCGTTAGTATTAGGGATAACCTGTCCTGTAGTGAGGGTATTTCATGGAGCCGTGCTGAATTCAGGCCTGGTAGGCCTCAAACGGGAGAGACTCCATCTTTCTTTCTGCTCCGGCAGCTTGGGATTCTTCTAGGTCAAACGTAATGTTTTAGTTATGAGGTGTTATTCGCTTGGAGAGAACCGGTTCAGGCCGGCCCTTATCGAAGGATTGTATTTTTCTTCATGCCGAAGACACTACATCAGGCCGGCCGGCTGGGAACGTGTCCTTGGTACGGGGAGGTACAAGAATTTGGTGGGCGGCAGGTTACGGGCCGGAATTTTCCATGAGGAAACGCACCTCTATATTAGTGAAAGTCTGAGGCAGTTACATGTTCAGTCCGTAGGCGGCATCTAGCCGTTAGCAGTAAAGCTATTACTTATTCCAGGGAAGACAGACGCCATCTTGAAGGCGGAGAAGAACTGAGAGAAAGATGCTTTCCTAACAGAATAAGCCAGAGAGGAGAGAGTAGCCGATAAGGAAGAGGTCCCAGTGACTCGGAGAAGGGTGATTCCAGGCGAGCCGAGGCACAGACGAGAAGGGAGCCTAGATGACCACTGAGTGCAGGCTACATACTACTAAGGTGATGTCGACCCTTTCTTATTAGAGTGTACAACTTAATCTTTCACTTTTCTTTGCAGGTTATGTGTTATATCGTAATGTTATGTGATTGTATATGCAATGAGTAATAAAGTATCCAGTTTGTAGTGAACCAACATGTGCTGTGTGTTCTTGTATAAGAGGGTAGCCTATTCTTCTAGTCAGCTGCGGCTACATGAACAGATGTTAACCCTGATCAGGTAAGTGGTAACTGAATAAGGGAAAGAGGAGCCCCTCAAACCTGAGAACGGGCTATGCCCGAACTGGCAATCCTTGTGTGATCTGATGAATAGTGAGATTGATTCCCTTTTTGTATGTTATGGTGATCATAGGATGTACTGTCGTATGAGATTGCCGTCTAGGTAGAGAGGTCTGGATTCGTAGGGGATCGCGAGGCCGCCGATTGTGCTGAGACTGCCGTCTGGGTAGAGAGGTCTGGGTTCGTATGGGACCGCGAGGCCGCCACTTGTGATACTGTCGTATGGGCAGAGAGGTCTGGATTCGTAGTGGATCGCGAGGCCGCCGATTGTGCTGATACTGTCGTATGGGCAGAGAGGTCTGGGTTCGTATGGGACCGCGAGGCCGCCATTTGTGATACTGTCGTATGGGCAGAGAGGTCTGGGTTCGTATGGGACCGCGAGGCCGCCAATTGTGATACTGTCGTATGGGCAGAGAGGTCTGGGTTCGTATGGGACCGCGAGGCCGCCACTTGTGATACTGTCGTATGGGCAGAGAGGTCTGGGTTCGTATGGGACCGCGAGGCCGCCACTTGTGATACTGTCGTATGGGCAGAGAGGTCTGGGTTCGTATGGGACCGCGAGGCCGCCACTTGTGATACTGTCGTATGGGCAGAGAGGTCTGGATTCGTAGGGGATCGCGAGGCCGCCGATTGTGCTGATACTGTCGTATGGGCAGAGAGGTCTGGGTTCGCATGGGACCGCGAGGCCGCCACTTGTGATACTGTCGTATGGGCAGAAAGGTCTGGATCCGTATGGGATCGCGAGGCCGCCGATTGTGAGATCTTGGTATGCATAGTAGGAATCCCCTGTCCTTAGGTGATAGATTTATGTGGTTGTAGGATTGTAAATAGGTTCTAGGGAGGGGGTAACGTTCTGGCTGGGTTAGTGAGGCTCTGATGAGCGAGTTCTATCTGATCCGAAAACCCAAGCAGAACATTTGGCGTCACGAACCGTTTACGAAACCTGTGTGCGTTGTGGTTGTATTGTATTTGCCTTCGGCGCGTGCGTGGTTTTGTTTGTATATTATTTGTATCTACCTGCGTGTAGTTTTCTTTTCTCTTTCTTTTTTTTTTCTTTCTTTTTCTCTTTTTCTTTCTTTTCAAATATGTTTTCTAGAAAGTCGAAATCTACTTTTAAGTTGCCCGTTGATATTCCCGGCTGGGATTCAACGCCTTATGAAGCCTTAGCCCGTGAGTGGGCTGATTCTACTGGTTTGAGTGAGAATTGGAATTCTTTTTTGGAGCTGGCGGAGCCGGCTAATGTGATTACTTGCTTACAGAAGGCGCCGGTATCTAAGGGTGATGAGCTTCCCGTTTTAGGGCGCAGAGGTTGGATTGTTCTGTCTGCGTACAGGATTCTCCATGAGAGGTTGTTGAAGTTGCAGAACTTGCATGAGGATTTGGAAGCGAACTTTGTTGAGATTCAGAATGCTCATACTTTGTTGCGGTGTCAAAATAAGTTGCTTGCTGATAAACTTGAGACGTACCAAACTATTGCCGAGAGGGCGGCTGTGCGAATTGCTCGTTATAAATACAAGAATCGGCGTGGTCGGGTCTCGACCCGAAAGGTGCGTCTGGTCGTGGCGAAAGCCGGACTGGATTGGAATCCTGATGAATGGGATGGTAATATCTGGAACTCGAGTGATTCTCCTTCCTCGGGTGAGGAGTCTGCCAAGCGCGAGTCCTCTCGCTCCGGCCGTGCTTGTAAATCTGCTTCTTGCGCCTCTGATGGTGCACCCCGTGATTGCGCTCGTCTTTCGAGAGGGGTCGATGCTTCTTCCACTGATTGTTCCTCTACGTGTACTGGTCGAGCTCCTTGTGATGCTCATCCCGCGGTCTCGGCGCATCCAGTTTTTCGACGGAAGGTGCAGCAGGCTCCCGGTGCTCCGAATGGTATTGCTTTAGACTCTTTGGAGGATTTTACTCAACAAGAAATTAGTGATATTTTGCAGCGATTTCGGCAGCGAGTTGGTGAGCCCTTGCTCACATGGATGGTGCGCCTTTATGAACTGGGCGCTGCTGGCATTATGTTGGATGCTGGCGATTGTTTGAAGTTTTGTTCCTTGAGTTCGGATTCTACTGTACAGGATCATTTTCGTAACTTTAATGGTGGTGGTCAAATTTCTTTGCTTCAATTGGCGACTGAGGGTTGTAATCAAAAATATCCTACTGAGTCTGACTGGCCTCTGGATGACAAACCGTGGTATACTTTGTGCGATGCTGCGCAACGTCTCAAAGAGGAGGTGATGAAAACGGCAATTTTTCTGAATACTGCTGACCGGTTGCTTGATGCTTTCTTGACATCTTCTGTGCGGAATCGTATTATTCGTTCTTCCCCTGTTGCTTATAAGCAGGTCATGATGACTTTATTGATTAATCAGACTGGTAACATGTTATCTGTGGTGCTGGAATCGGTACGCCAACTCGGTGAGTTGGGTGAGTGGTTTAAACCTGAACGGCAGTCCCGGCCTGACACTCGTACTCCTGGTGAAAATAAATTTACTAGACGTGATATGTTTCTTGCTCTTCTGGCTGATGGTGTGCGAAAGGAGGACATTGATGGTGAGACTACTTCTCGTTTGTGGGAAATGTTTCGCAAACGTGGCTTGGATCGAAAGGAGGGTGCCCGGCGTGTTCGGACAACTGAGTGTGATCGTGGTTTTTCTGACGGTAGCGGTGATGACGACCGCCGTGGGCGCTCTGATCGTCGTGATGATCGACGTTATGCGCGTGATTTGTCCCCCCGTCGTGAGAGAGACAGGGAGAGAGAGGGGGAAAGAGAGAGGGGGAGAGATGATTATGTTAACAGCAGACGTAGAGATGATAGGGATCAATCCCCTGAGTTGAGAAGGAGAGAGGATCGACACATATTGGCCGATCGAAACCCGCAGTACAATGCAGGGAACAGTAATCCATTTCGTAATGGAGATGGATATGAACAGGAGGTATCGATACCTAGGAACCGTGAGAGTCTTTATCCTGATTTATCCTGGTACACAGAACACAATAAAAAGGACTAGGAAATAGGTCAAGCTCCAGTACACAGATGGGCTCACAGAGATAATAGACCCTATGTAGATATTGATATTTATTGGAGACATCGTAATATCCAAAGGGCCCGAGCATTGGTAGATACAGGAGCGGAGGCCACTCTTATTCATGGAAAATCAAAGAAGTTTAAAGGTCAGCCTTTTACAATTACCGGATTAGGTGGAAAGGAAACTCCCGCAGTTCAAACCTTACTTGAAATGAGAATAGGTAGAATTCCTAGAAAAGAATACTCTGTATTAGTGGTGCCACTCTTAGAATTCATAATTGGAATTGATATTTTGAAAGGAATGACTTTGCACTTAGATGATGGATGTTACCAATTTGGAACTAAACATTATATATCGTCCAGGCCTGTACGGGTTGGTCGTTTAAGAATGCCCCCCATAAGAGTTCCTCAGGCGACAAAAGTGGTTCGTCAGAAGCAGTATCGTATTCCAGGTGGTCATGAAGAGATTAGTACCACTATTCAGGAGTTGGTGGATGCAGGAGTTATAACCCCAGTTACTTCTGCTTGGAATAATCCTGTTTGGCCTGTACGTAAGAGTGATAATTCTTGGCGCATGACTGTTGATTATCGAGAATTGAATAGACACACACCCCCTTTGACTGTTGCAGTACCGGATGTTATTACCCTAATTGAAAGAATCCAAAAACATCCAGGTACATGGTATGCGTCCATTGATATTGCTAATGCTTTCTTTTCGATTCCGATTGCCCCTGAGTGTCAGGAACAATTCAGTTTTACGTGGAACGGGCGTCAGATGACGTTTAGAAGTCTTCCTCAGGACTATGTGCATAGTCCTACAATATGTCACCGGCTGGTGGCAGAGCATCTGGCTGAGGTACCAGTTCATCCACAAATTCAGATATGTCACTATATTGATGATATTTTGATCCAAGGTGAATCACAAGAAGAAGTTCAGACCCAATTGGATAGTCATTGAGTGCTTGCGTGAGAAAGGTTGGGAAATCAACCCGGATAAATTACAAGGTCCGTCCCAGGCTGTGAAATTTTTGGGAATTAATTGGCATGAAGGGCACCGAGAAGTGATCCCTCAGGTTAAACAGAAAATTCTTGATTTTGCAGTTCCGAGAAATAGGAAAGAAGCCCAAAGCTTCATTGGTTTGTTTGGATTTTGGCGCCAGCATATTCCTCATATGAGTCAAATATTGGCCCCTTTGTACCAGGTCACTCGTAAAAAGAATGCATTTGAATGGGGTAAACCACAGCAAGATGCGTTCAGTCTGGCAAAAGAAGCAATTCAGCATGCTCTGGATTTGTGGCCTGTATGTGATGGTGATGTGGATTTGAATGTGTCTGTACAAGGCCTTTATGCGAATTGGAGTTTGTGGCAGAAACAAGGCAAGAGTAGAGTACCGTTAGGTTTCTGGACCAAAAAGTTACCTGATGCTGGTGAGCGTTATACACCTTTTGAGAAACAGCTACTTGCATGTTATTGGGCTCTGGTGGATACCGAGCAGTTGACTTTGGGACATGATATAGTTTTGCGACCTGAAATTCCTATCATGCAGTGGGTTATGAGTTCGCCGAAAACTCACCGAATTGGACACGCTCAAGAGGCGAGTGTGATTAAATGGAAATGGTATATACAAGACAGGGCACGTGTGGGACAAAAAGGAGTTGCATCTTTGCATGAGCAGGTGGCACGGGCGCCATCAACTGAAACGGAGAGTGAATGTTCCGTACCTTTAGTACAGGAATCTCCTGTTAAGTGGGGTAAACCTTTTGATGATTTGTCCGCAGAGGACAGAAACCATGTCTGGTTTACGGATGGTTCAGCAAGGTTCATAGGGACGAAACGGCATTGGAAGGCAGTGTCCTATAATCCGATCACACAAAAATTGCTGAGTACAACTGGTGAGGGTAAGAGCAGTCAATTTGCTGAACTCTATGCTGTTTATCAAGTTCTGAAACAAGAGTTACCTGGCACATGTCATATTTTTACCGATTCTTGGTCTACTGCCAATGGACTGGCAGTTTGGTTACCGACTTGGCATTCCCATAGTTGGAAAATCCATTCCAAAGAATTGTGGGGAAAAGAATTATGGCAGGAGATTTGGGAAATGCTCCCACAGAGTACTGTTACAATCTTCCATGTGGATGCTCATACCCCGATAGACTCTCTTGACAAATTCTTTCATAACATTGCAGATGAGAAATCTAAAATTGCTGAGGCAGTGGTGGACACGCAAGATTCTGATATTGCGGGATTGGCGAAATGGGCCCACCAGAAAGCAGGACACTTTGGAGAAAAAGCCACTAGCAGGTGGGCTGCTGATCGAGGAATTTATATTCCCCTAGATTTAATTAAAAATGTTATTCTACATTGTCCCATTTGTCAGCATATCAGGCAGCGCAAAGTGCCCCAAATTGTTAAAGGTCATTTACATCGCGGGAAATTGCCCGCTCAAATTTGGCAGATTGATTACATTGGTCCACTTCCTATGAGTAGGAATTGTCAATATGTTTGCACTATTGTTGATACATACAGTGGCCTGTTGGTGGCCCTTCCCTGTAAGCAAGCTACTCAATTGAATACTATTAAAACATTGGAATTGATTATGATGTATTATGGTGTGCCATTCCAAATTCAATCTGATAATGCATCCCATTTTCGTGGAAGATTGGTACAGGAATTCTGTGTTGAAAACAATATTGAATGGGTATTTCATATACCATATTATCCACAGGCCTCGGGTCTTGTGGAGAGGTTGAATGGCCTGCTAAAAGACCAACTTCGCAAATTAACAGATGACAAGTATAAGAATTGGCGAGATTTTTTGCCTCAAGCGCTATTGATTTTGAATAACCGTCCTTTTCTAAATGCTGAATCCCCACTTATGCGTTTGTTTCCTCCGAATGTTGATGCTAAACCTAATGAGATCAGAGAGACTGTGATGTACTGGGAAATTACTCCCGGAGCTTTGGCTCCATGCAGAGCGACCCCAGGGTCGGCAGGTTTAGACTTGCATGCCATGGATGACACCATTATAAAAAGTAAAGATCGAGTCATCCTTGAAACAGGTGTTGGTGTTCAGATACCACCTGGAAATTTCGGATTAATTGCCCCTAGATCGGGGCTGGCGGTAAAAGGCATTCAGGTGCTTGGAGGAATCATTGATAGTGATTATCAGGGAGAGATTAAGGTGCTCCTGCTGAATAGCAGTGAGGTTGACTTACTGATACATAAAACTGACCGAGTGGCTCAATTGCTAATAATGCCTGTGTTCAGCGGTGAGATCACAAAAGGCACTGCCCCAACGTTGCTAACGGTACGAGGCCAGAAAGGTTTTGGCTCCACAGGTAATCCTGGGGCCAGAGTTTGGGTGCAGTCGCCTAAGAATCCCCCTGAACAAGCAGAAGTGATTGCAACCGGTCAAGATAACACCATTTTAGTTATGAGACCAGGGAAAGATAGCTGGGAAGCAGTCCCGGCTGACAAATGTTACTTACGAGAATGAATAATGCCTGTATTTGATTCTCTTTCAGATCATTCTTTGGACTGTTGCTGCAGGATGTGTCGGCGTTGGACTCCTTTTGGGCTGGTGCGACGAGAGAGGAGGGATCCCATCAATCCGGGCTGAGTTGAGAACCCGAGTGTCGCGTTCCTTTGCTGCGTGGGATTCGTCGCCAAACTTTTGGGTTACATTGGCCAAGCAAGTGACGAAGACCCCTCATTTCTGCTTGACACCGATGAGATCGGTAACTGATATATTGGCAACCTGTTTGGTTGCTGTCCCTGCTTCATTGGAGACACTGACTCATATTTTTAATATAACAAATGCTCGTCCCAATGTTCTTCTGGGCGATTTCGCTGCCCATGAGTATTGCCCCTTGTGTACTATACTGTCAGACCCAATACCGCCTGTCCAGTCCCAAATAGTTACCTATAATATCACACAAGGTGATTTATGTTTTTTCCTTACTTGTGATCCTGGTGCGATTTCTGAATGTATACGTTTAAGATTGAAAGGTGCCACCTCATTCACCACTCATGAACGAACTTTGTGCTTTCAAAGGACACCGAAAACATGTACTTCTGTTCAGAATAACATGACTTGCAAGAGTATGGTAGTTACCCCCAGTCACTATCGCACGATGTTACTGCCTGCCGGATGGCTTTTCTCATGTGGTAATACTTCCTGGCCATATATCCCCGCAAATATTTCTGGAGGCCCTTGTGCCATTACTAGACTGAGCCTACTCATGTTTTCCTCACATCCGAATGCCAACTCTCGTGTGGTCCGAGATACAGTGAGGTTACAGGAGGATTGTGACTCATCTTTGCATTTATATTCCAAGTCTGAATACCTTAGCCTGGCTGTTTCAATTGTTGGTGTTCCTGCTTTGGCAGTTTATAATGCCAAATCTATTGGGAAAATGGCCTGCTGGATGGTAAAATCCATCAATCATACTTCTACAATCCTGTCTGACATGCTATTAGACGCCCAGGGTGAACGAAGGGCTATCTTACAAAATCGAGCGGCTATTGATTATCTTTTGCTTAAACATGGACACGATTGTTCTGATTTTGAGGGTCTTTGTTGTTTTAACTTGTCGGATCATACAAAATCCATTCAGGTTCACATTGACAAATTACATGACTTGACAGAAGAAGTTAGAAAACACATTGACCAGGGCTGGTTTGACTGGCTCTTTAATTGGTTACCTGATTTACATATGTTACGTCAAATATTAGGAGGTATTCTGATTACTATCGGCATTTTGATTTCTATCTGTTGCTTTATTCAGTGTATTCCTTCACTACTTCAATTCTGCACACCTGGTACTACACATAGATCAGTTAGTCTTGTTTCATATTATTCTTCCACAGATGTTAGTTCTGTTTAATGAATGTATAATAGACTGAAGTCAAGGGTGAAATGTTCTGCTCGATTTTCCCGGTCTTCTTGTATTAACAGGTGATTGAATGTGACTTCAGTCTCTTACCATTCAAGCCTAAGGGTTAGAGTAGTGAATGGAGCCTATTTACTAGGCACTTCGACATGATTCTGTGCTCTTCCCCATAGATCAGGGCTTGCACATATAGCCTAGGGGATAGATTCGTTAGTATTAGGGATAACCTGTCCTGTAGTGAGGGTATTTCATGGAGCCGTGCTGAATTCAGGCCTGGTAGGCCTCAAACGGGAGAGACTCCATCTTTCTTTCTGCTCCGGCAGCTTGGGATTCTTCTAGGTCAAACGTAATGTTTTAGTTATGAGGTGTTATTCGCTTGGAGAGAACCGGTTCAGGCCGGCCCTTATCGAAGGATTGTATTTTTCTTCATGCCGAAGACACTACATCAGGCCGGCCGGCTGGGAACGTGTCCTTGGTACGGGGAGGTACAAGAATTTGGTGGGCGGCAGGTTACGTGCCGGAATTTTCCATGAGGAAACGCACCTCTATATTAGTGAAAGTCTGAGGCAGTTACATGTTCAGTCCGTAGGCGGCATCTAGCCGTTAGCAGTAAAGCTATTACTTATTCCAGGGAAGACAGACGCCATCTTGAAGGCGGAGAAGAACTGAGAGAAAGATGCTTTCCTAACAGAATAAGCCAGAGAGGAGAGAGTAGCCGATAAGGAAGAGGTCTCAGTGACTCGGAGAAGGGTGATTCCAGGCGAGCCGAGGCACAGACGAGAAGGGAGCCTAGATGACCACTGAGTGCAGGCTACATACTACTAAGGTGATGTCGACCCTTTCTTATTAGAGTGTACAACTTAATCTTTCACTTTTCTTTGCAGGTTATGTGTTATATCGTAATGTTATGTGATTGTATATGCAATGAGTAATAAAGTATCCAGTTTGTAGTGAACCAACATGTGCTGTGTGTTCTTGTATAAGAGGGTAGCCTATTCTTCTAGTCAGCTGCGGCTACATGAACAGATGTTAACCCTGATCAGGTAAGTGGTAACTGAATAAGGGAAAGAGGAGCCCCTCAAACCTGAGAACAGGCTATGCCCGAACTGGCAATCCTTGTGTGATCTGATGAATAGTGAGATTGATTCCCTCTTTGTATGTTATGGTGATCATAGGATGTACTGTCGTATGAGACTGCCGTCTAGGTAGAGAGGTCTGGATTCGTAGGGGATCGCGAGGCCGCCGATTGTGCTGAGACTGCCGTCTGGGTAGAGAGGTCTGGGTTCGTATGGGACCGCGAGGCCGCCACTTGTGATACTGTCGTATGGGCAGAGAGGTCTGGATTCGTAGGGGATCGCGAGGCCGCCGATTGTGCTGATACTGTCGTATGGGCAGAGAGGTCTGGGTTCGTATGGGACCGCGAGGCCGCCATTTGTGATACTGTCGTATGGGCAGAGAGGTCTGGGTTCGTATGGGACCGCGAGGCCGCCACTTGTGATACTGTCGTATGGGCAGAGAGGTCTGGGTTCGTATGGGACCGCGAGGCCGCCACTTGTGATACTGTCGTATGGGCAGAGAGGTCTGGGTTCGTATGGGACCGCGAGGCCGCCACTTGTGATACTGTCGTATGGGCAGAGAGGTCTGGGTTCGTATGGGACCGCGAGGCCGCCACTTGTGATACTGTCGTATGGGCAGAGAGGTCTGGATTCGTAGGGGATCGCGAGGCCGCCGATTGTGCTGATACTGTCGTATGGGCAGAGAGGTCTGGGTTCGTATGGGACCACGAGGCCGCCACTTGTGATACTGTCGTATGGGCAGAAAGGTCTGGATCCGTATGGGATCGCGAGGCCGCCGATTGTGAGATCTTGGTATGCATAGTAGGAATCCCCTGTCCTTAGGTGATAGATTTATGTGGTTGTAGGATTGTAAATAGGTTCTAGGGAGGGGGTAACGTTCTGGCTGGGTTAGTGAGGCTCTGATGAGCGAGTTCTATCTGATCCGAAAACCCAAGCAGAACAATGGGTTTCTCACTTCCTTAGATTGTCAGGCCAGGCGCAAAATGGGTCATCATTTTTCTAATGGCCACGTGTGAGGATTTCCATTTTGGAAGCATTCAGTTTGAGATGGCTCCAAGTCATCCACTGATCCACAGCTCTGAGACAACGGAAAATTGGTGAGTTTTCAATGTCTTTTGGCCATTCCAGTTGAAGGAGTACTTGTGTGTTATCTGTATAGTTATATAGCACGTGAGGTGAAATTAATTGATCAGTGCCGTTAATGACTTCACGTAGATGTTGATAAGCATGGGCGAGATAATAGAGCCGTGAGGCACCCGTGCTTTTATGAAGTAGGGTTTGGATGAGAAAGGGGGGGTATGGATGACATTAGTTCTGTTGTGATGGTAGGGTGTGATCCAGTCTAGACCAGGCCCCTCTATGCCTGCTTCGTAGAGTCTTTGTTTCAGAGTGTCATGGTCAACCGTGTCAAAGGCAGCCGAGAGGTCCAAGAAGGGATGCGCAGCAACCCTTTTGCGGTCAACTGCGTTCTTCAGGTCATCCCAGATGGTAAGGAGGGCAGATTCTGTGCCTCTTCCTGGATGAAATCATCTTCAGAGTCAGAAGTATGAAATTATCTTCAATGTGTTGTGACATCTGCCCGAACGCTGCTCTTTCTGGCAGTTTGCCCAGGAAAGGTCCATTTGGAATCAGTCTGTAGTTGTCGGGGTCGAGTGAGTCCAGGTTAGTTTTCTTTAATAATCGGTGTATGCATGCCTGTTTTAGATCTTCTGGAAAGATTCCTGTAGTTAAGGAATTATTGATGATTCTTTTTACCGGTGTGGCAGAAGAGGTATTTAGAAGAATGTTCTTGACGATTTGCGGTGGACAAGGGTCAGAACCGCAGCCGGCAGGCCTGCTTGTTTGACTAAATCCATAAATTCACTTTGTAATATTTGTTTGAAGAAATGCAGAGGCGGCGTTCGCCTGCTCTTGGAGGGGGTTTGGAAAGGGTTGTGGTTGGTGTTTTTCCTTTGTTTTAAATAGGAGTTTTATGTGTCTGCTTTGGTTGTGCAATGATTTGCCAGTTTGTCCGTGGATTATTGAGTAATGCGATGAGTTTTCTATGCATTTAGGTTTACGAAATTCTTGCACATTTTGTAAAATTCTTTATTTGAAAATGTCGCATTTTCAATTCTGTCTGAATAGTACCTTTCTTTAGCTTTTCTGATTGCTGACTTGTATAATCTCTTACGTTTCTGTAGGTGAAGATTATCTTGATTGCTTTTTGATTTGCAGCTTTCTAATTGGCTGTTTTATCTCTTTTATCTCTGTATTTCTCCAAGGTGACTGTCTTGTTGTGTCCTGTGTTGTTGTTCTGAGTGGTGGTAGGATAGCAAAAGCTTGCTGTAGCCACTCATATAGGGGCATATTATCAACAAACGGCATTAAAATTATCACCGCTTTAGCCGCAGAAAACTGCTGCTAAAGCGGCGATAATGGGCTTGATAATATGCCCTTGGGGATTCCAATAGAAGCCCATGTTCTGGTGTCAACGTGGGCTTCTATTGGAATTCATCAAGCCCATTATCGCCACTTTAGCGGCAGTTTTCTGCCGCTAAAGCGGCGATAATTTTATCGCCGTGCTTGATAATATGCCCCATAGTTTTTAATGCAGTTTATTGTGTCTAGATCTGTGTTGGATGTTAGTTGAGTTTCTAAGTATTCAATATTGAGTTTGTTCCATGGTGGATGCTTGCAAGGTGGTTTTAGGTGTGTTAGGCATTCTGCAGCACACGTAGAAGAAGCAAAACGCCATTCATGATTGCTTTTATGCAGGGTGGTGTCCCTTCCTGCACAACAACAATCATCCCTGCAATGCAGGCACCCTTGCACCATGGAGTATGGGTGTCTCGTTAGTGCATGGCTGATGTGTGGGCACCGGCGCAGGAGAGAAGGACAAGAATGCGCTGTATCTTGTAGATACAAAAAGAACAATTGATGGACAGAATGCAGAACAATGTCACACATTCACCCCAGTACAGAGATCTGGGCCTAAATCCATCGTTTTTTTGCTCACCATGCCATTCCAGTTTGGACCCAGCCGTATACAAATCAGTCTTGACCCTGCGCCCCATGGGAACAGTCCAGCCCGAACTGCCAAGCCAGGTCCTCCTTGGGCTGGAAACAGGCATCCTAGGACCGGTTTCGGCGTTTCACCCCTCTTCAGCCAGGATAGCTTGATTCCAGTGGTATGGAGAGCACGGGACCCACGTCTGCGCATACCCGTCCCAATCGGGGTGACAAATGCAAAAACAACAATTGATGGACAGAATGCAGAACAATGTCATACATTCACCCCAGTACAGAGATCTGGGCCTAAATCCATCTGCTACTTTCTCTATTAGGGACAACCTTCTTCTTAGAAAAAAAAACTTTAAAATTATTTAAATTTATAGGACATAAAACAAATTCTGTCTTTTACTATTCCTCATTAGGATGCAAATTCTGATTGTAACAAATACATTTGAAATAATTGGTTCAAAGGCATACCTAAATTACATAATCACTTTCAGGAGGCACCTTTAAGGAGTGCTTCTGTATGGGACTATTTCTCCCAGTCCCTAAGGCCTCACCAGAGAAATTTACAATGGCTGATAGGTCTAAAGCATTGAAGCATACGGTCTCTGTGTCCATCGGCAAGGGGCTACTCAGTGTTTAGAGGCATCAGGCCACTAAGTCTCCATTGGCATTGGTCACTCGGTGTCCATTGGCATTGGTCACTCAGTGTCCATTGGCATTGGTCACTCAGTGTCCATTGGCATTGGTCACTCAGTGTCCATTGGCATTGGTCTTTCAATGTCCATTGGCATGGTCACCTGGCATCTATCGGCATTGGTCCACTCGGCATCCATTGGCATTGGTCACTCGCTGTCCATTTGAATTGGTTGCTCGGTGTCCATTGGCATTGGTCACTCGGTGTCCATTGGCATTGGTCACTCAGTGTCCATTGGCTTTGGTCACTCGGTGTCCATTGGCATTGGTCACTCGGTGTCCATTGGCATTGGTCACTCAGTGCCCATTGGCATTGGTCACTCAGTGTCCATTGGCATTGGTCTCTCAGTGTCCATTGGCATGGTCACCTGGCGTCTATTGGCATTGGTCCACTTGGCATCCGTTGGCACTGGTCACTCGGCATCCATTGGCATTGGTCACTAGGTGTCCATTGGCACTGGTCACTCAGTGTCCATTGCATTGGTCACTTGGTGTCCATCGACACTGGTCAGACAGTGTCAATCAGCACCAGCTCCCTCATTGTCCATTGACTTGAGTCACTCAGTGTCCAATGCCACAAGTCATTCAATGGGCATTGGCACAGATCACTCAGTGTCAATTGGCATTGTGCCACTCTATGGCCATTGGCATTTGTCCACTCTGTGTCCATCTCCCCAGGCCACTCAGAGTCCATGAACTTGGGTCACTTCTTGCCCATCTGCTAGGGAGCAGGAATGGGAAGTCTGGCACTAGTGCTGCACATCTGGTCTCCAGTACTACGACTTCTCCATCCAAGAAGCACATCGCAGGTTCCTTTGCCATGGATGTGCTATGGACGCCCCTATGTGCGGCCTTAGGTTCTGGCTGAATTATATCTGTGTTAAAGGTAATTAGACCCTGACTGGCTCCTTTGCTCTAGACTTCCAGTCCAGTAGGACTGAATCCTGCATATTATTGCCTCGGCTTTAGGTTGTCCACGTGCATTGTGGTTTCCTGCTTCCCAGACACAGAGGGCTGTGGGAAGGGATGACACTGCTGGCTGGAGCAGCCTCCAAGAAGGAGCTGGACAGATGGGTCCTGCACAGGAGGCAGTTCAGTTGGAGGCACCCTGCAGGACCCAGTGTGTCAGACTCAGGGTGTTGGACTCAGCGTGTCAGACTCAGGGTGTCAGACTCAGCCTGTCAGAGTCAGGAAGTCGGACTAAGTGTGTTAGATTCAGGGTGCTGGACTTAGCATGTTGCACTCAGGATGTCAGACCCAGCGTGTCAGACTCAGGGCGTCAGACTCACCGTGTCAGACTCAGGGCGTCTGACTCAGGATGTCAGACTCAGGACGTCGGACTCAGGGTGTCAGACTCAGGGCGTCGGACTCAGCGAGTCAGACTCAGGGGGTCGGACTCAGGGTGTCAGACT
This sequence comes from Triturus cristatus, assembly GCF_964204655.1. Classification (NCBI taxonomy): domain Eukaryota; kingdom Metazoa; phylum Chordata; class Amphibia; order Caudata; family Salamandridae; genus Triturus; species Triturus cristatus. Next base: position 14,411,052 of record NC_140589.1, on the reverse strand, counting down.
CAGGGAGTCGGACTCAGTGTGTCAGGTTCAGGGTGTCGGACTCAGCGTGTCAGAGTCAGGGCATCGGACTCAGGGTGTCAGACTCAGGGTGTCGGACTCAGCATGTCAGATTCAGGGCGTCAGACTCAGCGTGTCAGACTCAGGGCGTCGGACTAAGCGTGTCAGACTCAGGGCTTTGGACTCAGCGTGTCAGACTCAGGGCATCGGATTCAGCGTGTCAGACTCAGGGCATCTGTCTGGACTCAGGGTGTCGGACTCAATGTGTTAAACTCAGCGTGTCGTACTCAGGGTATCAGACTCAGCATTTCAGACTCAGCTTGTTGGATTCAGGGTAATGGACCTCAGCGTATCTGACTCAGGGTGTTGGACTCAGCGTGTCATACTCGGTGTCAGATTCAGGGTGTCGGACTTAGCGTGTCAGAATCAGGGGGCTGGACTCAGCGTATCTGACTCAGAGTATCGGACTCAGCGTGTTGGACTAAGGGTGTCAGACTTATGGCACTGCAGAACCCACAGGAGGTCTGCTTTTTCTTCATTCACCTCCTCATCACCATGCATACCCAAGAGGAGATTGAGCGACGCTGTGCTCCCCCATACGCTATAGTAAAGACTCTGGAAGAGGCTTAGGCTGTCCTCATACATCACAGTGCAGACCCTGGAGGAGGAGCCTTGTGCTGCCCTCATACACTCCAGTGTAGACACCGGAGGAGTAGACTTGTGGCCCCCCTACACCCCAGTGGAGACCCCAGAGGAGGAGCCCTGTGCTGCCCTCATACACCTCAGTGCAGACCCTGAGGTGCCTTACACCCCTCATACACCTCAGTGGAGACCCCAGAAGAGGAGCCCTGTGCTCTCCTCATACACTTCAGTGCAGACCCTGGAGAAGCCTTACACCCCTCATACACCTCAGTGCAGACCCTGGAGAAGCCTTACACCCCTCACACACCTCAGTGGAGACCCCAGAGGAGGAGCCCTGTGCTGCCCTCATACACCTCAGTGCAGACCCTGGAGGAGCCTTACAGCCCTCATACACCTCAGTGGAGACCCCAGAAGAGGAGGAGACTTGCACCCCTCATACACCACAGTGCAGACCCCAGACAAGCCTTGCTCCCTCACACACCACAGTGCAGGCCCCAGATAAGCCTTGCTCCCTCACACACTGCAGTGCAGGCCCTAGACAAGCCTTGCACCCCTCACACAGCAAAGTTGAGGCCCCAGAGGAGCAGCCTTGCTCCCTCACAGTCACACCACAGTGCAGGCACCAGACGAGCCTTGCTTCCCTCGCACACCACAGTGCAGGCCCCACATAAGCATTGCTCCCTCATGGGGGGCGTGGCTTGGCACGCGGACATGATGGCCGCTATCGAGTGAAGCTCCGGAAGAAAGGTGCCGTTATCCTGGCACTTCTCCTGGCTGGGCTCCCTCTCAGGAATCGGCCGTTGGCGGGGGTGAAGCCCGAGAGCCCCCCCGGCGCAGCGGTGCGCAGATTGGCGGAAGCGGTGATTGGAAGACGCTGCGCTGCTGAGTGACAGCTGCAGCCGGCAGACGCGACACAGCGGGAAGGAGTGGCGGCTGGCCGCGTCTGCTACTTTAGCCCGCGGCTGGCCACGAGGGCACCAGGCCGCGGGGCCTGCAGCGCTGATGTCGGGGCGCTGCTGGAGCGCCTACCTGAGGTGTCCTGGTAAAGAGGTGACGCGTCGGCTGGCTGGCGATGAGGCGAGTGAGCAGGGCGGATTAAACGGGGTGAGCTGCCCCAGCGCGTTCTGACCCACGGCAGACTCGGCTGTGGCTCTCCATTGACGCTGTGGGACAGGCGGCCACGCGAGGCGGACTCCACCACAGAGTCGCGTGATCCGAAGGAGCCCCCATCCAGGAGCCGGAGGTGCCCCAGGGAGTGTTTGGTCGGTGTGCAGGTCGGCGGATCCCTCGGAGGGGCGCACCGGAGCGGAGGGAGAAGGTGAGGCTGCGGCGGTGACCTGGTTGCAGTCCTCTATACACCGATACAGACTGGGAGACCCGTAGTGTGGCGGTACGTTGCCATGATGCTGGGGAGTGGGTTCCCCGAGCCCTGAAGAGCAACTGATGGGCATAGTAGCGCTGCCCTGAACTAACAGTGGCAGTGGGGACAAGGACGCCCAGATGGACACTGGTAAGGGGATAATTCTGGCCCCAAACGCCCATACCTGGCATTGAAGCTCACGGGAGACAACGTAGCCCCCCAGCGTGCGACTGGATGCACAGAGCACAGGGGACGGCGGTCGCCCAGAGTGCAGGCCTGACATCATGGGAGCTTGGAGTCTGATTGGGATGTGCTGGCATCGATAAAATACTGGTGGCACCGCTGCACTACCCAGTAGCGGGCGAGAACGCAGCAGCAACTTTGAGAGATCTGGTGACTGCCACGAGTCTTCCCCAGTCCTCGAGAAAAGCTAATGCCTGGACGGGGGGGGAGGAGGTCTCGAAAGGTCTCGGGCACAGCTACAGAGAATAGTAATACGACCATTGCTGTGGCTCAGTGGACCCCAAGATCGGAGGAGAACGGTGATCTCCTGGTGTGTGTCGGTGGTGTAGCCAGTGAGGTTTTCAACGCTCTTTTTCAGCTACTGGAGTAAGTGGGCAACCGACAGCGTTGGTCACCTACAGGGGTGGCGGACAGCGATAGTTGGGGCTGGTCCGGCTGCCTGGTGACACGACCCTCCGGCGGATGCCTACAGCACAACAACTGGTCATGGGCTGACTGCGGAACGCATCGCGGGACGGTCAGACGCTGGCTGGGAACTCGGGGCCCGCTGCGAAGAATAGTGGGGGGGCCGCAGCTTCACAAACAGAGGTACTGGCGGCAAAGCTGGACACGGTGCTTGTCACGGTGGAGCGGATTGGCTCCTCGCTGGAGCAAACGAAAGCCTCCCTGGAGTCCCGCATTGATAAGGTTACTGTAGACTTCACACTCCTCCATGCAGATCACCGCAAACTGGTAGACACGGTGACTCAACAGCGACAGTCCCTTCAGGAGATCCAACCAGTGGTGAGCACCCACACAGCCACATTACAAGACCTCATAGATCGCGTTCATGTTTTGGAGGACCGGGCTGAGGATGCCGAAGGATGTTCCCGGCGCTGCAATATCCGTGTGGTGGGTCTGCCGGAGGGCGTGGAGGGACGGCAGCCGGAACAGTATGTCGAGGGTTGGCTGCGCGACTTACTTGGCTCTGAAATCCTGTCTCCGCAATTCGTGGTGGAACGCACCCACAGGGTCCCAGCACAGCGGCCCAAGCCGGGGGCCCGTCCTCGCCCCTTCTTGTTTAAGTTCCTCAACTATCGGGACAGGGAGGTGGTGCTGCGCGAAACCAGGAAGTTGGGCGCCATCCAGGTGGGAAATGGTCAGGTGCTGTTCTTCCCGGACTACACGGCAGCGGTGCAGAAACGCCGGTGCAACTACCTGGCGGTGAAGCGCCGTCTGCGGGCGCTGGAGATCTCCTATTCCCTGCTGTTCCCGTCGCGCCTCCGAATAGTCACTAAGGAGGGGACCTGCTTCTTTGATGCACCGTCGGAGGTCTGGGACTAGCTGGAAGAGACCGGGCGAGGTGGCGGGCAGCGGCCGCTGGACTCAGAGCCCGATGCGCTTCAAGGGAGGAGATCCCGGTGGAGATGGGGAGGAGGGCCCCGCAGAGATGGGGGATTGAGCCTGGGGGTGGCTCCCAGTCCGGAGAGGATGCGCATGGAGCGCCAGGGAGCACTGACGGCGGTAGCGACACTTGGATCTCCTGATGGTCGGGGAGATGTGATCACTTATGAATGTGCCGGCCCAGGGACCAGTGGCTCGTCCTCCCCGTCCACCGCACTCTCTGACGACCTGCTGATGCCGCTGGTGACCCCTCAAACTTCAGAACTGATCGTATGAACCGGAGATGAGGTAGAGAAAGTGTCTGCTGCTGGACACGCCCTCCGGGGGCTGCTGATGGGGACTGGTGGTTGCAACCTAATGACTCTAAAGTATGATGTGAGTGGTGCGGTGTGATGATAAGGGGGGGTGACGCATGTGAGGATATGGTGCAGACAGAAGATGGGAGGGTCTGCAGGTGGCTCCCTTGAGTTGGGTAGATGGCATGCTAGGTGTTACTTGAGCTTAGAGATGCAGACAGTAAAGGCTGAGTCCCCCTGCCCGCGCTGTCCTGAGCCCATGCCACAAGGAACATCTGTGCCGCGTAGGCGTAGGCACCTTGAGACAGGAGCAATCCACGGTAGCCAACGTTACACAATCACCCCTATTAGCCATCATTGGGTTTAGTTGTACTTCATAAGCATTGGCTTATAGTTTGGACGAATGCCCACTTGGGAGTTTGCCCTGGCAGTTCTATTGGTCTTGTTAACTAGTTCGCGTGCATGGTTTCACGTTAGTGTTTCTTGGTTTTGGCGGTTTTCAATGCAGCGCTCCGGATGGATCTATGGAGATTCTATGCCCCGCGCCGACTGGGTGCTCCCCGGCTTCGCCCCACTTGTCGACTGTGATAGTTCCCAATGGCCACCACAAACGTAATCACATGGAACGTTCGAGGTCTGCACACACCAGCGCGTAGATACTCAACATTTGCGTACTTGCAGAGACACAAAGCATCCCTAGCCCTCCTTCAGGAGACACACATGACACTTGGGGAGCTGGGCCGGCTACGCGCTCGCTGGAGGGGTCAGGTATTCGGCACCACTTACTCAGCGCGCGCCAGGGGCGCACTGGTCTGGATAAGGGCGGGCACACCATTCACATGCCTGGAGACGCTGATCGACCCGGATGGGAGGTATACCCTGGTGCACGGGCGGCTTGATGGCCAGCGGATGATACTGGGCTCACTGTATGCCCCAAATATTGAGCAGCCCTCATTCCTTGCTAACTTGTCTGCGGTGGTAGCGCCATATGTGGGTCTCCCTTGGCTATTGGGAGGGGACTTTAACTCGGTCCTTGACGTGCAACTAGATCGTTCCTTCCCACCCCTCCGAGGTACGCGGGTAGGCTCCAACGCACAGGAATTGACCAACTGGATGTCCCGCTGGGCTTTGGTGGATGTGTGGCGCAGTCTACACCCGAACGACCGAGTTTATTCATACTACTCGGCAGTACATGACCTTCATGTTCGCCTCGATAGGGTGGTGGGCTCCCACTCGCTGCTTTCCCGGTTAGTCCAGGCAGAGTATCTAGGTCGGACGCACTCGGATCACAACCCCCTCAGGGTGTGTCTCCAGCGGAGGCCTGATCGACCTCCGGTCCCCACGTGGCGCCTCGAGTCAGCGGCCCTGGAGGATGTAGAATTTCGGGCCTCGTTAGGCACTGCATTAGAACAGTTTTTTGATCTCAATGAGGGCACCACGAGCAGTGAACTACTGGAGTGGGACGCCCATAAGGTCTGCATCAGGGGGCACTGCTTGGGCGCGACGTGGAACATTCGCAGACAACTTGCAGGGGCCCTTACTGTCCTGGAGTCTCACCTACTCTCGCATGAACTGCGCGGAGAGGGCAGCGGTCGAGAGTCGGACCAGCTGCTGAGACTCCGGGCGCGCCATGCTGAACTGCTGGAGCGTCTGCGGTGCCACGATTACGCGGCCCACTCGGCTCGTGTCCATGCTACGTCGGACAGAGCAGGGAGGTTATTGGCCTGGTTGCTCCGGCAGGAGACGGCTCACGCTCCGATAAGCGCTATACGTGGTCCGGATGGATCGCTGGTGTACTCACAGTGGGAGATCCACCAGGCACTGACGTCTCATTACGCGTCCCTGTATAGGTCGACGGGAGAGCGGCAGGCATGGGAGCTAGATCGGTTCCTGGAGGCTGCTGGTTTGTCGGTGGTTCCAGATGAACATCAGGAGTCACTTGAGGGGCCCCTCACAGCAGAGGAGATCAGAGATGCGGTCACCGCTCTGGCCACTGGGAAGGCGCCGGGTCCAGATGGGCTCCCGGCAGAATACTATGAATCCTACAAAGAAACGTTAGTGCCCAAACTCCACACTCTTTACCTGGCCGCCCTTGAGGAAGGCGCTCTACCCGGGTCAATGCGAGAAGCCTACCTGGTAACCCTACTCAAACCTGGGAAGGATCCCACTCAGTTGGGGTCCTACCGCCCCTTTGCCCTACTCAATATGGATTACAAAATCCTGGCGAAGGTGTTGGCGGAGCGATTGGCGCTGGCGGTACCGGCAATGATACATACCGACCAAAATGGTTTTGTGCCCAAGCGTAGCACCTCTCTTAACCTGCGACAGTTCTTCCGAGTGGCAGAGGACAGTGTTCGGCCCTGGCCCAGGGCGGGCTGCCTGGTCCTGGACCTTGAAAAGGCATTTGACTGTCTAGAGTGGGGGTACCTGGTGGCAACACTATCGCACTTTGGACTGGGCCTCGGCTTTCTTCAGCTGGCAGCCCTTTTGTACAAGAGGCCCACAGTGAGGGTGCGGACTGGACCGTACATCTCTGACGCCATTCTCGTTGATCGCGGCACCAGGCAGGCGTGTCCACTGTCACCCCTCTTGTTTGCGCTCGCAATGGAGCCATTGGCGGCTATGCTTCGCAAAGGGCTGACCGATAGCATCCCGCTGGGGGATGCGGTGCACCAAGTGTCCCTCTATGCAGATGACCTGTTGATCTTTGTCAGGGACGTGGCCCGAATCCCTGTTGAGCTGGAGCGCATTTTGTGCGAATTTGAGAGACTTTCAGGGCTCGGGTGAACGCCGCCAAGTCCTGTCTTTACGCGTTCGGTGCGGACGTCACAGATCCCAGTTATCACCTTGGAGGAGTACGGGTGCAGTGGCGACCGGACACCTTCCGCTATCTGGGTATCCAGGTATACCGCCAACCGGCGGATCTCCTGGATGGCAACCTGGGAAGGGCTGTAGCTGGAGTCAGGGCCCAGATGAAATTCTGGAGTACCCTCCCCCTCTCGGTTACTGGCCGAATAGCGTTAGTTAAGATGGTGATCCTGCCCCAACTACTGTATTATTTTGCTAACCTCCCCATCTATGTCCCGGTATCCTTTTTCACGGGCTTAACGCGCTCCCTTCGAGACTTCATATGGAGTGCTGCGCGGCACAGGGTCGCGCTGCCCAAATTGTACCTCCCCGTCAGACAGGGGGGACTTGCTATGCCATGTTTTGAACATTACCATCTAGCGGCGCAGCTTCAATGGATAGCACGCTGGTTGGCAGACAGAGGTCGCGAGGACACCGCAACTGCGACGACCCCCCCTCGTTCGCTGACTAACCTTCTCGGGCTCTTTCACCCGGCGGCGGAGGTGGAGAGGCCTGCACCACTCCTACTGGCGGTGGCCTACAAATGTTTTTGCCGATGTCTTCGTCTCACCCGGGCCGGGGTCCCTTATGCACCGGCCTTACCGTTGGAGGGTTCCCCTGGTGGACACGGGGTGCTTGGGGTTTCGGAGCTGGAGCACTGGACCGCAGTAGACGTGTGCACTTTAGGGGACCTTTATCGAGACGGGGCTCTTCTCTCGTTCACCGCTCTGGTGGAGGAAACGGGATTGGCCCCTGGTCAGTTCCTTCGACACCGGGCCTTGGGGGAGACACTGGCAGGGCGGTGGGGAGACCTAAAGGAGGAGCATTTACTGATACAGTACCTTCACGTGATGGGGCGTGGGAGGCGCCTGGTCAGGTGGTTTGCTTCGGCTTTACGAGCGCACGCAGCAGTGAGCTTGGCATCACTGCGGGGAAAGTGGGAGGCGGATCTAGACCGTCCCATGACCGACAAGGAGTGGGATAGGGTGCTACAGGGTCCGAGAAGGGTTCCCCGAAACATTTTTACACCGGGCATACCTTACACCTGCCTCTATCAACAGATACTTTCGTCGCACGGATGCTTGTTGCCCCCGTTGCGCAGAACTGGACGTTGACCTGATCCACATGTTGGGCGTCTTCTGGCAGGTGATACGAGACGCGCTCCGCGAATGTACAGGGCGTGATATCCCCTTCGAGTGGTCATCCCACTTGCTACATCTTTTTCACAGAACGCCCTCTACAAAGGTCACCTCTAGATTTCTTGATCTGGAGTTGGTGGTGGCGAAGCGACTTCTCAGTAGGCGCTGGAAGGCAGACGCCCCCCCACATGTGAAGGCGTGGCGCGGCTCCTTCCTGGTCTGGGCGAAGGCGGAGGGCGTAGCCCTCCAGAGAGAGGAAACATTAGGGCTCAGGGCGACCCCCATAGCGGCACAGTGGGAGTCACTGGTACAGCCCATGTTGTGACTGGGAGAGACTTTCGCAGAGGAAAATGGGGGGTAACTTGGAGAAGTCACGCTAGCTGGCGAGGGGTTGCCCCGCCTGACAAGGTGCGGCAATATTTGATGTCATACCTCGGGCTGAGATGGTGAGACATAGGAACGCAAGCACTGCTGGTTGTGTACTATCTTGAAGAGAGGATGGGGGGCCGGGGGGGCTCCGGGAGGTGGCGGGAGGGGGATGCCTGGATGAACACCGTGCGCTGCTATCGAGTTCTATTGTTGTTTTTCTGCAGGGGTATTAGTCTCCCGACTGCGTAGTTTTGTTCTTAATAAGAAAAGTTGTTTTTCTGTTTATGATGGACAACTGTGGGACTGTAAATGCAGATGTAATGCCTCCACATGATAGTTCTCCACATGGGGGGTGATCCCGAGATACATAGCGATTTAACAAATGTGACCTTGGCCGTTGGGGCCTTCAGTATGGACATGGAATAAGAGTTGCTCCCCATTATTGCAGTCAACGTTGTATTAGCATGTAAATTCTCATGTACACCAATTGTAACTGTACATTATCCTGCTTCGTGGTATGACATATGTCATCATCTAAACTCTAATAAACAGATTTCTAAATAAATAAGCATTGCTCCCTCACACACCACAGTGCAGGCTCCAAACAAGCCTTGCTCCCCTCACACACCACAGTGCAGACTCCAGGCAAGCCTTGCTTCCCTCACACACCACAGTGCAGGCCCCAGACAAGCTTTGCTCCCCTAACACAGCGCACTGCAGGCCCCAGACTACCCTTGCTCCCCTCACACAGTGCCGCACAGGCCCCAGACAAGCCTTGCTCCCTCACACTGCAGTGCAGGCCCCAGATAAGCCTTGCACCCCTCATACACCACAGTGCAGGCCCCAGACAAGCCTTGCTCCCCTCACACACTGCAGTGCAGGCCCTAGACAAGCCTTGCTCCCCTCACACACTGCAGTGCAGGCCCTAGACAAGCCTTGCACCCCTCACACACTGCAGTGCAGACCCCAGACAGGCCTTGCTCCATCACACTGCAGTGCAGACACTGGAAGAGGTGGCTTGCTTCCCTCACACACCACAGTGCAGGCCCCACACAAGCATTGCTCCCTCGCACACCACAGTGCAGGCCCCAGACAAGCCTTGCTCCCCTCACACACTGCAGTGCAGGCCCTAGACAGGCCTTGCACCCCGCACACACTGCAGTGCAGACCCCGGACAGGCCTTGCTCCCTCACACTGCAGTGCAGACACTGGAAGAGGAGGCTTGCTTCCCTCATACACCACACGCCACCAGCCCCCCCCCCACATCGCAGCAGCCTCGTCTCCGCTTCCAGTGGCTGCAGAGGCCTCATTTGTTACTTTAATGGCTGCGCACACTGGAAAATTGGCTCCTGGGCAAACTTAATGGAGTCGAGAGCGGGATTAATGCCTCCGGCGCGCGGCTTCTAATTGACTCTCTAAACTGTGACCGTTTGAGAGGGACTTTGGGAAGTCTGTACTTAATGAGCTGCAGCAGGAAGAGAGGGGTCAGGCAGGGACAGTGTCCGCTCGGTGGAAGCGGGAGAGGACACAGCACTGCCCCTCAGGGGGCGTGGCGGGGTACAGGTGGAAGGATATGAGAGGACTGATGGGAGATGGTGGTGTCTGTCCCTGCGAGAAGTGGGAAACGGCCCTCCAGGATGACTGCATTTGCTTTGTGCTTTGTGGTTTCACACTCGCCGCTGACCACTGCTGTGATCTGCAGGTTTTAATCACTATATTTACAAGAATATGGTGCAGCCCTGCATTTTCCCCTGCTCTGACGCTAAATCTAGCAGCCTAGCTCCAACGCAGGCACCCTTGCACGATAATGCAAGGTGTCTGCGTTGAGGGGAAGATTGTTTATGTGCAGGAAGGGAAACCTTCTTGCACATAAACAATCAATGGCATATTGCTGTTTCTAAAGTGTGCTGCACAACGCAGCACACATTGAAACAGCAGAAAGAAGGAGAAAGTAAACATTTCTCCTCTTTGGGCCAGGGTTAGACCAGGTTCTTCCTGTTTGCACTTTAGATTGGATAAGACCAGGTTTCCCTGGTCTTAATTGTGGCGCCGTCCCAAATTTACGCCACCCTTGTAAATATGGGGCAGCGCCAAAATCAATGGGTGTTGCGATGGAACACCCACCGCAGCACCCATTGCTCTCCCCTTTCAGGCTAAGTAGAGCGTGAAAGGGGGCCTTATTTGCAAGGGGGCGTTAAGCCACGTTAAGTGGCTTAACGCTGCTTTGTAAATAAGACGAAGCCCCTATCGCCACCACAACATCACGAAAATTTACGTTATGGTGGCGACAGGGGCATGTAAATATGCCCCCAAAGGGAATATTTACATGCCTGTATAACCACAGGAACGTCCCTTTTAGTAACGTTCCTGTGGCGATAGGGGCTTTACCTTATTTACAAGGCAGCGTTAAGCTACTTAATGTGGCTTAATGCTGCCTTGTAAATAAGGCCCCCTTTTCATGCTGTACTTAGCGTGAAAGAGGAGGGCATTGGGTGTTGTGTTGGGCACCAGGATCCCTTGGCTCACAAAGAGCGGTCGCTGTGCCTATGGCTATGTCGCATGGAGGGCGCAGGAGTGGTTCGATATGGAGACAGCAACCAAACTGAGATGGACTTGAGCGGGGAGGACTCAGGCCTGCTTGGTGCGAGTGTCGGACCCGCAGTCCTCAGAGACAAATGGATAGGGCCCAGTCTCCAGTATCCCCCCGAGAGAGATGCCGATCAGGCAATTCCTTCCAACTAGGTCTGGGGGCGCCGTGGAGAGAAGTAATCCGGGCGGGGCACAAGGCTCAGTCGCAGGGCCGGCTCTAGGGGGGAGGGAGCAGGCCACCGCTCCAGGTGCAGACTTCACGTGGGGGCACCTGTTTTCTAGATGATATTGTTTTTTAAAGCCCCCGCTGCCGCATTCCTCGCCTGCAGCAATTTTCAGCCAGTAATAAAAATGGCATTTTAACTCTGGTGATTAATGTTCTTCCTGGAGGGAGACTGTAGTTTAGTCTAGTTTTGTCTAGTGGAAGTTTTGATTCCTCAGAAGGAAACAAAAAAACTCTGTGAAGTTCCGCGAGTGGCGGAGTGCAGTGCGAACTGCAGTTTGTGCTGGTATTCCTGCAGCTCGGGTAGAAATTCTACCCGAGCGGCAGCTTGCGCTCGCGGTCTTACCGTTCGTGATCGCGAGCGGGGAAAAATCTCTGCTGCACATCGCGAGGCGGAGTTTTCTTCACCACGCGAGCTCCGCGGAGTGCAGCAAACTCCGAGAACGGAGCGAAGTTTACCGCCCAGGCCTAGTTACGTATCAAATTCTGGGTTTGTGTTTCTCCAGACCAAGTCCCCTACACTATACTGCCTACAAGTATGGATCACATGTGTCTCCTACCACATGTAGTCCTCTGTCTTATGTAATGTTCCCTATACATTTATTTACACATATATGATTGATTGTCTCTGTAATGTGTATGCAATGTAAATTGCTCTGACACCCTTCAGTTTTAGGAGTGACACTATAATAGTAAGTAAATGCATCTGAGAGAGAGTGGTTATGGAGACTGTTAAAGGGTGGAAGTGTGGGAATCCGTTGCGGAGTTGGACATGGGGGGGGCGCCAAAATACATGTCCACACAGGGCGCCACCATTGCTAAAGCCGGCCCTCAGCACTTTCAGGGAGATTGAGCGCTTTGCAGAACGCTTCATACCAAGAAAAATTCCAAGTTTGCCATCTGTGGCGCACAAGCATGAAGGCATGCGCATGGGCGGCTGCTTTTGAATCGAGTGTTTTGTTGTAGCAAACAAATACTTCCAAGCTTGCTGCCTGCATGCATGTTCATACATGGTCAGCCATGATGGGAACTTTTTGACAAGTACAAAAAAAAAATGATATGTCACCCATGCATCCGCCGAGGGTGGCCATCTTGGAAGGCTTTTTGTATATTTTATCTTTAAATTATCTTTCCATGATGACCAGCACTTTGCATTCTCAAAACAGTAAACAAATGCTAGACAACAGGAAAGTAAACAAGCCTTGGCAAAGGCTTCAGTTCTGCAGGCAAGGCCAGAACCATAGGCTTAGCCACCGGCCGTCTGTGAAGGATGCGTGGCCTGGCACACTGGGGACTAACTGCAGACCTTGAGGGACAGGTTTCATAAAAGGGCGCCACTTTACCTCTTGCACGCAGGTTTCAATGGCTGCCGGGTGCCTTTGCAGCGAAGTGCACAGCTGGGTCTCAGGAGGCAGTGGCGTAACGATAATTGAGGGGCCCCCCTGCAAGGTACGTGGAGGGGCCCCCTCTGAACTCTATCAGTGCAGAGCTGAGGGGGCCCCTAGAGCTTGGGCCCCCCCGCACTGCTGGGGATGCGGGGGCCTGTGTCACGCCCCTGCAAGGAGGATCTACTCACAAAAGACAAGGCTGCTCCCATGTGGGCTCTTGGGACACAGAAGATCTTCCTCAAGGCTCCGAAGAGTGTGGACCCCTGCCCTGGGGTTCCCTCAGAGGCCAGTGACGAGCAGGAGAGGCCCCACAATGCATTCATTCCCTATCTTTAAATTGCAACCTTTGGCCTCTTTCTACTAACTTAGGCCCAGATGTTTGCTTCGAGCACCGTGACCTGCCTCTGGATTCAGCACACCTGGAGCTCTTGCTCGGCTCTTTTCTCTTCCTGAGGTTCAGGGGAGGTTGGTGCCTCGCTGGTTCCTTCGTTGTTATCAGTCAAGAGCTGCGGGGAGGGTTGTTTATCCTTTGTGCTTTTTCTTCTAACTGGTTCCTTATTACGGCGGCAACGGCTCCTGACGCCTTTCACGTGCTCGTATCTGTGCACGGTGGCAACAGAGCTACGAAGACCCGCCCTTCCTTCAGGTACTCAGCAGACCTTGGCAGCGTCCAGTGGGTGTCACTGGTAGAAACCCACCAAAGGCAGGACTACTGGAAACCAGACCTAGAGCTGCACGATGGAACACGCAAACTATCCGCCAAACTGGTCAATGAAGTGGCAAAAACCACCCTCCTGGGGGCCAAGATTGATTATTTTGTGAATTTATGTATTGAGGTTACTTTCCACAATTGGCTGTTTTTCACAGTTTGTACTGCTGGTTCTCACATGTTACTTCGCATCACCTGTAAAGCCCTCGAATACCCGCCTGGGTCATGTTCATGCTATATAAAACTTTATAAATAAATAAATAAACAAGACAGGATCCAGGGTCCATCATCAGCAGTGGTGTGACGAAATCTGAGGGGGCCCCCCTGCCAAGTACATGGATGGGGCCCTTACGAAGACAGTTAGGAGCTTTCAGGCCAGAGTACTATGCTCAGGGGCCCCCCTGGAGCTCGGGCCGCCCGCACCGCGGAGGTTGCAGATGTGTTTGTTACGCCACTGATCATCAGTGGCGACTAAGAAACTGTTATGTTCTCCAGCGTTCCGGTTGTTGGCTGTCAACTCCCCTTCGCCAGGTACGAAACCAGGAATCTGGAGTTGTGTAATCTGCCAGGAAGAGCTGCTTGAGACCAACTTCATGAAGAGTTGACCTCTGAGGATGGGTACTGGAGCTGTCCTTGCATGAAGCGAAAACTGCTTAGATTAGGAGGATGCAAAGAGGTGGGCCGGGAAGAACTAAAACAGCCCATTGCAGCCTGGGGAAGGATTGGCACTGCCAGGCTTTGTGATGAGGACCTGGTTCCCATGTGGTGAGCTGTAAAGCCAAAGTGCCTGTGACAGCTTGGTACTCAGGAGAATAACCACGTGTTTGCTGCCCCCCCCCCAGCAACGCATTCCTCCAGAGGTCGACCAACTCCTGTCTCTGGCTTTTGCCCTCGCATCCCTGAAGAACAGCGTATGTAGGCTATCGTCCCAGGTATCTAAAGGCACTGGGATTTTTGGGGATGTGAGGGCAGGGCCTAGTGGGGTTCCCAGTTCTACAGTACAGAAGGCCCATAAGCCTCATGCGGGGCACCTGGAGGGTTTTGATTGCCTGACCGAGACCTTCCATGAGAGTAGGCGCATGTTAAAGATCGCACCCTACCGGAAGGAGGACTTGCCCGGAGAGACTTGTGACAAGCTTGCACAAGATTTTGATCCTTAGGAGGGATCCCCCAAACAAGAGGAGGGTGAATCAGATGATAATGTATCCTCTGACGAGGGTCAGGGGACGGGGAGGTACCGGCACCCCAATTCCGTGGCCTCTGGCTCCCTTGAGGAGGACACTACGCCCAGTGACATGTTTGAACCTGACAGTATCTACTGTCCTAGTTCCTCTGGATGGGTACCAGACAGAAAGAAGGCCTCATATGTGGCCAGTAAGATCCACCAGCCTCTCGACAAGCCGGTGTAGCCCGTATGTGGGTGGAGTGCCCTAGATGTACCCTAGTGGACAGGGTGACGGCTACCCCTGACATTGACCCAAAACTTTACTCCTTTTTCTCCAAGTACATGACGGATCCCAAGAAGGGGGTTGACCCCTCCTGGAGGGTGTGTCAGGATAGGCCCCTGACTAAGATCATTGAACTGACTGAACAAGTCAAACGCACAGGCGACCCCCTTTCCCCATTTACATAGTCGAAGGTTGGGCACAGCGGGCACTATGCCTCCTTGGTAATGCCAACTGCGCACTCTCTGCGGAACAGCGATGCTCCTTACTGATAAAGATAGACGCTAACCTTGGGGAGCTGTCTATCGTTGGAGGCAGGGGCGATAGCGCAAGGCAATCTCTTTAGCAAGCCTTTCGTCAATGAGCTTCGGAAATTTGTCGCTACCTTCTCTACTCTGGACAAAGCTTAGTTGTCCATAAGGAAGATCTTCCCGGGGAAGGTTTTCAGTGAGGCTGGAAGAGGCAGGGGTCGCTTCTACATCCTCTCCTTTCACTGAGACCCCATCAGAGCACAAGCACACCATACAATGGCTGGCATGATGGAAACCAGGGGACCTTCTACCCCACCCGGGAAGGTGGCAGAGGCAAGGCTAAAGGAGCCCTAGGAGGCGCTAATACCTCAGGGGGCTACAATGGTAAGCACAGTCCTTTCCCCACAGGCTCGGGGGAGGCTCAGGCTGTTCACTCACAAGTGGGTGGAGATCACCTCAGATCCCCAGGTACTTGAAATAGTAGGTGGATACCTCATAGAGTTCTTTGAAACTCTGGTCTAAGAATCAAGGCCACGATCTTTGATTTTCTCCAAACAGGATTCCATACTGATAGACTTGGAGGTGCAAGAGCTGCTCTCCAATGCAGCCATTAGAAGGTCAGTACTTCATCTCAGAGGTTTTCTCAGCAACCTCTTCTTAATAGAGAAGAAGGACAAGGGGTTCTGTCCAGTGATCAATCTCAGAAACTTTAATAAGTGGATAGTTTATCGCCACTTCAAGATGGAAGGAATCCATCTTCCGAGAGACCTGTTACTGCAGGGTGACTGGTTACTGTGCTTGGACCTCAAAGACTCCTACCTCACCATCCTGAGCTTCCCCCTCACTGTTGCTTTCTTCAATTCGAGTGGAGGGCTCATTTTTTTGAGTTTCAAACACTTCCGTTCGGCCTGTCCTCAGCACCTTGGTGCTTTACTAAACTCCTCAAGCCTGTGGTGGAGTCGTTATGGACGAAGGGCATCAGGTTGATCATCTACTTCGATGACATTCTCCTGATGGACCAGTCACATTCTTGGCCGACTTCCCACTTGAACATGACTATTGTGCGCCTTTAGTACTTGGGCTTTATCATCAACTACCAGAAGTCGGAGCTGCATCCTTCTCAGCACAAAACCTTTCTGGAGTTCGATATCGTCTCCAGGTCAGTGACACTGAGCCTACCGGAGCAGAGGATCAGCAAAATCAGGAAGAAACTCAAAAAAGTACTCCAGAGCGACATGATCTCCCTCCGGCAGTTAGCCAGGATTGTTGACTTGCTGTCATCGTCCATCCAAGCCATTTTCCCAGGACCGCTGCATTACAGGTCCTACAACGTTCCATCCCATCTGCGGAGGGGCATTACCTGCTCGGAATTGATATCGCTGACGGAGGAAGCCAGGACGGAATTGCAGTGTTGGACAGACCACATGGAGGCAGGGAACGGCGGAGCGATCTTCGGTTCCTGGCCGGACCTCATCATAGAGTCGGATGCCAGCCTGCAGGGCTGGGGAGCAAAGGAGACACAGATGATGGACAGAATGCAGAGCAAATCAAACACTCACCTCCAGTAAAGAGAACATTCTTTTGCTCACCATGCTACCCCAGTTTAGACCCAGCCATATGTAAATCAGTCTTGACCCTGTTCCTCATTGTTTGTTTCTGGTCCAGTACGGACCTGGCTTGGCAGTTCGGGCTGGACTGTTCCCATGAGGCACAGGGTCAAGACTGATTTGCATATGGCTGGGTCCAAACTGGAATGGCATGGGGAGCAAAACAACGATGGATTTAGGCCCACATGTCTGTACTGGGGTGAATGTATGACATTGTTCTGCATTCTGTCCATCAACTGTTGTTTTTGCATTTGTCACCCCGAGTGGGAAGGGTATGCCCAGAAGTGGGTCCTGTGCTCTCCATGCCACTGGAGTCAAGCTATCCTGGATGATGAGGGGTGAAACCCCGAAACTGGTCCTAGCATGCTTGTTTCCATTCCAGGGAGGACCTGGCCTGGCAGTTCGGGCTGGACTGTTCCCATTGGGTGCAGGGTCAAATCTGATTTGCATATAGCTGGGTCCGAACTGATCTCTGTACTGGGGTGAATGTATGACATTGATCAGCATTCTGTCCATCAATTGTTCTTTTGGCAGGAAGGGTGAGCCAGATGCGGTTCAATCTTCATGCGGAGGGAGGGATGAACATCCTGGCGGGCTCCTTTGTTATCTGATCCTTGATGAGGGACAAGGACTCCTGTTGCCTTCTCCTGAGAATGAACAATAAGACCATGTTCCAGTACATCAACCGTTTGGGGGGAACCTGCTCAAGGACGTTGGCAGACAGATACTTGACACTCATGCCTCCAGAAGCACATTTCAGTAAAATTAGTGAACATGGTGGCGGAATGGAAATCCAGATTACTCATGGACACCAGCGACTAGCAGCTAGAACAAGGAACTTTCCAGGCCCTGATGACCCGGTGTGGTCCGTGCAATGTGGGTCTATTTGCCTCCAGTCTGAATGCCCAACTTCCCTTGACTGTCAGCTGGAGACAGGACCTGGAAACGATGGTGGTGGATGCCTTCCTGCAGGACTGGTCGTCCGGCTAGGGCTATGCATTCCCACTGTTTCTATTGCTTCCCAGAGTGACAGCTCAAGTTCTACATCAGAGGGTAGACTTGGTATTGATAACACCAATATGGAGGTCTCAAGCTTGGTTCCCAGCCCTGCTCGAACCATCCTGGATGGCACCGGTGCGTCTTCCTGCTTTCCACGGGATCCTTCAAGATCCCCAAGGCCATCCACATCCTATGGTCAGGCAGGGTCACCGAACCATCATGGCGTGAAGGAATTTAGGAGACTTTCAAGGGCAGCTGATGTCCTCATCGAGCAGGCAGGGGCTCCAGGAACTTACAAGAAGTATCGATCTGCATGGTGGCGATGGGTTCATTGGTGTGTGGAGAGACACCTGGATCCCATTGGGTACAACACTGATGTCCTGAACTCCCTATCAGAACTGTCCTTGGAGGCCTGGATTATGGCACCATTAATTCTTTCAGGTCGGCCATTTCTGCGGGCCACCCTCCCATAGGCAACTCCCCGGTGGGGGAGCACCTGTGGGTGCGCAAGCTGCTTAAAGGCATTCAGATGTCCAAACCACCAAAACCCAGGTACTCTAGACTTTGGGATGTCAATCTTGTTCTGCGTTTTCTCTCCTCAAGACAGGATAATAGGTACCTTTCCAGGAAAGAGCTCTCAGCAACACTGGCCATGCTGCTCTGCTTGCTTTCACGTAAAAGGGTTTCGGACATAAGGTCCCTAGATGTTACAGCTTGGATGTTTATCCCGGAGAGGATTACCTTTACCATTTTGAGGCGAGAACCAGGTTAGTAACCAACCCAGCTTTTGTGAATACCTCCAAACTCTGCGAAGTGAATTGCCTCAAGGCTTTTGAGGAAATAACAGCGGAACTCAGGCCACCAGGTGAAATACAACTTCTGATTGCCATTAAGAAACTGTTCAAGGCGGCTGCTTCACTGTCTATTGCCAGGTGGGTAAGATGGATTATTATGGAGGCCGGTATTAATATGTTCCTCTTCAGGGCACATTCGGCCAGGGGGGACATGGCCTCCAAGGTGGTGAAGGAAGTGACCCAACTAGGGTCACTCGGGTCACCCTCGACCTCCACTAGCCTTCCACAAATGATGAGTCGATGACGCAATAGAGAATGCAATCTAACTAGTTTATTCACAAAGTACACTACAGTGGAGTCCAATCTGACCAGCCTGCTATGATGGCTGATGAGGGACTGACTCTAACAAGCATACAGTTACATTATGTATGTTGCGGAGCCCACAAAGACCCGCCTATCATGGAAAAACACTGGTAGTTGTCGTAATACAATGGGGGTACAGAACATAAGTTTTGATTCCACAGCTTGGTACAAGCTATCTACTGCCCAATGTCGTCTGGCTTATCCTCCCTACTATGCAGGCGGGAGAGGGCCTCTATGCAGTGGAAAAGGCATGCGTTAATGAGCGAGATTCAACATTTGAGAAACAAAACTCACCAAGGTCTGTTTCTCGTAAATGATACAGTAACAGGTTCGATTATAATACAAAATGGCGTCTACTACACTAAATGGCGGCACAGATGTCAACCTAACTTACATAACATCTGCCCTTATTAATTGCATATGCATCAAGCAAGAATGTATTATAAGATTGCTAAATAAATGCTAACGTAATACCAGGTAAAATACGAGTAATATGGCAGTAATACATTTCAATTCTAGCACTGACATCTGGACGGCAATTCTAGCAGACCCTCCTTATAGCATTATTTAGCTAATGCGAATGCCTTTATTCTTGCTATCAGGTAAGGGTCTTTGCAATTCTAAAGGGGGGAGACAACATAGAAATATAGGCAATAGCATGTCAGATACGGATATATGGATGTATGTATATATGCATAGTAAACATAGGAAAAAATAACACTAGACATAAGCACTACAAGTAACACGAGGAACAGAACCTGCAAGAGAAGTAGTTGAACCAAAAACACCTTCATCTATTTGCATAATATTATCAAGCTCCTTTTGAAGCATTGTAGTTGCATTAGTATCATGAACTGGAATCCTTTTAGGAGATAGATAAGTAACACAGTACAAGCAGCATAAAGAAAGGCACTGAATCAGAACACAGCAACAAATTAAGAGTACAATGAAATATATCACTTTTTCGAAAATCCAACCCCAGTTACCGAACAAAGACCAACTCAAGTTACCGTTCTCCATTCCTCGAACATTTTCCAGGATGTCTAAAATATGCTGAGTGATATTCCTTTCCATATTTGTGATACCGACCACACACTGCTCTCCTATTATTGCGCATGCACCACCACTTTTAGCTAAAATAAAATCGACCGCATATCTTGTTTGCTCAGAGTATATGCGCATACTTTCCAAGTGAGTAGTGATGTCACGTATAGCTGCCACTGTAGAATTAGACAGGATTTGCAGGTTACACCCAAAATATTCTCTTGCCCGTTCACCCCTGGCCATGGCGGTGCCACCAAAAGTGATAATAGAGGAAAGTATATATCCGAAAGTGATACTGTTACTGTAATTATTGACTTCCAAATCAGTAACTCCCTCACAAAATTCCTTGGTCAATGTCCTTTTGACCCATCTCGTATTTGCTTTACTATACCTGCAAGGTACCCCAAGAGGTAACACCATTCCCAAGGCCTCATCCTCTGTGCCATTATATGCATTGGAGTATGTGCCGTTCGATAGAAAATATAAACCTGGGTGTGCATAAAGCAGACCTTGATAATCTGCCGGGGCATATCCAGTGTTCATTCCCTTCATGCTGGGATCGTCCCTTTTTCCTAAACGCATTATATTCTTGTACAATATTAATCCAGAACAACTTAGATATAGGTAAGCGTCCGTTCCATTTATTATTGGCACCACGCTGGATAATAACCTGCCTCTCGAGTAACTGTCAGATCTTGATAATGCCAACCTGTTAGAGTGACGTTTTGCTTTTCCATATACAAATTATCACAATACATATCAGGGATGCAACCTGGGTACCCTGTCCCTCTCGGTTTTCTATAATACAAGCAGAGGCCAGGATACCCCATACCAAATTCACCCTTTACCTCTACAAAGTGGGGAGGGCGAACATATGTATAGTTCACCAGTGATAATGGATAAGCACTCCATAAACTTGTAGCAGAATCAGTAAGATAACAAGCTGTGTTACCTCTGAAACATTTTGTGTGCATGTCTAAGAAAACATTACTGTGCATAGCTCTTTTACTGCGATCTGAAGACACAATCTGATATAAAACACACAATGGGGTATCACCGGAACACTCCAGTATCCAGAACATCCCCCCTCCCATCAATAGGAACAGCAATATAAAAACAGCACAGAACACCTTCTTTCCAAACAACCAATCAAGACTGACCTGCCCCGGTCGCAGGGCAATAAAAGGCTGTTCATCTTCTGCAGTGGGACGACCAAACAGATACATTTTTACTCTAAAATTACAAATAGAATCACCAGAGAAAAAAAAGTCATGCGGAGAAGCCAACGATGGAAAGGACACACAAAAAAAGGAAAAAGAAATCGTCAAAAAGATCAGGCTCCGTTCCAAGCCTCCCTGGCAGGCTTCTATTGTCCAATCCTCGGTGGTGCACTTCACGGCAGAGCCGCAGCCCATCTGCGAATATTCAATGTTCTCAGGCACTCTCCCTCCTTGGAAAATATCCTCAGCTTATCCTGTCCTGCATCACAGGCAGTGCACCAATCTTCTGATCCCTAGTCTAATAGGAAAAAAAACAGAGACAAGGGGCATTTTCACTAATCCTATCCACAAAGTCCATCCCAGCTACACTCACTTTTCTTTTGGTGCACTATCATTCTGCCGAAAACGCAAATTGTACCTCGCTACTCCAGGCACTGTCTCGTCACGGAGAAGAATCTGAAATTCAGGGGATGTCGTTGGCTGAGACTCAGGCTCCTGTGGATCAGGTGAAGAGGAGGCCAGGGCAGCCCTTATTTCTGGGGGGACTGCCGCATTCAGAGCAGCCTCATTCTCCTCCTCCATCTGCACCCAAGTCAGCTGGGAATCTGAAAAAGGGACAAAACGTGGAACCTTCTCCATTGCGTGATCCCCTATTCCATCACGAATCCACCTATCGTAGGGGAGAGGGAGCGGGATTCATCGACAATGGGATGAGTGGATCCAGTTCTTTCAGCTGTCCACTCTCACTGCCATCCTTGTCGTGATGAGCACCATGTATGGTCCTTTCCATCTGGGCTCCAAACTGCCTTGTCTCTGGAAATTCTTCATTAAAATGTAATCACCAGGCTGTATGGTGGCCAGGGCCCCTCAGGTGCTGGAGGCAAAGCTTCATGTATCTGTTGATGAATAGAACGTAAGCTTTTAGTAAGATCATATAAATAATTGACAAGCAGAGGATAATCAATTTCAGAAAACTTTTTCGGCCTAGGGACGCCCCATACATTTGCGGGACGGCCAAAGACCACCTCATAAGGCGATAATCTGTTTCTATAATGGGCTGTCATTCTGGTAGATAATAGAGCAAGGGGTAAGGCATCTGGCCATTGCAATCCAGTACTTTCCTTAATCTTTGCCAATTTTAGCTTGGGAGTACCATTGTACTTCTCAACTAAACCTGCTGACTGAGGGTGATTTGCTGCATGATATTTTTGCTTGATGTGCAAACAATTGCACACCAATTGGATCACTTTTGCATTGAAGTGACTTCCATTGTTACTCCAAATCAAGTGGGGCAAACCATAGCACAGGAAAAACTCCTTAATAAAAGCCTTTGCCGTTGCCATGGCTGTGTTTTCCTTTGTTGGGTAAGCCTCAATCCATTTACTAAATGCACAAACAACCACTAGCAAATATTTCAAATTATTAACTCGTTGCATTTCAATATAATCCATTCGGAGAACCTCGAAAGGGAAGGAAGGTGGCGCAAATTTACCAGAAGGTGTAAGAGTACCCTTTCCAGGATTATGCTTCAAACAAATCATACAATATTTCACTAAATGGGCAGCAACTTTTGGGATATTGTCATTTCGCCACACAGGATCCAGTAACCTACAGATTCCCTTTGCGCTAATATGAGCTAGACCATGTGCCATTGTAACTACAGGAAATACATATGCGTCAGGTAACATCCATCTTTGTTTTTCGGACTTGTCAGTCAGTATAAATGTTGATGGTCAGTCCTTCACTCAATTCACATGCTCGCAAAAGGTCTATCAGCGCCGTAGCCTGCGCTGATTGGTAAGGAACACGTAATGTCTCAACTACAGTGCTCAACGTGGTAACGGCATATGCTGCTGTAGTGGTGCCAAATGACAATTTGAAACAAGAGCCGTCGACATATAGTTCCCCTTGTGGGTCAGATAAGGGAACATCAGTCAAGTCTACCCGTCCCTTTGTTTCTTCTTGGGTACAGAACAGACAATCAAGGACATCTTTGTCCTCCTCTTCCAAATGGAGGGATAGTAATGTGGCTGGGTTCAGAATGGCACATCTTTTGATAGTAATATGAGGTGCAAATAGGGTCAACTCATAACCAGTCAGACGAGCACTGGTGAGGTGCTGCATCTTAGTCTTGTTTAAAAGCACATCCACAGCATGAGGTACCATTATTGTGAGATCATGATTAAGGACGAGCCCTGCTGATTGTCGACTAGAGACCGCCACAGCCGTCGTGGCTCTTAAACAACTTGGGAGGGCTCTGGCAACAAGGTCAAGCGTAGCAGAAAAATAAGCACACAGCCTCAGTTTACCTCCAAAGGCTTGTGTTAACACAGAAAGTGCACATCCTACCATTTTGTGTACATACAGCACGAAAGGCTTCTGATGATCAGGCATACCAAGCACAGGTGCAGAGAAAAGCGCCACTTTTAGTTGTGCAAAAGCATGCTGACATTCATGCGTCCAGGGCAAGGGTTCATGCACATCTTTAGTTGTTAGGCAAAGCAGGGGCTGTATAAATAAAGAATAAGCAGGTATCCAGTGTCGACAATTCGAGGTGATGCCTATGAAAGCACGCACATCCTACGTGTTACTGGGACAGGCATCATAACAATGGCATCAACTCATTCAGGTGTTAGCCTCCGACCCTCCTTCGACAGCAGATGATCTAAATAGGTGACCTGCTGTTGAAAATATTGGAATTTGGAAAGGGACACCAATGTCCTTTATTCACCAAATGCTTCAACAAATTTACCGTGGCCTCCCGACAACCCTCTTCGGTGTCGGAGGCTATCAACATTTCATCCACGTACTGCAGTAGTACATTACCTGCGGAAAGAGAGAGAGAGTCCAATTGACTTTTAAAAGCCTGGCTATAAATACTGGGACTTTCAGTGTATCCCTGAGGAGCTCGACAGAATTGGAATCTTCTACCGGCCAGAGCAAATTCCAAAAGATACCTGTTGTCTGGATGAATATGAATACTAAAGAAAGCATTTTTCAAATTGATTACAGAAAATAATTTGGCTGTGGAAGGAATCATTGTCAAAAGAACAGTGATATCTGGGACTACCGGAAACTGGGGGACTACAATTTATTAACCTCCAGCAGATCAATCACAAAGCGATAGACATCAGGATGTGCATCAAGGGACTCCAAAGGTGCCTTCTTAAGAATTGAAAGAATAGTGCTATTGCATACATGTGCTACTGTCTCCTCAACCACTCCCGATTTAATCAAGTCCTGTACAATCTGCATCAACGCCTGTTTCCCTGCTTGTAATATTTTGTATTGGGGAACACGAGGGAGCACAGCGTAATCCTTGACCTGTATTGAAACTGGTGGTATCTGCAACAGCCCCACATAAGTATCCCCTGTGGCCCACAATGAGGACGGCACATCCTTAAATTCAACAGGAAGCGGCGCATCCTTTGCCAAACACTGTTTTGAACTAACCACATTAGGTCCAAGAGTTATATATACACCATCCGGGGAACAATAAATGATAGCATGTAACTTCTTCAACAAATCCAATCCGAATACATTTTTCACACAATTCGCCCTCAACAGAAATGGGGAGTCCACAGTAAAAGGTCCAACAGTCAAAGCAAGAGGTTGGGAAATGGGGTTCACAACCGGTACGGCTGAAAAGCCTACCTAAATATTATTACGACCAGACAGGGCTACCCCAGGGACCAGCGAATGAGAAACAGAGGTATTCATTGCACCTGTATCTACCAAATATTTCTGTGCTGAACCATGCACATCTGCTGTGATATAAGGACCACGCTGATCTACAGGAACTTGGACTGGTCCCCTTCCCTGTCCCTGGCTGTCCTAGCCATAAACACACAATCAATGGACGGAATGCAGAGCAAATCAAAACATTCACCCCCGTCAAGAGATCTGGGTTAAATCCATCATTCTTTTGCTCATCATGCCACCCCAGTTTAGACCTGGCCATATGTAAATCAGTCTTGACCTTGTGCCTCATGGGAACAGTCCAGCCCGAACTGCCAAGCAAGGTCCTCCCTGGACCAGAAACATGCATCCTAGGACCGGTTTCGGGGTTTCACCCCTCTTCAGCCAGGATAACTTGAATCCAGTGGCACATGATTCCCAGGACCTATGTCTAGGCATACCCGGCGCACTTAGGGCAAGAAAGCAAAAGACATACAATCGATGGACAGAATGCAGAACAAATCAAAACATTCTCTCCCAGTCAAGAGATCTGGGTTTAATCCATCATTCTTTTGGTCACCATGCCACTCCAGTTTAGACCTGGCCATATGCAAATAAGTCTTGACTCTGTGCCTCATGGAAACAGTCCAGCCCGAACTGCCAAGCCAGGTCCTCCCTGGACCGGAAACAAGCCTCCTAGGACCAGTTTCAGGGTTTCAACCCTCTTAAGCTAGGATAGCTTGAATCCAGTGGCACAGTGAGCCTGGGACCTACGTCTAGGCATCCTAGCCATAGGACATCCCTGCAGTGTCATCCATATTATAATCATCATGATAGTACTGCCTTCCCCGGGGGTCATCAAAATAGTTCTGGTCAGAAGAACTCCACGAGGATGCACTAGCTTGAGCCTCACCCTGACTAATCTCCCCATGGCCCCACTCCACTTGAACCCCGCGCTGTAGGTACTGCAATTGTTTGTAACAAATCTGGACACTCACTTCACCAATGTCCCTCCTTTTTGCAATACGCACACAGTTTCGGCCCTAGAGGTGCACCGCCTCTACCAGCACCCTGCGCCCTCTGAGCTGGACCAGTGCCCCTCCCCTGTATCAACACCCTCGTCTTCAAATTCTTACTCTTCTTCTACACCTTTTCCTTTTCCTCATTTTCTCGATGTTCATAGTACTGAGCCATACTCAATATCACCGAAGGTGAGGAGATAATCCAAGTGCTCACAGAAGCTTGCAATCGAGCCGCAATCTCCGGAAGCAAATTCGTAACAAACCTGTTAACGAACAGACGAACACCACCTTCGACTGACAAATCCTGTCCACTGAAATCCAAGAACACCCCCTCAAACCAAGTAAAAAAATCAGACACACTCTTCTCTTTCTTTTGACGACATGCCGTCAACTTATCCCAATCTACTCGCCTGGGTGGGATAAGAGAATGCATATAAGTGATAATGCGACTTGGCAAAGCCAGAATCTCAGCTTTAGGTTTTTCACCCACGTTCCTCTCCTTATCCCATGCCCTAATCTCATTCCAAGTACCACCCAACTCCACTACGTGGTCCTGCGTATGCACCTGCCGCCAGATATTAACGGGCACCAAGAGCCCGAAAAACATCTCAATATCTGCTAAGGTCATAACTGAGGAAGAGGCGTCCTCTGTTAACTCTTTAAAATACACTATAGGGTTCTTCCTACGATCCGGTAACTGACACTTAAGAGCTAGTACCTCATTTTTTTTCCACGGGGTACAGACCCACTGTTCCTGAAAATGAGCTCCTACCCGCTGTTGGACCACATCACTTCTCTGATTACCCTACTCTGGGATCTCGGAAAGAAAAATAGGGTGCACCTCCCTCATCGGAAATTGGGAGGCACTAGGTGGAGTACGGTGATGTAATCTTTCTTGATAACCGAGAATTGTCCCAACCTTACTGAGAACTTCTGCAGGGGCCATGCAAGCGGAATATACACAATCTCGAATGTCATAGATAATTTGAGGAGCTGTGCCACCAATATACTGTTCCCATAAACCAATCAATGTAGCCGACATATGTTGAAGGGCATGCTGCTGCACAAATGGCTCAAAATCTTTAATCACACTCCATATATCCTCCACACTATAAATCGGACTCCGAGCCCATTGCGCCGCCTGATTCGCAACCATCTTTTTCTCCTCTTCACCTACATCAGATCGAATCAATACCCGCTCCAATCGCTTCCATGCTGCCACCCAATTCCCTCCATCTGATCCATGCACCGGTGTCCCGACACTACACAACAATAGAGGTGAAATATCTGGGGAAGTCACAAAAGATAGAGACACAGGTGACAAGGTCAGCAAGGACTGGGTTGTAGGTGTAAGAGAAGGAGAAGAAACATGAGCAGAAATAGCAGATACTGCGGGATGCCTTTAGTCATCACACTCGCAGCTTGTGAAACCAGAGGGGGGCAAGCAGGGCTGGAGCCGAAGCTGTCGAGTCCACAGAAAGACCAGAGGAAGGCAAAGGAGCAACGGGGGACTAGGACGTCGGAACAGCAGGATATATTCTCTGCGGGGCATAGGGAGGTGGGGGACGAGTGTCCAACAGATCCTCCACAAAGGGATCCTCGTCCTCTCAAACAACATAGGACTTATTACATTGCAATTGAAACTTCCTATCTGCACACTCAATACCTTCTTCAGTTTGTTCTCTATCATAAGCTACAGCGTTCTGCCCCACTGTCTGCATTGCTCTCTTCCTAGACTCCTTCTCGGCTTGTATAAGTATCTGCTTAGCTTCCTTCTTCCATACCTGCAAAGTATCAAACATTGACTGCCTACTTCTTCTAGCAAACAATTTGTCCTGTAAATTATTCAATGTTTGTTCATCAGAGGTACCATCCAGTGGCCACTGAAGCTCAGCATTGTCCCTGGTATACTTGCGCCATAATGTACGAAACATAATAGGGCCAATACCATCTCAAAACTCAGTGCCTTCTGGAGGTGCAGGCTGCCTTTCCTCCAGCCGATGCTCAGCAGAACAGCAGCAACCCCCCAAGCACCACACTTTACTCCAACAAGGCAACCTAGCATCAGACACATTCACTTATTCACTCAATGAACACGCACACTAAAGACACACACAAACAAAGAGGTCTCCAAAAACAGTCCTCAGACTGCACCAAGACAAGTCAGTCCTCAGACTGCACCGAGACAAGATAGGCTGAAGCCCCAGGCCTTTTCAAGATTAAGCCAAATTCAACAAGTGGCCTGGCAGAACGTTAAAAAAACACTCCGTATCACAAGGGTACGCAGACCCACCAAGTTGAACAAGACAGCGCTGCATATGCCAAGTATCAAGATGAACTCCCCTGGTGCACACAGGTCAAACAAGAATATTCTCCACTGCCAACTCTTCAGACCAAACGGTCAGATCCGAGGGTTTCGCCTTTTCAGGACCCCAACCGAGATGACCACTAGCAAAGGAGCAACCCGACCAGACAGGCGGGGCAGCCGCGAGAACCGAGCTCGATCATATTGGGATCCCCAATCCGACCAAACGCAACTCCGACCCCACAACCCGACTACGGGCGGGATGGGTTACCTGGTGGAGTCCCAGTTCGGGTGCCAACTAAAGGAAGTGACCCAACTAGGGTCACTCTCGACCTCCACTAGCCTTCCAAAAATGAAGAGTCGATGACGAAGTAGAGAATTGAAGGAAGTGGCCCTTAGGGGCCACCGGGGTTACTTACAACCACCTGCTTTGCCTTCCCAAGAATGAAGAGTCGGTCAGACAGTAGTGAATACAAACAAGCATTTATTAGCAATACTCTCCAGAGGAGTCCAATCTGATCTGCCCCCTAAGATGTCTGCCGAGGGGCTGGCTTCCCCCCAGCCTGCAATGCATGATCGTTCCTCCAAGAACGCCCCAACCACGCCCACAGTGGAAAGTTACCGGCTCAGGCCGAACATGAACAAAGGGGCACAGAAGGATGGGTTACCACCTGCCAGATGGGTACATGCTAACTGCAGCCTAAGGTCACCGCTCTGAGTCTCAGCGTCTCTGGGAGCAGAGCTACACACTTGGATAGGTATGCGAGGGCAGAATGCCTATTCATTAGCAAGTCGGGAAGCAGCCTTGGACAAGAGAGAAAATAATAACTAAATACAGTGTTCTGCTGAGGCAAGCAATACGAATAATGAGGCCTAGTTCAGACACAGCCTAAGCAGCCTAATAGGGATTAAGAAATACAAAATGGAGTCACACTGGCTAATTAAAACTTGCACGTTGCAGGGATAACTCAATGGGTTGCATAACGCGAATACAAATGGCGGGAATTTAGCTACACACTGCTAACCTAATATTGCATGAAACGAGTGCATAGCAGGAATGGGATTTTCAAACCTAACAGAATGCAATCTAACTGGTTTATTCACAAAGTACACTGCAGTGGAGTCCAGTCTGACAGGCTCCTATGACGGCTGATGAGGGACTGACTCTAACAAGCATATAGTTACATTATGTATGTTGCGGAGCCCACAAAGACCCGCCTATCATGGAAAAACACTGGTATAATACAATGGGGGTACAGAGCATAAAGTTTGATTCTGCAGCCTGGCACAAGCTATCTACTGCCCAAGGTCACCTGTCTTATCCTCCCTACTAGGCTGGTGGGAAAGGGCCTATACGCAGAGAGAAAGGCATGCGTTAATGAGCGAGATTTAACATTTTAGAAGCAAAACTCACCAAGGACTATGTTTCGTAAATGATACAGTAACAGTTTCGATTATAATACAAAATGGCGTCTACTAGGAGAAAATGGTGGCAGAGATGTCAACCTAACTTACATAACATCTGCCCTTATTAATTGCGTATGCATCAAGCAAGAATGTATTATAAGATAGCTAAATAAATGCTAACATAATACCAGGTAAAATACGCGTAATGCTGCAGTTATATGTTTCAATTCTAACAGCGGTATAGGTAGGTGGTAAATTTGAGGATATTATGAATGCAGAAAATTAGTCCTCAGAATCCACCTTTACAAGGTTTTACTTTAAACCAATTCATGATGCTGCATCCTTGGTGGTAAGTAAGATTTAAACATGCATAATCCTCGCCTCCAGCCCTAACATACAAAGAAATATTTCATAGTTAACATGAAGGAAAGTTTCAATTTTATTAAGGACGAGGAGGCAGGGATTATCCCAATTTAGCATATTTGAATTCTGCTTTCCCGCCTGGACTGAGGGGCAGGTACTGTTGGTCTACACGCAATGTGGTTTGCTGGAATGGAGTCCCTTCACCTGCCAGGTGGTATAATTCTCACACTTGGGATGTACCGTGGGGAGTCAAAGTACTAGGCTTTGTTTGCTGATCTTTTCCAAGTAGGAGGTTACTGCTGGTATAAAATGATATGATATGATTCTGTTTTTTCTCAGGTGATTAATCTTGTAATGTTAATGACATTTCATTGTGTTCGGATCCAAGGTCAGTGTCTCATAGACAGATATTGTTTCCGTTTTCGAGGTTCAGATCCCAAGATCCCAAGACGGATTGAGGTTTCTTGTATTTAACTTCCTTGAGTGACGAAGAGGAAGGACTTCGGGACACGTGGATAGATGTGGACCTTCTGACTGTGTTGCCATTGGTTATTGGTTACTATGGAAACTCTCCCCGGGTTTCATGGGAAGTGTAGTGCTATACGTGTTTTGTTTTGTGAAGAAAGAAATGCATAATCCTCGCCTCCGCGCCCTTAATAGAATTGAAACTTTCCTTCATATTAACTGGGAAATCTTTCATTCTCAAAGTGAAGCATCAATAACCTGAGCACTGCGGTACGCCCCGTTGCTGGGGCAGCCATGCGCGCTATAAATCGAACTAATAATAATAATAATAATAATAATATAGACGTGCTCCTAAATTGGCTGCTGAGACTCCCAGACCTCGCGAGAGTTGGAACTCTTGCGAGATCTTGGATATAAAAGTGCAGGAGGCAAAGGGAGTTCAGGAGTCCGCTGCTCGGATAGTATGTAAACTACTCTGGGTCTGGCAGTGGAAGAAACGGCACAGGGAATGTCTGGTTGAGAAGAATGGTGCTCTAAAGAGCATGCACCGGCAAAGGTTGTTGCAGGACAACTGAAGAGTGGAGGAGAGCATGTGAGCTGGCCAAGAATGATAGTGCACTGGGGAAGCCGCTATGGTGATGATTCGTGCCTTGCTTCTAGGTTGTCCCTTCCCTTAATACTCTTGTCGAAGGGCTTCATGTCAAGTACCAAATGTGTGTTATTAACCACATGTGGTAAATACCGCATCCAGTATATAGCACATGCACAAAACACCAGGAAGTGCCCATTTTCAGGCATTGCTTGTTCCTGGAATGAGAAAATAAATGTCTAGAGAGTAGAAAGAGCCAGTGCAACACACAGACAGACCACAGCACATCCCCAAAGCACAGCAACAACTACTTCCTGTGTGTGAGTTTGCCGCCATTCTGTTTGTTTGGACAAAGCACCTTGAAACAAGACAAACAGCTTCCATTGCCATGCTCTGATATCAGTTAATCAAACAATAAAAACGTATTTCGCTACGGTTCTGTAGCATAAAAGTACATGATGAAAGAAACATTAAAATATAATTTGAATTCATTTAATTTTGCTCCCAAAAAATGACATACATTTCTCCTATCAGTAAAAACTTCTTGGGAAGTCCACACCAAACTCTGAGGTATCAGATCAGGGGGTGCCCCATCCCATCAAGTACAATTAAAATCGTAAGCTATAAAAGATTATCCTTTTGACAGCTTTTCTTACATTCCCTATTTCTGGAGTTTTTACCATCTTCTTTTGACTGGAGGTGTTTATGGTGGTGTTTTCCACCAGCTTTCAACGACCGTTCATACTTGTAATTGGGTGTTTTTTACCACATGTGTTATTTTTTGTATGTGGTTGTTGGAAGACGGAGTTCAAGTCTGCACCACTGTCTCCAAATGCGAGACCCGGGACTCCCCACTCAATGTTAGGCCAAGTAAGGATACCGTTGGAGATAGCCCTGATCACCCCCTTAGTAGCTTGGCACGAGCAGCCAGGCCTATCTCCAAGGCACGAGAGTACAGTATGTGAAACCACACCCACAGCAACCCCCTGGTGACACCACAAAAGGACTCCACACGAGTTTGATAAAACGAGTATAAACTGTATATCAAAAAATATACCATCAGACCACACAATACAAAAGCCAACATATAATAAAGGGTAACATTCGTTCCGGCTGGCTGGTAGGTTCAAATCCCAACCATCGCTTTCCAAATGCTATGCTGGTCGCAATGCTAGAATCACACATGTTGCAATGGATAAACAATAGTTCACTGCGTAAAGATACAATCCTGTGCTTGGCAGAGGCAAAATAATACAATGCATAACGATACACCCCGGTACCTTGCAATGGGAGAAATAATGCAATGCGTACCACTACAATCATGTATTGCGCAATGAAGAAATAATGCAATGCGTCACACCCCAATCACGTACTTTGCAAGGGAGAAATAATGCAAAGGTGGAGAAGTGTGGCTCAATGATTAGAGTGGCAGACCCTGATGCAGAGGTCTAGCCCGGGACCAGGGTTCAATTCCCCGCCTCAGTGGGTCTTGGGCTCAAAAATTCCATGGACCTGATAATTCTCGCCTCGGTGCCATTCCAATCATGGAGTCCCACTCTGCAACTCTGGGCAATAGCTTGCTTAATCTCTACAACGGCCCCCACAACGCTAAGTATGCCTGGCCTCCACCTTGGGGGTCCCCAGGAGTGGACGCCTCACAGGGAAAGCCAGGATGGGTTCTACAGCGGTATTCGTACAAGTGCCTTGAGACCCTTGCGGGTGAGTAGTGCGCTATACAAGTATCAATTTACATTTACAATGCACACCGCTACAATTATGTACTTTTGCAATGAAGGAATGCTGCAAAGCGTAGCTACAATCATGTACTTTGCAATGAAGAAACAATGCAATGCGTAGTGCTACAATTGTGTACTTTCTTATGCAAAAATAATGTCAGGCGTCCTAAGACAGTCCGGCAGTTCGTTAGCAGCAATATTGGCAATGTGTATTACAACAGTCAGCCTCTTCGATAACAGTTGCCCCAAACACGGATCAACAATGACATAAAGTACAGCTTCTCACTCTGGCCCCAGTACTGCCACTCCTTTGGTCAGTACGGGCCCCACTCTGAGCCGAAGCAAAGGCTCACATCACCAAAAGGACTGAGAGGCCGAGAGAGTGTCCCTCTGAGCCCGCACCCCGCCCAGGCAGTGATCCACGTTACCTGGGGGCGTGACCCCACTCTCCTCTCTTCCTTCATCAAACTGGGCCTTCCGCATTAATCTTCCTCAATGGGCTTGAGCGGCTGGGCCTGGAAGCTCAGCTCCTCCGGAGCTGCCGGTCCGGGCCGCGACTCTTCGGAAGGTCTCAGGTGGCCGCAGGGCACACGTACCCCACGCCCCTGAGATGAGTGCACGATCACCACAGCACCCTCCGGGTCTCTTCAGGCATGAAGCCACACACACAGCGCTGATGAGTCTTCACTAAGGGTGGGCGGAATTTGCGAAATTGACTTTCGCAAATTATCTCGAAATTGCGCAAAATCTCCACAAGCATGCGAAACTTTCGCAAAGATGCGGAGATTGCTTTTCCCGCCCGTTCGCGATGTGTTTTTGTGTGCTCGCGGGGAAATATATCTCCAACTTGCCCATGCGCTCGCTAATGGGCGCGGCCATCTTGCTCGCGATGCTTATTTCCTGTTCCGGATCGCAAGGACGTGTTCGTGATCGCAAACTCTCGCGGGATAGCGCGACCGGCTACCAACAATCCAACATCATGTGGCACGCGCGAATGGATAGGAAAACTCGTCAGCGAACGCAGGGACCCGGTAAGTCACCACCGCGCGTGCGTGAATGCATTTTTAAAACGCGAACAAGAAAAATACTTCCATTTCATGGCAGGTTGCGAAAGTTATGACATTTTCGCGCTCTCCGCGGAACGCGAAAGTGTCAAAATATCGCAAATTCCGCGAGCGGAACAAAATTTACCGCCCAGGCCTAGTCTTCACGTTGACTCCAAGTACACGTTCACCAGGCACTCCTTCCTGCGGTCTCATTTGGCACCAAAACACGCACACCCTGCTGCAGAGACTCACTTTCTTCCGGTGCACACGATGATCAGCCGATCACCTCCACAGTCCCAGGTTGCACCAAAGCACGCACGCTGCTTCACTGAGACTTACTCCAACTCCGGTGCCCCGATATCCAGGCGCTCTTCACCAATGCCATTGGCCACACCTCGACACGCTCACCGTGTCTGAGCCTCACCTCTCCTCCGGTGCAAGCGATGACCAGGCGCTCTTCTCCAGTGCCTCCGATGCACCCCGACACGCACCCTGCGCGTCCAAGACTCACTCCACTTCTGATACACATGTTGACCAGGTGCTCTTCACCAACGCCTCCTGTGCACCACGGCATGCACCCAGCACGTCCGAGACTCACGTCACCTCCGATGCACACGCTGACCAGGCGCTCTTCACCAGCGCCTGCGGTGCACCCCGACACGCACCCTGCACGTCCGAGTCGCCCGTCACCTCCGATGCACACACTGACCAGGCGCTCTTCACCAATGCCTTCAGCCGCACCTCCACATGCTCACAGTGTCCGAGCCTCACTTCTGCTCTGGTGCACACGATGACCAGGCACTTTTCTCCAGTGCCTCCGATGCACCCCAACACACACCCTGCGCGTCCGAGACTCACTCCACTTCCGATGCACACGCTGACCAGGCGCTCTTCACCAACGCCCCCTGTGCACCACAACACGCATCCAGCGCGTCTGAGACTCACTTCACCTTCGATGCACACGTTGACCAGGCGCTCTTCACGAAAGCCTCCTGTGCACCATGACACACACCCAGCGCGTCCGAGTCTTGCTTCTCCTCCGTGTGTCCAAGATCAAATGGCACACCTTCCGAGAGTCTCAAGCTGCCACAGCACGCGCTCACAGCGTTGCTTGAAACTTTTCTGGAAACTTTTATGTTCATGTGTTTCCAAACAGGGGGCCAGCTCACCTCGGGCCCTTGGGGAAACAAGACACAGCACAAAGCACAGTCTTCTTCACTCAGGGGGACCCAGCGCATGAAGCACAATCCCGACAGCCTCTTCCTTGGTGAAAACAGCAAACTGCAGACCAGCCCCAGATCACGAAGTAAGGGTTGGGCCTCCCAGCAGTCTCTTCAGTTGTTCCCTCCTTAGCAGAGGTTCCTCTTGACCACACAATAGGTCCAAGCCTTTTCAGTCTCAATCAATTTCTATTCCAACGTTCAGGGGTCTCAGCTCTCATAGTTATACCCCTAAATGTCTTTGAAGTTTGTTGTGCTCAGGGGTCCCTGACCCTTGCCTAAATCAGATCTGGGTGTTTCCCTCCCAGTGTCACCTTTCTCCCTTTGATACTGGGGTCTGGATCCTTAATCACTCAGCAGGAGATGGGTCAATTATTTTATAGCCGCAACCCAGGCCTCTTCAACTCCCAGGGTTTCTCATGCGCCCCCTCTCCAGATGCAGGTCAGCCTGGTGCCATCTCAACCCCTCCCTTCTCAGATCCAGATAGTCAATCCACATTCAGCAGAGACACACAGGAATGCTTAAAGCACAAAACTCAGCCACTTTCTAAAAGAGTAGATACTGAACACACAGTGACAAAACCACTTTCATAGAAAGATGTGTTATGACACTGTGAGTTCATACATACTAAACTTCACCTCTCCATTTTAATCTTATGGAAAACTAGGCTAACAAACACAATACCCAGCCTCCCCCATTCTGTCCTATGGGCAGGATGGCCTTTCACCAGTGAAAACTAAATGGAGTGCTTTTCACTGTCAGGACATAGCACGCACCGCAGTATATGTCCTGCCTTAACTTACACTGCACCCTGCCCAGGGGTTACCTTGGACCTACCACAGGGGTGCGCACTGTGTACGCAAAAGGGAAAGTAAGGCCTGACAAGTGATTGCACTTGTCAGGACAACATGCTAACTTAGCAAACTGCGCACAGGCCCTACACTGCAGGCCTGTGTTCCCTTCTCCGCGCACCTTTGCATTACTAGCCCTGGCACACACAGTGCACATCACTAGGGACTTTACTAGTAAGGCAAACATACCAATCATGGCCAACCAATTACCATTACAATTTACACAGGGAACTCTTGTACTTTGACACTCATCAGCAGTGGCAAAGTACCCAAAGCATCTTAATTGGCAACTCTATGTCAGGAAAACAGTGTGGGGGAAAAGCAAAAAAGTTTAGGGAACTTTGGCCAAAAAGGCCAAGTGTAGGAAGGTGGAATCTGACTGCATGGTTACCCCCACTTTTTTCCTCGTGTTTTGCTGGTTTTTGACTAG
The DNA here is from genome assembly GCF_964204655.1 of Triturus cristatus. Lineage (NCBI taxonomy): Eukaryota > Metazoa > Chordata > Amphibia > Caudata > Salamandridae > Triturus > Triturus cristatus. Next base: position 14,375,031 of record NC_140589.1, on the reverse strand, counting down.
TCTGACTGGAATCCTGCTAATCAGGACCCCAGTTTATCTGCTTTCTCCCTAAATTGGTTGTGCATGTGCTTTAGGTACACTCCAGATTGGATACTGGGGTACCCTTATCAGTCCCTAGTATATGGTACACCATGTACCCAGGGCTTAGGTACCCCAGAGTCCTCCCAGGGGCTGCAGCCTGTATTATGCCACCCCGAGAGACCATTCAATCTGACACCATAGGTCTGCTACTGCAGCCTGTGTAAGGTGGTGCATGCACCCCTTACTTAGATATCGGTTCACTATATCTATTCTAAATCACTGCACATAAAAGAAAACTACACAATACCGATCGTTCTCTGGCAACGCTCCCAGGATTTGAAACGCTCTCCCTAGAGTCCTAAGATGCAACCCCTCCTTCTCCTGTTTCAAAAGGGATCTGAAAATCCATCTCCTTAACAAATACTTTCCTGACCAACGTCAACTAACCTAGTCTTCAATATCCGAGTTTACTCCTCTCGCTTGACATTCAAGGATAGTTGGTGACCGGACTGTGTTAACCACCGTATCTTCCACGCTGTATTTTTTTTATCCCTGGTTTTGCTTCCTTACTGCCTGCCTACTATGTAATGCAATTTCCGTCTGTTTTTCTTTACAGTATGTATGTAAAGCGCTCTGATACCTACGGGTCAAGCTAGCGCTATATAAAACTTTTAAAATAAAATAAATAAAAATATACACCTATCAGTCACCCCTATGGCAGGCCTTATCAATCCTGAAGGCAGGATGAGGGGTTTTATGTGAGAGGGTGCTCCTGCATGAGTAGGGCCCCTCTGCAGCCTTCGGAACCTATTTTCCGGGGTTGTTTGTGATGCAGCCAACCATATATATTAAAGTGCATTATAACCTCGCGGTAAATGCTAATTTTAAAACGGCTGCTTAGAAACATGTTGTGTTTGGTGTCAAACACCTTGGAATCCTACCTCCCCACTAGTAACTGGCGGCGGAGATATGATTCTACCCTTCTAGAGGGACTTATGTGAAACACCGGTACACCCAGTACCAGCTTTCCCGACCTAGGCATCACAAAATGGATGCTGCCAGCCACAGACACGAGTCTGCCCTCCTGCTGCTGAGCCAAGCTCGAGCAGAGGAAGGCCTGAAAATAGGTTTCCTGGCACAGGGAGGTGTGACCACCTCCCAGACAGGATTTTGTGTATTGGGGCTGGGTGGGTGCACTCTGAGAGTGTTTGAAGTCTGCACTGGGGGCACATTTGGTGTCCCTGTGCATAGTCTTGTTCAAACCGGTTGCAGGAGCCATTGGCTCCTGCTCTGGCGCAAAACTGGACAAAGGACATGAGTGTAGCCACCCCTCTGTCCTGACCCTTCCATAGGTGGGTCCCCAGAGTTTGTCCCACCCCTTCCTTGGGTATAAAGTAGAAACCTCTGGCTACAGGACTTTGGATTTCACCTGGACTAAACTCTGCTACAGAAACCAAGTACTTTGATGATCTACACTACGCTGGATGACTGAACAATCTCCCTTGGAGTAAAGGAGTTACTCCCCTGCAGCAGCAGGCACCTAAACGCATCTGACTGGTTTGCATCTCCGAAACTCCCGAGGACTCCAAAGATTTCTGCAACACAGGAGGTGGGTTCCCAAGGTCTCTGAGGTTGATCCGTTCTCTCAGCAAGTCTGAGACTAGTATCCCTTGTGGGGACCGTGCAACCCGAACCCCTGTGCACTGTGCAATTTTGCAGCAGCATATTCTTTTTGGCTATCCCTGATGCAGTGCTTGGGTTACTTGTAGTCCTAACCCTAAGCAATATTTCCACTGAGGATTTTCAGCCTACACTCCACGAGTGTTCCGTGGGCTGGTATTTCGTGATTCAGCTCAAGGTCCCTTCGCGATCCCTGGTCCGTTGGCCTGTGGGTTCCTGTGAAGGTAACTTTGACTTTCCTTGGGTTTTCCTGGTTGCTCCAGACGTGCCCTGACTCTCCATTACTTGGAGAGTCCCCATGACCTTGCTGGTCTTCACTGAAGCGTATTTTCTCTGGCTGCGTGGGTGGCAGTTGCCAAGGCTTGTTGGTGTTCAATCCGAACACTGACCCCACAGCACTCGACACCCTTTGTGGGACAGCTCACCTCCGGACTTTGGTCATCGTCTCCTGGTCCCCGTGGCTGCAGAGTCAAGCATCCTATCTTCACACCTGAAGCACCCGACATCGGTGGGCATTCGTCTATCGTGCCCCTGGTCACCCTGAAGTGACCCAGACTCTGTCCCCTCTGCTTTCAGGTTCTTCTTACCTCGGATCCAGGCTTGGATTCCATCGTACACTTTTCATCTTCCTGGCAGCAGCACTTTTTCGCATCACGCCTTCGAAAACGATGAAGGTTTCCGACACTACTTGACCCCTATGCACCCGGCTCCCCTGGGATAGGTAACACGGGTATCTCGGTACTCTCAAGGGTGCTGGCCTTAGAACCCTCTTTGTTCGAAGGGGTTTGCTCAAAGTCCTCTCCGAAGTGTCCTTAAACTCTAAAATTCCAACCGCGACTTTCCCATAGAGTTGTACGAAGCTCGCGGCTGTGTTCACACACTGCACACGTCCTCCGTGGGTCCCCTGTGTCACTACTTTGGGTGGTTCCTTGGGGTCCCAGTGATTGTACGTGCTCTAGGCACTGTGTCTAGTTAAGTTGTGGTTGTTATACCACTTTCTTAGTATATGGTTCAGTCTCCCCCTGGAGCCCACTGTGTATTGTGCTATTTACTGTTGTTCTGGTGATTTATTATTGTGTGCTTGGTTCTCTAATCTCATAAAGAGGTTAGTAGAGAGTGTTTTCTAATAAATACATATATTTTATATATCTCTTGTGTGGTTCTCCTTTCATTTGGTCATTCAGGAGGTTCAGATCTGGTAAACCAAGCTGCTTTACATTCCTCAGAGACTTACCCTGAAGGCTTCTCTCCATGGCTACCACTAGGATGGCTTTCAATAAAGGTTGTCTTTAACCTACTCATCAATAAGGGTTGTTTGGACTGGTATAAGGTGCCCACTTTAACTAGTGGTCAGCATATACCAGGCCAACGTCTCACACCAAGTCCTACAGTGGTAAAGATAAATAGCACATGCAGTGTATGGCACCCATGCGTTTTTAACTCTTGATGAGAGAAGTCTAAATTAACGAGCTATTTACCATGGCACGAGGTTAAATTAAACAGCCGCATTTACAGAAATTATGGCCCTAGATGTAAATAAAACAATCAGCTGGCTAGTTAATCTTTAAAAATCCCTCGCTGCCTTAGGCTTCAAGGAGGAATGGGACACGCAAACCGCCCCTAGTAAGGCTGACCTTAAAAGACGTTATTGGGCCTGGGTTGACGCTCAAGAACATAACAACCCAAGAGTAGGAAGGCTAACGGAAGAGTTTTATCTTCACAAGCAACGCACACTTTTAGAACCATATTTAGATTTTATAAAAACACCACGCGATAGAGCGCTCTATATTCAGTTCAGGGTAGGTTCACTGCCGGTCAGAGAGCTAACAGCGAAATGAAGCACCCCACATCAGACGCCCTTAGGGTGCCCCTGTTGCAAAGCACCGACAGAGAGCATAGCCCATCTTATGTTTGCCTGTCCTGCTTATAAAAGCGCAAGGAAGAAATGGCTTAAACCTATCTGCAGAGAGTTGAGCACGCGTGAACACTGTACTGCTCTACGCATTTTAAAGGCTGACCCGCGGTCCCTCTTGGCTTGTGGTGTAGCCAAATTTCTTGGCTGTGCTTGGATTGTAAGGTTTAAATTCTTGCGCGAAGACTTGCGATGAACTAAGCTCACATTTTTAGTGTTATGATTTACCTGTGATATATTGCACTGCCACTTTATTCTCGAGAAATAAACCAAGAATAATTTAAAGGAGAAAAAAGGCCTTCATGTCTAGAAAGGCCACAAATGAATTTTGTAAATATTGATCTAAGACTAGATTATTCTTGCAATAATTATATTACTCAATACTGCGGGCCATTAGAATTTGATGTGTTTTAAGTCTGATTGTATTTTATATTTTTAAACTGATGTTTTATCTTTTTATGGTCTTTAAAAATTGATGGATGTAACCATGGTAATGCTTTTAAGATATTGGATATCGAAATAAAGCTACTTTGAATTGAATTGAGTTTAAATTAACGTGTTATTTGCCATGGCACAAGTTTAAATTAAGGCGCTATTTACCCTGGCACGAGTTTAAATTAACGCGCTATTTTCCCTGGCAGGAGTTTAAATTAAGGCGCTATTTACCCTGGCACGAGTTTAAATTAAGGCGCTATTTACCCTGGCACGAGTTTAAATTAAGACGATATTTGCCCTGGCAGGAGTTTAAATTAACACGCTATTTACCCTGGCAGGAGTTTAAATTAACGCGCTATTTACCCTGGCAGGAGTTTAAATTAAGGCACTATTTACCCTGGCACGAGTTTAAATTAAAGCGCCATTTACCCTGGCAGGAGTTTAAATTAAGGCACTATTTACCCTGGCACGAGTTTAAATTAAGGCACTATTTACCCTGGTACGAGTTTAAATTAAGGCGCTATTTACAATGGCACGAGTTTAAATTAAGGCGATATTTGCCCTGGCACGAGTTTAAATTAAAGCGCTATTTACCCTGGCAGGAGTTTAAATTAAGGTGCTATTTACCCTGGCAGGAGTTTAAATTAAGCCACTATTTACCCTGGCAGGAGTTTAAATTAAGGCGCCATTTACCCTGGCAGGAGTTTAAATTAAGGCACTATTTACCCTGGCATGAGTTTAAATTAAGGCACTATTTACCCTGGCACGAGTTTAAATTAAGACGCTATTTACCCTGGCACGAGTTTAAATTAAGGCGATATTTGCCCTGCCATGAGTTTAAATTAACGCGCTATTTACCCTGGCACAAGTTTAAACTAACGCGCTATTTTCCCTGGCAGGAGTTTAAATTAATGCGCTATTTACCCTGGCAGGAGTTTAAATTAAGGCACTATTTACCCTGACACGAGTTTAAATCAAGACGCCATTTACCCTGGCAGGAGTTTAAATTAAGGCGCTATTTGCCCTGGCACGAGTTTAAATTAAGGCACTATTAGCCCTGGCAGGAGATTAAATTAAGGCACTATTTGCCCTGGCAGGAGATTAAATTAAGGCGCTATTTGCCCTCGCAGGAGTTTAATTTAAGGCACTATTTGCCCTGGCGGGAGATTAAATTAAGGTGCTATCCTGGCAGAAGTTTAAATTACTGCGCTATTTACCCTGGCACAAGTTTAAATTAAGGCGCTATTTACCCTGGCACAAGTTTAAATAAGGCGATATTTGCCCTGGCACGAGTTTAAATTAACACGCTATTTACCCTGGCACGAGTTTAAATTAACGCGCTATTTTCCCTGGCTGGAGTTTAAATTAACGCGCTATTTACTCTGGCAGGATTTTAAATTAAGGCACTGTTTACCCTGGCACGAGTTTAAATTAAGGCGCTATTTACCCTGGCAGGAGTTTAAATTAAGGCACTATTTACCCTGGCACGAGTTTAAATTAAGGCACTATTTACCCTGGTACGAGTTTAAATTAAGGCGCTATTTACCCTGGCACGAGTTTAAATTAAAGCGATATTTACCCTGGCACGAGTTTAAATTAACGCGCTATTTACCCTCGCAGGAGTTTAAATTAAGGTGCTATTTACCCTGGCAGGAGTTTAAATTAAGCCACTATTTACCCTGGCACGAGTTTAAATTAAGGCGCCATTTACCCTGGCAGGAGTTTAAATTAAGGCACTATTTACCCTGGCATGAGTTTAAATTAAGGCACTATTTACCCTGGCACGAGTTTAAATTAAGGCGCTATTTACCCTGGCACGAGTTTAAATGAAGGTGATATTTGCCCTGCCATGAGTTAAATTAACGCGCTATTTTCCGCGGCAGGAGTTTAAATTAACGCGCTATTTACCCTGGCAGGAGTTTAAATTAAGGCACTATTTACCCTGGCATGAGTTTAAATCAAGGCGCCATTTACCCTGGCAGGAGTTTAAATGAAGGCGCTATTTGCCCTGGCACGAGTTTAAATTAAGGCGATATTTGCCCTGGCACGAGTTTAAATTAACGTGCTATTTACCCTGGCACGAGTTTAAATTAACTCGCTATTTTCCCTGGCAGGAGTTTAAATTAACGCGCTATTTACCCTGGCAGGAGTTTAAATTAAGGCACTATTTACCCTGGCACGAGTTTAAATTAAGGTGCCATTTACCCTAGCAGGAGTTTAAATTAAGGCGCTATTTGCCCTGGCAGGAGTTTAAATTAAGGCACTATTTGCCCTGGCAGGAGATTAAATTAAGGCGCTATTTGCCCTGGCAGGAGTTTAATTTAAGGCACTATTTGCCCTGGCGGGAGATTAAATTAAGGTGCTACCCTGGCAGGAGTTTAAGTTAAGGCGCTATATCCCCTGGCAGGAGTTTAAATTAAGGCGCTATTTCCCCTGGCAGGAGTTCAAATTAAGGCGTTATTTGCCCTGGCAGGAGTTTAAATTAAGGTGTTGTTTACCCTGGCAGGAGTTTGAAATAAGGCGCTATTTGCCCTGGCAGGAGTTTAAATTAAGGCGCTATTTCCCCTGGCAGGAGTTTAAATTAAGGCCCTATTTGCCCTGGCAGGAGTTTAAATTAAGGCACCATTTACCCTGCCAGGAGTTTAAATTAAGGCGCTATTTTCCCTGGCAGGGGTTTAAATTAAGGCGCTATTTCCCCTGGCGCTATTTACTCTGGCAGGAGTTTAAATTAAGGCGCTATTTCCCCTGGAAGGAGTTTAAATTAAGGCGCTATTTACCCTGGCGCTATTTACTCTGGCAGGAGTTTAAATTAAGGCGCTATTTCCCCTGGCGCTATTTACTCTGGCAGGAGTTTAAATTAAGGCGCTATTTCCCCTGGCAGGAGTTTAAATTAAGGCGCTATTTGCCCTGGCACGAGTTTAAATTAAGGCGATATTTCCCCTGGCCTTCAGTAATTACCGCTAGGTTAACTCATGCTCAGGGCCTGAATGAAGGCACAGGCCTAGAGTGCACAATTGTAGTGATAACTGTGAACCCTGGGCCTACTCAGGAGTCACCAAGAGTCTCGCCATATTGAACCCTGAGAGGGGTGGACGGGGCGCCAAGGGGTCGTCAGAGGCCCCGCACCCGCCAATGCCCGCATCTGCCTGTGCTGACGGGACTTCAGTACGACATCCTCTCCTTGGAATCAGCCCAGGCTCGCAGAGGTTGGTTCCGTCACACAGAGACTGCAGCCTTGGAGAGTCGGTACCGTATTTCTCCCCTCTGATGTTGTGTGTTGGAAACAAAGTAATGTTCCGTCTTTGTAAAACTCCTGCCTGAATACGGTTACGGCAGAGGCTGCAGAGGAGGGAACGAGCCAGCATGGAGAAAAACACCCGTCAACCGCCGCTCGCCACCTGCCTCACCTGACACCCGCCACCAAAGAAAGAACAATCACGAACTCGGACACAGACACTGTCGCGGCCGCTGCCAGAATTCACCTAGGATTTCACCTGGGAATGCGCCCTGACTTTGCAGGCATTTTGCCCGGCCTGGAGTCTGGAGTCTGCCTGGAGTCTGCCGCGAGTCGGACGCGAGTCGGACGCAGCTGACCAGGCATTCGGTGGGCGTTTGGAGGTTAGCAGATCATTCCTGGGCGGAGCAGAGCGAGGTAGGCCGTTGCGAGCGCGGCCGCCATTAGCGGGCGGCCGGTAAGTGAGAGCCCTTGGCTAACCGCTGAGGCGGCCTGACTAGGTCGGGAGTAGCTTGCGGTCTCGCTTTGTGAGCCCCACTCGACCGTGTTTCAAAATCACAGACTCATAGCTCCCGTAATTATAATTTAATTATAACCTAATTACTGTCAAAAAGCTTCACAAATTTAAACCTAAAAATCTGAACCTATCATGCGGACGACAGCTCCTTCTGAGGAGGCAGCATAGGGAGATGGGAAATAGGGGACCCGCAAACGCCGTGAGAGGAACGGCTTACCTCTCTGCCATCGTCCTTGCTCTTGCGAGCGCCGTGAGGGAAACGGCTTAACTCCTTTGCTTCGTCCTTTGCCGGAGCCGTGGGGGGAGCGGCCAGCGTCTTTTGGGGGACTGCTAGTCCCAGCAACCCTGCAGCGGTGACGCGGCGAAGCGCCACTTAAGCCGCGCACGCCTCCCGCAGCGCAGGACCCGCAAACGCCGTGAGGGGAACGGCTTACCTCTCTGCCATCGCCCTTGCTCTTGCGAGCGCCGTGAGGGGAACGGCTTAACTTCTTTGCTTCGTCCTTTGCCAAAGCCATGAGGGGAGTGGCCAGCATCTCTCGGAGGACTACTAGTCCCAGCAACCCTGCAGCGGTGACGCGGCGAAGCTCCACTTAAGCCGTGCACACCTCCCGCAGCGCGGGACGCGCGCGGGCGTGCCCGGGCCAAGGGCGGGCCCGTCTGCGCCCGTCAGAGGCCGGAAGAGGCTGGGCCGGGCCACCCCTCTAAGTAGCGAGGTGAGTGTATAACCTAATCATGGGAAAACGTACTGTCATTACATCTGCCCAGGGTTCTAGAAGTTCCTCCATCGTTCCTCCTTCCTTTCAAAGCATGCTCGAAAATGCTTTCATGCTGGTCACATCCGAAATTGAAAACACTGAACGGAGATTATCCCTGGGCCAAACAGCATCGTCCCTACATATGCCTGGTGGCTCTGAGAACGATGACCTCACAGCCCCTGTGCCGTTATCACCAAGTATTACAATCGTTAATCCCACCTCTCACGAAAATCCATCTGTGGCCTCGGTGATAAGAATATCATTGATACTGTTGACATTGCAGACTCCCAGCAGGTCATTGAAGTTGATTTTAGCATCACTAACCCGGCCCAGAACTTAAAGATTGCGGTGGGGAAAAGGAAGAAAGGCAACATCCAGATGCCTATCAGCAAGAGGAAACAACCCCCTCGCAATAACAAAACCCAACCAACCCCTCAGAGCATGTGGCTATGACGAAAAACCACATTAAGCGGGGTGTTATCTAGCACGAGCAAACAACTAGATGGCCTACCTAATAGTTCTGTTGATCAGACCACAACTACAGCAGAACCCAAACTGAGCCAATATCTGTAAATGGCATGCAAGGGAAGCCAAATGAGAACTTAATTGACACCATAGTGGACTCCACTTTTAAGCATTTGAAAAGTCTAATGGATAATCAGTTTAATCATATTTTTAAACGTTTGGATAGATTGGAAAGCCTGGTGAAAAAAGAAGATACGAAAAGAAAAGGGACTATTATTATTGACCAAAACAGGGGTGAACGTTTATTGAAAGATATGGAGACAATTAACAAAGGCATCGTAGGGGGGGGGTGGCAACTGTATTATTCCTGGCGCAGACAATATATGTGAAAAGTGTAATGGTAACAAGAAGAGCTTGCCTTGTAATTCCATGCCTAGCACCTCGGTTAGTAGATTGCCCTTGTTAAATGCCCCTGTGGCAACCAAACCCTCTTGTCTCATCTCACTGCCAATAGTGGCCCCTCCTACCCCACCTGCGGCAGCACATACAAATTCAATGCCATACTCAAACAACGAGCCTATTCTTGTCACTCGGGTTAAAAAACATGCCGATATTGTACCTAATTTGCCGCCAGAAGCATGTCCTCATGTTCTAGTCCTAGCTGGTGTACCCCCCCTGTATGAAGACCAAAGTGAGTCTTGGGATCAACTCAAGAATAAGTGCATTGATTGGTTATCCAGGTATAAGGGGATGGGCATGGAGACTGTTAACGAAATCCTGATGGTGCGACGGGTGGCATGGGTAGGATCCTCAACTAAAAATATTATGGGCGATTGTATAGTTGTGAATTTTAGGCATCCCCCTATGGTGAAAGGCATCTTAAAACGTAACACTAACCTCTTCAGTACCCCAACGGCCATAACTTCACTACCACTTGGCTTTTTTTTATAGACCACCGCACAGAACCCATCATTCAAACACTTTGTCTCATTTTGTACATAACCGGTTTGCCGCCCTGTCTGATTTAGAGGGGCAGGACTGACTACTGAGCGAACCCTCAAATAGTGTAGCACAATCTTGGGATACACAAATGGGTAACCAGGTCATGATCAAACCCAGCTCTACCGGGAATCCTCAAAAGTCTCACCCGGTTGAATGGTTGCCCTTTTGCCCTGTCACCAGTGAACCCATGCCTACTGACCAACATTTAAAAATACTGAGCTGGAATATTGCTGGTCTAAAATCCAAAATGAGCATAGTAGAGTGGACCAACATGGTTAGCAGTTTTGATGTTTTGATGTTTCAGGAAACATGGAGTACTAGCAATTTGTTTCTTGAGGGTTTTGTCTGCTATAATAGTACTGTCCCAAGCCCTGAAGTTGGCCGACCTAGTGGGGGATTATCCACATGGATAAAGATCACTGCAGGAAGTAGTACCAAACCCTTGGAAACAAATGACAGTCACCTCCAGGCTACACTCTATTCTAATGGGATTACGTTATGTTTTATAAATTTTTATAATAACGATTTTAGATCACTGCCCAATAGGAATTTTATTATTTTATTTGATTTTATTGATAAAATGCTGGAAGAAAAAAGGTTTGGTAAATTGGACGGAATTTGTTTAGGAGGTGATTTTAATGCGCATTTGCACAAAAGAATGGACAATACTATAGTTACATCAGTCCCGCTAATTCCGTGCAAAAGAGGATAAGAATTGTTTAATCATCTATCGACCAGGGATTTAGTTAATGTTATGGAGAAAGTTGGTTGTATGTCCAATAAAAGTCCACTGCCTACCTTTAGAGGTTGTGGCTGCTCATCGACCATTGATTACGTTTTTATATCCTCATCCCTTGAGAATTGTTTAATTAAGGCGGAAGTTTTATGCACTAGCTATAGTGACCACAACCCAATTCTGACAATTATTAGTTTTGTTAACAAATTTACTAAACGAAAAGAAATAGGGGCACAGAATCTGGTGGCATCCACCGACAAACTCAAAGTAATTTGGAAGGGCATAGATAACAAGGCCCTACTTGCACAAATTATAAAATCTTATCCCTTACTTGTGGAGACGTGCCTGTCTAGTGGATGCCCTGATATAGAGATTATTCAGGCCTTTACTGGGTTATGTGTTGGCATTAAACAGGAAATCTCTAAGCCTGTTAGGATACAAAGTAAGAACCCCAGATGGTTTAACGGCATCTGTTCACGGGCAAACCGTGACCTCCGTGAGGCATTAGCCGAAAAACCCAGGGACATGACCTTGGTTGAAACCCTGAGAGGACGCTATAAGAAAGCAACTAAATTACGAACTGAGGAGATATTGAAGGAGAGGTGGGACTCCCTTGCATGTACTGCTGCAACTAAAGATGTAACTGGGTTTTGGGGCGCGGTGAAAGCTATGAGGTCCATTGGATCAAATGTAACAGCTATAAATTGTAAGATACCTAGTAAGTCTTGGGAGGAGCATTTTGCAAGAAAATATACAGCTCCAACAGCAACTATTGATTATCACTATCCAGCTAATAAGGTTGTTATAACTATAACTGAAGTTGAAGATGCCATAAATCAAAGTGCAGGGAATAAAGCCCCAGGCCCTGATGGGTTATCAATCGACCTTATTAAATCTGAACCCGATTTTTGGTCCCCTTTACTTTGTAATGTTTTTAATAATCTGTCCAACACTACAATTCCGAAAACCTGGTCAACCAGTATCATCGTGCCCATCTTCAAGAAGGACGATAGATCAAATCCCAGTTGCTACCGTCCTATATCTTTAATAGATAACACACTAAAGATTTTGGGCAGAGTGATTTTTAATAAAATTAGGAATTGGGCAGAGGATAATCAAATTTTAAATTCATGTCAGCTGGGATTCAGAAGCAATGTGGGAACTGTAGAACAGTGTCTAAACCTAAACCTTATATTAGGCAAATATACCATCGCCAAAAAAGTCCCCTTGTATTTGGGTTTTATGGACTTATCTTCAGCTTTTGATTTTGTTAACCGTTCACGATTATGGGAGATTTTATTAAAATACGGGCTGGATAAGTCGCTTGTTTATTTTTTGGCACATTTGCACAGAGACCTAAAAGCTCGGGTAAGGATAAACAATGAGGGAGAGGTCTCCGGGGATATTTTAATTGGTAGGGGGGTCAGACAAGGTTGTGTCTTGGCCCCCCTACTTTTTATTCTCTATATAAATGAATTAAATATATCCCTGTCTAAGTCAACATGCGATGTACCGAAAATCAATGGTAAACTACTTCCCGTACTCTTATATATGCGGATGATGCGGTCCTGATGGGCCGCACACCTAAAGCACTCCGCGTTTTAATTATGGATTTTGTTTCTTTTATGGCAGATTTGGACTTGTGTACTAATTTTAAAAAATCATACATTATGTGTTGTGGGCCCAAAAACATTGCATTAATCATATAGTGTCAGGAGATAATGTCTTAAAAAGCACTGGCACTTTTCCGTACCTGGGGTTAGTTTTTTCAGATTCTGGATCATGGTCAGCACACGTGGCCCACGGTAGAAACAAACTCGGGAAGGCAGTTAGTTAACTCGATTATTAGTTTACAACAGCCAAAGCGGGCTGAGGTAGTGATACCTTTACTACAGATCTATAAATCACAATGTCGACCAACTGCAACCTACGGTGCCGAGGTGTGGGGGTACACAAACTGCAGTGGTATCCAGACCGAAGAAAATAGATTTTGTAGAAAGGTATTAGGGGCTGAAATCTCGTCACACACCTACATATGTCACAAAGAACTAAGTTTGTATTATGTCGAGGATTTTATCAAATCTCGGCCTGCATTGTTCTGGCTAAAGATTTGGCGAAACCCGGCAGCAATTTTAACTCAGGAAATAATCAGCGACTGCCTTAAATGCGACAGGGGTAGTTTCATACCGTGGCTCAGCGCTGTTAAGAAAAGTCTAGCCAGTGTGAAATTGGAACATATTTTCTCCCATCCCCAAAATACAGATGGTACGAATATAAAAACCGCGAGAGAGGCATTGTACGATTCATTCCGAAGGGCCAGAGGACATACAGAGCTCTTCAAACCTTCAATAGTTAGATATACTTCCATTTTGGTATTCCCAGGCAATAAAAATGACACGCCACAGGATTATCTTAAGAAAAATATCGGAAGATGGAATAGGAGCTTGCTCTTTCGTCTTAGGGATGGGAGTATAAAATACTCACTTTGCTTCCCACTCGGTTTTAATAAAGACCATGGGCCCGATTCACAGAATTAACATAAGACAAAATCCTAAACTTACTACTTTTGGTATTCACAGAATGCACTTACTACTTTTGGTATTCACAGAATGCACTTACTACTTTTGGTATTCACAGAATGGATTTACGACTACTAACTTTACGTCCGCACTCGGGCTGGAAATTTCCGGCCCGGAGACGGAGTTTCCGGGACGGAGGTGGGGATTCCGGCCAGTGGCGGAGATTTAGCCATGGCCAAAATCTCCACCTCGGGAATCCCCGCCTCCGGGCCGGAAGCTCCGCCTCCGGGCCGGAATTTCCGTCTCGAGTGCGGACGTAAAGTTAGTAGTCGTAAATCCATTCTGTGAATACCAAAAGTAGTAATTGCATTCTGTGAATACCAAAAGTAGTAAGTGCATTCTGTGAATACCAAAAGCAGTAAGTGCATTCTGTGAATACCAAAATGGTAGTAAGTTTAGGATTTTGTCTTAAGTTAGTTCTGTGAATCGGGCCCCATGAGAACCTGCTCTGCCCATGTGGAACTGGTCATAAACAATTTTACACTTCCTGTTTTTCTGTAATTTTTATATCAGATACACTAAACAGTATTTGATCTCATATTTTAAATCACATGCTATTATTGATTATAAATTGGCATTTGATGAAATACTGCGGCTAGGAAGTGATGACATGATTTTCAGAGTAAGCTCATTTTTGCAATCTGCGGTACAATCGAGAAATACTATGAACATTTCTTAGTTCAATATTCACGCACAGCTATTTGTACATCGATATAGCTGGGTTTATTGTCTGTATAATGTATATATTGAACCTGCTAGCACTTTATCGCCTTTTTGCACAACTGTCTTGTGATTTACACACATTGTACTTACATGCACTTTATTGCTATTTTTGCACATTTGTTCATGCTGTTAATAATGTTGATTCGTTATTCAACTTATTTTAACATGTGTGTTTTATGTTATTGTGTATTGTATCCTATTGGTGGTGATGACTTGTACTTTTATGGATATTCTATATCCGAATAAAGACCATTTGACTTTGACTCCTGCCTGAAGAATAACGTCAGTTCTGTCTCTCACTGAGCTCTGGGTCTCCAACTAGGCACCACCTCCGAGTTAGCCTTGAGTTTTTATTTATTTATTTTATTTAATGCGTTTTTATATAGCGCGGACTTTGCCCGAAGGTGTCAGAGCGCTTCACAATAGGAGCAGTAACGTTACATGAGGAGAAAATTACAAGTGAGCATGTTACAAAAGCAAACGTTACGTTACATGAGGCAAAAGGGACAATTGTGCAAGAATCAAGAGCAAACAGAATACAAGAGGGAGCAAACGATACGTTACAAAAGGAAAGGTGACGTGTGCAGGTTACAAAAGAGTACAAAGTACAAGTAGAGGTAAAATACTGCAATAAATGGCAGACACTCAAAACACTAAAACAAACGTTACGTTACACGAGGCAGTGGTGGCCGTTGTGCAAGTATCAAAAGCAAACAAAATACAAGAGGTGGCAAACGATAGCTTACAAGAGGAAAGGTGACATGCGGCCTCGCGAGGCTGAAGGTCAAATACTGAAGCGAAGTGCTTGGGACTCGCTTGGACTGAGTGTTACACTCTGAACCACCTCTCCCTCCCTGCTCTGGGACCCCTGAGGAAGGGCTCCGCGAGCACTGAGCACCCCTCTCAGTGCCCCCTCATTCGGGGGGTGTCACCCACCTCGTAATCAGTGTCAGCCTCCTCTCAAGCCAAAGACATAGGAAAGACTCTCAGAAGGTCACCGGCTCATCCTCGCAAAACTGTTGACCTCTGTGGGCATCAGTAAGATCGCCCACCAGAAACAGCTGACTTCACCCGGCTAAGACACACAACAGGGCGAGAGGTCTGTCTCACTGGGCTCACCCACCAGAAACAGCTGACTTCACCCGGCTAAGACACACAACAGGGCGAGAGGTCTGTCTCACTGGGATCACCCACCAGAAACAGCTGACTTCACCCGGCTAAGACACACAACAGGGCGAGAGGTCTGTCTCACTGGGATCACCCACCAGAAACAGCTGACTTCACCCGGCTAAGACACACAACAGGGCGAGAGGTCTGTCTCACTGGGATCACCCACCAGAAACAGCTGACTTCACCCGGCTAAGACACACAACAGGGCGAGAGGTCTGTCTCAATGGGATCACCCACCAGAAACAGCTGACTTCGCCCGGCTAAGACACACAACAGGGCGAGAGGTCTGTCTCACTGGGATCGCCCACCAGAAACAGCTGACTTCGCCCGGCTAAGACACACAACAGGGCGAGAGGTCTGTCTCACTGGGATCACCCACCAGAAACAGCTGACTTCACCCGGCTAGGACACACAACAGGGCGAGAGGTCTGTCTCACTGGGATCACCCACCAGAAACAGCTGACTTCGCCCGGCTAAGACACACAACAGGGCGAGAGGTCTGTCTCACTGGGCTCACCCACCAGAAACAGCTGACTTCACCCGGCTAAGACACACAACAGGGCGAGAGGTCTGTCTCACTGGGATCACCCACCAGAAACAGCTGACTTCACCCGGCTAAGACACACAACAGGGCGAGAGGTCTGTCTCACTGGGATCACCCACCAGAAACAGCTGACTTCACCCGGCTAAGACACACAACAGGGCGAGAGGTCTGTCTCACTGGGATCACCCACCAGAAACAGCTGACTTCACCCGGCTAAGACACACAACAGGGCGAGAGGTCTGTCTCAATGGGATCACCCACCAGAAACAGCTGACTTCGCCCGGCTAAGACACACAACAGGGCGAGAGGTCTGTCTCACTGGGATCGCCCACCAGAAACAGCTGACTTCGCCCGGCTAAGACACACAACAGGGCGAGAGGTCTGTCTCACTGGGATCACCCACCAGAAACAGCTGACTTCACCCGGCTAGGACACACAACAGGGCGAGAGGTCTGTCTCACTGGGATCACCCACCAGAAACAGCTGACTTCGCCCGGCTAAGACACACAACAGGGCGAGAGGTCTGTCTCACTGGGATCGCCCACCAGAAACAGCTGACTTCACCCGGCTAAGACACACAACAGGGCGAGAGGTCTGTCTCACTGGGCTCACCCACCAGAAACAGCTGACTTCACCCGGCTAAGACACACAACAGGGCGAGAGGTCTGTCTCACTGGGATCACCCACCAGAAACAGCTGACTTCGCCCGGCTAAGACACACAACAGGGCGAGAGGTCTGTCTCAATGGGATCACCCACCAGAAACAGCTGACTTCGCCCGGCTAAGACACACAACAGGGCGAGAGGTCTGTCTCACTGGGATCGCCCACCAGAAACAGCTGACTTCGCCCGGCTAAGACACACAACAGGGCGAGAGGTCTGTCTCACTGGGATCGCCCACCAGAAACAGCTGACTTCACCCGGCTAAGACACACAACAGGGCGAGAGGTCTGTCTCACTGGGATCACCCACCAGAAACAGCTGACTTCACCCGGCTAAGACACACAACAGGGCGAGAGGTCTGTCTCACTGGGATCGCCCACCAGAAACAGCTGACTTCACCCGGCTAAGACACACAACAGGGCGAGAGGTCTGTCTCACTGGGATCGCCCACCAGAAACAGCTGACTTCACCCGGCTAAGACACACAACAGGGCGAGAGGTCTGTCTCACTGGGATCGCCCACCAGAAACAGCTGACTTCACCCGGCTAAGACACACAACAGGGCGAGAGGTCTGTCTCACTGGGATCGCCCACCAGAAACAGCTGACTTCACCCGGCTAAGACACACAACAGGGCGAGAGGTCTGTCTCACTGGGATCACCCACCAGAAACAGCTGACTTCACCCGGCTAAGACACACAACAGGGCGAGAGGTCTGTCTCACTGGGATCACCCACCAGAAACAGCTGACTTCACCCGGCTAGGACACACAACAGGGCGAGAGGTCTGTCTCACTGGGATCACCCACCAGAAACAGCTGACTTCGCCCGGCTAAGACACACAACAGGGCGAGAGGTCTGTCTCACTGGGATCGCCCACCAGAAACAGCTGACTTCACCCGGCTAAGACACACAACAGGGCGAGAGGTCTGTCTCACTGGGATCACCCACCAGAAACAGCTGACTTCACCCGGCTAAGACACACAACAGGGCGAGAGGTCTGTCTCACTGGGGTCACCCACCAGAAACAGCTGACTTCACCCGGCTAAGACACACAACAGGGCGAGAGGTCTGTCTCACTGGGATCACCCACCAGAAACAGCTGACTTCACCCGGCTAAGACACACAACAGGGCGAGAGGTCTGTCTCACTGGGGTCACCCACCAGAAACAGCTGACTTCACCCGGCTAAGACACACAACAGGGCGAGAGGTCTGTCTCACTGGGATCACCCACCAGAAACAGCTGACTTCACCCGGCTAGGACACACAACAGGGCGAGAGGTCTGTCTCACTGGGATCACCCACCAGAAACAGCTGACTTCGCCCGGCTAAGACACACAACAGGGCGAGAGGTCTGTCTCACTGGGATCACCCACCAGAAACAGCTGACTTCGCCCGGCTAAGACACACAACAGGGCGAGAGGTCTGTCTCACTGGGATCACCCACCAGAAACAGCTGACTTCACCCGGCTAAGACACACAACAGGGCGAGAGGTCTGTCTCACTGGGATCACCCACCAGAAACAGCTGCCTTCACCCGGCTAAGACACACAACAGGGCGAGAGGTCTGTCTCACTGGGATCACCCACCAGAAACAGCTGCCTTCACCCGGCTAAGACACACAACAGGGCGAGAGGTCTGTCTCACTGGGATCACCCACCAGAAACAGCTGACTTCACCCGGCTAAGACACACAACAGGGCAAGAGGTCTGTCTCACTGGGATCGCCCACCAGAAACAGCTGACTTCGCCCAGCTAAGACACACAACAGGGCGAGAGGTCTGTCTCACTCGGATCGCCCACCAGAAACAGCTGACTTCACCCGGCTAAGACACACAACAGGGTGAGAGGTCTGTCTCACTGGGATCACCCACCAGAAACAGCTGACTTCGCCCAGCTAAGACACACAACAGGGCGAGGGGTCTGTCTCACTCGGATCACCCACCAGAAACAACTGAGTTCACCCGGCTAAGACACACAACAGGGCGAGGGGTCTGTCTCGATGAGATCACAGACGTAAACACCTGCCTTCACCCGGCTAAGACACACAACAGGGCGAGAGGTCTGTCTCACTAGGATCACCCACCAGAAACACCAGACTTCACCCGGCTAAGACACACAACAGGGCGAGAGGTCTGTCTCACTGGGATCACCCACCAGAAACAGCTGACTTCACCCGGCTAAGACACACAACAGGGCGAGAGGTCTGTCTCAATGGGATCACCCACCAGAAACAGCTGCCTTCACCCGGCTAAGACACACAACAGGGCGAGAGCCCTGTCTCAATGGGATCACCCACTAGGAACAGCTACCTTCACCCGGCTAAGACACACAACAGGGCGAGAGGTCTGTCTCAATGGGATCACCCACCAGAAACAGCTGACTTTACCCGGCTAAGACACACAACAGGGCGAGAGGTCTGTCTTACAGGGATCACAGACACAAACATCAGACTACACTCTGCTAAGACACACAACAGGGCGAGAGGTCTTTCTCACTGGGATCATGAGCCATAAACACCTGACTATACCCTCCACAGTAGTTTAAGACTTCTTCACCCCCCCCCCCCCCCCCCACTATCCCCCCCACACACACTCATCCTGGAACGTTCGGCTGAGGGTGAGCCAGCGGGGGAGGTGGGGTAGACATGTTTCTGGCATGTCTTTAGAGTGATGAGGGCAGACACGTCATCACACTAACAGTGACGTGACACGGTTTGATGTTTTCTTTTGATTCGCCAGAGACGCGGATACATCCTCCCACACTTAAAATATGTAAATTGGACTGAATTGAAAGGTTTGGTCACTGGTTCTTCAAAAGCTTTTGGAGGGAGAAATATAACCCGGCGGCCTCGCGCGACAAACCATCCTTCGGCCTCCGGCGGGAGAAAGTCAAAATGGAGAAATATGTAGTTACAGCTCCTCTACAAGGCCACGAAGAGCCCGTGCTTAATCTCACAATTTATAAAGATGAAATCTGTGTGGAGGATGGAGTGTTGCGGAGGCGGAAAAATGAGGTTAATAAAGAAACGGCGACATCAGAAGCGGAGCCGGAGACAGCGAATGTCCCATCAGAAGCAATAGAGCGATCGATACACAGGAAAGGCCCAGAGGACGAGACAGGGGCGATCTGTCTGAATCCGAGGAGAGAGAGAGAGAGAGAGAGAGAGAGGGAGAGAAGGGGAGAGAGAGGAAGAGAGAGAGAGAGAGAGAAGGGGAGAGAGGAAGAGAGAGACAGAAGGAGGCGAGAGAGACAGGAGGAGGCAGGGGCGAGCTGTCTGAATCCGAGGAGACAGGGAGAGAGAGAGAGAGAGAGAGAGAGAGAGGGAGAGAGAGGGAGGGAGAGGGAGGGAGAGAGAGAGATAGAGATAGAAAGCGAGAGAGAGAGGGAGGGACAGAGGGAGATAGGAGAAGGCAGGGGTGATCTGTCTGACTCCCAGGAGACAGGGAGAGGGAGAGAGAGAGAAGGGGAGAGAGAGGTGGGGAGACAGAGAGAGAGAGAGAAGGAGAGAGACAGGAGGAGGAGAGAGAGACAGGAGGAGGCAAGGGCGATCTGTCTGAATCCGAGGAGAGAGAGAAGAGAGAGAGAGAGCGAGAGAGAGAGAGAGAGAGAGAGAGAGACAGAGAGAGGGGGGGAGAGACAGAGAAGGAGACAGAAGGAGGAGAGGAGATAGAGACAGAGAGAGAGAAGTGGGGGAGAGAGACAGAGAGAGAGAGGGAGAGAGAGACAGGAGGAGACAGGGGGGATCTGTCTGAATCCAAAGAGAGAGGGAGAGGGAGAGAGAGAAGGGGAGAGAGAAGAAGAGAGAGAGGAAGAGACAGGAGGAGGCGAGAGAGACAGGATGAGGCAGGGGGGATCTATCTGAATCTGAGGAGAGAGAGAGAAGATGAGAGAGAAAGAGAGACAGAGAGAGAGGGGAGAGAGAGACAGAGTCAGAGAAGGAGACAGAAGGAGAAGGAGAGGAGACAGAGATAGAGAAGTGGGGTATATACAGAGTGTTAGACCTGTCAGCCCCAGGGTGGTCTACCCCGTTTTTTTTGCCCTTGTCGCCTCATTTTTGCCGCCATCTTTTTGTTGGCCCTAGGTCTCTGGGCGCCTTACCACTGCCAAACAGTGCTGAGGTGCAGGTGCTCTCTCCTAGTAACATGGCTGCCACAGGCCCCTGCTACTGCAGAGTGGCCATTGCATACACGCACTAGTGGTTAGGAACAGGCTGGGACATCCTGAGACTGTATCTCCGCCGTCCCGCCTTTTTGTCCCATAGACTATTATGTGGAAGCTCCTGGAACCTTCCAGCCCTGGGAGGGGTTATGTTTTGCCGCCTTTGCAGGAGGGTCACCTGACCTGGGGGTATATAAGAGGAAAGGAGGGAAACTTGACTAGTCAGTTGGGGCACCACTGGACCTGGGGGAGCCTCTGCCGGAGCGTAGGCGGTTGGGCCTAGGGGAGGAACCTACACTACTGGGACTGACTGAGCTTAGGCCCTGCCGTACCCAAGTTAGATGAGGGACTCTGCCTGCCTGCTGATCTTGCCTGGTGAGGGGGCAACCCAGGGGACCAACTCCAGTGTGCTGCAGGGAACCACCCTGCCTCTGATGCCTGCCAACTCAGCCCCTACTCTCCCCCCAAGGACCTGCAACTGAGACCAGCCATCCACTCCCCCCAAGATAAGCGCTGTGCCACCCAGGCGCTGTAAAGAAGAAGGGGACTTCCTGCTGGGGGCGCTGCTGATCAGGAACTGCCGGTAAAGCGCTGTGCCCACTGCCAGAACTACGCCCACCTAGCGCTATATGGTTGGAACTGCTATGCCCCCTGCATGTTGTGCCTCCCAAGCGCTGTGACCTCTAAGCGCTGCAAGCTCCAAATCACCGCCGCAGCCCAGGTGCCTGTGATCTAGTGCTGTGCTTGTGAGAGCGCTATTTGCTGGAGTTCATCGCCGCGGCCCGGGCGCCGCGATAACCGAACCGCTGTGAGGCCGAAATCACCGCTGCGGTGAAGGAGAGGCGCTAGGCCTCAGGGGCGTCTACGGAGCGTCGCGAGGCAACCAGGGCGCCCGCAGTGTCATACGCCGCGCCCCCGGTGAGACGCGCTCCCATTGGTTCCCGGGCCGGTATAGGCATCGGAAGGCCCGGAGCCAATCCTGAGCGCCAGCGAGGGGGGCTCTGAAGGAAGCGAGAGCCCCTGGCCTCCCCCAGGCCGGTACCGGAGTAGCGTGGAGGCCTGGGGAGGAGCGCATGAGCAGCGCGTGCCTAACCAGGACCGTCACCCCAGGTAACACCCCGGGAGGGAGGCAATTTGCATACTGATAGCGGGGCTGCCGAGGAGTTAGATTAGGACGGGATGGCAGCCCCGTGACCGCCCCTCACCTCAAGAGAGGCCTCGAACAGGCAGCAGTGGCCTGTTAACCCCCCTGTTGGCCAGAACTGACGCGGGCTGCCTCGACTGCTACCTGTGAGGGGCGCAGCCTTGAACAGTAAGGAGGCCTTCCCCTTTTACCACGGAGGGAGCCATAGGGGATTCTGGGGCCTGAAAGAACCTGTGCAAGCCCCCCAGGCCGATAAAGCATCGCATCGCCTGAATGTGTCCGTGACTCAGTCAATGTGCTTAAGAAAGGTGCCCCGTAGTCACCCTCGCACAGGGACTGTTGCTTGTAGGGTGCACGCGCCCCGGAATGGTCACTGGCCCAGGGTCGGTGTACAATAAGTGTTGCCTCATTGAAGATGCCCCAAAAGTGATGTCGCATGGATTGATGACATTTCAAGAAGGTTGCATTTATTTCCTCTCTACCTAGGGGATGTTTTGATGTGATCTTCACGCCCTGATGCCCCTAAATGGATTTGCGCCTGTTTTGGGTTTGAATGAACTAATTGTTGCCCTGAAATTCATTGCTTCATTTATTTGAATGAATTAATTGTTGCCCTGAAATTCACTGCTTCATTTACTTGAATGAATTGACTGTTGCCTTGAAATTATCTGCATTATTCCTGAAATGAATTGATTCGCCATGACTTGAAATAGATAAAGAATCTTGTTTTACAAATCAACTTGGTGTGGTGTCCTTCATTGTGTGCGCATTGCTGAGTCCGGGTGCGTGACTGCTGCACACCCGCTTTACACATTGCCTTCGGGCGCCTTCCTACCTCGCACCAAGCTACCATGTTGGAATTGGTGACCCCAGTTCTAACAGAGAGACAGAGAGAGAGAAGAGGAGAGAGAGACAGAGAGAGAGGAGAGAGAGAGAGAGAGAAGAGGAGAAAGAGGAAGAGAGAGACAGGAGAAGGAGGAGAGAGAGACAGGAGGAGGCAGGGGCGATCTGTCTGAATCCGAGGAGAGAGAGAAGAGAGAGAGAGAGAGGGGGAGAGAGAGATAGAGGAGGAAAGAGGAGGAGACAGGGGTGATCTGTCTGAATCCGAGGAGAGAGGGAGATAGAGTGAGGGGGGAGAGAAATAGAGAGATAGAAAGAGGAAGAAAGAGGAGGAGACAGGGGTGATTTGTCTGAATTGGAGGAGACAGGGAGAGGGAGAGAGAGAGAAGGGGAGAGAGAAGAGGAGAGAGAGGAAGTGAGAGACAGGAGGAGACAGGGGTGGTCTGTCTGAATCTGAGGAGAGAGAGAAAGAAGAGGAGAGAGAGAGAGAGAGACAGACAGAGAGGGGAGAGAGAGACAGAGACAGAGAAGGAGACAGAAAGAGAAGGAGAGGAGACAGAGATAGAGAAGTGGGGGAGAGAGAGAGAGACAGAGAGAGAGAGGGAGAGAGAGACAGGAGGAGAAAGGGGTGATCTGTCTGAATCAGAGGAGACAGGGAAAGAGAGAAAGTGCGAAGCGGAGAGAGAAGAGGAGAGAGAGGAAGAGAGAGACAGGAGGAGGCAGGGGTGATCTGTCTAGATCCGAGGAGATGGGCAAAGTGAGAAAGAGAGACAGAGAGAGGGAGGGAGAGAGTACGGGAAAAGTGAGAGAGAGAGAGAGAGAGGAGGAAAGAGGTGGAGACAGGGTTGATCTGTCTGAATCCAAGGAGACAGGGACAGGGAGAGAGAGAGAGAGAGGGACATAAAGAGGGAGAGAAAGAGACTTAGGGCCGATTCACAGAACTAACTTAAGACAAAATCCTAAACTTACTACTTTTGGTATTCACAGAAGTTAGGATTTTGTCTTAAGTTTGTCTTAAGACAAACTTAAGACAGACGTACGACAGTTTTAAGACAGACTTAAGACAGTCTTAAGACAGACTTAAGACAAACTTAAGACAGACTTAAGACAGACTTAAGACAGACTTAAGACAAACTTAAGACAAACTTAAGACAAAATCCTAACTTAAGTCTGTCTTAAGTCTGTCTTAAGTCTATCTTAAGTTTGTCTTAAGTCTGTCTTAAGACTGTCTTAAGTCTGTCTTAAGACTGTCTTAGGTCTATCTTAAGACTGTCTTAAGACAAACTTGAGACAAAATCCTAACTTCTGTGAATACCAAAAGTAGGTAGTTTAGTATTTTGTCTTAAGTTAGTTCTGTGAATCGGGCCCAGAGAGAGAGGGGGGAGAGAGAGGAAGGACTGTGGGCCTCCAGAGAGAAACAAAGAGACAGAGTGAGACAGAAAGAGACAGACAGACAGAGACAGAGAGAGAGAGAGGCAGAGGAGAGAAAGAGAGAGAGAGAGGGACAGAAAGAGAGGGGAGGGAGAGAGAGACAGATGGAAAGAAAGAGGAGGAGGAGAGAGAGAGACAGAGAGAGGAGAGAGAGACAGAGGGAAAGCAAGAAAGAGAGGAGGAGACAGTGGTGATCTATCTGAATCTGATAAGACGGGGAGTGGGAGATAGAGAAAGAGAGAGAGCGAGCGAGAGAGAGAGAGAGAGAGAGGGATAGAGAAAGAGACAGAGCGAGTGGGGGAGAGAGACAGAGACAGAGAGAGGAGGAGACAGGGGTGATCTGTCTGAATCTGAGAATACAGGGAGAAAGAGAGAGGAGAGAGAGAGAGAGACAGAGAAAGAGGGAGAGAGGGGGAAGAAAGAAAGGGAGAAAAAGAGAAAGGGGGAGAGAGAGAGAGGGAGAGGAGAGAGCGGGAGAGAGGGGGTGAGGAGGGAGAGAGGAGTGAGAAAGAGGCAGAGAGAGGGAGAGAGAGAGACAGAGAGAGGAGGAGACAGGGGAGATCTGTCTGAATCTGCGGAGACAGAGAGGAAGGACTGTGTGCCTAGCCAGACAGAGGCAGAGAGAGAGGACGAGAAAGAAAGAGAGAGAGAGAAAGAGAGAGAGAAAGAGACAGACAGACAAAGGGAGAAAGAGAGAGGGAAAGAGAAAGAAAGAGACAGAGAGGAGAGACAGGGAGAGAGAGTTAGTGAGAGTGTGAGAGCGAGAGAGAGAAAGAGAGAGGGAGAGAGAGGAGGAGACAGTGGTGATCTGTCTGAATCTGAGTAGACAGAAAGGAAGCACTGTGGGCCTAGAGAGAGAAACAGAGAGACAGAGAGAGAGAGACCAAGAGAGAGACAGAGAGAGGAGACAGAGAGAAAGAGAGGATACAGGGAGAAAGGACTGTGGGCAAAGAGAGACAGGAAGAGAGAGAGAGAGAGAGAGAGAGAGAGACAACTAGTGAGTGAGAGGAGAGAGAGAGACAGGGGCAGAGAGAGAGAGAGAGAGAAAAAGAAAGAGAGAGGGAGACAGAGAGACAGGGCTCTGTGCCTTAAATATCAGAGCATTTTTATCCATCTGTGCAGGATGTGTCTGAATCTGGTGGGAGGGAGGAAGTCCGGCCCTGGGAGAGAGAGCGGAAGAAAGAGGGAGAGAGAGAGACAGAGACGGGAGGAGACAGAGAGAAAGAGGGAGAGAGAGAGTGAGGAGAGAGTGAGTGAGGAGAGAGAGAGACAGAGAGAGACAAAACTGTGGGCCTTATTTGTCGGAGGGTTTTTACGCATCTGTGCATGATGTGTTTGAATCTGATGAGAGAGACAGACAGTGTCAGAATGCTCACTGGACTCATCCGACCATCCACAGGAGCAGAGGCCTGACCCCAACTCCCCTCAATGGACGAGAGCCCAGACTGTATTTTAAAACCTGGACTACACGATCAGTGGGGGGAAAGGGGAAGTGGGAGGAAAAGAGAGACCGCCTCCAGATCAAGTGATCGTCTGCTACTTCTCAGTCAATGTTAGTTCTGTTCTTCGGTTAATGGTTGAGAAATAACAGGACCTAAACACATTTGAATACCAAAATTAGAATAATGCCTTTCAGTATTATGAATATTAATGAGCATATAATTCCTAGAACCTTCGCACACCACACACACCTGGATCCCTAGGATGGTTAGTTTCTCTCTATAGTTTTGTCAGGCTTAACATTTGATTCTCAGAATATTTAAAGTGGTTCTGATGATGATACAGAATTATTGTCTAAGACGAGAAGACAAGATAGTCTTTTCTGGAGCACAGTCTTGGTGATTCTAGTCTTGTTGGATTAGAACATTGTATTTCCAAGTGAACTAAAAGGAACGCTCTTACTGTAAAACCAGAGGTTTCTCCTCAGGAAACTTCTCTTCCAACGGATGATGTGAAGAAGGCTCATATGGGAGTCTGGAGACTTCGTGACTGGAATTCTTCACTTCAAACTAGAAAAGGCGAGGAACGCTATTCTCCAAAAAAAGCGGAGGTTCCTAGTGTGCACACTAACCAAGAAAAGGGGCGTACTACGAGAGGACAAGGCTGACGAAAAATTCTCCTCAGAGCGAGTGCCTGACAGAGACACTGTTCACTCTCTGAGGAACTCAGTTGAAGTGTGCGGTTCCCAGAGCACGAGCGCTGGAAGGTACATTTCGTATTGAGGCACGTTAACAGCTAGAGCGCTGAAGGTGATGTCAATGTCGGCCGCCATCTTGGGGTCCTGAATTCTTCGCATGGATCACTTTACACATCAGTCTCTTTAATAACCAAGCAGAATGAAGGCGTCGCCAATACCAGTGGGGATATCAGGCAAAATGGATCTTCTTCTTTCTAGGAGAACACCTCAAGATACAAGAGATGGAATTCCTGACAGTACCTCCTCTCAAAGGAGTTCCTCCCTCAGAAGACTTGTTTGGGAAAGCAGAGTGAAATTGTCTTACCAGTCTTGGGGCATGTACATTTTCAGATGGTTCCCAAGATCTTTCCTCAGGGCCAAACCCCTTCCATTCTATGAGATAGAATAGTTTTCCTTTTCTAACATTTGAGTCTAAGATTCTGCTTACTTCATACTCAGGATGGGAATCAATAAAAACTGGATCTGGAGGGTTATCTGACCGGACATTAGGAGGACTTCCTTTCAATAAAGACACATGGAATAATGGGTGGATTTTCATTTTAGAGGGCAAAGATAGTTTTACAGTCACTGGATTTATGACTTTACTAACTCGAAAGGGGCCTAGGAATCTAGGTTGGAATTTCTTATTCCCTCTTAAATGAAGGTGTCAGGTAGATAACCAAACCATATCTCCAATTATGTAACCGGGATTACTCCTTCTCTTTTTGTTAGCTTGTTTTTTATAAGAATTCTTCGCCTTACTAAAGTGCTCTTTAGCTGAGTGGTAGGTTTCCTGGATTTTCTTGCCTAGCTCTTCTAAAGCAGGGATTGTTCCATCAGATTTTCCTATGATGACACTAGTATGTCGACCAGTGTTCAGATATAACGGAGTGTAACCTGTGGATGAGTGGACAGCATTGTTGTAAGCAAACTCTGCAGTCCAGATTAATTCTGACCACTCACCCTCTTGGTCTAAGAAGTAAAGGCGCAAATACTGCTCAATTTTCTGGTTTACCCTTTCTGTCTGACCATCCGAACAGCTAGAGCACTGAAGGTGATGTTGATGACGGCCGCCATATTGGAGTGCTGAATTATTCGCGTGGATCAGTTTACACATCAGTCTCTTTAATAACCAAGCAGAATGAAGGCATCGCCGATACCAGTGGGGAAATCGAGCAAAATGGATCTTCTTCTTTCTAGGTGAGCACCTCAAGATACAAGAGATGGAGTTCCTGACAGACAGAGAGAGACAGAGAGAACGAGAGAGAGAAAGAGCGAGAGAGAGAGGAGTGGGTGAGAGAACTGTATTATGTGGCTGCATAAAGTCTCTACCTATGGGTCGAGTATCTGTGTCTGAACATGTTATTTGGTTGTATAATGCCACTCCCCATGGATCGGATCTCTCCCTCTAAACATGTTATATCTGGTTGCATAACATGTCTTCTATTGCGTTGCTACTCTGTGTCTGAACATGTGTTATGTGGTCGTATAATGGATGTATGACAGAACCACACATATATATGTGTGAGTGGGTGTGTGAGTAGCTTGTATGACTGTGGGAGTGGGTGTATGAGTGGCTGTATGGGTGAATACGTGGAAGTGGAAATAGTTGTATGGGTGAATAAATTGGTGTGTGATTAGCTGTATGGGTGAGTGAGTGGCTGTGTAAGTGGCTGTATTGGTGAGTGACTGGGTATGTGAGTGAGTAGCTGTATTGGTGACTGAGTCGCTGTGTGAGTGGCTGTGTGGGTGTGTGAGTTAATGTGTAAGTAGTTGTATGGGTGAGTGAGTAGCTGAATGGGCATTTGGTTAACTGATTGGGTGTGTTAATGGCTTTATTGAGTGAGTGGTTGTGTGAGTGGCTGTATGGGTGAGTGATTGATCATCTGAGTGCTTTTAGGGATGAGTGAATGGGTATGTAACTGGTTGTGAGAGTGTGTGAGTTGGTGTATGAATAGTGGAATGGGTGTGTCAATAGGTCTGTTAATATGCTGTATGGGTGAGTAACTGGCTGTCTGAAGGATTGCATAATTGATTAAGTGGATGTGTGAACAGCTATATGGGTGAGTGTATGGCTGTGTAAGTTTTATGAGTGAGTAAGTGGTTATGTGAGTAGCTGTATGAGTGAGTGAGTGATTTTGTGAGTGGATGTATGGGTGATTGAATGGGTATGTGAGTGGTTATATGGATAAGTAAGGTGGTATGTGATAAGTTGTATGGATCTGTGGCTTGGTATGTGAATGGTTCTGTGGGTGTGCAAGTGAGTCTATGAGAGACTGTATGGAGATGTGAGTGGTTGTGTGAGTGGTTCTGTGGAGGATGTCATCAGTGATGTCATTAGTTATGTCATTTGAGAGATGTCATCAGTGATGTCCTAGTGATGTAATCAGTGATGTTACTGGCCATATCATGAGTCATGCATGTGTGCTGTCTCTTTGGGGCATGTTGTATCTACTGTATGTTGAAAAGAAAAGTGAAGCGATTGCACACTCCAACTTCGGACGCACTGCAGAAGGCCAACAATGTATCACAAATACACCAAGTTGTTCGAGTATTTAATCCATTTATTCAGGTACTCCAAATTATTCTTCTTAGTTCATCAAATTGCACAGTTATCAATTGTATAGTTAGCTTCTAAAACGGCAGATGTGCCACTGGCCTCTTTCTGTCGCATGCCTTATACAATATTCATATCCTTAGTGATTATAATCCAATGCATTTCGGGCTTAGTACATAGCCCTTCTTCAGGGATTCACTAGAAGTTAAAAAAACATGACCATTAGATTATACGTCCCAACTATTGTTCACATTTCAACAATTTATTCATCTACGTAACCTGAACTCTTGATGAACGTTTTCCCGCTAAACATGTTTTCGTGCTCAAACGAATCTTCCCTTTACGTGCCCACCCGTTGTAATACCGCTTTATCCTACAGCCATATTCTGTCACATTTCAATGACCAATTTTCCATTTGTTCACCCTGTGTTCGAAGCTTTCAATTGTTACCCAACCACCGTCCTTCTTACCTTTCGATATCTGTCGTTTACAGACTTTCATATGCGCTAAGCAGCGTTATTTTCAACTTCTAACTGTAGGAGAGTAGGGTCTGCAATCCTATGATCACCCAGATTTTTTTGCTTTTGCTTCATTGGTTTACGACTTTCTCCGGCTGTGGGCCTGCCAATCAGACCCACAGCCTAGCTGTTCTCTCTCGAAATTAACACACATGTACGTTAGGTGCATCCACTAATTGGAACTGGGCCGCCTTGTCAGTCCCTGTCTCAGCATACCACAGGTATCCAGGGCATCGGTGTACCCAGGGCCTACCAGGGGCTGCAGCATGTATTATGCCACTCCTGGAATGGCCGCCCAAATCTGACGCAACTGGCTGCACGACAGCTGGGGCCACGTGGTGTAATCACCCGTTGCTGTAGGTGTAGTATTCCTACACCTAACCCTAAAATGGACACATGGATTCCTATCAGTCACTCCTATGGCAGGCCTTATCAATCCTGAAGGCAGAGTGCGGGGAGTCATGTGGGATGGTGCTCTGGCGCGAGCCGAGCCCGTCGACGGCTTGCGGAACCAAGTCCTAATAGCCGTTCCATGGTGACGCGGGCCAACTATTTGCTAACTTTGGCATCGCATCACCTACACATGTCGCGTAAGGTGTCATACGAATTGGAATACGAACCCCTCGCTAGTTCTGGCGACGGGGTTAGCATTCCCCCCTTCTAGAGGGGCACGACATGGAAGTAACCCTGAACCCCGGTTAAAGTTGACTCAAGCCTCAGCATCACAAAATGGATGCTGCCACCAGACACAAGTCTGACCTCCTGCTGCTGGGGGACCTTCCAGCGAAGGGAGTTTGGACAAAGGGTTTCCTGTCGAGGGCGGTGTTAGCACCGTCCCAGACAGGGTTGTGTATCCCAGGTAGGCAGGGCTGAAAGGAAGGTGATTGCCAGTGGCACCCCGGTGCTCACTGTGCATAGCCCGGCTCAAACCAGTTTCGGGGGCACACCAGCCCCTGAGCTGGCGCGAAGCCGGACAAAGGATAGGGGTGTAACCACCCCCCTCCTGGCTCCACCCATAGGTAGAACCTAGTCACGGGCCAACCCCTTTTTCTTGGAATAAAGGTAGGAGCGAGTCCCCTTCCCAAATTGGATAATCAGATAATCGGATACCTCCGAATCACGAACCACTTTCCACGAAAGGAACTCTTGACTATTTCTGAAGACTCTCCCTTGTGGCTAAGGAGTAGCCACCCTGCATCAGCAGGCACCAACTAAGCGCTTGCGGTTTGCTGTAAGTCTCTCCTACGGATCAAGACTGCCCAGCTCGACGAGACCCGAGTTCCCTGCCATCTCTGACCTTTTACCTCCCTCATCAGCCCAGCTGAGAGTCGTAGGTGTGACGAGACCTGCGGGACCGGCTATCTTCAGAACCGGCACGACGCTTATCTAGCACGCCCACCGAGGGACCCTCGAGTGAGTGCACCTAGGGTTTGAGAAGCCCTAAACCCTGAGCAGCTCCAGCATCGAAGTCTGTCTCCCCAGCATCCGCGAGATCTGCGTGGGGGGCCCTTCCGCTCCTTGCTGTTCACCGCGTTGTCCGACCACTTGCCGTCCGGCTTGTGGCCCTCTTCACGACGCTCCAAGATTATTTTTCATCACTAGTCTGGTTGCTCCAGACTGGCACTTGCTCCCCTTCAACAGAGGAGTACCCCGGACCCTCCTGGTCCACTCCCGACGCCATCTTGACTCCCCCGCTTGGGTGGCCACTGCCAAGATCCGCTGCCCCTTCCTGGGCCCAGCATCATCGACAGCAGACACCTTCGTGGGACAGCTCGCCCTCCATCCTGGTCGCCGCCGCGCCTCCTGGTCCGAGGAACAGCCGAGTCCGACGTCACCCACTCACCTGGTCGAGGTGACTTCAGCCGGTACCCTCCTGGTACCCACACGATCGCTGGCTAGCGGTTGAGAACTGAGTCCCCTCTGCTTTCAGGTTTTCCTTCATCACCGATCCAGGCTTGGATCGCTCTGAACATCGTCACTGGTCGCCTGCCAGCAACCTCTTCTTTCAGGCTCCTGAGACTACACGAGGACTCCCGACATCTTGACGAACTTCACGCAGCCGCAGCCTCCGGGCTAGGTAAATCGAGCATCTCGGTGCTCCATCGCAGGTTCGCTCTACAAGTGTCCAGTTCCTTTTTCGTTTAGTCCCACTGATCGGAACCCTCCGGAATCAGTACCTCCAGACTCTAACCATTCGCATTTCACTGTTAGTGTAGATGGTTTCTCGTGCCCCTCGGGCATTTGTGTAAATTGTGCAACTGAAGTATTTTCCTAAGAGTTTTGTAGTGTGCGTAGCTCCCTGACTCATAAAGAGCCAGGGTAGTCTTGTTATAAATAAATATCCTTTATTTTCATAACAACTTGTGTGGTGTCCTTTCACTTGGTGTTCAAGGGGTATATGTGATGGTAAACAGCTGGCTTAACACGCCCTCTAGAGTTTAGCCTAAGACTGCTCGTATCCACGCTACTAGGATAGCTGGTCTAAAAGGTTGACTTACAACCAATCATCAATAAGGGTCGTTTGGAATGATACACAGTGATCACTAGAATAGTGAGCACTACATATCAGGCCAACTTCTCACATTGGTGAGCAGCGGTTGGGATTTGAGCTTGCTGTTGTTTTACCACACACGTATCCTAAGAATATCGCAGTGAAAGATCACATAAGTACCCAGGTACATATAACTTAACTTAGAATACTCCGAGTTCTACTGAACCGGCTGTTGTAGTGTAACAGGGCTTAGCACACCCTGACTACAACTCCTAGCAAGGGATCAGTAGGTAAACACATAGTGTAGGTAGGTGCAACACTTACACCGCACTAGACAAGCATGTCGGTCCACGGAGAGTCCTCGCAGACTCCCTTAGTGGTCAGTGACCCTCCACAGGTCGTGTCACGATATGCAACCCTTAGCTTCAAGGAGATGCGACAACTATGTGCCTCCAGGAAGCTAAACCAGGGTTCTAACCCTACCATCGCAATTCTGATAGGTCTCTTAGAGGCGTACGATGCTAGGAGGTCCTCTAACACAGGTCCCCCCAGTGCAGATGGGAACATGCCTCCCTTAGAGGGAACCCTCGGTGACCCCGACCTCGACCTCCACACAGAGGAGGAGGACGAGGACGAGTTATCGGGAGACGAGGCAGACAAAGGTCCAGTGGTAGTCAGCAGGCTTACAAGGACCAACTTAAGCAGGCATGAGAATGGAACTGGGGGAGCCCCGGGCCCACGCTCAAGCAGGCTTAACCTTGGGAACGGACGAGCTAGGTCTCTCTCCAGAGGCTCCGGCAGATCGGTTCATACACATGTCTCTCAGGCATCCTCTCATAGAGGAATGACTTCCCCTCAGAGGAGGGAGCATGAAACGAAGATGCGGGAAGTCAATCTGAGGATCGAGCGGGAAGAACTTGCCCTCGCCAAAGAAAGACTTGCCCTGGCCCGAGAGCAGAAATTAAGTGGGTTAGATCCCACTGGTGGCAGCAGTCTCAATAGAGAGAAAGACAGGGGTATAGACACTAGACACCTGAGTAAAATAGTGCCCCCCTTTAAACAAGGGGACGACATCCACAAGTGGATAACTGCTTTGGAGAGGGCCTGCACTGTCCAGTGCGTCCCCCCAAGTCAGTGGGCAGCTATACTGTGGCTTTCCTTTGAAGGTAAAGGAAGGGACAAGCTCCTCACTACTAGAGCTGAGGATGCTAACAACTACCAAGTCCTGAAGAACACACTGATTGATGGGTTCGGCTTAACCACGGAACAGTACCGGGTGCTGTTCCGGGACACCCAGAAAATTCAGTCTCAGGATTGGACTGACTTTGTTGATTGTGCCACTAAGGCTTTGGAAGGCTGGTTGCTGGGTAGCAAGGTTACTGATTACACAGGATTGTACAATCTTATCATGCGAGAACAGATTTTAAACAACTGTCAGAACCAATTGTTGCATCAGCACCTTGTCGACTCGGATCTGACCTCTCCCCAAGAATTGGGAAAGAAGGCAGACAGATGGGTCAGAACAAGGGTCAAGCAGAACCAGAATCAGAACCAGGGTGGTCAGAAGAAAGCAGACCAAAAGGGTAACAAGAACGAACAAAATGACCAGAAGTCTTCGACAGGTCCCCAACAAACCAAAGAGGGTGGGGGTCAGGCTTCACAGAAGAAGAAGACTCAAGAAGGCCAGTCAAAAAGGTGGTGCCAGTACTGTAAAAGTAAGACTCACTGGTTTAGTGAGTGCACCAAGAAAGGAGGGCAAACTCCTACCACTGCAGCCCCTAAGGCACCTGCGCCCCCTAGTGCAGTCAGCAGTGGTAGTGCGCCTCCCAAGGCATTAGTTGGGTTAACCTTGGGAACCGAGGGGAGTGACGACTTAGTCGGCACGCTCACTCAGGCCGTCCTTGTCTGTACAGGGGATATGGATATGTCCCCTGATGCCAGTCCCAATACTTTGGGCAAATACAGACAGACACCTTTGATCAATGGAAAAGTGGCTCAGGCCTACAGGGACACGTGTGCCAGTGTCACCATGGTGACGCCTAACTTCGTGGACCCTGGACAGATCATGCTAGGTACCAATTACCTAGTGACCAATGCCAGCAACGTCACTACCAATCACAGTATGGCAGTTGTTGATTTCTCCTGGGGAGGGGTAAGTGGCCCGAAAAAGGTTGTGGTTAGTTCAGACCTCCCCGTAGAATGTCTGTTGGGCAATGATTTGGAAACGTCACAATGGTCAGAAGTGGAGCAGAGGACTCACATGGAGATGTTAGGCTTGCCAGCACATGTCCTTGCTGTGACCAGGTCACAGGCCAAAAGATGCCCCACTGAACAGGTGCTGGATCCTGGAAGAACGGACCAGACACCTTCCAAGAAAAGGAGCAGTAAGGGTAAGGCTTCGCCTTCCCCCTTGCCCCAGGTTGTGGATCAAGTCTCCGAGGAGGCTGACCTTAAGGAACTGAGGGAAACTGAGCCGCAAGAGCTTGAACCTGGCCAGGTTGAGTTTCTGGGCTCAGGGGGACCCTCCAGGGAAGACCTGGGGAAGGCACAGTTAGACTGCCCCTCACTTGAACCCCTCAGACAGCAGGCTGCTGCTGAGGCTGCAGGGAACGCCACAGGTACCCACAAAGTGTACTGGGACGATGGACTCCTGTACTCTGAGGCAAGAGACCCCAAACCTGGTGCGACCAGGAGGCTGGTCATCCCCTTGTCTCTGAGAGGTTTCCTTCTCACCTTGGCCCACGAGATTCCCCTTGCAGGTCACTTAGGCCAGAATAAGACTTGGGACAGAATTGTCCCACACTTTCACTGGCCCCACATGTCCGAGGATACGAAGGAGTTTTGCCGCTCCTGTGTCACTTGCCAAGCCAGTGGTAAGTCAGGTGGCACGACAAAGGCCCCCCTCATACCACTACCAGTGGTGGGGGTACCCTTTGAGCGAGTGGGGATCGACATTGTCGGACCAATGGAACCCCAGACAGCATCAGGGCACAAGTTTATACTGGTGGTGGTGGACCACGCCACCAGGTATCCTGAAGCTATTCCCCTTAGGACCACTACAGCACCTGTGGTGGCACGGGCCCTACTTGGAGTGTTCTCCAGAGTGGGCTTCCCTAAGGAGGTCGTCTCAGACAGAGGTGCAAACTTCATGTCGGGATATCTGACTGCTATGTGGAAGGAATGTGGTGTCAACTACAAGTTCACCACACCCTATCACCCACAATGCAATGGGCTGGTTGAGAGATTCAACCGGACCCTAAAAGGGATGATTCACGGACTACCTGAAAAGCTTCGGCGGAGATGGGATGTCCTGATACCCTGCCTCTTGTTCGCCTACAGAGAGGTCCCGCAGAAGGGGGTTGGCTACAGCCCTTTCGAGCTTCTGTTCGGACATCCTGTAAGGGGACCCCTTTGTTTGGTAAAGGAAGGATGGGAGAGACCTCTCAGAAAGCCGGCATCAAACATTGTGGACTATGTGCTCGGTCTCCGCTCGCGGATGGCGGAGTACATGGAAAAGGCGTCTAAAAACCTTGAGGCGAGCCAAGAATTACAGAAAGCTTGGCACGACCAAAAGGCTGTCCTGACTGTGTACCAGCCTGGACAGAAGGTGTGGGTGCTGGAGCCAGTGGCCCCAGCAGCACTCAAAGACAAATGGTCTGGGCCCCACACGATCATTGAGCAAAAGGGAGAGGTCACCTACCTGGTAGACCTGGGAACTCCCCGGAGCCCCCACAGGGTGCTCCATGTAAACAGGCTCAAGGCATATGTCGACAGGGAGGGCATGGGCTTGCTCATGGCCACAGATGAGGGACAGGAGGAGGAGAGTGACCCTCTCCCGGACCTGCTCTCTCAGAACCCTGACGATGGATCAGTAGATGGTGTTGTCTTTTGTGGCAGCCTCTCTGGACATCAACAAAAGGATTGCAAACAGGTTCTTCAATCCTTTCGACATATGTTCTCTCTGACACCCAGTCAGACCAATTGGTGTACCCACGAGGTCGACACTGGGGACAGTCTACCCGTAAAGAGTAAAATCTATCGGCAACCTGATCACGTCAGAGACTGCATCAAGACAGAGGTGCAGAAAATGTTGGAGCTGGGAGTCATTGAACCCTCGGGCAGCCCCTGGGCTAGTCCCGTAGTGCTCGTGCCGAAACCTCACACCCAGGGCGGTAAGAAAGAGATGAGGTTCTGCGTGGACTACAGAGGTCTCAATGCAGTCACTAAGACTGACGCCCACCCGATACCAAGAGCAGACGAACTTATCGACCGGTTGGCCTCGGCCAACTACTTAAGTACGTTTGACCTGACAGCTGGGTATTGGCAAATCAGGTTAGCTGAGGAGGCCAAGCCCAAAACAGCATTTTCTACCCCGGGTGGGCATTATCAGTTCGTGGTAATGCCCTTTGGTTTGAAAAATGCACCTGCCACCTTCCAAAGGCTGGTGAATCAAGTTCTCACTGGGTTGGACGACTTCTGTGCGGCGTATCTGGACGATATCGCTGTCTTTAGCTCCACCTGGGAGGATCACCTGGTCCACCTGAGGAAAGTGTTAGAGGCCCTGCAGAAGGCAGGCCTCACTATCAAGGCCACCAAGTGCCAGATAGGGCAGACACAGGTTGTATACCTGGGCCACCTTGTAGGAGGGGGTCAGGTTCAACCGTTGGAGAGCAAAATACAGGCCATACAGGACTGGGCTCCTCCAACCACCCAGACTCAGGTTCGAGCTTTCTTGGGCCTGACTGGTTATTACCGGAAATTTGTCAGAAATTATGGATCCATTGTGACCCCGCTAAACGACCTGACAAGTAAAAAGATGCCAAAAAAAGTTCAGTGGACAGCAAGCTGTCAGAAGGCATTCGATGACCTAAAGCAGGCCATGTGCACAGCACCTATCCTAAAGAGTCCAGACTACTCCAAACCATTCATTGTCCAAACAGACGCTTCGGAGCTGGGTGTGGGAGCTGTTCTATCGCAACTGAATTTTGATGGTCATGACCAGCCCATAGCTTTTATTAGCAGGAGGCTGACCCCCAGAGAGAAGAATTGGTCAGCTATTGAGAGGGAGGCCTTTGCTGTGGTTTGGGCCCTGAAGAAGTTGAGGCCATACTTGTTTGGCACTCACTTCAAGATTCAGACCGACCATAAGCCCCTCTTGTGGCTAAATCAAATGAAGGGTGAAAACCCCAAACTACTTAGGTGGTCCATTTCCCTACAGGGGATGGACTTCACAGTGGAGCATAGACCTGGCACTGATCATGGCAATGCAGATGGGCTCTCCAGGTATTTCCACTTAGAGCAAGAAGACTCACCTGGTCAAGGTTAGCTTATTGTCCCAAAGTTTGGGGGGGGGTCATGTAGGAGAGTAGGGTCTGCAATCCTATGATCACCCAGATTTTTTTGCTTTTGCTTCATTGGTTTACGACTTTCTCCGGCTGTGGGCCTGCCAATCAGAACCACAGCCTAGCTGTTCTCTCTCGAAATTAACACACATGTACGTTAGGTGCATCCACTAATTGGAACTGGGCCGCCTTGTCAGTCCCTGTCTCAGCATACCACAGGTATCCAGGGCATCGGTGTACCCAGGGCCTACCAGGGGCTGCAGCATGTATTATGCCACTCCTGGAATGGCCGCCCAAATCTGACGCAACTGGCTGCACGACAGCTGGGGCCACGTGGTGTAATCACCCGTTGCTGTAGGTGTAGTATTCCTACACCTAACCCTAAAATGGACACATGGATTCCTATCAGTCACTCCTATGGCAGGCCTTATCAATCCTGAAGGCAGAGTGCGGGGAGTCATGTGGGATGGTGCTCTGGCGCGAGCCGAGCCCGTCGACGGCTTGCGGAACCAAGTCCTAATAGCCGTTCCATGGTGACGCGGGCCAACTATTTGCTAACTTTGGCATCGCATCACCTACACATGTCGCGTAAGGTGTCATACGAATTGGAATACGAACCCCTCGCTAGTTCTGGCGACGGGGTTAGCATTCCCCCCTTCTAGAGGGGCACGACATGGAAGTAACCCTGAACCCCGGTTAAAGTTGACTCAAGCCTCAGCATCACAAAATGGATGCTGCCACCAGACACAAGTCTGACCTCCTGCTGCTGGGGGACCTTCCAGCGAAGGGAGTTTGGACAAAGGGTTTCCTGTCGAGGGCGGTGTTAGCACCGTCCCAGACAGGGTTGTGTATCCCAGGTAGGCAGGGCTGAAAGGAAGGTGATTGCCAGTGGCACCCCGGTGCTCACTGTGCATAGCCCGGCTCAAACCAGTTTCGGGGGCACACCAGCCCCTGAGCTGGCGCGAAGCCGGACAAAGGATAGGGGTGTAACCACCCCCCTCCTGGCTCCACCCATAGGTAGAACCTAGTCACGGGCCAACCCCTTTTTCTTGGAATAAAGGTAGGAGCGAGTCCCCTTCCCAAATTGGATAATCAGATAATCGGATACCTCCGAATCACGAACCACTTTCCACGAAAGGAACTCTTGACTATTTCTGAAGACTCTCCCTTGTGGCTAAGGAGTAGCCACCCTGCACCAGCAGGCACCAACTAAGCGCTTGCGGTTTGCTGTAAGTCTCTCCTACGGATCAAGACTGCCCAGCTCGACGAGACCCGAGTTCCCTGCCATCTCTGACCTTTTACCTCCCTCATCAGCCCAGCTGAGAGTCGTAGGTGTGACGAGACCTGCGGGACCGGCTATCTTCAGAACCGGCACGACGCTTATCTAGCACGCCCACCGAGGGACCCTCGAGTGAGTGCACCTAGGGTTTGAGAAGCCCTAAACCCTGAGCAGCTCCAGCATCGAAGTCTGTCTCCCCAGCATCCGCGAGATCTGCGTGGGGGGCCCTTCCGCTCCTTGCTGTTCACCGCGTTGTCCGACCACTTGCCGTCCGGCTTGTGGCCCTCTTCACGACGCTCCAAGATTATTTTTCATCACTAGTCTGGTTGCTCCAGACTGGCACTTGCTCCCCTTCAACAGAGGAGTACCCCGGACCCTCCTGGTCCACTCCCGACGCCATCTTGACTCACCCGCTTGGGTGGCCACTGCCAAGATCCGCTGCCCCTTCCTGGGCCCAGCATCATCGACAGCAGACACCTTCGTGGGACAGCTCGCCCTCCATCCTGGTCGCCGCCGCGCCTCCTGGTCCGAGGAACAGCCGAGTCCGACATCACCCACTCACCTGGTCGAGGTGACTTCAGCCGGTACCCTCCTGGTACCCACACGATCGCTGGCTAGCGGTTGAGAACTGAGTCCCCTCTGCTTTCAGGTTTTCCTTCATCACCGATCCAGGCTTGGATCGCTCTGAACATCGTCACTGGTCGCCTGCCAGCAACCTCTTCTTTCAGGCTCCTGAGACTACACGAGGACTCCCGACATCTTGACGAACTTCACGCAGCCGCAGCCTCCGGGCTAGGTAAATCGAGCATCTCGGTGCTCCATCGCAGGTTCGCTCTACAAGTGTCCAGTTCCTTTTTCGTTTAGTCCCACTGATCGGAACCCTCCGGAATCAGTACCTCCAGACTCTAACCATTCGCATTTCACTGTTAGTGTAGATGGTTTCTCGTGCCCCTCGGGCATTTGTGTAAATTGTGCAACTGAAGTATTTTCCTAAGAGTTTTGTAGTGTGCGTAGCTCCCTGACTCATAAAGAGCCAGGGTAGTCTTGTTATAAATAAATATCCTTTATTTTCATAACAACTTGTGTGGTGTCCTTTCACTTGGTGTTCAAGGGGTATATGTGATGGTAAACAGCTGGCTTAACACGCCCTCTAGAGTTTAGCCTAAGACTGCTCGTATCCACGCTACTAGGATAGCTGGTCTAAAAGGTTGACTTACAACCAATCATCAATAAGGGTCGTTTGGAATGATACACAGTGATCACTAGAATAGTGAGCACTACATATCAGGCCAACTTCTCACACTAACGTCCTCGTATTTAAACAACAGACCCCTCCCTTTTAATTAACCAATGTCGTTACCCGGTAGTTTCGCATCATTACCCGTCTAAACTTCAACTCCCATAATGCAAAATATACATCAACAGTCATTCCGTAGGTAACCAATGTGTCAATCATTTTAAGACAGTTTGAACTTTAACACGTATGCCCCGCCCTCCCTTAAAGATGTGCTCTGTACGTCAAATCAATATTTTCAGGAAGTCCAATTTCGATGTGAGTAAAATGTCAATTAACCAAGATGGTAATGAGACGTCTTATGACATTGCAAATATCAACTTTTTTTCAATCGCCATGTTCTTCAAACTGCCGTTATGAAAGGATAGATGATGATTCCAAGGTTTTATCGTGTGCCTTTTTAACTTAGTTTCATATCCGGTAATCGTTGGTGCCACTTGTGTCAGGACAGGTTCAATATCATACAACAAAAGTTAGGAACAAGTGCACTCCGTAGGTAATATAACTTCAATAGTTTTAAACCTTGTTTAAAGGTAATGGTGTGCAGCCCGACCATGGCCTGCCCTGTACTTTTGTAACCTCCCATTAGAACTGTCCATGTTACATATGCTATTTCTCTTCGTGTTATTTATTAAACTTTGAGAGCACTCTTTTTGTTAATTTTTCCTTGCATCAGCTTGCGCTCAGCTGATTTTGTTTCTGCTTGATTTCTTTTTAGTTTGTCCCGCGCCATTTATTACTTGTTTAATTTTGTTTCTTCCCGTATTTAGGAAATGTGGGTTTTCTGTTTCAGTACGCATTCACACAATCACAAAGGGAGTTCATCCATTTTTCGCCATTCTTACAGTATGTTTGTAATGCCATATTTGATATTTTATTTGTTACAACCTATTAGGTCAACAAGAGCCTTATTTGTGAGGCCTTGCGACACTTTTGCGCCGCCGTTACGTCACTTTTTGTGATGCACCGGCAGCGTAAAATATGCGCCATGTTGCGCCCTATTTAGAATGTGACGCATCTAAGCAGATGTGTCACTTTGTAAAGCCCTGCGCTACATTATACCTGCGTCAGGTACAATGTATGCAGGGTGGGCGTTCCCACTTAAAAAGCCTAGAAGAAGTGGTGCAGTGAAATCTATCAGATGTCACTGCGCCCCTTCTAGGAGGCCACTGCGTCAAAATCTTACGCCTGCCTCAGAGAAGGCGTAAGACTGACGCAGGCCCTTTCACATGGGGCTTGCCACATGTGAAAGGCCACATTGCTGAAGTTGCGCTCTTTTGTGACACGCTGCAGCAATGCGTCATTACAACGCCTAGAGATATGTCAGAAATACTGACGTATCTGTAACTCCTTGCGACATGATGTGTCATACAGTAAATATGATGAGACACAGAGGAAGGACTGGGGACATCATGTCGCAAGGAGGGCGCAGGGAAAACTGTTGCGTCGCTTTTTTCATGCAGCGATGCAACGGTTTTCATAAATAAGGCCCCAAGCTTTTGTACGCACAGGGAGAGCAGTCACTGAGACTTGAACCCGGTTCCCAAGTCCCAATGTCGGCAGCTCCATATGCTACGCCACCTCCTCTCAGATGAAGAACTTGTTTATTTATTATTTGTTTCCTGCTCATGGCTTCGATGACAGCGCCCATCGCTGCTTGCAGTTCACTCTCCCTGCGCTGTTCCCTCACCCCCATGCCGTCCCCCACCACCACCCGCCCTGTCGCTGGTTGTTATTATTTATTTCCTGCTCATGTCTTCAGTGTGCTTTTTCGCCATCTGTGCATCGCTTGAATGTAATTACATTTTGGCCCAACCTTTCCCGGTGTGCTCACTTACTTGAGTACAAGTTGGCTGAATCTTGTTTACTACTTATGCCCTGATGATAAGTGCTTGTGTCTTGATCTCTCTGTATGTGTACGTGCCTGGATGCACTTTGTCTGTGTGCCTCGCACATGTATGTGGAGTGTATGTGTAGCTTTCTCAAGCTCCCATTACTTGTAAGTGACACAGCAGCCGAGTCCTTCCTGTGACTGGTGTATTGTGCAGAGCAGACTGCCAGCAGTTTTCTTTTTGGGATGCGGTCCTTTGTCCACTGTCTAAGCTAGGGGGGTGAAGGTATGCAGCTCATGTTTATACTAATTCAACTGCAAAACCTGCTCGAGTGATGAAGTTAAATCTGCTTTTAAAGTTGTAACTCAAGCTCTAAATTAGGTGTGGTAATGGAAAATTTTCATTCTCAGGGTAATATAACAAAGAACTTGGCAAAGAAGCTGAAATATGAAAAGACATCTTTATTAAACTCAAATGAGTGAGACTACGTCTCCCAGAAGCTGACCTATAGCAACTGAAAGAGGCAGTCTCCCAGAATGGTCTTAGCTCAGACCTTTTATACCATTTATTATGCCCTAGGCATGCAAGGGAGTTGTACCAGTCACATTCCTAAACAAATGAAAAAGCTAGAGAGGCAACAGGTGAGTAGCCTTTGGGGTGTTAGCAGGATATGGGCAAAACATTATAATTACAGGGTTTCATAAAGGTTACAATTGACAAAGGTAAAAAGCCAGACAAAATCAACATTCTTCTTTAGACAAGCTGGACAAACCCATAATAAAAATGGTCACCTCCCCATCGTAAATAGACCATAAAAGCAGGAACAGAAACAGATAGGACTAGGGTAAGGCATGTTTGTGTGTAATAAATATTTACAATGTCCTGTGCTCTGATCCTTAATCTTGATCAGCTAAAGGGAAGGAACTGGCTTGGCAAGGTCGGCCTCAGGCAATAGAGTCAGCTTTCGCCAGGTCATGCAGGAGTCAGCACAAACCCAAGCTAAGGTGTATGTGTCCTAAATACTTGTTCAGCCACAGTCAGGGCCTATGTAAAGGGCAACCACAAAATGGCTGCCATACACAAAATGGAACCCAAGGGTTCAGAACAAAACCTTCAAATACACAGTGAATCCATTGGTGTAACATGACGAAAACACTCATGCATACCACACTCATCATTTGCGGTTCGCTGAAACCAAAATCGTCATGATACGACAACCTTTATTGAACGGGTTCAAAATTCACGGAACCACATAGGGGTTAAAGCAAACATCTTGCATTCTGCCGAATCAGATACTGTACACATAATGTATCATTTCCCCGGTCAATCATTCGTTTTCTCATGGCTCGCTGATCGCATTTTAAGCAGCAATTCAAAGCAGCAGTCAGGTAATGAGCTTGCCACCTGGCTCAGTGAGCTTTCTCTGCCTGTCACTCCCATTAAATGTCTTCAGCGCTTTCTAACACAGGGCAGGGGACAGAACTGGCACTGTAGACGAGAGGGGTTTGCCGGCCCTTTACCCTGTTCCACAGAATGCGGCGCACTGCTGTTCCCACACACCCTATCAGCAGGTCGAGAAGCAGGCTGGCTGTCATTCAGTGCTTTTTTGTAGAAGTGCACCGATTATACGATCATAGCAAAACATTTCTGACAATTCTCGGCGGGAACATTTAAAGACGAAGGGCTTTAGAACTGAGTACATTTGCTACCCAGAGGTTTACAACAACCTCGCATGAGGGAATATTTAATAATTTCAGGAATTTACAAGACTCTTTCAGGTTATGCTTGGAAATATGTAACTTTTGCAAATTTCTAGACATGGGCCACAACATTTTTA
This sequence comes from Triturus cristatus, assembly GCF_964204655.1. Taxonomy (NCBI): domain Eukaryota; kingdom Metazoa; phylum Chordata; class Amphibia; order Caudata; family Salamandridae; genus Triturus; species Triturus cristatus. The sequence goes on along the minus strand of NC_140589.1, from coordinate 14,331,696 downwards.
GTAAAGATCCGCCTTAGTACACCCACTCCCTGGGAGGATGTGGCATAATGGCCAGAGCTGCCAGCTTTGGAACTGGGCAACTAGGTCTGAGTCTCAGAGTCTGCTCAACACCCTGTGATTCTGGGCAAATCATTTAACCTCCCCTTGCCTACCAACAATAGATGTGCACTTATGCAATGTTTCTGGGGCTCATGTAAAGCACTGTAATACCTTCGGGTCAGAGCTTGTGCTGTATAAAGCTGCAAAAGAAAGAGGGGCGATTTACAAGCACAAAACACAAAAACATTTTCTCCTAATTCCAAAAGGGCTTTGCAATTGTGAACATACCTGTTTGCGCTTATGAGTTTCACTTACACATTCATGCAAGGAGATTTAACAATGAGACAAACCCCTCCACACACCAGTGAGTACCATGGAAGACTAAGGATACGATTTTCCGCTATGTGAAAATGGTTACTGGTCATTCTGATGTCTAAAGAGTGGCACCAGAAGGTACAAACAAGAGGTAAATATGAGTACTTGTAGTATTAGAAAAAAAATACTTAATTCTACTTCTTCTCAAGACGCATTGCAATAACGAAGAAAACTAGAAGAATCTTTTTACGTTAATTCTTTTTTTAATAAGGTCACTCAGTTGTACATAATGTGTCTTATTGGTTAAATATAAGGTAACACAAATACTTCTAATACTTTTTTATTATAACTTTTCAACATGCTGCACAACAGCCACCCTGCTCTACAACATAGCTTAAATTCTTATAAGTGTTTAGCTCTGGCTAAACACTTATAAGGTCCCGAAGGCGAAACCTATTGGCTATACCAATGCATGTTTTATTCTATATCCTAACTATAACCGCCCTATAACCTTTGTTTTTTTCAGTGACTTTTTAAAGGTTTTTTAATGTTAATTCTTAATTATAACATCCCTGCACCCTTTGTTTTCTTTTAACAAATTTAAAATTCTTTTTTACATTTTATTTCCTAACTGTAACCTCCAACCTTTGAAAGTGTGTGAGTGGCTGAAAAGGTGGGCGAGTGGGTGTGTGAGTGGCTGTATGTGTCTGTGACTGGGTGTGTGAGTGGTTTTGTGGGTGTGAGTGGCTGTATGGGTCTGTGAGTGGGTGCGTGAGTGTCTGGGTGGTCTGTGAGTTGGTGCTTGAGTGTATGAGTGAGTGTCTGAGTGGATGAGTAAGTGTCTGAGTGGGTACATGAGTGAGTGTCTGAGTGGGTGTGAGAGAGTCTGAGTGGGTGTTGAGTATCTCCATGAGTGTGGGAGTCAGTCTGTGAGTGAGTGTATGAGTGTCCGAATGAGTCTGTAAATGGAGCTGGGACACTCATAGTGACGACGGTCTTTGCCCTTGTACTCACTATGGCTTCCCAGGTCACTTACAATATCCAGGTATCAACATGGATATTACTGAGGCATATCTGCTCATGCAGATATGCCCCCACAGGAGATCTAGAGTACCCTGCCTTCGGGATAAGGCTTGCTAGAGGGGTGTCTTATCTATATCCCATGCAGTGTTTGTGGGCATGGTACACAGAGATGTGTGCCATGTTGACTCTTCAGTTTTGTCTACACCAAGACACGCAGGCTGCAGTGGTAGTATGCATGTGCTTGGTGAGGGGTTCCTTAGGGTGGCACCATTCGTATTGCAGCCTTTAGGGACCTTCTTTGACCACAAGGCCCTTGGTAGCAGGGGGTACCTTTTACGAGGTGACGTATATGTGAGCTAAAGGGGTGCCAATTCTGAAAACAAAAGGTACAGTTTAGGGAAGGAGATCTGGCACAAGGGACCTGGTTGCACGGACCCGGTGAACTTCCAATCAAAACTACAACATTTTCAAGGCAAAAAGTGGGGACTAACCATGCCAAAAGAGGCACTTTCCTACAGTGGGTGTATCAGTGTCAGAGTGTGTCTGTCAGTGGGTGTGTAAGTGTTTATACACAAAAAAGGTGCTTGTACCTAACTGTACAATTTTAAGTAAGCTTATGCCTTTACCATGAAAATGGAAGTATTTTACAGAACAGTATGAACTCTTGATATATTTAGAAAAAAGGGTTTATACTTAACTGTAAAATATATATATTTACTTGTAAAACCCTTACCATGCATATGCCTTTACCATTCATGGTTTTACAACTAAACTTGCTGTAAAGGCATGCGCGGTAAAGGCAAGTGCATTGTAAAAAAATGTGTGGTAAAGGTGATGTGTGGTAATGCCATTTGAACTGTAGCAGCCGCGTTGTGATGGCATACATTACAACTGAATGCGTGGTTCCATCATACATCCGCCGTACAGCACGCCACTTTCTTTTGTACCACATTCATGTACATACAATGACTGCTGATTTTCCGCAGTTTTTTGTTCCTTTTTTTTTCAGGGCCTGGTTTAGTTCCTGGCTGGCCTGGTCATGCTGTTGCTTTTTCGATGGTCTTCCTACCTGCCGGATTGGCGGTCCACTCGCCCGATTTAGATGTTGGCTGATCTATGGAGGGAAGACCGCCACAGTCCCGCCGCCTCTTCCAGGATCTGCCTCCTGCGTCAATGGCATCAGAGGCTGAAACGGCTGTTGGATGGAGTCCCGCCAAGTTTCTCACCATCCAGTTTATGAAGTGCCTTTCCATCAGGAAAACTGTGGCAGGTAAACCTCCAAGCTCGGGTTGGCAAAATGGAAGAAAAAGAGGTGAAAACTCACCTTGTTTCAGGGTCCCAAAACCAGAATCCGTCTTCAACGCCATTGTTCATGTCCTGCCAGTGCTAAGGCTTCATGACCACGACGCTCAGCCACAGGGATCTAAGGTAGGCTTGTGTGAGGGCTGTATGTATGTTCAATAGTGTATGTATGTTGACGCGCAATGCTATCTGTAAATAAAATACACATTTCCTGCATATACAAATTGACATATACATAAGATATGAGTGATTGGAGATGAAAATAAGCAGTACATACCTGTCTACACACCATCATTGCCTCACTCCTTCAGAACTCCGCCGCCAGGACAATGAGAACATCTAAATCGGCTCGGTGCAGTCCCACCGGCCTGACAGCGAGAGAGTACTGCTAGCCAGCTGAAAGGACCACCGCAGCAGTGGAAACCTGTCTACTGTCACAACATCTACATACTGTGGGATGACTGCCGTCAGCTCGACTGAGTACTTGGGACCGCCGTGATACCGCCAAGATCTAAATCAGCCCCCTAATCGCTTTGTTGTTTTTGTACTGATTTCTCATTAATTTCCTCTCAATCTACTATTTCCTGTCACCTATACAGCCCTGGTCCTTTCTCCTTCATTTTGTTTCCCATTTCATATACTAACCTTGCTGTTGTTTCATCATTTTCCTTCTGCCTTTTTCTGTTTCTCATCTTTTCTGCCTCTGCCTCTTAGTTCCTGCAGCTGCATTGGTCCTTTGCTTCCTCTTTTCAGTTTTTCTACTAGTTTGCGCTTTATTCATTCTGTTTTTTCTCTTCATCTTAGTCCTTCTTGCTCTGTCCATCATGTTCTTCACACCCCTCTTACCCCTGTGTGTGCACAGGTTTTAGTGGTGCAGCGAGCACAGTGCACTGGTGCCAGGTGGTGCCCATGGCACATGGGCAGCTCTGCTGGTGCCGGATGGCATGCACGGTCCTGGGAGGTGAGGCCCAGGGCACATGGGCAGCTCCGCTGGTGCCTGATGATGTGCACGGTCCTGGAAGGTGGGGCCCAGGGCACATGGGCATCTCCGCTGGTGCCGGATGGCGTGCAGGGTCCTGGGAGGTGGGGCCCAGGGCACATGGGCAGCTCCGCTGGTGCCTGATGATGTGCACGGTCCTGGGAGGTGGTGCCCAGGGCACATGGGCAGCTCCTCTGGTACCGGATGATGTGCACGGTCCTGGGAGGTGGTGCCCAGGGCACATGGGCAGCTCCACTGGTGCCGGATGACGTGCACGGTCCTAGGAGGTGAGGCCCAGGGCACATGGGCAGCTCCGCTGGTACCCGATGATGTGCACGGTCCTTGGAGGTGGTGCCCAGGGTACATGCGCAGCTCCACTGGTGCCGGATGATGTGCACGGTCCTGGGAGGTGGGGCCCAAGACACATGGGCAGCTCCGCTCGTGCCAGATGTCGTGCACGGCCCTAGGAGGTGGGGCCCAGGGCACATGGGCAGCTCCGCTGGTGCCTGATGATGTGCACAGTCCTGGGAGGTGGTGCCCAGGGCACATGGGCAGCTTCTCTGGTACCGGATGATGTGCACAGTCCTGGGAGGTGGTGCCCAGGGCACATGGGCAGCTCCACTGGTGCCCGATGATGTGCACGGTCCTGGGAGGTGGGGCCCAGGGCACATGGGCAGCTCCGCTGGTGCCGGATGATGTGCACGGTCATGGGAGGTGGAGCCCAGGGCACATTGGCAGCTCCGCTGGTGCCGGATGATGTGCAGGGTCCTGGGAGGTTGGGCCCAGGGCACATGGGCAGCTCCGCTGGTGCCTGATGATGTGCACAGTCCTGGGAGGTGGGGCCCAGGGCACATGGGCAGCTCCACTGGTGCCCGATGATGTGCACAGTCCTGGGAGGTGGGGCCCAGGGCACATGGGCAGCTCCTCTGGTACCGGATGATGTGCACAGTCCTGGGAGGTGTGGCCCAGGGCACATGGGCAGCTCCACTGGTGCCTGATGATGTGCACGGTCCTGGGAGGTGGGGCCCAGGGCACATGGGCAGCTCCGCTGGTGCCGGATGACGTGCATGGTCCTGGGAGGTGGGGCCCAGGGCACATGGGCAGCTCCTCTGGTACCGGATGATGTGCACGGTCCTGGGAGGTGGTGCCAAGGGCACATGGGCAGCTCCGCTGGTGCCAGATGGCGTGCAGGGTCCTGGGAGGTGGGGCCCAGGGCACATGGGCAGCTCCTCTGGTGCCGGATGGCGTGCAGGGTCCTGGGAGGTGGGGCCCAGGGCACATGGGCAGCTCCTCTGGTGCCGGATGGCGTGCAGATTCCTGGGAGGTGGGGCCCAGGGCACATGGGCAGCTCCGCTGGTGCCTGATGATGTGCACAGTCCTGGGAGGTGGGGCCCAGGGCACATGGGCAGCTCCGCTGGTGCCCAATGATGTGCACAGTCCTGGGAGGTGGGGCCCAGGGCACATGGGCATCTCTTCTGGTACCGGATGATGTGCACGGTCCTGGGAGGTGGGGCCCAGGGCACATGGGCAGCTCCTAGGTACCGGATGATGTGCACGGTCCTGGGATGTGGTGCCAAGGGCACATGGGCAGCTCCGCTGGTGCCGGATGGCGTGCAGGGTCGTGGGAGGTGGGGCCCAGGACACATGGGCAGCTCCGCTCGTGCCGGATGACGTGCAGATTCCTGGGAGGTGGGGCCCAGGGCACATGGGCAGCTCCGCTGGTGCCGGATGGCGTGCAGGGTCCTGGGAGGTGGGGCCCAGGGCACATGGGGAGCTCCGCTTGTGCCGGATGATGTGCACGGTCCTGGGAGGTGGGGCCCAGGGCACATAGGCAGCTCCACTGGTGCCGGATGACGTGCGCAGTCCTGGGAGGTGGGGCCCAGGGCACATGGGCAGCTCCTCTGGTACCGGATGATGTGCACGGTCCTGGGAGGTGGTGCCAAGGGCACATGGGCAGCTCCGCTGGTGCCAGATGGCGTGCAGGGTCCTGGGAGGTGGGGCCCTTGTGCTTCATGGAAGAGCCACAGGAGTGACAGCTTGCCCTGGTCCTGATACCCCTGGAGCATGCATGGTCCACTGAGTATAGCCTGATGGGAGCACCTCCTGAGGGACAGACACCCAAGCCGTCGTCTCTCTGAGGCTTAAAGGGGAATGCTATTGGCTCATGGTATGCTCCACGTCGTCACTTCGTTTCCGATGTGATGTCACAACTATTTGAAGCCCTCTATGTTTGTTAAATGACTATAGAATAGGCTTGTGCTGGTATATGTAACATATTAATATAACCTACTTACATGTCTGCCACTGCAAAGCAGAGAATGTCTGGGGCACCTCATGTAAACAAGCATTGGCAAAGGCACTAGGTCTGTTTTTTTAATGAAAGTGCCTTTTGTGCCATTGATCTGTTAAGACACTCAATAAGTTTTCATTCATGCACTCTGTCACTCATCTTTGCACTCAAGCATCCATTCATCAATCCGCTGACTCATCTTTGCATTCGCCGCTGACAAAACGTAATACAGCTCTCTCACATAAGGTATGGGGCAGGTGATGAGAATAAAAAAACTGGAATAAAGATCGGGTGCAGAAGCATTACTTTTTAAAGACGAGAACCCTCAGGGTGACATGCTTCATCATTGGGTCCCCTCTTCACACTCGGACCACAAGGTGCACAGTGTGGGCTACAACTCACCCTAGGGTGAGGAGCGGGAGGGTTTATTGTTTAGTCATCCCTTTATCAAAGCTTATTACGAAGGGAGGGGCAGAGTGCATACAAAAGAATATATAGTAATTGTGAGTTAAAACTACCTCTTGTTGGGTACAATAAACTTTATTCTGGGACCCCCAATTGGTAGGATTAAAACCAAGCTAAGTGAAACAGGGACATGGATCTTCTCCTATTTCACATTGTGGTCAACATGTTTCTGCCTTAATCTGCCCAACTGGTGCATGCCATTCGTCAGGACCAAAAATATGAATCACTCTGCTTGAACAAATGTGTAAATTATGCTTCCAGAATTATAGTCGCTATCCTGTGGTACTGACATCTAGTTGGGTCCCCGGGATGCATAAGTACAATAACATATATGGCACCTTCAACAGTCCCTCAAGGCGTATCGAGGCGGGTTCCTCTCGACCGGCTTCGATTTACAATCACTTATTTATGTTACATTTTACCTTGAACTGGCCACTGAATTTGCTGAGTACAGTTTCACTGCTAATAATATACAGCTCGCGAACCATGCTGTGTGGGAAACGGGTTTCATCAGATATCTATCATTGGCGCATCACCAAGTGAAGCGTCTTCATTTGCTTTCATCCAAATACAATCTTTGTTTCAAAGAATTTTAAAATTAGAATAAAATGTGCTTCATTCGTGCTTTCCAAACTTGTGATGTGTTTCATTTCCAGGTGTTTGCGTGCTGCTGTGTGTCAGAAAAGACTGGCCTCCTGCAGCCTTTCCCTTCACCCCCTGTACCCCAGCAAGACTGTCAGGGAGCTCCCTTTACCGAATACACTACCTTTAGTCAGAGAAAGAAATCCCTATGTTAAAAGAAGAAGCAGAAATGTTTCAGAGATCTTCGCTCGATATCTGAACTCTGTCTTTGGACACATTTCAAATGTGTCAAGATATAAAAAGAATGTAAAGGCATCTTTAGTGCTTATTCACCCTCTGAAGTCCAGCAGTGTTATTTGGGGGTGCTGCAGCACCCTGCCCCACACCCCGAAGTCCAGTGCCTGTGAGGGAGCGGCCCCCTTGTGTTCCTTCATAGGGTCGGGCTGGTCTGTAGGGAGTCAGGCAGTGTCCTTCCGCCTGGCCTCACAGCTCAGGGTGGGGCCTTTTTTAGCTGTCTTTGGCCTGCTGGGCAGGTTTTAACTTGATTTCACCGATAATAAAACAAGCATTGCCTGCAGCAAACACAAATGCATGCAGTCGCCCATATCTTGCAGAATACATACACTGTGCATCCTCATTTGTTCAAAACTGTTACAGCTTTCTAAATCTCTAATTGGCGTTGCTTTTATTTTGGTGCCTGGGACTACTTTCTGTCTCAGTCCGAGCTTGTGCTCACCCTGGCACCTGATCAATGAATGTCAGCGACGCTGCGTCACAGCACCTGTACTTGTGATACATTCGAGAACATATGTGAATTTACTCCCACGTCTGATGAGCTTTGTCACCATCTGGTGTTTAAATAGTGCTCTGAAGCGGGCCCTTGACTGCGTGGGCGCTATCCATAAATAACAAACTGGATATTATCGCGCCAAGAAGTGTAAGACCTCTGACCTCCTGGTCTGAGACCTGCTCTCTCCCCAGAAGCTCCGCTGTCTGTGCCGCTCCCACTGACCCCGCTCACCTCCACCTGGTAGGAGTTCAAGGCCGCTGTTGTCCGGTCTGTATTTGTGCCAGTTTTCTTCTGCTGTGCTGTCAGTGTCCTGTATCTGGTTATTGTGCCTTGTTCTGTTTCTGTTTTCTGGTTCTGTTCCGGTTTTTTGTTTTTATTGTGATTTGTTCTGTTTTTGGCCTGTTGTGTCCCCGTGCCCGTTTCCTTGCCCACTGCTGCTGCCCACGCAGCCCCTCCCCCTACCGGTACCCGCTCCCGCCTCCCAGCTGCGCTTCCCTCCCCCTTCCCTATTTAATAACGGCCGCTGTGTGGCCGCGCCGCTGGTGCGCCAAAGGCAAGCTCCTTCAGTTCCCTTACGTGACCCGACCGTGACCAGCGCCAGGGACCCTTGATCTCTGACCACACTCCGCTACGACTCAGCTGCCCTTCTCACATTCAACCCTGGGAGGAACAACAACTGCCAGCTGTCCATGCTGAACACCACCCACAGCCAGTTCTCCTGCCATTACTGTCGCCAGACGTTTACCACCACCCGAATCCCAACAGCCACCGCCTCACGCCAAACGCCGACACCTCCGAAGCCCTGAGATGCATCCTCCTCAAAGTACGCTCCCAGCACAGACACGCGGTTGAGATCTTGGACCTTTTCATCACCATTTTGCCAGATTTTGCCTTCTTCACAGAAACTTGGACCAACTCCAGCTCTGCCCCCGACATCGCCACCGTCATACCCGACGGATACAATGTCCAGAGGAAGGACTGCCTGAACCTCCCAGGAAGAGGATTTGCCATCGCACACAAGAGCTCTCTCCGACTAAAGACCTCCCACACGAGCGACAGCCCCCCACCACTGAACACTTCCATTTCCAGATCCAGACCAGCCCCAGAACGACCCTAAGAGGCACCCTTGCCTACAGACCTCCCGGACCTTGAACTGCGTTCATCGTCACCGACCTCATCACGCCCCGACCATTGCATCCATGGACTACATACTCATCGGAAACCTCAACTTCCACCTCGACAACCTCAGCGACCCCAACTCCGCCACCCTCCTGGACAAACTCGCCACGGCACCCAAACCTGCACCCGAGCCTTCATATAAAAACTGAAGCAAGTTCACAGAGAAGCAGCTCAACTCCACCCTCAACCGCAATGCCCCTGCCACCTCGACCAACGTCAACCTTGCAGCCAAAGAACTCCACAGATGGACTCCAACTGCACCGATGAGCTCGCACCCCTATGTAACCCCGACAGACAGCGCCCCAGGAAGGCTACCTGTTTCACTGCCGACCTCCAAGAATCCAGACGCACCTGCAGACGTCTCAAGAAGAACTGGGGAAACAGCAAATCCTCAGAGGACTGAACCACCTACAAGAACGCCATGACGGTATACCACCAACTCATCAAATCCACCAAAAGGACCTTCATCCAGAACAAGATCCTCGCCAACTCCAGCAACTCAAAGGAACTCTTCAGCATCATCCAGGAATTCACCAACCCCCCCAGGAAAACCACAGACATCACCCCCTACCAGGACCTCTGCAACAAGCCCGGCTCCTACTTCCATCTGAAGATCAAGGGCCTCTACGACAACTTCAATGACCAGACACGTGACTCCGAAACCACTCCATCCTCCAGCAATGCCAGCCAGCCCACCATATCCTCCTGGACCCCAGTCACCATCAAAGACATCGCATCAACTATGAAAGGCATCCACTCAGGAGCCCCCACAGACCCCTACCCCCCCCCCACACATTTTACACAGAGTCGTCGCCGCCTTGGCCCCAGAACTAGGATGCACCATCAATGCCACCTTCGAAACCGGCCTCTTTCACAATGACTGGAAATGCGCAGAATCAGACCCCTACTCAAGAAGCCCTCAGCATATCCCACGGATCTCTCAAGAACCACTGACCCATCTCCCTCCTCCCCTTTGCGGCAAAATTCACAGAGAAGACCATCAACATCCACCTAACAAAATTCATCAAAGAAAACTCCATCCTCGACCCCTCCAAATCCGGGTTCCGCAGCAACCACAGCACTGAGACCGCTCTACTCGCCGCCACAGATGACATCCGCACTCTCCTCGACCAAGGACACACCGCAGCCCTGATCCTACTCGACATCTCTGCAGCCTTCGACACCGTCTCCCACTGCACACTTACCGCCAGACTCCACGAAGCCGGCATACAGGGAACCGCCCTCGACTGGCTCTGCTCCTACCTCGCCGGCAGAACCCAAAGAATCAGACTTCCGCCCTTCCTTTCCGAACCCATGGAAATCAACTGCAGAGTACCCCAAGGATCATCACTCAGCCACACGCTCTTCAACATCTACATGGCCTCCCTCACCGCCATCGTCAGACAGCATGGCCTCAGCATAGTATCCTACTCCGACGATACTCAGCTCATCCTCTCCCTCACCAAGGACCCTATCTCCCCCAGACTCAACTTCCAGGAAGGAATAAAAGATGTTGCATCCTGGATGAGCAGCAGCTGCCTGAAGCTCAACTTGGAAAAGATAGAGATCCTTGGACCCTTCCCCTCTGCATGGGACAACTCCTGGTGGCCCACTGCCCTCTGCAGCCCTCTCACCCCCACAGACCACCCCAAAACCTCGGCATCGTACTTGACTCCTCCATCTCCATGACCCAACAGGTTAACGCTGTCGTCTCCACCTTCTTCAGCACTCTCCATGTCCTCCGAAAGAACTTCAAATGGATCTCCCCGAATCAAGTAAGACCGTCACCCACGCACTCATAACCAGCAAACTGGACTACGGGAATGCCCTCTACGATGGGATCAACAAGACTCTGCTCCACAAACTCCAGACCATACAGAACACCGCAGCCAGACTCGTCCTCGGCATCCCTCGACATAAACACATCATGCAGCACCTGCGTAACCTCCACTGGCTCCCTGTCGAGAAAAGAGTAACTTTCAAGATACTCCCCCACGCCTACAAATGCTTCCACAACACCGAACCCCAATACCTTAACGACAGAATCTTCTTCCACGTACCCAAGAGGAACCTCCGATTTGCCGACCTCGCCCTTGCCGAACCACTGTGCTTCAGCAGAGCAAGAACGGGTGGAAGAACCTTCTCCTACATCGTGGCCAAGACCTGGGACACACAGAGAGACTCCTGCCCCTCCCCATCAGGTGCTCCACAGCCCGAGGAGAGTTTGCATATTTCCAGAAACAACCTGGTGCTGCCACAGACAGCAAGAATGTTTTAAAGCCGCTCCGCACTATGCAAACTCTTCTTGGGCAGCTCCAGAGGAATGAAGTTAACCAGCAATGCTTGTCCCGGGAATACTTACAGCTGTGATTTGGGACATGCTTCTATGGCTTCGAGAAGTCAGGCTGGTTCCTGTTCAGAGGCGCAGAGGACGACGGAAAGGTAGGGGCAGGTGTCTCCAGAGCTGCTGAGCGCTGGGGGAGTAGTCTGCCAATTAAGGGTCGCAGGGCGGCTCACGGTTAATGTGTTCTCTTGTTGTGGACACAGCTGAGTTCATTTAGGCTGCTTGTTGTAGGTCGGTTGTATCGCCCTGTTTATTGGACAAGGCTGTGTGTGCATTTGTACGCTAATGTTTTAATTACTGCATTATGGTTGGCAGAACAGGGGATTTAAGGAGCCCTAGTTCCTGTCATTGGTGGATTTTCTTCCATGCTGCACGGTGTTTTTCCTGCGATGGAGAGCAAGAAGTGTGCCCAGAGGAGGTAGATGGTTTCCTCCTCTTCTGACTCTGAGGGGAGCCTGCCGGGGCTCAGAGTTCTAAGGAGCCCAGGGAACAGTCCCCTGCCAGTCCTGCGTATCTGACTGAGGCCAGGTCCAGTCCATGGCTGAGGTGGCAGTGACTAAGGCCTTGGCTGCCACGCCTAAGAAGAAGGAACAGAACGCAGCGTCTTCCGGAATAAAGGGAGAGATGCAGGACTCTTCCTCAGATTCAGAGCTGGAGGGTCCTAATACTTCAGCTGATGGGAAGTACATGTGGTCTAGATTTTGGATCATGTTAGACATGACCTGGGCTTTGAGGAGCCATCAGCCCAGACAGATGAAGAGGGTCTCTTCCCTCGGTTTGCTTTTGTCTCTTCTTCTTCATCAGAGGATAAAGAGGTGAATCAGTCTAGTATTCCTAGGTTCCTCCAAAAGATGCATGCCCATACTGAAGGGGAGGAGGTATTTCTGCCCAACATTAAGGTGGATTCTATTCTGGCGCCTTTGATTGGCAGAACGACGATCAACCCAGAGGACTGCTCTCCTGTGGACGGTGTGGATCGCAAGATTGATAGTGCTACCTAGAAGTCTTTTGCTGCCAGTTCTGTATCCATGAAGGCAGCTACTTATGCGGCATACACAGCGCAGTCTTTAGTAAAGGACTTTGAGCCTCTTTCTGTTGCCATCCAGGAGAATGTAGATGGCTCCGATTGGCTGCTGCAAATGGAACAGGAGGCAAATATATTAGCTGATGTTTCTTCAGATATTATTATTACATCTTCAGCAGTGGCTTCTGGTGCGTCCATCCTGGCATGCCGCCATTTGTGGATGCGGGACTGGAAGACAGATTGTGCAGAAAAAGCTTCCTTTCTGAAAATTCCTTTTGAAGGGAAGAAGTTGTTTGGAGACCAGTTGGATGCAACCATAACAAATTCTTTCAAAGATAGGAAGCACATTTCCCTATAAGGGGGCTGCCTCTAGATCCTATAGGTCTTGGAATAGGGACCGTAATGATTTTTCTAGGAAGGATGCTAATGGTTAGTCTTCCAGAAGACGGCGATTTCAGCCTCGGAAATCCTCCAATTCTCAGGACTCTGGTAAACAAACGGGTACAAGCAAGAATCATTCCTGACAAGTTCCTCCTTCTGGTGTGGGATGGCCCAGTTGGAGGGAGATTGTTGGACTTTGTCAGCGTTTGGCAGGAGTCCATCAGAGATCAATGGGTGCTCAGTCTATATCAGATCAGGCTATATGATCGAGTTCATTCAAACACCTCCGGATTCAGGAACTCTCCCTACATCTATTCCAAGGGATCCAGTAAAGAGAGAGGCTTTGTGGACCAGTATTGTCGCCCTTTTGCAAAAGAGGGCAATTATGGAGTTTCCGGCACTGGAAAGGGGCAAAGGAGTTTACTCTATTCTGTTCCTGGTGCAGAATGCAAACGGAGAGTACAGACCAGTAATGGACTTAAGAGGAGTGAACCGGTGGGTAAAGACAATCCATTTCAAAATGCTATCCTTGCAGCAAAATATTCCTTTGTTATCAAAAGAGGACTTTCTGGCCACCATTGATCTTCAGGATGCCTACCTTCACGTCCTCGTTTACAGAGGCCACCAGAGATTTCTGAGGTTCGCCGTGGGTCTGAAATCATCGCCAAGAGTCTTCACCAGAGTCTTAGCTCCTCTGGTGGGAGTTCTGCATCAGGAAGGCATGGCACTCCTGCCATATCTCAATGACTGCCTGGTATTCTCATCCTTCCTGGAACCCTCTTTGGCTCATGTCACAAGAACACTTTCGGTTCTGGAACATCATGGGTTTCTGGTATATCAGAAGAAGTCCCATGTGACACCTGTTCAGGACCAGACTTTCATTGGCGTGAGGTTTCTAACTAACACAGGAGTGGTTTCTCTGACAGAGAAGAAGATCAAAAAGATTCCCTCTCATTTGTCGGAATTGATGGGGTAGGCCAATCCCACTGCAGCAGACTGCATGGAGGTGCAGGGAGATCTTGCAGCGACCATTTTTCTGGTGCCTTGGGCCAGGTTCCATCTAAACAAGGTGGTGAGACACATTTTGGGCCATTGATCCGCAGCATCTCAGGATTTGTCTGTAAGGATTCCGATGACAACGGTGATAAGAGAGGAGCTTTCTTGGTGAATGGAGTCGGCACACATCAGGAAAGAGTTCAGCTTAATGCCCAAGCCAATGCTCATCTTGACAAACGATGCCAGCTTGACAGGTTGGGGGGCTTGGATTGGTGCACGGTCTTTGGTCAAGGGTGCAGCAGTTGAGGTCCTCCAACTGGAGGGAGCTGGAGGCGATTCATCTGGCTCTACTTGCATTTGCTCCCATGTTGACTGGCAAAGGTGTCCTGCTCCGGACAGACAACAACACAGCCAAGTCCCATCTGAACAAACGGGGGCACAAGATCTCCAGCATTGTCGAGGATCTCCAATCAGATCTTTCTTTGGGCACAGGACAACGTAAAGGAGCTGAGAGCAATTTACATTCAAGTGGACACTGTATGTCACAGCGGACAAATTGAGCTGGGAACTTCCTGCCTCTCAGGACTTTTGTCTGACCAAGCAGGACTTTCACAGGATTTGTCAGGAGTGGGTGACCCCAGGAGCAGATTTGTTTGCATCGGCTCAGAATATCCTTCTTCCCCTGTTCTGTTCAAGGGTGAGGTAGGAGGGGGCTTGGGCGGTGTCTTGTGCTTGGCCAAAGGGGATTCTTTATGCTTTTCCACCTTTTCCTCTTCTTCGGCGGTTCTTAATCAGGTTGAAGCGAGATGATTCAGTGGTGCTACTGGCAGCTCCGGCATGGCCTCGCTCTGCTTGGTACCATCTGATAATGTCAATGAGGATCAGCGAAGCGTTCCTTCTTCCAGTAGTTCCATCCCCCCTAGCATTTCCCTGCCTTCAGATCCAACCATTGAGAACCCTCCAGCTGATGGCTTGGAGGTTGAAAGGGCTGGGTTACAGGTAAAGGGGGTCTCTGAGAAGGTGGCTTCCTACATTCAGGCTTCTAGGAGCGCCTCCACTCTTTCTTCTTATTCGAGACACTGGGCCACTTTCAAGGAATGGTGTGGGGAACAACATTTACAACGCAACTTTTACAACGCACTACACTTACAACGCATTTTTTACAACGCAACATCCATTACAACGCATTCCATTACATAGCATGACACTACAACGCATTTTTAAAAACTACCTTTACAACGCATTCCATTACATCGCATACTACCTTTACAACGCATACCATTACAACGCATAATATTACACTACACTATCCAACACTTACCCTACTGTTGCACCCCCTGGAGTTAGAATAGTAATTTTTACCCCTATACTATCCAACACTTTCCCTAGTGTTGCACCCCCTGGAGTTAGAATAGTAATTTTTACCCCTATACTATCCAACACTTTCCCTACTGTTGCAGCCCCTGGAGTTAGAATAGTAATTTTTACCCCTATACTATCCAACACTTACCCTACTGTTGCACCCCCTGGAGTTAGAATAGTAATTGTTACCCCTATACTATCCAACACTTACCCTACTGTTGCACCCCCTGGAGTTAGAATAGTAATTTTTACCCCTATACTATCCAACACTTACCCTACTGTTGCACCCCCTGGAGTTAGAATAGTAATTTTTACCCCTATACTATCCAACACTTACCCTACTGTTGCACCCCCTGGAGTTAGAATAGTAATTTTTACCCCTATACTATCCAACACTTATCCTACTGTTGCACCCCCTGGAGTTAGAATAGTAATTTTTACCCCTATACTATCCAACACTTTCCCTACTGTTGCACCCCCTGGAGTTAGAATAGTAATTTTTACCCCTATACTATCCAACACTTACCCTACTGTTGCACCCCCTGTAGTTAGAAAAGTAATTTTTACCCCTATACTATCTAATACTTACCTTAAATGCAATTTAATATTATGTGTTGTAATGGTATGCGTTGTAAAGGTAGTATGCGATGTAATGGAATGCGTTGTAAAGGTAGTTTTTAAAAATGCGTTGTAGTGTCATGCTATGTAATGGAATGCGTTGTAATGGATGTTGCGTTGTAAAAAATGCATTGTAAGTGCATGCGTTGTAAAAGTGTGTGTTGTAACGACATACATCCAATGGTGTACGTCTAAGCATTTAGGCCCACAGTCAGTTGAACTGGTGAAGGTGCTAGATTTTCTGCAGGATGGTTTTGCTCTAGGGTTAAAGGTTTCCACTCTTAAGATTCAATGGGCAGTCATTAGGGCTTTACGGACATCTTGGGGTAATTTACAAGATGCAGATGGGCTTGTCCAGAGGCTTTTTAAGGGGTTTCCTAATCTCAAGCCTCCGTCTAGGCCGGTATGCCCATCTTGGGATCTCTCTGTAGTCCTGGGGGTGTTGCAGAAGTCTCCTTTCGAACCTCTTGAGAAGGTGGATTTTAGATTGCTTGCCTTGAAAACCTTCTTCCTGGTTGCCATTGCTTCATGGCGGAGGTTGGGGGAATTGGGTTCCTTATCAGTAAGGCTTCCTTTCTTTAGGGTATTCGAGGACCGGGTCAATTTACATCCTGGTCTTTTTTAATCCCGAGGGTAAGTTCAGTATTTCACAGGGAGCAGGAGGTTATTTTACCCTTGTTTCATCCTAATCCTTCCTCCCCGGAGGAGTTGAAGCTACACTCCTTGGGTTTCAAGGAGGCTATTCTACTTTATTTGGACAGAGTTTCTGATTTCAGGATGTCTTCTTCTTTGTTTGTGAGTTTCTGATTTCAGGATGTCTTCTTCTTTGTTTGTGAGTTTATGAACGGCTAGGAAGGGCTCTAAACCTTCTACCCAGACTCTGAGCAGGTGGATCAGGTCTCTGGGATGGGATTCAGGGTCCAGTTGGGGTGGAAGGTAGATCCACCAGAGCCATGTCCACTGCCTTGGCAGAGGCTCAGGGAGCATCTTCGGTTGAGATTTGTAGGGCTGCCACTCGGTCTACGCCTTCTACATTTGTACGGCGTTACAGAGTGACGCAGGATATTGGCCTGGAGGAGGTTTTGGGTCAAAAGTGGTGTCTTCCATGAAGTCATAGAAGGTTTGATTCCAGGATTAAATAAACCCAGCGGTGCATAAATGGTCAGTTGTCCTGGTCGACGTTATTGCTTGCTATGTCTCATTACGTAATTAATTAGGGGGGAAAACGTAATGAGGAAGTAATGCTTCAATTACTTACCGGTAATTGCATTTCTCTGAGTACATTTTGACCCTAATTAATTAACCCCTCCCTCCCGCCCTGTTGGGACCAGGCCAACTGTACTAAGTGGGGGTGTGCGTCAACTAAAACAGGAGGTTGCGGGGAGTTCAACTTTTTGGAAGGGAACTGGGTGTGTCTGTAAGGCGCAGCAGCCTCATTACGTAATTAATTAGGGTGAAAACATACTCGGAGTAATGCAATTGCCAGTAAGTAATTGAAGCATTTAGGGGTGTTTGCATCTCTCTAGAGGTCCCTGCTTGTGGACCTGCATTATGCAGGCCCCTCCAGGGCTGCAGCCCCCTCCCCGCTCCTGGCCACCTACAGAGACCTCTTTTATATCTGCAAAGGGCTGAGGGTGGGAGCTTTGCTTGGACAGTGGGCATCCCTCAGTCCCACTGTATGGGCAGCAGGGCAGGAGGCCTGATTGGAGGAGAAACCTGCAGAATGAGTCTTCTTCAGATGGGACCATAGAATGCCCCCCCCCCCACCCTAGGCTTTTGGGATTTCACACATCAGGTCTTCAAGGAGAACACATCTATCCGAGTAGCAGGCTTTGATTTCATTTCAGTATGGTAGAGCGCCTTGATTAGGCACCTTACAGATGTGTCGCCCTGGGGGCGTTTTTAAGAGTTCTAGAACAGATGTCTAATGCGAAGACTGGGGGCTCCTTGACTGAACTCTAGCCACAAAGTACAAAAATGAAACACCCAACATAGATGATAGAAAGAAGTTTTAACAAAGTCTATATGTACCCAGGACCAGCATTATAGCTCTGCTCTGACCTCACATTGCAGTAACCAATCCGAGCACAATGTCAAGTACAACTATGAACGCACAGCAGCACTGTCCTCTTCTTCGCAGCTCTGGTAGAAACGTGCATTGCTTGTTTTTATACTCGTTTTGTAATACTAAGATTGCCTGCTTGCTTATTCTAATGTACTTTACACATTGCTCAAAGTGTGCTTGTTTGCTTTAACGTGAACCAGTTTTCCTTGAGGTACATGCTTTGCCCTCAGCGCACTTTGCTTGTATCTTCGACCTTGAGGCTCCTGGTCCTCTGTTGCCTAGTCCTCTCTGGCGTGCTTTGCCCTCAGCGCATGTTGCTTGTATCTTCCACCTTGAGGATCCTGGTCCTCTGTTGCCTAGTCCTCTCTGGCGTGCTTTGCCCTCAGCGCGTGTTGCTTGTATCTTCCACCTTGAGGCTCCTGGTCCTCTGTTGCCTAGTCCTCTCTGGCGTGCTTTGCCCTCAGCGCGCGTTTCTTGTATCTTCCACCTTGAGACTCCTGGTCCTCTGTTGCCTAGTCCTCTCTGGCGAGCTTTGCCCTCAGCGCGCGTTGCTTGTATCTTCCACCTTGAAGCTCCTGGTCCTCTGTTGCCTAGTCCTCTCTGGCGTGCTTTGCCCTCAGTGTGTGTTGCTTGTATCTTCCACCTTGAGGCTCCTGGTCCTCTGTTGCCTGGTCCTCTCTGGCGTGCTTAGCCCTCAGCGCGCATTGCTTGTATCTTCCACCTTGAATCTCCTGGTCCTCTGTTGCCTAGTCCTTTCTGGCGTGCTTGGCCCTCAGCGCGTGTTGCTTGTATCTTCCACCTTGAAGCTCCTGGTCCTCTGTTGCCTAGTCCTCTCTGGCGTGCTTTGCCCTCAGCGCGTGTTGCTTGTATCTTCCACCTGGAGGCTCCTGGTCCTCTGTTGCCTAGTCCTCTCTGGCGTGCTTTGCCCTCAGCGCGTGTTGCTTGTATCTTCCACCTTGAGGCTCCTGGTCCTCTGTTGCCTAGTCCTCTCTGGCGTGCTTTGCCATCAGCGCACGTTGCTTGTATCTTCCACCTTGAAGCTCCTGGTCTTCTGTTGCCTAGTCCTCTCTGGCGTGCTTTGCCCTCAGCGCACGTTGCTTGTATCTTCCACCTTGAAGCTCCTGGTCTTCTGTTGCCTAGTCGTCTCTGGCGTGCTTTGCCCTCAGCGCGCGTTGCTTGTATCTTCCACCTTGAGGCTCCTGGTCCTCTGTTGCCTAGTCGTCTCTGGCATACTTTGCCCTCAGCGCGCGTTGCTTGTATCTTCCACCTTGAGGCTCCTGGTCCTCTGTTGCCTAGTCCTCTCTGGCGTGCTTTGCCCTCAGCGCGCGTTGCTTGTATCTTCCACCTTGAGGCTCCTGGTCTTCTGTTGCCTAGTCCTCTCTGGCGTGCTTTGCCCTCAGCGTGTGTTGCTTGTATCTTCCACCTTGAGGCTCCTGGTCCTCTGTTGCCTAGTCCTCTCTGGCGTGCTTAGCCCTCAGCGCGCGTTGCTTGTATCTTCCACCTTGAAGCTCCTGGTCCTCTGTTGCCTAGTCCTCTCTGGCGTGCTTTGCCCTCAGCGTGTGTTGCTTGTATCTTCCACCTTGAGGCTCCTGGTCCTCTGTTGCCTAGTCCTCTCTGGCGTGCTTTGCCCTCAGTGCGCGTTGCTTGTATCTTCCACCTTGAGGCTCCTGGTCTTCTGTTGCCTAGTCCTCTCTGGCGTGCTTCGCCCTCAGTGCGTGTTGCTTGTATCTTCCACCTTGAGGCTCCTGGTCCTCTGTTGCCTAGTCCTCTCTGGCGTGCTTTGCCCTCAGCGCGCGTTGCTTGTATCTTCCACCTTGAGGCTCCTGGTCCTCTGTTGCCTAGTCCTCTCTGGCGAGCTTTGCCCTCAGCGCGCGTTGCTTGTATCTTCCACCTTGAGGCTCCTGGTTGAATGTTGTCTAGTCCTCTCTGGCGTGCTTTGCCCTCAGCGTGCGTTGCTTGTATCTTCCACCTTGAAGCTCCTGGTCTTCTGTTGCCTAGTCCTCTCTGGCGTGCTTTGCCCTCAGCGAACGTTGGTTGTGTCTTCCACCTTGAGGCTCCTGGTCCTCTGTTGCCTAGTCCTCTCTGGCGTGCTTTGCCCTCAGCGCGCGTTGCTTGTATCTTCCACCTTGAGGCTCCTGGTCCTCTGTTGCCTAGTCCTCTCTGGTGTGCTTTGCCCTCAGCGCGCGTTGCTTGTATCTTCCACCTTGAGGCTCCTGGTCTTCTGTTGCCTAGTCCTCTCTGGCGTGCTTTGCCCTCAGCGTGTGTTCCTCTTATCTTCCACCTTGAGGCTCCTGGTCTTCTGTTGCCTAGTCCTCTCTGGCGTGCTTGGCCCTCAGCGCGCGTTGCTTGTATCTTCCACCTTGAGGCTCCTGGTCCTCTGTTGCCTAGTCCTCTCTGGCGTGCTTTGCCCTCAGCGCGTGTTGCTTGTATCTTCCACCTTGAGGCTCCTGGTCCTCTGTTGCCTAGTCCTCTCTGGCGTGCTTTGCCCTCAGCGCGCGTTGCTTGTATCTTCCACCTTGAGGCTCCTGGTCCTCTGTTGCCTAGTCCTCTCTGGCGTGCTTTGCCCTCAGTGCGTGTTTCTTGTATCTTCCACCTTGAGGCTCCTGGTCCTCTGTTGCCTAGTCCTCTCTGGTGTGCTTTGCCCTCAGCGCGCGTTGCTTGTATCTTCCACCTTGAGGCTCCTGGTCTTCTGTTGCCTAGTCCTCTCTGGCGTGCTTTGCCCTCAGCGTGTGTTCCTCTTATCTTCCACCTTGAGGCTCCTGGTCTTCTGTTGCCTAGTCCTCTCTGGCGTGCTTGGCCCTCAGCGCGCGTTGCTTGTATCTTCCACCTTGAGGCTCCTGGTCCTCTGTTGCCTAGTCCTCTCTGGCGTGCTTTGCCCTCAGCACGTGTTGCTTGTATCTTCCACCTTGAGGCTCCTGGTCCTCTGTTGCCTAGTCCTCTCTGGCGTGCTTTGCCCTCAGCGCGCGTTTCTTGTATCTTCCACCTTGAGACTCCTGGTCCTCTGTTGCCTAGTCCTCTCTGGCGAGCTTTGCCCTCAGCGCGCGTTGCTTGTATCTTCCACCTTGAGGCTCCTGGTTGTCTGTTGTCTAGTCCTCTCTGGCGTGCTTTGCCCTCAGCGCGCGTTGCTTGTATCTTCCACCTTGAGGCTCCTGGTCCTCCGTTGCTCAGTCCTCTCCCACGCGCCTGGTCCCATTTCTTCACCGCGGCACATGGTTTTGCTGCGTTCCTCCACACGCGCTTCGCTTGCCAGTAGTCGCTTGAGGGGAGCTCCTCGTCTTTCAACCGCTCGACTTGAAACATTGTGTCTGTTGCCTGGGCTCACAGCGGTCAAAGGGTTTAAGCACAGCTACTGTACAGCTTGTTCTTTTCCAACAGTGTGTTCAGTTTCCATTAATATTATAAGCTTTCTTGCATAGGATTCCATGCTTCATTTTACCTTAGCTAACATACATAAATGGAGAATAATGTACTAGAAATACTGTTTTATTTTTCATCAAGTAATTCAATTTTTTTCCTGTCGACTTTGAAGGCTGTGCGCCTTTGTTGAGTTTGCTGTTTAGCATTATGGAGGGAACAGATTAAAGTGGCCAAAGGACATTTCCCATGAATAAAACTCCCATGTACTCAGATCCCCCTGAGTCTGAATCCTGTGGGGAGGAGGACCAGGAAAGCTGGTGCGGGCAGAGTCTGCAAAGAGGGGCGGGTTACGGTAGGTCGGGTAATGACGTCAGTAGTGACTGCACTCCTGCTGTCAATCCAGGATGCATTAAGCCGTTCAATGGCTGCATCTTTCAGTGGATTAATGGATCATTTCCCCATGCTCAAGGAAGGAAGCAAGTTCTTTTCAAGATTCAAGACTCCTAGGTGAACCTAATAACATGACCTCAAAGAAAACAAACGCTGGGACGTCTTACAAAAGATACTAATCCCTTCTGTATTCCTGCCAAGAAGGGTAGGACAGTCAGATTCCGCGCAGATCCTTGTGTGAGGCACCAAGCAAATAAGCGTAACCTGCTGCCCCATATTTGCAAGGACAAGAAAAGTCTCTCTGCGTGGCTTTTCCTGTCACTGTAAATATGGCCCCTTTGCACGCAGCACTTTGCATGAAAGGGGCGTTCCATGGGTGTTGCTGTGGGTGTTCCCACGCAATATTCATGGAACTAGGCACATTTACAGATTTACGAGAAATTGTAAACCTGGAAATGTGTCTGAATGCTACGCCTGCCCAGGGGAGGCGTGCAGAGGCGCAAAGGGGAGAAATATATTCATTTCTCCTTGTTTTTTTCCCTCTTTCTTTGCATGCTGCATTCTGCAGCACACATAAAATGAGCAACTTACCTCTTATGATTGTTTATGTGCAGTAAGGTGTCCCTTCCTGCACATAAACAATCATTAAAAAAATGACATTTTACAAGTTCTATGTGTGTTAATGCAGCAGACATAGGAGTTGAAAAACGCTATTTCAGATTGTTTATGTGCAGGAAGGGGCACCATCCTGCAGATAAACAATCATCCTTGTGACGCAGGCTTCCGTGCACCATGGTGCGATGGTGCCTGTGTCGGCGCATGGCAGCTAATTGTGCAGCAGCGCAGGGGAGAGCAAAGGGATTCGTCATATCGTTGTAGCTATGGCGCACCGCTGTGCTTTGGAATTAATGCAGCACGCCGCTGCCAAATGGCTCGGGACACTGCGCTGGGTTAATTCTTTGTAAATAATGCCAACAATTTCTGGCCACTTCTCCATCTGGGAACTTTATGACACAGACAATGAGAATCCTGGGGATTCTGCAGACACCAGGTCCCAGGGGGCCATCCTTGATTCTTTAGAAGCCCCTTACTCTGACCCGATGTGAGAAATGCGCATGCGCGGGCGTCCGTGCATGCACATTTATGAGAAGAAGTTGCCGCTGAACCAGGAAGAGGGAGCCCCGGGACGTCGCACGGCAGGTAAGGCATTTTACTTACTTTAAAATACTTTAAATTATTTTAAAATGAGGGCGGGCGGGAGGCGGGTGGCGGGCAGCTCTGCTCCGCCGTGGCGTGTGCGTAGCGCTGGCTGCTACGCCTACTTCATGAACCGCGAAGCAGGCAGCACTACGTACACTCCGCGGGCTGAGCGGAGCACTACGCCCACCATAAGTTGCAATGGTAATAATCACTGCTTGGAGACCAGTCCATTAAGGATATATCTGCCTGTGTTCCAACGTATACTTCTTTGGGTGACACCCAACAAAATGTATGGAAGGTGTTCAGCCCGGGTGTTTCTGACAGAGCCGGTCAGTGCAGAGTTCGCTCTCCAGAACTCCGACTCCGGTGCTCCTGGCGTCCAACTTGCTACTGTGATAAAGGAGCCCACAATGCGGGCTTCGCAGCAGGGGAAGTTCAACCCCCTTTATTTCCACAGAGACAAGGGGGCATATCAACAACAACCGGCGATAATTATCTCTAAGAGCACTTAGCGCTAGGATAATTATCGCCGGCTAGCGTGAATTTTTATTGCTGAGATAGCGTGCTATTAGCAACGCTTATCTCAATAGCGATAAAAATCCTCATGCTAACAGGCTAACGTGAGATTATCGCTGGAAACACAGCGATAATCTCATGTTACCTTGTTGATAGGGACAGGCAAACTTAGCCATGATATCCACCTTACATAGGATATCATGGCTAAGTCAGAAAAATACCAGACGTAAAAAAGCAGCGTTAACCGTGGTTAGCGCTGCTTTTTTTGTCTCTAACAGGATTAGCGACATTCTTGATAATAGGAGAAATGTCGCTTAGCGACATTTCTTCTATTATTTTACTCTGGAACGCCCCCTTTGCATCTCATTAGAGATGCAAGGGGAAGCGTAGAGTAAAAGGGTGCTAACATGCAAATGTGCGTGTTAGCACCCTGTTGTTGATAGGGCGCTAGTTTTATCTCTGCTTTTTTGGCTTTTAAAGCCAAAAAAGCAGAGATAAAGCCCTTGTTGATATGCCCCAAGGTCCTTATAGAGGAAGATTTAGCCGGAGCAAATGACAACAAATAATGAATCTTATTTGAGACTCTCCTTCTGGTCCATAAAGCCATTAATCAGACGGGTGGCGGATATCTTAGGGCCCGCATTCGTTTTTATGCTCCCTCCAGATGCCTTCGTTCAGCCAAAGCCTTCGGCGCAGAACTCCTAAGAGCGGTGGCAGGTCCTTCTCGTCCTTAGGGTCGTCAGCTTGGAACCAGCTTTCCTCTGAGATTCAGAGCATCACAGATTTGTCTCAATTCAGGAAATGACTGAAGACATGGGTATTCAACCAAGGCTAAAGCGACTAGGCCTTCTAGGTGTGGGCTGGATACTCCGTGGAGAAGCGGGGCGCTTTATGAAGGCCCGTTCATTCATTCATTATCATCCAATTAATGGTAGGTCCTTAATGTTTAAACCTCTTTCCCCAAAGAAAGTTGTGTGTCAGACTCGCCGTCTTTCTTTCTTTCCAAGTGGACATTCATTACTCCAGATCAATGGGCATTACAGGCCACTCAGGGTTACAAGACTGAAATCCACTCTCACTCAGTGCAGTTCTCTCCGCCCTGCCCTATAGATTTCACTGCCCTGGAAATAAAACCCAAAACACAGAAAGTAAACAATGTATTGCAAAAGGAAGCAGTAGAACAAGTTCCTTTAGATTCACAAGGTTTTCTCAGCAACTTATTTTTGCTTCAGAAGTCTGACAAGGCCCATGTCTTGCAGTGATACACCTCAAATTGTTGAACAATTCTGTAGCACAGACACATGAAGATAGAAGGGGTGAACTGCATGAGAAATTCCTTACAGAAGGAAGAACGGTCGGCGAATGTGGATCTTAAAGATGTCCATTTTTCAGGCCCAATACTCTGTTCCCACAGATGGATTCTACAATTTTAATGAAAAAACAAAATGTTCTGTTTTCAGTCCCTTCCCCGTGGGCTGTCATCAGCCACCTGGTGTTTCACAAAACTCTTACAAGCTGTGGTAGGGTTTCCAAGGTCTCACAGGGTAAAAATTCTAATTTATCCGGACAAGATGTTGATAATTGCCAATTCCGAACTCGTATTGATACATCAAAAGATATTGATCCTGGTTCAATCTCATATAATTCAATTTCTGGGGTTCATAATAGATTCTGCCAAGGAATCTCTTGCTCTTGTACAGAAGATAAATCTGATAACTAAGGAGATACGCAGCCCCTTCATGAGAGACAAGTAGTTCTCTCAGGTCGT
This sequence comes from Triturus cristatus, assembly GCF_964204655.1. Classification (NCBI taxonomy): domain Eukaryota; kingdom Metazoa; phylum Chordata; class Amphibia; order Caudata; family Salamandridae; genus Triturus; species Triturus cristatus. The sequence goes on along the minus strand of NC_140589.1, from coordinate 14,306,711 downwards.
TCTCTCTACCGAGATTAGCCGGGATCTGCTCCATTATCAGACACTTCCACAGCAGCTCTGCAACGGCTTCCCTTAGTCATTCTTAGTGTCAAAGGAGGAGTTGGGGTGGTGGCTCTCCCAGATCGAAGCCTGGAATGGATGCTCTATTTTTGGCCGGGCCCCAGACATCATGTTAGAGTCCGACACCAGAAGAACAGGCTGTGGAGCTTCATGCTGAAGTAGTTATGGGAGGAAAGAGATCCCCTGAGGAGCCAAAATGGCATGTAAACTGCTTAAAACTGGTTCCTGCTTCTTTCACAGTAAAAGGTTTGGCCCCAAGCCAGGTAAACCTGTTTCACTCTGCTGAAGGTGGACAATATTTCAGGCTGTACGTTACATAAACAAGCCGGAGGCTTGATCCAAGGACATGACAAATTTGCTCTGAGAATTCTGGCACTTTAGTCTAGACAAAGGAATTACGCTTCAGATAGATTGTCTTCCTGGACTTTCCAAGTTGGTAACAGATTGGGGCTCCAGACTCTTTCAGGATAGAAGCGACTGATCGCTCGATACCCAGGTTTTCCAGAGAATTTAGCACCTGCGGGTCCAGCATCTGTTTGAATTAGAAGCTGTTTGGTTTTCCAGTTGGATAGTATTTCCCGAAGTGGAAGCGTTGGATGCATTCCTGCCGCAGTGTGGACATCGCTCGGGTTATGCTTTTCCCCAATGACGTGCAGGACTATCATGGCTGTCAGAAGGGACTGGGCTTCGCTTGTCTTAGTGGCCCCATGTAAGCCAGCTCAGGTGTCGGACCCTCAACTTCTAGAGCTCCAGATAGATCTTCAAGGACTACTACTGGTTTCTCCTCTTCACGTTTATGAGTGTCAGGTCTGTCCTCATGGCCTTTCCACAGTATAGCATCAGAATATAGTAGGGAGTGAGAAGAGACCGGACTCTTCAAAAACACCTCACCACAGAACAACCATTCTACATTGTAGGTTATAATAGGGGCTGGCCATTCTACTAAGACCTATTTCCAGGACAACAAGGATGTGCAATACGGTGTGGGGAAAACTGGCCTCAGCACTGAAAACTCTCTCTTGGGTGAAGAGTGTGTGTAGTAGGGTGCAGGAAGAAACTGACCTCTATGCAGAGACCTCTCTTAGATCACAGGTGTGCGTTGTAGGGTGTAGGGAGGTACTGGCCTCTCCACTAAGACCTCTGACTGGGATGACGGGTGCATGTAGTAAGGTGTGGGGAGGGACTGGCCCTTATCCTCAGACCTCTCACTGGGATGACGGTTGTGTGTAGTAGGGTGTGGAGTGGGACTGGCCCCTTTATTTTCAATCTCTCTCTTTGATGAAGAGTGTGTATACAAGGGTGTAGTAATAAACTGGCTTCTACTCAGATACCTCTCCCAGATCACAGGTGTGAGTAGTAGGGTGTAGGGAGGTACTGGCCTCTCCACTGAGACCTCTCACTGGGATGGTGGGTGCGTGTAGTAGGGTGTGGAAAAGGACTGGCCCCTATCCTTAGATCTCTCTCTTGGATGAAGAGTGTGTGCAGTAAGATGTAGGAAGACACTGGCCTCTATACCAAGACCTCTGTCAGATTGCAGGTGTGGGTAGTAGGGTGTGGGGAGGCGCAGCCTCTCTACTGAGATCTCTCACTGGGATGATGGGTGCGTGTAGTAGTGTGTGGGGAGGGACTGGCCCCTATCCTAAGTTCTGTCTCATGGATGATGGGTATGCGTAGTAGGGTGTTGGTCGGGATTGGCCTCTCTGCTGAGATATCTCTGTTGAAATACAGGTGTACAACTATGGCACGGAGGGAAATTAAGCTCTATAAAGAGAATTTTCTCTTGGAAGACAAGCATACAGACCAGGGTATAGAGAGACTGCCGGGTCAGCTCAAACATCTACCCAGAGTAACCCATGTGCAAAATCAGCTGTGGGGAGAGACTGCTCTCTCTGCTCATACCTCTCTTTGTGATATTGAATGTCATCAGTAGACTCTAAAATGGAGTATCCTCTCTGTTGACAATTGTGTCTTGCACAACCGATGTGCGTATTCAAATGTAAGGAAACACTCGCTTCTCTCAGACACCTCCTTATGGGGACAGGCATGTGCAGTACAATGTACCCAGACGGCGTACACAATCTGGGTTGAAATTTCTATCCAGAGTGACATGCATATATACTAGAACGTGCAAAGGACTGCCCCCTGTACCAGCAGACAGCAGTGCGTAGTACACTATGAGGATGTATGCGCCTCTGTGGAATCCTCTCCAGTTTAAAAATCTCTGTACTGCAGTGGGAAGAAGCGCTGATCTCGTATACACACATATACACGCAGAAGAACAGTTACAGTTCATGAAGGTGGAACTGCAACTTTAAGTCAACATTGCAAGACTATGATAATACTGCAATCTTTAAAAGCTCGTGAGGAAAGAAATGAGTAGTAACTTCAAACAACAAGAACTACATTAACAAACTACAACAACAACAACAACTGTAAAAGAAACGAAACAGTAAACTTAACTATTCAATAACATTTTTCCTCACTCCGGCACCAATACCTCTTCCCCTTTTGTTTCATTTTCCTACTGGATTTTGAAATAGGGAGATCTTCTTTTCCTTTCTTTCAGTCACCCTAACCTGCCAAATATTATCTGCTTTCATAGTCTTTTTTTCTGGCAGACTAGGTGGCAAAAGAGTCACCTAAAATCAAATAAAGCTTGCAAAAAGGAGTTCAGCCGGGATGTTTGAAGCAACCAGGAAGTTAGAAACATCCATTGCTGGAATCTAGACCTGCTGCTCACACAGACAGCAACCCTCCTTTTCTAAATAAAGCTCTTTTTAGCTCTTTCAGTAAGCAGATCATTCTGTCATCTAAAACAAGCAGACCTCCACAGAACAAGCTTCAAAGGTACAAATGTCACCGTAGGCAGTAACAGCAACATCAGTTGTGCAATTAAGTTTTTTCCTCACTTTCCACACAGTTACTGTTCCCTCTTTCTTCCAAAGTTAACAATTTTAGTTTTTCTCCTCCATATATTTGGTGGCTTTATACTTCTGTTTTTCAACACTTCTGCTTTCCATTTTCCACCTAAAAAAACAAGAAAACCGAAAAAAATGTAAAGTTACAAACTGATCAATAATTGGGGATACATCACTATATGCTCTAAAGGTTGTTTTTACATGTTCACCCACAATCACAGTTACATGTACTGTATCACCATTTTCATGTGACTTTCTGTTGAAGAATTCAACACCCTCGACCTGTGCATTATGTTCACAATGAAATTACAACAACACGCCATCAAACTTAGTTCCTTAACAATTTGTAAAGTAACTCATTCATCTTTACACACCTTTCCCAGCCTAGCAGTGTGCGCTGTGTTTTACTCTAGAAACAGCAATATCTCCACTCAGATATCTGATAGGGGCATAATATGTGTACCGTAAGGTTCATAAAAGGCCCTGTATTGGCATATTGCAGATTCTTTGTTTTATAATTTCAGGAACACTGCCTGTTTTACCTATAACAACATACAGATAGAACAGTTCATTTTTTAACACAACGTCCAATACTTGGTGATATTACTCCACCTTCAAAAGTCTACCTCTCAAAACCTGTATTAATAAACATGCACCGCTACAAACATATTTTGACTCGCTAAACCTTGTATAGAATCAATTTACCGACAGTAGTGCACATACTGGCACATCTCAACAAAGTTCATAAAGTATATTTCTAATTACATGAACTTAAGGCAGTTTCTTATATGCAGTTGAATACATCAGCCTCTCTCAGTTCCAAATTCAGTCACTTCTGCTCACCTCAACTCCAACAGGCTTCCTTCTCCTCCAGACCATCAAGAGCAATCTGCGCTATCCCTGGCTCTGCACCCAATCACACCACAAAATGTCTTCAATCATGCAATAAGAATGGTAGCTATTGGCTGAGCCTTGGCCCTTTATATTTACTTCCTCTCATACGATCTTGCGAGACTCTCGCTGGATGGTAAAACATCATGCATCAGTCCAAGTAATTATCCATGGGGCGGGGGCACGTGGACCCATTCCCTGGGACCCAGCCTGATTTTTAGGGAGAGGGGGCATGTGCCACCCCCGGCCGATATCAGACCCAGGGACCAGACAGTTGAAGATGGGTGCCTTGGTGCCCACCCAGGGCATCTACTAGACTCTTGTTGGGGGCCACGGGGAGAGCCCCTTGGCTCCCACAGCTCTCCGCATACAGCGCTAGCTCGCATTGCTCCTGCCGAAGGGAAAAGCTCCTAATACTGCTCACTATCGGCAAAAAAAATATTTTGATCTGTTTCCCTGCCCGCGTCAGTAAAGACTGAAGTGGGAATAGTAAATGCTTCCCTTCTGCAGTCCAATGCTTTCCCTACCGTTGCACAGACTGGAGTTGAAGTAGTAAATGTTACCCTTTGAGAGTTACAATGCTTTCCCTACTGTTGTACAGACCGGAGTGGAAAAGTGAATTTAACCCCCTTAAAGTCCAATGCATTCCCTACTGTTGCACAGACTGAAGCGGGAATAGTACATTTGACCCTTCCATAGTCCAGAGGTTTCCTTACTGTGGCTCCAACTAGATTGGGAATAGTAAATTTCACCTCTCCGAAATCCAATGCTTTCACTACTGTTGCACAGACTGGAGTGGGAATAGTAAGCCTTACCACCCAGACGTCCAACTCTTTACCTGCTGTTGAATGACTGGAGTGAGTTTAGTGCATATGTTTGTTCCCAGATTTTAATAATTGTTAATGTTGTTTAAATATAGCTAATATTATTATTTGTTTCATTTTATGATATTTTTGTATATACATGGATTTTTTATGTATAACTTTGTCTTTCAATGTTTTTATTAATTTATTTTTATATATATTTAATTTTGTAATATCTTTAATGTTTTGCATTTAATTTGTTAATATGTTTTAAGTGTTCTGTATTTATATATAAATATAAATATTTGTATACCTATATGCTTTTTATTCTAGTACAGTATATTGTAAAATGTTTTTAATAATATTGTTATATATAATACACACACACATATATTTTTATGTGTGTATGTTTATATACTTATAAATTGATATATGGTATTAAATGTTGTTTAAGAATATTTAATTTACATTATCTTATTGCTATATATTAAAATATTTAAGGTTTTCTATTTTAAACTATATATGTATATATTAGAAAACTATTTAAGTATGTTTTTTAACAATATTATTGTGAAAAAAAACTTTTTGTTTCGATATTTTTGCACTTACCTTTATAAGTGTAGCTAAACTATGGGCCCGATTCACAGAACTAACTTAAGACAAAATCCTAAACTTACTACCATTTTGGTATTCACAGAAGGCACTTACTCATTTTGGTATTCACAGAAGGAACTTACTCATTTCGGAATTCACAGAAGTTAGGAGTCCTAACCTTAGGACTCCTAAATGCCTTCTGTGAATACCGAAAGTCTTAAAATTAGGATTTTTCTCAGTTTAGTAGTAGTATATTTAGGACTCCTAACTTTAGGACTCCTAAATGCCTTCTGTGAATACCGAAAGTCTTAAAATTAGGCTTTTTCTCAATTTAGTAGTAGTAAAGTTAGGACTCCTAACTTTAGGACTCCTAAATGCCTTCTGTGAATACTGAAAGCCTTAAAATTAGGATTTTTCTCAGTTTAGTGGTAGTAAAGTTAGGAGTCCTAACTTTAGGACTCCTAAACTGCGAAAAATCCTAATTTGAAGACTTTCGGTATTCACAGAAGGCATTTAGGAGTCCTAAAGTTAGGACTCCTAACTTCTGTGAATACCGAAGTGAGTAAGTGTCTTCTGTGAATACCAAAATGAGTAAGTGCCTTCTGTGAATACCAAAATGGTAGTAAGTTTAGGATTTTGTCTTAAGTTAGTTCTGTGAATTGGGCCCTATATTTTTTGTAATCGACATTACTGACACAATATTTTTATATCACAATATTGTTGTGATCGATATTATGTCAGTGATCCCCGGGTTCTGGGTTCAAGAGATGCTGCTCCAGTCCTTCTTACCCAGGCAAGAGGGCAGCAGGAAGCAAGTCAGCACATCAAAGCAGCAGTCCAGCAGAGCGGCAGTCCTTGTAGCAGCACAGCAGTCCTTCTTCCTGGCAGGTTCAGAAGTGTACTGAAGTGGTGGTGTATAAGGTCCATCTTTCATATCCTGGGTCCCTGGTTCTAGTAGGTGGGACACATTTATAGACAATCGTTTGAAAATTCTCTGCATCCCTTGCCCTGGCTCCAAGCTGGCTGGAGCTACAAAGCAAGGTTGAAAGGCTGTTTGTGTGGAGACAGGACACAGCCTATTCAGGTGTAAATGAGGCTGTGTCCAGCTCCTCCCTCCCATCCTGTCAGTGATAGCCCATCCAGTCGCGCCTAAGCTGCATTGTGTGTGGCCATCTAGGAGGAATACACAAAGCTCAACTGCCAACTACACCCCGTCATGTGACAAGTGGCAGGCTGCAGGCACCAAACTAATAGGCAAGAAAATGCCAACTTTCTCACACAGTAGCTTGAGGACGTGTGGTGGAGACCGTAGGATGAGGACGACCCACTGACTTAAGTTTCGAGCGGATCTAAAGGATCGCTGATGACAACACAATGTGTATGAGAGAAAAAGAAAACAATACGTAAAATGATCATGGTCACTTACGTGCTCACATCAAACAACCACAACAAAACATTGCAAAGAAATATACACAGCAACAGAGAGGTTTGAGCCCATAAGACTGAAACTGATTATCCAGCAGTTCTTGGTCCAAAGGAGAAGCAGGGAGAGTGTGGGCAAAAGGATCTCTGGCACACAGGGAACCGCTTATCAGGTAGATTCACATTCTTTTATCCCGTCTTTTGCTGTTGGTGATATTACAACGCTTCCATCCCCTAGCCTTGGTCCATTGAAAAGGGGCCTTTATTGACACTAGACCCCCATACAGGCTCCTTATGGTGTTGAAATTCAGACCTGGGACATTTATACCTATGCTTACATAAAGGTTTATGTTTTAAAATTGGTGATAACTGTTCACAAGAATTGTCATGTCGTGTTTTATGTGATGTGGGTTGCCAAAAAGTATTACTGGAAGTGAAATCTGTTGCTTGTTTGTTCCTATGTCTATGACAGATACAACAACAAATCACTCATGACAAAAATAATGCAATGTACGGTGATCACGGTAATTGAGTTTCGTGATCACAATTGTAAAACATTATTGTTGTGAATTAACGTCTGTACTGGTCTTTTTTTGTTTCATATATAACTTTCTAAAAGTGACATTTTCAGAAATGCAATTTAGAATATGACTTCACCATGAGTTAGGATTTTAAATTGTGATTCCAGAGATACCAAACATAAACAAATTATCTCTTTCCATTTGGTGATTAAACGTATAAAATATAATAAGGCAAATTCAATGTTATTCTACGGTAGAGATGGGCCTTGCAGTCGTGAAAAACAAACTTGAGAGTTGTTCACTATCATTACATGTAAAAGGTAAAAGTACATGTCCTACTTTTTAAATACACTGCACCCCACCCCCTGGGCTGTCCAGGGCCTACCCTAAAGGTGATATATGTTTTTTTTATATAGCAGAAACTCGGCCTGAGGGTATTAGAGCACTTTACATGAGCCCCAGTTGCATGACAGACGGACACAATGCTCTTTAGGCATGGGGAGATTAAGTGATTTGCCCAGAATCACAGGATGCTTGAGCCTCCCGCCACGCTCAAACCTGGTTTTACACCTTCAAAGTCGGCCGATCTATCCATTAAGCCACATCCCAAAGGAGGGTTTGGGCTAGCATCAGCTTTATTTTGCCAGCTCGAAATGGCAGTTTAAACTGCACCCACAGGCTCTGCAATGGTAGGCCGAAGACATGTTTAAAGGGCTACTTAAGTGGGTGGCACAATAAGTGCTGCAGGCCCACTAGTAGCCTTTAATTTACAGGCCCTGAGTACATGTAGTACCAATTTACTAGGGACTTCTCAGTAAATTCAATATTCCACTTGGGTGTAGGCCAATATTACCAGATAGAGGAGATCGCACATTCACTGTAGCACTGCATGGAAGTGCTGAGCTGCTCAGAGTTCTAGGGCTAGCAAATATGAGGTCATAAAAATGGGGGGCGGCCACCCTAAAGGCTGACAGGTCTAACCCTGGTATTGTCCATCACAAGTACTGCAGTCTTTTTGAGAACTGCTGGTACTGTTGCTTTTATTGTTCGGCTCTTCTTCCGAGAAGGGTAGAAGCTGTCTATTATTAAAGTGGTAATAAAGTAGAGAAAAGTAATGGTAAGATATTGTAAAGCGAAGGCATTAGAGGTGGGTGGGAGGACTGCAGAGATGAGCTGTGAGTGGGCGAGACGGTGCAGAGCTCAGTGTGTGAGCAGAAGCAGGGGTGAAGAGTGGGGGTTGGGGGGTGTATGGCATCTGTGCTCTGCAGTCGAAGGAAGGGGGCATCCGGGAGGGAGGTCGGTGGGGCGATAGACAGAGAGGAAGAGGGGGAAGCTGAGAGCACAGGGATAGGCGGAGGGGAGATAGAAAGAAAGCTACAAGAAGTGGAAGACCATGAATTAAATATGAGAAAAGAGTTTGGAAAAGAAGTAAAAGAGAGAGGCAGGAGTGAGAAGGATAAGACAGAGACCGTGACAGGATGACAGCATGAGAGACGAAGAGGAAATGAAGATTAATCATAGAAGGGGATGTAGACCGATGGAGAGGAGGGAGAGACAGAGAGACAAGGAGGTGATAAATTGAGAGTGAGAAACCAAGATAGAGAGAGAGATTGAGGGGAAGAGAGAGAGGAGAGAGGGTCCAGAGAGAGAGTGAGAGAAGAGAGAGAAAGAGAGAGGAAGAGTAAGACAGAAAGAGAGAGACAGAAAGGGAGAGAATCATATGGAGAGAGAGAGTAAGAGGAGAGAGAAGAACAGAGAAACAGAAAGAGACAGATGGAGATAGAGACAGAGGAAGAGAGAGTAGAAAGAGAAAAAGAGAGGAAGAAAAAGAGGAGAGAGAGAAAGAGAAGGAGCGAGGCGGACAGACAGGTGTAGAGAAAGATGGGGAGAGAGAGAGGGAGAGAACAGAAAGAGGGAGGGCCTGATTCACAGAACTAACTTAAGACAAAATCCTAAACTTACTACCATTTTGGTATTCACAGAAGACACTTACTCACTTCGGTATTCACAGAAGTTAGGAGTCCTAAATTTAGAACTCCTAAATGCCTTCTGTGAATACCGAAAGTCTTAAAATTAGGATTTTTCTCAGCTTAGTAGTAGTATAGTTAGGACTCTTAACTGTAGGACTCCTAAATGCCTTCTGTGAATACCGAAAGTCTTAAAATTAGGATTTTTCTCAGTTTAGGAGTCCTAAAGTTAGGACTCCTAACTTTACTACTACTAAACTGAGAAAAATCCTAATTTTAAGGCTTTCGGTATTCACAGAAGGCATTTAGGAGTCCTAAAGTTAGGAGTCCTAACTTCACTACTACTAAATTGAGAAAAATCCTAATTTTAAGACTTTCGGTATTCACAGAAGGCACCTAGGAGTCCTAAAGTTAGGAGTCCTAAATATACTACTACTAAACTGAGAAAAATCCTAATTTTAAGACTTTCTGTATTCACAGAAGGCATTTAGGAGTCCTAAAGTTAGGAGTCCTAACTTCTGTGAATACCGAAATGAGTAAGTTCCTTCTGTGAATACCAAAATGAGTAAGTGCCTTCGGTGAATACCAAAATGGTAGTAAGTTTAGGATTTTGTCTTAAGTTAGTTCTGTGAATCGGGCCCGGAGAGAGGGAAGGAGAGAGACAGAGAGAAAAAGACAGACGCAGAGAGAGAGAGAGTAAGAGAGAGAGTGAGAGAGAGAGTGAGAGAGAGGGAGAGACAGAGAGAAAGAGAGAGGGGAGACAAAGAGAGAGAAATGCAGAGAGAGGGACAGAGGGAGCGAGAGAGAGAGAGATAAAGAGAGGCAGAGGAAAAGAGAGAGTGTCCTATAGACAAAGGGGGGGCATGGAACATAGAAGCAGAAAGAATAGGAGACTGCAATGGAAGACAATGGGAGTTAAGAGATAGAGAGAGAGGGGCAGGGGTTTAGGGAGTGTGCATGTCACCGTAAGCTTTAAAAGAGAGGTGTATGTAACAATGAGGGTCGTGATATAAGAGGCCTCTTATCTTGTACAAGGCTGTGGAGGGAGAGACAGTGAGTGAGAGGGTGGTGGGGGTTAAGGCAGAGGCTCCAAGGTAAGAATGACAGAGATAAGAAGACCAGAGAAAAGGGAAATAGATGACTAATTGAGTGATAAAGTGAGTGATCTAGAGAGATACACAGAGGGCTGCCCTCAATTGCAGCCCCTCACTCACACAGAGCTATAGAAAGGGCCTGACAGATGAGAGTGAAATCCACAGAGGAGGGACTATGTGAAAGAGAGGGAGTGACACTCCGTCCCTCACCCTGAGTGTAGGAAACTGGGTTTTTGTTGCAGTACCCCCCACATTTTGCCTGGTGTCTGGTGCAACTTTGACTGGAAGTGTGCTGGCTTCCTGCTAACCAGTTCCCTAGAACCCAGTTTTCGTTCCCAAAACTGTATGATATTTCCACGATTGGCACCCCTTTAGGATTCATGCAAGCCCCTAGTAAGTAATACTGCTAGTACCTAGGTCCTAGGAACTAAAGAGGGTCCCTAGGGCTGCAGCATGAATTTCTCTGCCCTAAGAGACCCCTCCCCAAGATTATGCAAACTACCATTGCAGGCTGCGTGTCTTGGTGCAGAGAAAACCAAAGAGTCGACATGGCAGTCACCTCTGTGTGCCACGCCAGCACAACACTGCATGTGGTATAGGTAACTCACCCCTACCGCAGGACTGACAGCCCTAAGGCAGGGTACGCTATACATGTGTGGGCATATCTGCCTGAGTGGAAGTGTCCCAGTGATATCTAAGTTTACCCTTAAATATTACCAGTGCACAGGGAAGCCAAGACAAGTACATGAGCTGGACGCTTGTGATTACGAGTCCCCAGCTACATGATGACTTCACTGTACCCCAAGGTTTTTGATACCAAACACCTCATCTTAATGAACCCCCAATGATTCCAGTGCTGGACTTATCAATAAATCCACACAGAAGACATCTTAGAGGTGCCACCTGAAAACCTATCGACTACTAGTGTGTTGACTGACTAGCCTTGACCATTCTGCCGCCCTAGACAGGTTTCTGACCTCCTAAGTGAGAGCCTTCGCTCTTGGAGGTCGGGAACAAAGCCTGCTCTGGGCGGAGGTGTTTACACCTCCTCCAAGCAGGGACTACCTTCCAGGGTGGGAATCTTCAAAGGCCATTGAAATGTGACCCAGGCCTTTCCAGCTAGTGGAAGATGCCAACACCACTGTTCGGTCCCCACTCCTGGCAGGAGGACAAGCGAGAACATTTGTTAGATTCGGAGGTGTGCCCATACCTAGCCAGCACCACCCCTAAGGTGGGTCAACTGATGTGGACCCCACTTTTTAGAATCCTCAATCTTGTGTTGGGGAGAATTAGCCCATTAAGGTCAGGGTTATGCCCACTTCCGACAGGAAGTGGTCATATAGAGTGTGCAGTCACCCTAAAGGTAGGTTACCCAATAGCTCATACCTGGTACTCTCCTTAAAACCCTTAATGAGTATTTGGGTTGCACCGTTTAACCCAGAACTTCAGATTTGATGGACCTAAAGACGAGACGAACGAAGAAGAGCTGCTGAACCCTAGAAGTTAGTGCCTGCTACTGAATTTGGGTGTGAACCACTGCCTGCCACTTCAAGACTTGACAATCGAGGTGAGCTGTCATGTCCTGCTGTTGTGTGGCCTCTTAGAACTCCAGAGGAATATCAGCCTTTGCAAACTGCCCAGGAACTCCCTTGGCGTAAAGGAATTATTCACCTGCAGACCGAAGGCATCGAAACCACTGAGTCCGGTCCACCGACTTGTAACTCCGTGGCTCAACCCGTGCAGGAACTGACCAGGAAGATGTACTAGTTCTCTGGAATGACCGATCTGTCTCCTCTCCGAGTGTGGAGACACTAGTACCGACCAGAGCAATGCAGTACCAACCCCCGGGGTACCAGATGCCTTGCACCCAAGACCAGAGCCCAGCAGCTGCTGAGGTACATCAAGATCCCTGGGACCCACTTTGAGAGTCACCTGGCAGTCTTAATTTGGCCCTTTCAGCTCTTGGACCCTGACTGCGAGGAGCACCTTTACGCACCAGGGCCGGCCAACCTACTTGCTCTACACCCCGCCCGCCCGGCTTGGGTAACGACAAACCGGCTGTGCTCCCTAGTCCCTAAGGCCCTTGCGACCCTTGCCCACATTTGGGAGCTCTTGGACTGTTGGTAGAAAATTGGACTTTGTCTTCCTCCTACTCCAAACCCGGAAGGTGAACCCCTGAAACTGTGCTCTGTGCTTTACCTACCTGCTTCTTTCTCCCGTAGGAATGTATGGTGAGTAATTGCGCACGACTTTGAACTATTTGCATAACTTTGAAAACTCATAAGAAACACAGTACTTACCTTTGAATATAGTTCTTGGTACAAAAGTATATATAAAAAAGAATTATTGTTTTTCTAAATAGGTCTCCGATTTATTCTTGGGTGTGTGTCTCGTTTATTGACTCCGTGTGTGTTCAACAAATGCATTAACACTACCCTCTGATAAGCCTAACTGCTCAGCACACTACCGCAAAAGAGAGTATTACTTACTTTTCCCTCTGTAAACCAAGGAGGCACTCACTGGACTCTCTGCACAGTGTACTTGGCTTTAGTGCACTATATAGCGAGCCAGCCTCCCACACAGAGTCACAGACTCAAGAGAGCTAGTTTTACAGATGAGGGACTGTGAGAGAAGGAGTCTGACAATCCTTCACTCACAGAGTCACAGAAAGGATCGACAAAACAGGGTGAGTTTCACAGATGAGGGACTACATGAGAGAGGGACTGAAATGGTCCCTTACTCGCTGAGTCTCAGAAAGGGACAGAAGATAGCGAGTTTCACAGATTAGGGACTGTGGGCCAGATGTAGGAAGCGAAATAGCGATCGCAAACGCAAAAACTCGCAGAATTTCTACGTTTGCGATCGCAAAAGAGCCCTTTGAAATGTAGAGAGCGAAAAAGCCTAGCTCAAAATAAGGAATCGCTAAAAAAAAGAGAAGCCAGTTAGCGATTCCTTATCTTGCGAATTTGACCTAACGACTTCCAAATTACGCCTCGCAATTTCCGAAATCGCAAAATAAAAAATCACAAACAAATGTAGGAAAAATTGCAAGTAGTGATTTTCCTGAAAATCGCTATTTGCAAGTCGCAAATTACCACCAACTCAAAGCAGGTGATAACCAGGTGCACTGCATATGAACAGCCCAACACAATGGCGGCCCTCTATGTCATTGCAAGGCGGATGCGGATGCAAGCAGCAGCCCAGAGGATGAGGAGGCGACAGGAACCATATACAGAGCGCGCATCAGCCTTTTCCAACTCACAGCAGAAGAAATAAATGACAGGTACAGGCTTCACCCCACTACCATCCTAGACCTAATACGTGACCTGCACCCAATCCTGGAGCAGCAGACACGCAGGGCGCACGCAATCCCACCACATGTGCAGGTCCTTTGTTCCCTGCACCTACTTGCTTCAGGTAGTTCCCAGGGGGTGATAGCTGTAGCTGGAGGTGTCTCACAAAGTTGCCTGTCACCCTTCTCCAACACCTTCCTGGATGCCATGCTTCAAAGAATGCACCATTATATCCGGTTTCCCACAACGCAAATGGAACGGCATAAGACCAAGATGGATTTCTATCAGATGTCTCAATTCCCACATGTCATTGGGTGCATTGATGGGACATATATTGCAATCTGTCCCCCCTCTGCTACCGAGTACACATATCGGAACAGGAAATCATGTCATTCAATCAACGTTCAGGTCATTTATGATGCGTCTCACATCATCACCGATATAGTAGCGAAATTCCCAGGGAGCACGCATGACTCCTACATCTTCAGGCACAGTGGAATCTACACACGTCTGGCTGAGGGTGAATTTGAAGAAGGATACCTGCTAGGTAAATGCATGTTGTGAGCAGTTGGCCTGGTATATGCTGTCCACTAGTTCTAGTGGGCACCTTGCACCAGTCCAAACGACCCTCCCAGAAATAGAATTGGCCCTCAACACCCTATCAGTAGGGAAAGCCCCGGGGCTCGACAGGATCCCCGGTGACCTGTACAGAAGCGATCCCAAAATTTGGGCCCCTTATATTTGTGTATACTTTAACGCCATTCTGCAGGGCCTTAGAATTTCGGATACCTGGTTGGGAGCAGAAATTATACCGATTTATAAAAAATCTTCCCCTTTGGATCCAGCCAATTACCGCCCCATAAGTTTGATTGATGTCCTACAGAAGCTGTTTGTCCGAGTCCTCTTAACCAGACTGCAGACCTGGATGGAGGATCACCAAATCCTAACCTCCCTCCAGGCGGGGTTTCGTGCAAAGGTTTCTACCATTGACCAATTGTTTAGATTACAGTTGATCTATTGGAAGTCAGTCAGCATGGGTGCAGGCAATCTTTATCTGATTTTTGTGGACCTTCGGTCCGCATTTGATATGGTTCAAAGGGAAAAATTATGGGTTCTTTTATTAGAGATGGGTGTTCCCCCCTACCTTTGCCATTTATTCAAACGTCTCCACGCAGGCACTTATGCAAGGGTGAGATATGGGAGATGCGGGGAAATTTCAGGGCCATTTCCGGTTGAAAAGGGTGTGAGGCAGGGCTGCGTCCTGGCCCCCACTCTTTTCTCCCTTTTTATCAATAGGTTGATTGAGCATCTCTTGTGCACCGATAATCTGGATTCCCCTATCCTGGCGGGGCGTAAGGTACCAGCCCTAATGTTCGCGGATGACACGCTCCTGTTGTCTAAATCTTACATGGGCATCCAGCGTACATTAGAGGCCTTTTGCTCTTTCTGAAAAAAAAGGGATTTGGAGCTGAACCTATCTAAAACAAAATTTATGGTTTTCGGCTCTAATTCATTCAACTGTCCCCACCCTAAGATGGGAGATGTAGAGCTGGATAGGGTCTCCACTTTTGATTATTTGGGGGTGACCCTCAATGACAAAATGAAATGGGGGTCCCATTTGGCGAAAGCAAATATGAAGCTAGCACAATCAGTGGGGGGTATCCTGAAGGTGTTTAATAACACCTCTTTTAAACCTCTGGGCCCCCCATGGAAATCTACAAATCCCAAGCTAGAGGGGGTGCGCTTTATGGCGCCGAACTCTGGGGATATTGCATTCCCGCTTCCCTATCCTCAATTGTGAATTCTTTTATTAGGAGACTGCTGAAACTACCTGTAAGTACCCCCTTAATTCCCTTGAGATGGGATTTAGGCTTAGTTCCCATAGAAGAGATTGCCCTGAATCGCCCTCTCCAGTTCTGGAGACGACTTTGGTCAACGCCCGAGCTGGCAAGCTATAGGTATGATCTTGGCGATATACTGTCAAGGGGAAAATTGGATAAAATTCCTTGGTTAACCTATGTAAAGAACCTCTGTTACTCCATAGGGATGGGGAACCTATGGTCCGCTCCGGAAGAGACAAGCTGTGCTCTTTCTAAGAAATCATTGCGGGAGGTTTTGAAATCGTATCGGAAGGAAATGCTACTGCACTCCTCTCTGGGCAGGCTTACCGACTCCTTCCTGGATATTAAGATTAGTCCCCAGTTCGAAGTTTTTTTGGATGCCATCCAACCACCTCTGGCAAAGAAACTTTACATCCAGTTCAGACACGGCTCGTTACCGCTGAGGGATTATGTTCATAGATGGTCTAATGTTTCGGACCCCTTAAACACGTGTCCTGTATGTACTGATACTTGTGAAACAGAGCTGGTAAGGAGGGACAATCTTGTTTCTATGGTCATGAGACCTCTCCCTAACAATAGGGAAGTTTCTGCCACCATGGGACTCTAGTCCCAGTTTTTTTCTAGCTCTATGAAGCTCTAGGGACTCCCTTTCTAGGGCTATCTGCTCTCTTCTGATCCTAAGCTGAGCTTCCTCATACTTGAGCTGTCTCTCTTTCCTCTCATGAGAGGATTCCCTCCTATGAGAGGAAATAGAGGTCCCTATGGAGGTGTCAGAATGGTTAGACTCCTGAGAATGAGATCTGGACCTTCTGGGCACACTCTCAACTCTTCCTGGTGGAGTAAAGAGAGGACCATCATGGCCATCTTCCTCATCTTCAGGAGGAGTTGCATCTTCCAGGTTAGGATTATTGTCATCCTCCTGACCAGCTCCAGAGGTCAGGTCAGGGGTGTCTGAACCCAAGGCCCTTCCTCATCAGCTGCCCCACCCACCCTACCTACCCCATCAGATCCTGAGGTCTTTCTGAGATCATCTAGGAGGAGTACCTCTATGAGGCGTTGGGTGTTTGCACTCTTGCCTGTCTACAACTTCCTAGTACTACACAATGCTCTCAATTCCAAGAATGGGAGTTTGTCATACTTGGAGGCTAGAAGCCCACTGCTTCTGGCAGGGACCCACTGGTTCCTGGCCTTTAAGACATCACTAGTGAGGTGTGGTGCATGCACTACCTACTCTAGTGTGGACTACTAAATTCTCTTGAGTTGTAGAAAGGGTGTGCTAAGCCCTTGACACACAACACTAAGTTCAGTAGAACTTACTGTAGTTTCACCTTGTATTATATGTACCTCAGGTACCTTTAGTGGTTTTCAGTTAGTCAATCACTTGAGATTATCTGGTAAAACAATGGCAAGCTTGAATCCCAACCGCTGCACACCAATGTGAGAAGTTGGCCTGGTATATGCTGTCCACTAGTTATAGTGGGCACCTTGCACCAGTCCAAACAACCCCTTATTGATGATAGGTTAAAGAAAACCTTATTTGAAAGCTATCCTAGTGGTAGCTATGGAGAGCAGCCTTCAGGCTAAGTCTTGAAGGAATGTAAAAAAGCTTCTTTTACCAGTCTATAATCTCTTGAATGACCAAATGAAAGGACAACCACACCAGGTCTGTATATAAAATATATGTATTTATTCCTAAACATACCCTACTAGTCTCTTTATGAGGCTAGAGGTAAAAGCACATATGTTACACTTCAAATATTACAGTAAATTAGCAAAATACACATTAGGCCCTAGGGGCGAACCAAACCGTATACTTAGAAAATGTTATAAGAACCACGACTTCACTAGACACAAGGCCTAGGGCCTGTAGACTCGCTGGGACCCCAAGGAACCACCCAAGGTAGTGACACAGGGAACCCACAGGGGACGTGTGCAGTGTGAGAACACAGCCGCGAGCTCCCGTTAGCTTCTATGGGGAAAGTCGTGGTTAGAATTTTAAAGTTTAAGCACACTTAGGAGTGGACTAGGAATAAACCCTTTTGGACTTAGATGGTTCTAGGGCTAGCACCCACGGGAGCACCGGAGTACTCGTGTTACCTCACCCAGGGAAGCCGGGTGCATAGGTGTCAATTGGTGTCGGGTCGCGTTGTTGTTTTCAATGGCAGGAGACGGAAAAGTGCTAATGCCGGGAAGAGAAGTGCCCAAAGAGATCCAAGCCTGGATCAAAGATGTGAAGAACCTGAGAGCAGAGGGGACAGAGTCTGAGTCACTTGCCAGTGACCAGGGGCACTATAGACGAATGCCCACCGATGTCGGGTGCTTCAGGTGCGAAGAGGGGAAGCTTGACTCTTTAACCACGAGGACCAGGAGGCATCGAGGACAACCAGGAGCTGGATTTGAGCTGTCCCACGAAGGATGTCGAGTGCTGCAGCGTTGTTGCCCAGATTGGACACAACAAGCCTTGACAAAAGCAACCCACGCAGGAAGAGGAGAAATGCTTCGATGTGGACCAGCAAGGTCCTCGGGACTCTCCAAGCAATGGAGAGTTGGGGCACGTCTGGTGCAACCAGGAAAGCCCAATTAAAGGGAGAGTTGCCTTCGCAGGGACCCACCAGTCAATGGACCAGTGATCTCGAAGGAGCCTCGAGCGAAAACACAAAGAGCGGTCTCACGGAACACTCGTGAAGTGTAGGCCAGCAATCTTCAGTGGAAAAGGTGCTCCGGGTCTGGGCTACATGTAACCCAATGCACAGCCTCAAGGGATGTCGAGAAGCTGATGCACTTGCAAATGTGCACGGTGTCCAGGGGTTCCGGTTCCACGGCACCCACGAGGGCTACGGGTCTCAGCTTTGCTGGGGGCTCGGGTCAGCCTCTGGGAAGGCTGGAAACCCACCTCCTGTGTTGCAAATTCTTCGGCGTCCAGCGGGAACTTCGGAAATGCAGACCGGACAGATGCATCTTTGGTGCCTGCCAAGCAGGGGAGTAACTCCTTTACTCCAAGGGATATTCTTCAGTCATCTAGTCGTGTGGATCATCGAAGTTCCAGGATTTCTGTATCAGAGTTTCATCCAGGTGTAATCTAAAGTCCTGTAGCCAGGGGTTCCTTTCTTATACCCAAGGAAGGCGTTGGACATACTCTGGGGACCCACCTATGGGAGGGTCAGGAAAGAAGGGTGCCTACACCCATTTCCTTTGTCCAATTTCGTGCCAGAGCAGGGGCTGGTAGCCCCTGCAACCGCTTTGAACTGGACTATGTACAGGGACACCAAATGTGCCCCCAGTGCAGACTTCAAAGCACTCCTGGAGTGCTCCCACCCAGCCCGTATCCCCTAAGGCCTGTCTGGGAGGTGGTAACAACTCCCTGTGACAGGAAACCTATTGTCCAGGCCTCCCCTGCCGGAGTTTCGGTCAACAGTAGGAGGCTAGACCAGTGTCTGTGGCTGGCAGCATCCATTTTGTGATGACAGGCTCTGTTAGCTGGTACCGGGTATACCGGTGCTGTCATGTCTCTCCCTCTAGAAGGGTGGGATCATACTCCCACACCAGTTACTGGTGTGGGGGTATGATTCAAAGGTGTTTGACACCAAACACAACATGTTTCCATGCAGCCAGTCCAAAGTTAGCATTTACTGTTTATTATAATGCACTTAAGAGTATATGGTCAGGCTGCATCACAGACAACCCCTGAGAAGAGATTCCAAAGGCTGCAAAGGGGCTCTGCTCATGCATGGGCACCCTCTCACACAAAACCAAGCACCCTGCCTTCAGGGTTGATAAGGCCTGCCATAGGGGTAACTGATAGGTTTATATGTTCAGTGATAGGGTGAGATATAGTGAACCTATATCTCAGTAAGGGGTGCAGGCACCACCTTACCCAGGCTGCTGTAGCAGACCTGTGGTGTCATTTTGGAGTGCTTCTCAGGGGTGGCATAATACATGCTGCTGCCCCTGGTAGGCCTCTGGGGTACCTATGCCCTGGGTACATAGTATACCATATACTAGGGACTTATAAGGGCACCCCAGAATCCAATCTGTGGTGTACCTAAGGTACATGGAATCAATTTAGAAAGGAAGCAGCTAGGCTGGGGTCCTGAATAGCAGGGCCACAGCCAGACTAACTTTGAAAAACAGTGAAACATCAGCAAAAAGTGGGGGTAACCATAAGAAGCAGATCCTACTCTCCTACACATGACACACTCTGATGTATACCTTGGATGTATCTGTAGTTGCCTGTGATTGATGTTTCATCCTTCCACACTTAGGTGACAGCGCATATGCGGTACGTGCATTCATACTCACCCCATTCCTCAACCCATCTACCACGAGTTAGAGGAGATATAATGCTGCCCATAAGTCTACACGGAATGTGGTGGAGCGGATATTTGGATTCCTGAAGAGCAGGTTCCGCTGCCTCCACGAAAGTGGAGGTGCACTGCGGTAATGCCACGAGATATGCTGCAAAATCATTGCTACCTGTGCCATGCGACACAACCTGGCCACAAACAAGTTGAAACCACTGATTCAGACTCAGAGGATGAGGAATGCCCACGGCCACCGCACAATGCAGCAGGTGTTGTAGGAGCCGCCGATGGGAGACACAGACGTGCTGAGATCACACACAACTATTTCTAAGTAAGTAATGACACAAAGCGATTAATGATAATTGTTTAATGGTGTTTTATTGTCCTTACATCAGGCAATATGAATGCACACCGCCTCACCATATTGGACTCCGTGTGCCTTGAGTAGCCCAGCGTGGCATTACCACACTGCATGCACACTGACATCCACTCTCACTGGGTCACATGGGTTACCTCACCCATCAGCGACGGTCAGCAGCAGCATGGACTCATTTCCTGCAGCCACGCACAGCAGTGCTTCGCTCAGTGTGCACACTTTCCTCCCTTGAGGACTGTTCTGCTGCTGGCCCTTGCCTTGCACTACGCTGTCTGGGCTCAGCAACGGGTGGAGTTATGCCGCTACGGCTGGTGACCTCCTCACTGTCTTCGCCATCCCCAGACCCTGTGGCAGCTATGTTGGCTGTCTGGAGCAGTTCAACCGCAGTGGTGACCTGCACCAACCCCCTAGTAACATCCTGGCTGCAGTGGGCCATTTCCAACTGCATGGCCACTATGTGTCTGCTCAGGACAGATGTGGCATTGCATAGGCGGTTGATCACCTTTGTGTATCCCTTCATGCGCAGTTTTTCCCTGCGCCTTGTGCCAATTGCTGCACAACTGCCTTACTGCCTCAGTCATGTCCCGCATACACTCTGCATTGGCCCTATGACCCTCAGCAACAGTGATGTTCTGTCCAGTGATGCCCTCCTTGATGTCCCTCATGTTCTTGTTCATGGACACCACCTGACATTGCATTAAATGCATTGTCTTCCTTTGCAGCCACTGTACCTTCACCATGGTGCCCTCAAGACTTGCGAAGACACTGGATTCATCACCCTGCTCGGACGGATTGCGTGCCCTTGGTCTGTGTCGGAGACCACTGGTGTGGCTACGCTGCATGGGTGACTGTGTTTCAGGAGACTGTGCTGGCTCTTCGGGCATGGTCTGTAGAGCTCCTGTGCTCTCCTCCTCTTCCCCCTCCATCTTCTGTAGGCTTCCCACTGTGTACCTCCTAGGTCTGGGTGGTGGTGGTGGTGTGACATCTGTGGGTGTCTGGTACGCTTCCTCCTGAATATGGTGATGCCCAGGTGCCTCATGTGTCTGGGGCGCAGGTTCGCCTGTGGATGCAGAATGTCCATTTACTGACTTGCCTTGCAGCATTTGTGTTACATTAAATTACATGAGTTGCTATTCACTCTAATATTCTTCCGCTTGGTTATTGACTGATGTGAGGCCCCTGCAATTGTGTTCAGTAATCTCACTGATATGCTATATGGGTTTTGGGACTACATCTCCCATAATGCATTGCTGGTTGTTTTCAAAATATGGACTGGAGTGGAATTCTGACTTGCTCATGGGGGATTGGGGTTTGGGGATTGGGGGTTCAGGCCATGCTGTGCATGCATCTTACCTTGTCTGGTGTTGTCTCGGGCTGAGCTGTCCACGTCTCCTATGCCACTGATGGTCTCAGGCTGGAGGGTGGACTCCACCAAATCATCCAGGGGTGTGGTTGCAGGCGCTGTGGATGGTTGGCCACCTGTCTTCTTTGCTTGTTTCAGCCTGTCTGCTACCCTCTCCTTCGCCCTGGAGCGGAGGTCGTACCAGCGCTTCTTCAGCTCGTCGATGGAGCGCTGGGTGACACCAATGGCAGTGATCTTGCCCTGTATTTCCAGCCGCATCTTTCTCTTCTGGGATTCAGGGACATGCAGGGATTTCTTTCCAAATAACTGGTCATGTGTCTTCACCACCTCTTCAATTAGGACCGCCAACTCCTTCCCACTAAATTTCTGCTTCCTTTTCCTCTCTGCAGGCTCCTTTCCCTTCTCCTGTGTGTCCATCCTGTAAGTTGGTGTCTGTCTGGAAACTGCTGTGCAGCTCCTGGGTGTGTGCTCCTGCGCTCTGCCTCTCCCACAGCCTCAGGCACTGAGAAACAGCATGGGTGTGGCCACTTCCTGCGTGTGATGTCATCAGGGTGTACCTGAATGGCAGATTAGCAAATTTGCAATTTTTTAAAATTGTGATTTCGCTAATTCGCGGTGTGATACCGATTCGGTATGTGGGTTTGCGAGTTTTATTGAATCACAATTCTTTTGCGAATTTTTTATATACATGCGGTTTGCGAGTTCTCAATAGCGATTTGGTAAAAATCGCTATTAAGAACTCGCAAATATCTTTTTACCTACATCTGCCCCAATATGAGGTGCGAGTGGGAGTCTGACAAGGCCTCACTTAGAACAGAGCTAGTTTAAAAAACCACTGTGTGAGTGAGGGAGCGTGACAATCCCTCACTCACAGAGCTAGGTTCACAGATGAGGGACTATGTGAGAGAGGGAGTTTGACAATCCCTCACTCAGAACAGAGCCAGTTTCACAGATGAGGTACTATGTGATAGAGGGACTATAACGGTTGCTTACTCACTGAGCCACCACCACTGCTAATGCCCAATGTCTTCTATACCTCTCTCTCTCTAACTCTCACACCGTTCTCTCTACTGCTCACCCCTTTACCTCAATCCTCTCAAACTCACCACTCAGGAGGGCTTGAAGATAAGTAATATATTTAAAGTTGTGTTGAACAGGGGTCACAAAATATGTAATGCCCAAAAATCCTCTCACTGACTCTCCCCTTTCCTCCCTCACACTCCCTTCAGACCCACCTCACACCAGCCTACCCCTACCCCTGCACCCCCAACTTCCCAGTGCACACTCAGGGAGGGAGCAAGAGAATCAGGGTCCTTTGGGACATGATGACCTGCGGTCCATGGAAAGAACTTATAGAGCTCTGGGTCGCCCTACCATCAGGGCGGATTAGTCGTAGTAACTACTGGTGTGAAAGAAAAGAGAACAAGCTCAAATAAGAATGTGTTTATTGATTTCTTAAAAGAAGTACACTCAAAGTCTGGCGCACCACACCGATAGCAGCACCAACAGATGCAAAGAAATTTTCACCAGTGGGAAAGATTCCTCCTCACCAGTGCTTAATTTGTAAAATATGAAGTGCAGGTGCTGAAATGTTTGTCGGAGGCCACACCTACTTTTCTCTGGCTCCACCCACTTCCTACACTGCTTCTGCCCACTTACTCTATTAGCTGGAGGGTTCACCCACATCTTCAAGTGGCACTGCTAAAACTACTACTACTATGGCTTGGCTAGTCGACTGGCGCTGGCGGGGAAGTTGTTGCGAACGGGGCCGGGCGATGTATGACTCGGTGTGGTGCGGCCGGCCTGTGAGGGTATGCTGGGGCGCACATGGCAAATGCGCAGTGTAAAAAAAAAAATGAAACTGCGAACGCTCGGCTCACGCTGACCACTGCACACAGCCCCAACCCTAGAAAGAAGAAACAAAACCCTACCCAAACCAGTGTCCCTCCCGTCCCACCGGGCCGGCAACACACTAACTAAAGGCTGCGGCCCGCGACCGCCAAATTGAGAAGAAGATAGTTGAGAACCATGACCATCAGCACCAGAACGACTCATGAGATTCAGTCAGCGTGAATCTCCATTCTCATTGCTCTTGGCAATGGCATCATGATTGATTGATTATGGGGTGGTGCGGTGGGGGGGCGCGCGCACTGGGCAGCATTGGCGGCTACAACTACGTCGCGGCCCGCCACAGTTAACTGTTATAAAAATAAAATAAAAAAAAGAAACAACAAAGTTCTTCGGGCCAGCCCCCGGGACACACACACTCACTGACTGCCCCTGCCTTAGGCTGCCTGCGCTGCAGCCAGCTGCTTTATTAACTGATTGGGGGACGGCCAGTGCCACGGCGGGGCCTAGTGCCAGTCAGGTGGAGTGCCATCTTGCAGTTGCCTGCCTCACCTGGGATCTTGGACGCCGGGCGGGGCCGGTACCCAGTACTACTCTGGTAACCAGTTGTTACTGCTCTGCTGCCACTGCCAGTCCACCAACGTGATGTCGTCGTCGGGTCACGCTGGCTGGCACACACTCAGTGAGAGGCAGGTGAAAGGCCGGGGCCCGTTATCCATACCACGATGACTCATGGGGTGTGGGTATGCTGGGGCGTGGCAAATGCGCAATCTGGAATCTGCGCAGTTTGCCTCCTGCCACACATAGCTCCATCCCCAAAATCCAGCCCAATTCCACCCACCGGGTGGGAACACTGGCAGTGTCACTGGCCTCGAGCCCGAGCAGACGGAGCATAAACAAGAAAGCTTGAGGGCAGACACAAGAGTAAAACCTTCACGTTTGAAACGTTCACCTGCATTGGATAGAAGCCAGGCAGGGAAACTGCTGAAGAAAGTTGAACACAAAAGCGTTATCTAGCACCAGGTGCTGCTACCTACACATTCGAGTCCGGATTTCTACGCTGATTTTTGCTCTGCGGGTTTGGCTCGGCCTTGGGCACGCAGAGCCGAGCCGGGCCCGTGGCTCGGCTCGTCCCATGAATTCTCTGGCATGTCCCGCTCAATTACCCGAGAGCAGAGCAGAGTAAAATCCAAAAGTGTGCAGTTAAACCCAGCAGTGCTCTGTATAGCGCTGCAGGACACGGACTCATTCACTGACTCTCCCTTGCTTGGATGCAAGTGATTTATTTATTATCTCAGAATATAAGACTGAGTGTGTGCGTAGCAGAGATATCCCAGTTTTTATCATTGGAAATTACCAATGCAATTACAACACCAATAAATAATAATAACTGCTGTGACAGTGACACACGGTGGAATCAAATATTTTCACCCTGCTTGTAAGTTGTACTACCCTAAACAGTTGTGCTGTGTTGTTGTACCGCGCATGATGCTTCCCGCCTGGCCCCCTCCCAGACGTTTTCTACATTTTCCCGCGGCACCCCAGAAGAACACTGCTCTAGCTAGCACACCGTCCCAGGAGAGGCAGTACTGTAGCAGGCACTCTGCCAGTGATGTCACTCAGTACCCTCTTCCTGGCACTACTTCACAGTAAACCCCCCACACACACACACACACGCGCGTGCCGCCCCCAGCAATGCGCGAGGATCCGGAGTCCATTCTGTTTGTTTCACTTTCACGTTCAACTCAAGGAGCTCAGCACACTGTCTTTAAGTTTTCCCGAGTCATGATGACTCATGATGAGGATGACCATAGCAGGGCTGCTTTCCAAGTCGGACCCTTCCTGGCAGTTTGTGTAGTCAGTCAGTGTTACTGTTACGTTGCTTCAAGTTAAATGACAAAAGCAACCGGAACAGTAACACTGTACAGGGCAGCGCTATCAAAATCAATGAAGTGCTGCATTGCGTGTGGACCCGGCCCTGATAATTAAGTGCCGGTGCTAAGCACCGGAAAGCATCGGCACAAATTAAGCACTGCTCCTCACTAGCGGCCACCTCGAACTCGGTCAATTCCTCACGGGGCCTCTGTAACAATCGAAATGAATGCAACATGGTAGAGTGTGTAACTTTTACAAAGCTGCCTCTTTGTTGCCATCAATCTCTTTTGCCCTTAACGGTTTCACATGGAGCTTGAACCTGAGACAGCTTTCTGCCCTCCTAGGGAGACGTGTTAACGACTCCCAGGAAAGGAGGCAATTGGGGCCTGCACTGGAGAGAGGTGTCACCTCAGACCTGCAGGATGCCACACGGGTATTGGCCCAAAGGGGGAGTGTTAGACCTGGCACCTTGGCGTGAGTTTCCCTTCCACTTTTTGATGGTGTGCCTCGATTGTTTTGCTGGTGTTGTCCGCTCAGGGCGCCACGCCACGGCTAATCCGTGCCGCAGCGCAAGTGCTCCCTAGATAAAGTGTTCATAATTGATATACATGATTGGTTTATTGGATTCACTGTCAGTCCCCAGTAAAGTGCACCCGGAGTGCCAGGGCTTGTGAATGCCAATGCCGCTAGTGGGCTGCAGCGCTGGTTGCGCCACCCACAACAGCGGCCATGTAAAATGTGTCCTGGGTCTGCCACTGCAGACCCCGCGTGCAGTCCCGTACTGTCCCGCCGGCTGGGCAAGTGCCCACACTTGCCAGCCTCCAGAACCTTTCCTTAGCCTCATGTTAGTCACCCCTATGGTAGGCCCGCGGGCAGGGTGCGTTGTAGGTGTAAGGTAGGGCAAGCCCTGGTTGTGTGGCCTGTCCTAGTAGTGAATTACCACCATATTCGTGGTTCACTATTGCAAGGCTACCTGTTCCCATTAGGCCAGATGAGCTGCTGGAATTATGACACCCTATAATCCCAGCAGGCTCAGGGAACATGGTAGAGAGATATGTTTAGTATGCCTGAACTCGGAATGATAAGATACTTCTTGTAGACAAGTTTATTTTACTATCCTGGATTTGTAAATACGACTTTTAGAAAGTCTGTATTTACTCGCTTAATCATTTCAGCCCGCCTCTGCTGTGCGTGTATCTGACTGTCTGGGCTATGTGAGTGACAGGGCTGGGGGATGGCAGGTAGCGAATGGCAGGAGAACACCTTGCTGGGAGGTGGGGGTGCCCCTTGGACTCTGAATAGGGCAGTGCTCCACCGCCTCAATGCTGGCTCCGCCCCCTGTGGAGCGACTGACGACTCAGCCTGCACCTGGCCCCGGAAGGGCGAAGCACTGTCAACAAAGTGCTCCTGGCGGTACTTGTCCCCTGAATGCTGGCTCCACCTCCTGTGGAGCGGCTGATGGGCCTGCCCCTCACAGTAAAAGCAGAAATCAGAGTACCCCCAACAAAGTGCTCAGGACTGAGAACGGTTATGCGAAGGCCCCCCTGGCCTGAAAGAACAAAAGAAATGTGGTATAAAAGTAGGAGCCATGCTCCTTGCAAATCAGAATCCTGTTTAAAACAAAGAACCTCTGCCCGACTAGGAGGAGAAGAAGACGCTGGAAGGACTGGCCTGCTGCTTGCCTTGCTGAGAAAGGAGAGGAAAAGACTTGCTGAAAAGACTTTGCTGCTTTGTGCTTGAACATTCTCCAAGGGCTTGATCTGAGCTTGCCCCCTGAACTGAACCCCAGGACCAGTGGGTTCTCTGTGCTTTTGCTCGTCCTCCAATTCGAGCCGCGTGTGCATCCCGCTGGAAAGAGACTGCGCCCCTCATCGCCCCTTCCTAGGGCCGTGACACTCAGGAGCTTGCCTGCCTCAACCCCGTGAGAGCCCCGCTCCGTCCGGAGCCGCTCTCTGTCCCCGGGCTAGGTTGCCTGCGCCCCTGTCACCGCCTGCCACTGGAGCGCGCTGAAAGCGCTGTCACCCCTCCCGCCGGAATCCTTCAGATGATCGTGATCTTCGCCGGGTCACCAGCTGCACGGACCGTGCCCTGTGACCCCGCTTCGTTATCCTCGGAACACCTCAGGCCGCGCCGCCCCTGCTGTGGAGACCCCTCCTGCACCGCCGTGCTAAGGGTCGCTGGCCGCGCCTGCCTACCTGCCCACACCCGCTGATTGAGGACCCAAGAACACTTCCCAAAGCTGAGCGTCGCACCGACCCGTGCCGACTCTCCACACAACGTTGCTAAAGAAGTTCCAGTATCGGGCTCGGGGCCCGCACCGCCTTATTTCCCCGTAAATCCTCACCGCACCGCACGCCCGTCTCACCTCCCGCTGCCCCGGAGCCGCCGGGGGGAGCTGTGCACGGCGCAGGCGCGCCCACGACAGTAGCGTGAACCGCGGTAGGCCTGAAGTAAGTCAAGACTGGAATCCCCCAAGTGACATTTGGAAAGGACTAAAGAAGCATCCGCTTAAGGAACCGGTTGCCTGCTTTATAATCTGGTGGCATAGAAACAACGTTACTAGTCTTGTGATAAGTCTGCGTATTGAGATAACTATTTTTATATAAAGAAGCGTATTTTCACATACCTAAGCCTGGTGTCCGTTTCTGGGGGGATTGATGTATTTACTGTGTGTGTGATTATAATTGCTTAACCAACAACGCCTGAAGAATCGACTTGGCTGCTCACGCCACGCACCTAGAGGGTGAGCAAGGGTCATTCCAAAAGGGGTTATCCTTTGCCCTGACGTGGAGGAGAGAGTCCCTGCTTGACACAAGGACATCCTTGCGCCAATCAGAGATCCCCGAGTCTAACATTGTTGGCAGCGGCTGGGATTTCGGATTTGCATTTGTAATTTGCATACAGTGAATTATTAATCACCAGATAGTGAGAGCAGACCAAGTAACGCAGCCACAGGTTTTCATTTTTGAACTTTGTTGAGACATCTGCCATTATTACAACCATGCCTGGCTCACTCCCTGCTGGAAGAGCACTCTCTGTGATTTCTGGAATAGATGAGGTGGATTGGGAGGGACTGGAAGGTTACACAGTGGAGCAATTGAAAGGCTACAGTGTAAAACTCTGAGTTCCCCATGCTGGATTCAAGAAGAAGAACCAGTACCTCAAGGCGTTGAGAGCCTGGAAGGAGTCAAGAGACCCACAGAATGCGGGGGACATCATTCCACCCGACAACCTTGGGGAGCCCAGCAGAGTCCTGTCGCCAGAGGAGCTGGCAGACAGGGCAGCAGACAGGGCGCATGCAATGGAGATGGCAAAGTTGGCAGGACAAATGGAAATGGAGAAGCAGAAGTTGGCCTTGGAGGCACTACAACGCCAAATGGATCATGATATAAGATTGAAGGAGTTGGAGCTGAAGGCGAAAAGTTTGGAAACAGCTCCTTCTGGTGGCAGCACTCCGCCGGTGCAGGTAGAGTCCAAGGTGTACATCCCCAAAGACGTAGTTAAGGAGTATTTTAGAAAGGATGACATAGTGCAGTGGTTTAGAGCCTATGAGGTAGCCATGTCTTCACACCGGGTCCCTGAGAAAGACTGGGGAGCGGGGTTGTGGGGAAGGTTCCTTGCTGAAGGGCGTGACACACTTTTAGATTTGCCCCTAGATCTCCAGGCCTCATACCCCCATATGAAGGAAGCTTTAATGACCAGGTATGGGTTAACTCCTGAGCTATATAGACAGAGGTTCAGGGAGACTAAGAAGATCCCTGAGAGTACGTGTTGGAAAGCGTTCCTCGGGGAGGCTGCGGAATACGTTCCTGACCCCCCGGAGGCCCACCTTTCCCAGAGTTAGGCTGAGCAAGAGCGGGGAGACCCTACCTAGGATCGCACACGCTGCACTTACTCACTTACTCTCTTCAGATAGAGGGACACCACACAGTAATTCTTTGCAAGATAATAGATTTTATCGTTGGTTGTCAGGGATCTTTATGATCCGGAAGGCAGGAGCAGAATTAGTGCCACAAGCGGCAGCGATCTCGTGATGAGGGGTAAGGGGTAGCGGGACAGTCTTTGAATCAGTGTCTCTGCGGAGTATCCGGCGCACAGCTCTCAATCCTCGAGCTGAGGGGATGTTGCTTCTCTCGGCAATCTCTGCCAATTCTCTTGGAGGAGCGGGCTGCGAGCCACTCAGCAGGCACCGGAGGTTCGTAGTTCGAGGAACCGCGACGGCGTCAGGAGGGCTCAGATGGTTCAGAGTTCGGGGAGCCGCGACAGCGTCAGCAGGGCTCAGATGGTTCGGAGTTCGGGGAGCCGCGACAGCGTCAGCAGGGCTCAGATGGTTCAGAGTTCGGGGAGCCGCGACAGCGTCAGCAGGGCTCAGATGGTTCGGAGTTCGGGGAGCCGCGACAGCGTCAGCAGGGCTCAGATGGTTCAGAGTTCGGGGAGCCGCAACAATGTCAGCAGGGCTCAGATGGTTCAGAGTTCTTCGGTTCGGGGAGCGATCGAGCCGCGACCAGGTCAGCAGGCTCTCATCAGTCCAGGTCTTCTCTGTCTCCCGTCCCTTCAGCACCCCTTGTTATACTCCCCCTCCTCTTTGAAGTCCGGAGTCCTCGCCGAGAGGGGTCTTGGTGCCTGGGGGCGGTGTGTCGGGACTTCCTGTCGCTCGGCCCTTTGATCTGTTCAGGTGGGTCCGGGAGGGACTCCAGACGCCCAACAGGCGAGGCGGCCGCTCACCGGGGGCCTGGTGGTCGATCGAAACCTCCCTCGGGGAAGAGACCAGAGGTGTGACAGGGTCGGCGCCTCTCGGTCTGGTTTGGGGGGTTTCGCTCTCCCTCGGCCGGGCATGCGTGTTGGGGATCTGGCCGGCCCTCGGGATGTTGGGCCATGGGGGCCGGAAGTCTGTGAAATCGAGGATCGGTGCGGTTGCAGGGTAGCTTGCTGGTTGGGAGGGCCCACGCCACGAGGCCGGTCTCACACGTGCCCCCCCCAGCTGAAAGGCGGGGAGAACTACCCATCCACTTGGGGGTTCTCCTCGCTTAAGCGGAAGAATCGGGACAGGCCGTCCGCGTTGGCGTGGTCCGTCCCGGGGCGATGTTCCACAGTGAAATCCATCCCCTGGAGGGAGATGGACCAGAGTAGCAGCTTGGGGTTTTTCCCTCGCATCTGCATCAACCACCGCAAGGGTCGGTGATCTGTTTGTACTCGGAAGTGTGTTCCGAACAGGTAGGGCCGTAGCTTTTTGAGGGCCCAGACTACTGCGAAGGTCTCTCTTTCAATTGTGCTCCACCGCTGTTCTCGGGGCAGCAACCTTCGGCTCATGAAGGCTATGGGCCGATCTATGCCTTTGTCGTCGAACTGGGAGAGGACTGCCCCGATGCCGTGTTCCGAGGCGTCCGTCTGGACCACAAACTCCTGGGCGTAGTCGGGTGCTTTAAGCACCAGAGCCGTACACATGGTGGCTTTTAGGGCGTCGAACGCCTTCTGGCAGGAGGGAGTCCATTGTACTTTCTTGGGGTGTTTTTTGGAGGTTAGTTCTGTGAGGGGGCCTGCGATGCTGCCATAGTTCTTAATAAACCTCCGGTAGTAACCGGTGAGGCCCAGGAAGGCCCGGACTTCCGTTTGGGTCGTGGGGGGTTCCCAGGACAAGATGGCGTTGATCTTCGGCTGGAGGGGGGCGACCTGCCCGCTTCCCACCTGGTGCCCCAGATAGGTTACGGAGCCGTGCCCAATTTGACATTTGCTGGCTTTGATGGTGAGGCCGGCCCGGCGCAGAGCCAGCAGGACTTGTCGGAGGTGCTGGAGGTGCTCGGTCCATTGGGAGCTGAATACCGCTATATCGTCGAGGTACGCTGCACTGAACCCCTCTAGTCCGGACAGGACCCTGTTCACCAGCCGCAGGAAGGTGGCCGGGGCATTCTTCATTCCAAACGGCATCACCCTAAAGCGGTAGTGCCCATCCGGGGTGGAGAAGGCGAAGCGCTCCTTGGCTCCCTCGGTGAGGGCAATCTGCCAGTATCCACTAGTTAAGTCGAAGGTGCTGAGGTAGCGAGCGGCCCCGAGGCGGTCAATGAGCTCGTCGGCACGAAGGATAGGGTGAGCGTCCGCTCGGGTGACCGCATTGAGTCCTCGGTAGTCCACACAAAACTTCAGCTCGGGGGCGACACCCGGGGTAGCCGCTTTCGGAACCAGGACTACCGGGCTGGCCCAGGGGCTGTCGGAGGGTTCAATCACCCCGAGGGCCAGCATCTTCGCTACCTCGGTCTGGATGCAGGTTCGGACCCGATCAGGGACCCGGTAGGCCCGGTGTCTGACTGGCGGGCTGTCGCCGGTGTTCACGTCGTGGACACACCAGTTGGTGACCCCAGGGGTTAGGAAGAAGAGGTCCGCGAACTGCCTTAGTAGCTGGCGGCAGTCGTCGGACTGTTGGGCTGTGAGGGTGGTTGATAGTTTCACCCCCTCCACGGAACCATCGGTCTCTTTCGCCCTCAGGGGGTCTGGAAGGGCTCGGTGTCTTCTTCGGCCCCATCGTCGGTGGCCAGGAGTAAACTCAACTCCGTCCTTACAAAGTGGGGTTTGAGGCGGTTCACGTGGAGAACCCGGAGGGGGTTCCGCGGGGACTGCACATCGATGAGATAGGAGACTTGGCTCTTCCGCTCGACCACCTTGAAGGGTCCAGTCCATTTATCTTGGAGGGCGCAGGGTTTCACCGGGGCCATGACCCAGATTTGTTGGCCCGGCTGAAACTCGACCAGCGTAGCATTCTGGTCATACCAGCGCTTCATCTCTTCCTGGCTAGCCTCGAGGTTCGCCTCTGCGAGTTCTCGGAATTTCCGGGTCTGGTTGCGGAGCGCCAAGATGTATCAGAACACATCCGGAGGGGTCCCCCGGAGAGTCGTTTCCCAACCCTCCTTGACCAGGCTCAGGGGTCCCCGGACGGGGTGTCCATATAGCAGTTCGAATGGGCTGAACCCCAGGGATTTTTGTGGAACCTCCCGGTAGGCGAACAGGAGGCATGGGAGGAGGACGTCCCATCTCCGGCGTAGGGGTTCCTCGAGGCCCATGATCATTCCTTTCAGTGTCTTGTTAAAGCGCTCGACTAGGCCGTTCCCTTGGGGGTGGTACGGGGTGGTGAACTTGTACGATACTCCGCACTGCTGCCAGAGGGACCTCATGTATCTGGAGATAAAGTTCGTACCCCGATCACTCACGACTTCGGCGGGGGAACCCCACACAGGAGAAGATCCCCATCAAGGCCCGGCCTACCACGGGGGCCGTCACGGTGCGGAGAGGGATGGCTTCGGGGTAACGGGTGGCATGGTCCACCAGGACGAGGATGAACCGGTGGCCCTGGGCGGTCTCGGGGTCCAGCGGTCCAACGATGTCGATTCCTACCCGCTCAAAAGGGGTACTGACGACGGGGAAGGGTTGTAGCGGAGCCTTGCGCTTCCCCCCACTCTTTCCGCTGGCCTGGCACGTGAGGCAGGACTTGCAGTGGGCCTCCACATTCGCTCGCATCTTGGGCCAATAGAAGTGGGTGACGAGTCGCTGGTAGGTCTTATCTTGGCCTAAGTGTCCGGCCAGGGGTACATCATGGGCCAGGCCCAGGAGGAGACTTCGGAAGCGTAGGGGTACCACTAGTACTCGGGCCTATCCCAACTCGGCCGACTTCTGTTCGCTGTACAGGAGGCCGTTTTCCCAGAATACCCAGTGGGTGCCGGTCCGGTCGCCTGCTGCTTGGGCCTCGGCCTGTTCTCGGGGTCCAATGAGGGAAGGGCAGGTGGATTGTTCTTGGCAGAATTCTTCTCGGGAGGGGCCTCCTTCGCAGTGCCACTGGGCCATTTCCGGCAGGTCCCCGAGCTCGGTCAGGGATTCGGGGTCAGAAGGCACGGACCCCTCTTCGGGAACGGTCGCTTCGTCCGGAAGGGGGTCGTTGGCCTCGGGTGGCGCATCCTGGACCTCGGGGATGGCGGCGGTGCTCCGCGGCATGGTCTCCCCCCCTCGGAGGAAGGCACTCTGAGAGTCATCGAGCGTGTGGTGGCGCATACCCATTCGGGTAGGCCCATCATCTCGAGATGGGCTCTTCGTTCCACTTGTCCCCACGGGGAATTCTCAAGGTCGTTGCCCAGGAGGCAGTCCACGGGCTGGGAGGTTCGTACCGCCACTTTTAACTTGCCGGTGACTCCCCCCCATTCGAAGGGAACTAGAGCCATCCGGCAGAGGCTCTCGGAATTGTCTGATGATATGACGGGACAAAAGGCGCCTGGCAGGATCTGATCTTCGGAGACCAGGTGACAATGAACCACCGTGACACTCGCCCCCGTGTCCCGGAGGCCCTCGACGCGGTGACCGTTGACCGTCACCTGCTGTCGGTACTTCTTCGTGTTGGCGGGCAGGGACGTTCCGGGGACCATCTCCCGGTCCCCTAGGGAGACCAAGGCCATGGCAGCTGGTTCCCATTCTTCGGAGTCTTCCATCTCTTCCCCCAGGGCTACGGAGGCCATTTGTCGAGCCGGCGGGGTTGTTGTGGTGGTTCGCTGGTACATGGGACATTGAGGGTCGCTGGCATAGTGTCCGGTCTGTTGGCAGCGGAAACAGGTGATCCTCACGCGAGGCCCCGGCCTCCCCGGTGGCCCGGTGCTGGCTGGAGGTGGAGCTGGAAAAGGTGGAGGTTGCCCTCTGGGGGGGCTGAGTGGGGATCCCCCGGAAGTTCCCTTGGCCGGCCTTGATTCCCTCCGCCCCTCTGGCGGGGGGGGCCCTGACTGTGGCGACCGTAGTCTCCCACGGGACCCCGGGAGGCCCGGGTGTTTACCCACCGGTCAGCCTCGACGGCCAGTTTTCGAGGGTCTGTGAGTTTGCTGTCCAGGAGGTGCTGGCGCAGCTCTACAAAGCAATTAGCGGACAAGTGTTCCCATGCGATTAGGTCGAACAGCTCCTCAAAGGTGGAGACCTTGCTGCCCTTGATCCACCCGTCCAAGGCCCGGCTGTAAAGTTCACGTACTCCACCCAGGTGGTACCGGGTATCTTCTTGCAGTCTCTAAACCGTTGTCGGTACATTTCAGGGGTGAGCCCATATCTGGGTACTAGGGCCTCTTTCATGTGACTGTAGGAGTTCATCACCGTGGAGGGCAGGTCCAGCAGGGTATCTCTCGCCTCGCTCAGGAACCGGCCCCACAGCCCAGCCCCCCAGTCTTTCTGCGGTACTCTGTGGGAGGTCATGGCGACTTCGTAGGCTTTGAACCATTGCTGGATGTCGTCGTTCTTATAGTATTCCTTCACCACATCTTTGGGGATGTGGACCTTTGGTTCCACGTTGGCGGAGAGGGGTCGTGTTTCCGAGGGTCTGGCCTCCGCATTCTTAGCCTTGAGCTCGATCTCTTTCAGGCTACGTTCGTGCTCCAGTTGGAGTTTTCTTTCTTTGTGTTCTCTCTGTCGTTTCTTTTCCTCGAGTTCTCCTTGCAGGCGTAACTGTTCTATCGCCAGCTTCTTTTCGGCCAGCTTTAGCTCTCCTTCGATTTTTAATTTTGCTAGTTCTAGTTCGTGGTTGCGACCTCTTTCTCGGTCCGCTAGTTCCTCTGGGGATAGGCCCCCCTCGGGGGCGCCGTTCCTCCCCGGGGTGCTTCGTGGTTCGTTAGGAGGCTCTCCTTCTGTTTGTGTCCGGGGAGTTCCCGCCTCGACCCAGGTTTTTAATGCTCCCTGGAAGTACTCTTTCGTGCTTAGTCCGGTGGTAGCGATTCCAAGGTCTTTGCAAAATTGTTTCAGTTCTCGGTGCGTATAAGATTCCAACTGGTCCTCTCGGAATGTCGTGCTCGGGTTGGTGCCTGCGGCACCTAGGGAAGTTTCTCCTTCCATTTCTTCTGGGTAGTGCGTTAGCTGTCTACTGCACGATCTCTAGGTGTTGGCTCGGATCCCGTCGCCTGCCACCAAATGTTGGAAAGCGTTCCCCGGGGAGGCTGCGGAATACGTTCCTGACCACCCGGAGGCCCACCTTTCCCAGAGTTAGGCCGAGCAAGAGCGGGGAGACCCTTCCTGGAAGGGTCTCGTACCTAGGATCGCACACGCTGCACTTACTCTCTTCAGATAGAGGGACACCACACAGTAATTCTTTGCAAGATAATAGATTTTATCATTGGTTGTCAGGGATCTTTATGATCCGGAAGGCAGGAGCAGAATTAGTGCCACAAGCGGCAGCGATCTCGTGATGAGGAGTAAGGGGTAGCGGGACAGTCTTTGAATCAGTGTCTCTGCGGAGTATCCGGCGCACAGCTCTCAATCCTCGAGCTGAGGGGATGTTGCTTTTCTCGGCAATCTCTGCCGATTCTCTTGGAGGAGCGGGCCGCGAGTCACTCGGCGGGCACCGGAGGTTCGTAGTTCGAGGAGCCGCGACGGCGTCAGCAGGGCTCAGATGGTTCAGAGTTCGGGGAGCCGCGACAGCGTCAGCAGGGCTCAGATGGTTCGGAGTTCGGGGAGCCGCGACAGCGTCAGCAGGGCTCAGATGGTTCAGAGTTCGGGGAGCCGCGACAGCGTCAGCAGGGTTCAGATGGTTCGGAGTTCGGGGAGCCGCGACAGCGTCAGCAGGGCTCAGATGGTTCAGAGTTCGGGGAGCCGCGACAGCGTCAGCAGGGCTCAGATAGTTCAGAGTTCTTCGGTTCGGGGAGCGATCGAACCGCGACCAGGTCAGCAGGCTCTCGTCAGTCCAGGTCTTCTCTGTCTCCCGTCCCTTCAGCACCCCTTGTTATACTCCCCCTCCTCTTTGAAGTCCGGAGTCCTCGCCGAGAGGGGTCTTGGTGCCTGGGGGCGGTGTGTCGGGACTTCCTGTCGCTCGGCCCTTTGATCTGTTCAGGTGGGTCCGGGAGGGACTCCAGACGCCCAGCAGGCGAGGCGGCCGCTCACCGGGGGCCTGGTGGTCGATCGAAACCTCCCTCGGGGAAGAGACCAGAGGTGTGACAGGGTCGGCGCCTCTCGGTCTGGTTTGGGGGGTTTCGCTCTCCCTTGGCCGGGCATGCGTGTTGGGGATCTGGCCGGCCCTCGGGATGTTGGGCCATGGGGGTCGGAAGTCTGTGACATCGAGGATCGGTGCGGTTGCGGGGTAGCTTGCTGGTTGGGAGGGCCCACGCCACGAGGCCGGTCTCACAGCACGTATGTGGAGTATGTAACTTTTTTCTGCAGAGCACTGGATGGTTGGGTGAAGGGTAGCAAGGTGAATGATTATCAAGGGCTGCTTGATTTAATTGCATGGGAGCACTTGTCCAGTCAATGTTTTCCTGAGCTACGCCAGCACCTGATTGATAGCAAGCTGTCCAACCCGAGGAAGCTTGCTGAGGAGGCGGACCGCTGGCTCAGCACCAGGGTCCACAAGGGTCAAGTGGGAGACTCCGCCAAAGGTGGGCAGGGTCCCCAGCAGAAGAGTGGGGGGGACAAGGGTAAAAAGAAAGGGTTCCAAAAAGGCCCCCAAAGTAATCCCCAAGGGAAACAGCAGAAGGGTTCTCAGCCTCCCCCACCCCCGCAGCAGAACGGGCCCCAACAGGTAGGCCTGTTCCAAAGGGGCCCTTCAATTGTTACAGGTGTGGTGACCCGGGTCACATTGCCTCTGATCCTAAGTGTCGCCTGTTTGGTAAGACAGCACCCACTGGTGCTCCACCCCGGCAAGTAGCTAATGTTAATTTTGGGGAGGAGGTAGCAGTCCAGGGGGGTGGGGGTCCTGCGCATATGACCCTAGTCTCGCTAGGAGACAGTGAGATGATCCCTGAAACCTACTTACCCTCTAACACTAAGAAATATGGGCAAGTAGTGACCATCAATGGAAAGAAGGTTGAGGCTCTTAGAGATACAGGAGCCAGCGTGACCTCGGTAAGGCAACACCTGGTGTCTCAAGAGCAGATTGTACCCAATGCCTACTGTAGGGTTGTCAATGCTGACAACATAGAGAGTCGTTGTCCAATGGCTCAAGTTCCCTTTGAGTGGGGGGAGGTCTCTGGTACTCTACAAGTCGCTGTGAGAACTGACATGCCTGTAGACTGTCTGCTAGGGAACGACCTGGAGAGCTCCCCTTGGGAAAAGGTGGAGAAGACCACGCATCTGAGGATGGTGGGTCTACCCGACTGGGCGTGCGTGACCACCCAGTCCATGGCAGCCAGTAGGGGTGTTGAGAGGGTCCTGGAGCCTGAGGGAGAGGTCCAGGAACAGGCCTTAGGGAGAAGGCGCAGGAGGCGCGGGAAACCGGCCCCCGAAGTTCCCAAGGCCCAGGAGGAAGCAGACCCTGAGGGGGATGCTCTGGAGCCTACCGGGGAACAGATTGCCGAACTGGGAGACCTGCCTGAGCTGACCCATTGGCAGCAAGAAGGAGGTCCCTCCAGGGAGGAATTCTGCAGGGAGCAGAAAGAATGCCCTTCTCTCGTGGGTATGCGGCAACAGGCTGCAGACCAGGCCAATGGTGTTCAGGCCAAGACACACTACGTGTACTGGGAGAGTTGAGGTTCTGTAGCGATCCGAGCCCGTGTAGTCGGTATCGTAGTACTGACACGATTTTGGTACCAGTGAACCGTAAATGATCCATTGTATGCATGACAGTGTTTTCGCCGCACTACGAGCATGAATTCACTGAGAAATAGGGCATTCTGTTGTAATATCATGGCATCCATTTTAGATACGGCATCCATTTTGTTTCTTGCCCTCACATAGTCAATGGACGAGCGATGACCCCGGCAGAATCACCTGGTTAAGGATACGTAAGCTCAAGCCCGAGGAAGCTGACGCTGCGTGACTAGGCAGAATCAAGCTGCCTCGCCTGCCTGAGGCCAATCCTGCTATACTAGTTCTCGCGTCCATTGTCCTGATTGAGAGGCCGAATACGGTAGCCGTGCCCATTTACGATCCATAAACACCTCTTATCCTGCTTTTCAATCCCTTACACCTGGCTCTGCTCCTCTCCTTCTGGGCTTTTACAATGGGGAGGATACGATTTTTATGATGGGGAGGATCGGGCAAAGAATGAAAAACTGACAAGGAGACTTGATCGAATACCGAAAACCTACGACTAATTATTGTTTGATGTATGTTTATTGTCTGTTTGGGATACCGGGTTGGGCATGAAAAATATTCGTGTAATGTTGCCTAAAGACATATTTCGTGTATTTAAGGAGCAACCCACTTCTTGCAATTTGAACAGTCTCGTAGATTCTGCCTTTGTGTGGTTCCTATGACTTCTGTGTCCCTGCAGTCAATAAAACTTGGTCTCTGACGCCACCATCGAGAAGCACGCGTCTCTGTTTATTTGTGCACCGAGACAGGAAGGAACTCAGTGGTCTTTGGGTGTTGTTTCCCTGACACCTCTGGACTTTTAAAAATCCAGAACCTCAAATTGGCGCCCAACGTTGGGCGACGTCATCCGGTACCGGTCCAAAGCCTGAAAATTTCGAGGAGCTTCGTGTGAAGATTCCGGAGGGAGGTACCCCGCTTCATCGATCCCTGTATGTCGTAAAAGTGGCCCGACGATCTCTTCCACGAGGGTTCCCGTTCCTAGATAGCTACAGAGGACCGCTGCCCTGACTGTCGCCCTGTCTTGGACCCGAGGTGCTGACCTTAGTACGGCGAGACATAGACGGGTTCTCCTTGGTGACGTCTTCCATATTTCAGTTAAGTATTAAGTGGGTTGCGCTCAGTCTGGTTGTGCTTTGTTGCTCTTGTTTTGCTCTCTGGATACGTTTGTTTTTGAATTCGTAGATTATCATTGGTTGCTCTTGTTAAGATAATCTTTGTTTTGGTATTGGTTCATTTGGTAGGCCTAAAATGACTAACAGTAGTAATTCTTTCCTGTCCTGGTTAAGTTGCAACGGGGATTCCCGGTTGGAGGATCCGTGTTCGGTTCCTCCGATTGGAACTCCTACATATGAGCTCTATTGTAAACATGGTGTAGGTCCTATCGCTTATAAATGAAGTGTGGGTCCGTTATACCAGAAAAGATGGTGTCCTTAGTTGGCCACCGCATGGTAGCTTTGAAATTGAAATTCTAGACAATTTAGAAATAAAGTTGTTTAAAAAGAAAGCCCGGCCGGCAATGTTTGATTCTTTTCGTGTGTGGCGTAAAGAAGCCAAACAGAGAGAAATTAGGAAGACGAAGAAGGAACAGAAAGAGAAAGGGTTGACATTAATGGAATCTGCTAGACAGTTGCATGTCAACGAGACTGAGAAAGCAATGGAGATGGCGAATAGAAAACATAATTTGGCGATTGACAAATGCTACCCTGTCTTGCCATCTTGTCCTGCTAAGCCGATAGAGGATCATGAAAAGGATCCTCTGTTGTCTTACCTGTTGAATTCACCCCCACCGTATGCACAGGGTATTGCAGCGCCACAGTTACTACCTGTTGTACAGCCAGCTGCTGGTCAGCCTGGAATAGTTGCTCCACCCCCTTTGATTCAAGCTCCTGTCCTTCCTGTGGTTAATGTTCCTACGGCACCCCCTCTTCCTGGGTTGTCTATTCCGCCTTTACCTGTCGTTTCGCAAACTGCTTTACCTGCTACTCCCACCCTTACCATTTCATCTGCTCCGGCTGCCCTGTTCCCGAACTCTGTAACCATTCTGACTCCGCTTTCTGTTCGTCGGAAAATAACCGACTCTGTAACTAATATCTTAACTCCTCTCTACAGGTCTTTAATTGGGACTCCCGTTTCTGACTCTACACAGAGACGTAGCCAGTTTCCTGGTCCCCAGGAACGAGAAATGTTAGATTCGACAGCTCTTAGGTGGATGTCGAAAGCTGCGAAGTATGATGCACGAAGAGTGTCAGATACATTTATGCAATGGAATGAACCAACTCAACGTTATGTCTTTGACGTGATGTGTTCTCTTGTGCGTGAGGAATGGGACGATGATGACTTAGAGTCCATCCCCTCTGATTTGATAAATATTCAGCAAAAGTTCGCCGCTGGAATGGTGATAGGTTCAGAAGTAAGGGAAGCGATAGAACTGATTTTAGCTTATAGGGATGATTCTCCTCTTCAGTCTCTAAGGGGTTCTGATGGTTCTCCGATTACTAGGAAAAGACGAGGTCAATATCCGATGAGGGAAGTTCCACTCATATGGCGCGAAGCAGTTCAAGCTGATGCGGTTAATGGTATTGCAGCTGCTCCGGCACATTTCCATAGAGTGTGGATACACATCCCTTGGAAGCGAGCCGAAGTATTAGCAGTAAAACAGGCGTTACCAGACCCGCGTAAGAATCCTGCTGGATATTATAAAGAGTTAACGCAGACAGTTCAAGTGTGTGTCATGAATTTAGCAGACATCGAAATGCTATTTGGTAATGTAGTGCCACAACCCATATGGGCCAAGATCCGGCAAGAGAACCACCCAGTCGCCTTAGGAGGTGATTGGGCAGCTATTATAGCGGCAGACGCGCAACAAGTTGGTGGTGCTAAACCTGAGCCTCTGATTGCTGCTCTACCTGGTAGAATAATTAATCTGATGAAAACCCTGATGCCAGCGTTACGGGTCAACTGGGATAAATTATCAGCATGCAAGTAGAAGAAAGACGAAAGCGTCTCTGATTTCTTCACTAGATTTGAAGAGACCTTCGTAGACCACAGTGGGCAAGATATGAGTACTGAGGGAGGTCAGAGGTTGTTCGTCGACAAGTTCGTGTTTAATTTACTGCCTGAGCTTAGTAACAAGTTAAAGGATTCTGAAAGTGCATGGGCAGTGTCGACGACAGCACAAATACTTGCAACTGCTCAGTATTACGAGAATAGAGAGAAAGAAGAGAAGGAAAAGTCAGAAAAGAAGACAAAAGATCTGAAAACTAAAGTTCTTTTGCAACAGGCGTACCCGCCTCGCTCAAATCAGTCAGATTCACAGCAGCGACCCCAGTTTCAGCAACAGCCACAATTCCAGCAAGGGATGTCCCGAAGATTCGATTATGGTCTTCCCCGACAACAGTTAGCATGGAATCAGTGTGCCTATTGTAAAAAGGAGGGTCATTATAAGAACGAGTGTCCAGTACTGCACGCACAAACCAGTGGTGTCCCAGCTCAGAGAAGTAGTGGTGGGTTTATGCAAGCTCCTAGAGGTAGAGGACGTGGTACAATGACTCCACAGGCTGATCGCCAATCAAATTATTTCGATCAGCGAAATGTACAATCTACGCAACCGGGTAGATCTCCACAGTATCATGTTGAAGATTACTATAAACATAATGAAGAGATTCAGAAAAGCGAGTACTAGGACAGCCACAGGCAAAGAGAGGGAGTAGTATCAGTTCCAGTTGATCAGAGTGGACCTTATGTCGCAGTAGTTACATCAGGCGTGGTCGAACCGTTTCTGTTGGATACTGGTGCGGCAAAAAGTTCAATTATGCATGCGAAACTCCCTGGCGCACCTTTGTCTGGCTTAACGAACACTTCAGTAGGCTTCTCAGGCGCCCCTGTCCACAATCCTGTTTCTAGTCCTTTGTCAATTTCTGTTGGGCCATGCGAACTAGAAGCACCCCTCATTCTAACGACCGGTTGTAATGAAAATCTGCTTGGTTTAGATCTGTTGAAACGCCTGCATGCGACACTGTACTGTTCTCCTTCGGGGGTACAGCTCACGTTGGGTAAGAGAGTCATTTCTCCAATGTACCTGTCAATGAATAAGCTCCCACCGGAGCTGCGTTCTCTCCCTGATACTCTTTGGGCAACTGGTCCTAATGATGTAGGTCTTTTGGAAATTCCCCCTTATGTGGTGAGTCTGAAAGCGAATGTTAGATTCCCACGAATTCCACAGTATCGGATTTCAAATGAAGGTGAACGTGCACTTTTACTGATCGTGAAGGACTTAATACAGAAAGATGTGATAGAGGAAACTAGAGGAAATGTCTGCAATAGTCCTGTTCTGCCAATTTTGAAACGCACTGACCCTTCCAAACCTCCAATCTACAGATTTGTGATTGACCTCAGAGAGGTTAACAAAATAGTGATTCCGCAGTTTCCTGTGGTATCAGATATCACTGCATTATTGACATTGATTCCTGCCTCAGCCACATGGTTTACGGTAATCGACTTGAAGAATGCCTTTTTCAGCATCCCGATAGCCGAGGAAAGTAGAGACATTTTTGGTTTCTCCTTAGGTGGTCGCAGTTTCAGGTTCAAGCGCGCCCCACAAGGTTATTGTGAGAGCCCTTCAATTTACAGCCAAGCATTGAAAAGTCAATTAGATGCTCTTGTACTTCCTCCTGGTGTTGCTCTGATCCAATACGTAGATGATCTTTTACTGGCCGCCGATGACAAGGAAACTTGCAAAACGGCTACAATTTCTTTATTACGTCATTTGTCAGACTTACATCACAAGGTTTCACCTTCTAAACTGCAATATTGTTGCCAAGAAGTGACCTATTTAGGTCATCTTTTGTCAAAGGAGGGAAGAAGGTTGACCCCAGAGAGAGTCAAAGCAATTTCGCAGATGACTGTACCAAGCACACAGAGAGAAGTGCGTGCGTTTTTGGGTATTACATCATACTGCAGGCAATGGATCCCAAATTTTTCTCTCATGGCAAAACCGTTGGTAGCCCTCACTGGAATAGGTGTTCCGAGCCCTTTGCCATGGTCTGATGAATGTCAACAGAGCTTCTCCGACTTACGTGATGCGCTGTGTTCAGCTCCTGTGTTGGGTACTCCTGACTACAGTAAGCCGTTTACTTTATATGTCCATGAAAGAGAAGGTTGTGCGTTGAGTGTTTTAACGCAACAATTTGGTAACAAACAGCGACCTTGTGCGTATTTCTCATCCACATTAGATCCGGTAGCCAGAGCATTGCCAAGTTGTTTGAGAGCTACAGCAGCAGCTGCAGTGTCTATTCGACAGTCTGCTGGACTAGTCATGAACAACATGTTAGTAGTCATGGTTCCACATGCTGTGGATACACTTATGAATCGAACGAAAACTCAACACCTCACCACTCACCAGTGCTAGACTATCAGGTTATGAGCTGACACTTTTGGCAAGTCACATTCAGATCAAGCGATGCAACATATTGAATCCAGCAACGCTGTTGCCGACTACTCAAGAGTCGAGTGATTCAGAACCTCATGATTGTTGTTTTAGAACTGAGCAAGAGACAAAAGGTAGGATTGATTTAAAAGATACTCCGTTACTCGATCCAGATGGCACTTTGTACGTTGATGGGTCATGTTTTAAACTACAGAATGGTGATGTGACAGCCGCGTATGCAGTTACGACTTTGAGTACGATTGTTGAGACCGCAAGAGTGAGTCAGAATTCTGCCCAAGCTGCAGAATTAATTGCATTAACAAGAGCGTGTGTTTTAGCTGAG
Organism: Triturus cristatus; assembly: GCF_964204655.1. NCBI lineage: Eukaryota > Metazoa > Chordata > Amphibia > Caudata > Salamandridae > Triturus > Triturus cristatus. The sequence continues at coordinate 14,263,248 of NC_140589.1, read as the reverse complement.
GGAAAGAGAGTGAATGTGTTTACTGATAGCCAATACGCCTTCGGCGTAGCACATAACTTTGGACGTCTGTGGAAAGAAAGAGGTTTTCTCACGTCCCATGGGACTAAGATCCAACATGGACAGTTAGTCAATGACCTGTTGGAATCTCTGACCCTACCTAATGAAGTTGCGATTGTGAAATGCAGTGCACATCGAAAGATTACGGATGATGTTGGCCGTGGAAATGCGTTTGCTGATGAGGTCGCCAAAGAGACGGCGAAGAACATGATGAGTCGAATGTACGTTGCAACGTCTGCAAGATGGATTGCTGAATCAGGAATGTGTGAGAATACGATTGAAAGTGTAAAGGCAATCCAGAATGAAGCAACTAAAAATGAGAAGAATGAATGGAAGGAGAAAACGGGTAAAATGGATTCAAGTGGATGTTGGGTTGATTTGTCCGAACAGCAGCGTTGGATGTTACCTGATGCGTATGTGCTTGCGGTAGTCACGATGGCGCATGGAGTGGCGCACATTAGTTCGTAAGGGATCTGTAAAATGTTAGCTCCAGTATTGAAGAACGATGGAATTACTAAGTGTGCGGAAAGAGTCGTGAAAAATTGCATGGTATGCCTGATGCATAATCCTGGCAAGGGAACCCCAACCCCAGCTGGTCACTTTGCTCCCCCTTCTTGTCCCTTTGAAGTGATTCAGTTGGATTTTATCCACATGGACAGATGTAATAATCTCAAATATGTCCTAGTGGTAGTCTGTGCCTTTTCAAGATGGATTGAAGCGTATCCGTTAAAGGATAACACTGCTATGTCTACTGCCAAAATCCTCCTCAAAGAGTACTTCCCCAGGTATGGTATGCCACGGATTGTTTGGTCGGACAATGGAAGTGAGTTTGTAGGGAAAGTTATGAAGAGTGTGTGTGCGGGTCTGGGGATCACCCAGAAATTCCACAGTGCGAATCACCCACAGTCAGCAGGTTTGGTTGAAGGGTACAATGGTACCTTGAAGCTGAAACTTGCTAAAATTCAAGCTTCCACTGGCCTATCTTGGCCAGACGCACTGCCTTTAGCTTTATTGTCCACCAGAGCGACTGTACACTCTCGAGTAGGGCTTAGCCCATATGAGATTGTGTTTGGTCGCCCTGCTAATGTCTGGGGAGTCCCTAGGCCAAAGGAATTCAAACAGATCGAATATCCAATGTTGATTGATTACCTTTTTGACCTGACTGCTAAATTGAGCCTTATTCATCAACAGGTATTTGAATCCTTGCCTAAACTGACAGAGAGTCCAGGCCACACGTTGAAACCCGGTGATCAAGTTGTGGTGCGGAATTTTGAGCGAACCCGGAACCTCCAGCCAAGATTCGTGGACCCGTTTCAGGTGCTCCTGGCCACAAGAACTGCTGTACGCCTAGTTGGAAGGAAGAATTGGGTGCACGCTAGCCATACGAAGCGTGTCCCTCTCCCACTCCCCTACGACAACTGGGTTAGACAGGGATTTGGTGTATCCGAGACAGAACCTGTTCCTAGGCTCATCCCCTTCAGTGATGCAGAGTACATAACGGACAAACGAACTGAAACACAGAACTCCGATACCCCACCAGGAACTGTGCCTTCGAACCCTGAACAAAGTGCTATACAAGGCGAACATTCGTCACCTGTGGACTCGAACATTACTGTACCTGTAGAACAATTGTTTCAAGATCAGACAAGACCCGGAAAGTACAGATATAACCTACGTTCTCATTCTATGAACCAATGACATTGCACAATTACCTTTCTATTTGAAAACTGTTTTTGATCTTATCAGACCACCAGTCAGGAAGTTCGCTCTATAATTTTTGTTTTTGTTGTTCTCTCACCTTGCCATCTGGGTTACCGTAGGGTCGTAACGTGTGCCTTGTTTTAACTTGCAGGGAACCAGACACAAGGTCGGTTTCTTCTGTTTATTTTGGGAACTCCCAGGGTAGACAGAAGCAATTTTTAACAGGTACAAACCATCCGTTGCGAACGGTTGTAGAAGATGGAGCTTCCTGAACTGCGACGGGCTAACGTCATAAATGCTCGCAAGACAAAACTGTATGAAATATTGTATAGCAAATGTTTCCTAATGCAATGTGCTCTGACATTTCTGATTGTTTTAATAACTCTGGTAGGCGGAATTATTTTTGGTATTCAATTGATCTTTGCACCTGTTACATCTACAGTATCTCCCCATGTTTCTGTTTCTCCGACTGTTGTTTCTTTTCATTCTTTCCATCCCTTTCCTGCTCACGAGCAAGCTCGACGCTCTGAGTTTATAAATAACACTTTCATTCAGCTCTTGCACCAACACCAACTAGTAGTAAACACAACGAACTGCTGGGTGTGTGGCTTAATACCACATACCATGGACAAGGGTATCCCTTATCTGGTTCTGCCCTTTAGTTATAACGGATCATTCTGGGCATTTCAGACCATGTTCGCCTATGCTCTAGAGACTTATCCCCCGCGACCTCCGCGTTCCACTAGGTATAACTCCGCTAATAGAGCCTTGGTAAAAGGAATTACTGACATGGTTAGAGACGTCAATAACACTCCGTTTATTCCCAAGGATGAATTGCGAGTTTACATGGGTTGGAATGTTACGGAATATGGCATTACTTTGGGTGAGAACAAACGTAAAAGCTCGACTCCGATCTGGGTCGTACCCCACCAAGGTCAGGTCTGTTTGCAAGGAAATGGGAGGAATTCGAAAGCTCGACTAGGGAAGAGCGACTGTACCGAAACATACGTTTTCCCGTCACAGTCCTCCCCTGCATTTTTAGCTGCTAAGGGCACCTATTTTGTTTGCAAAGACAGAGCATATACATGGCTACCTGCTGACTTCTCAGGCTCATGTTATATCGCTCAACTACTGCCTCCGACATACACTGCTGCACCGGATTATCACAAAACTAGAGTTGTGAGAGGTGTTTTCAATAAGGAAAACACTGCTGGCCAAGAAGCAGGAGATTTCTTCAAGGGTTTCCTTCCGTTCTGGGGGCCTATGGCCAACAGTAGAAACTTACGTCAACTAACACGGGTAGTTGAATCCACTATTACCGAAACTGCGGGTGCCCTTAGTAACCTGACAGCTGAGCTTCAGGCGGATCGCCTCATGACGTTACAGAATCGTATGGTCCTCGATGTACTACTTGCAGATCGAGGTGGAGTATGTAAGATGATCCAATCGAGTTGCTGTGTTTTTATCCCAGATAATGCGCCAACGGTATATAAGGCCATTTCCAAGTTACACAAAATCTCTGACTCTATTCATGTAGAGGAAGGTAACTGGTCACTAATGGGATGGTTCTGGAGTCTGTTATCTGCATGGGGATGGAAGGTTCTGATAGTCACTGGTGTTGCATTGGTATTCTTATTCTCATGCTGTCTCATTGTTCAGTGTGGTCCTGCCTTATGTGGCCTTTGTGTTTCAACATGCGTAAGAAGACCACCTGTTTTTCGAGATACACCCCGAGATAGAATAATGCTCCAGCAACATATCAGTGACATGATGAACATAGAGATGGACTCTGATATAGAGTAAGCTATTGCCTATGTAAGGGCAAAAGGACGGTCTGAGGTTCTGTAGCGATCCGAGCCCGTGTAGTCGGTATCATAGTACTGACACGATTTTGGTACCAGTGAACCGTAAATGATCCATCGTATGCATGACAGTGTTTTCGCCGCACTACGAGCATGAATTCACTGAGAAATAGGGCATTCTGTTGTAATATCATGGCATCCATTTTAGATACGGCATCCATTTTGTTTCTTGCCCTCACATAGTCAATGGACGAGCGATGACCCCGGCAGAATCACCTTGTTAAGGACACGTAAGCTCAAGCCCGAGGAAGCTGACGCTGCGTGACTAGGCAGAATCAAGCTGCCTCGCCTGCCTGAGGCCAATCCTGCTATACTAGTTCTCGCGTCCATTGTCCTGATTGAGAGGCCGAATACGGTAGCCGTGCCCGTTTACGATCCATAAACACCTCTTATCCTGCTTTTCAATCCCTTACACCTGGCTCTGCTCCTCTCCTTCTGGGCTTTTACAATGGGGAGGATACGATTTTTATGATGGGGAGGATCGGGCAAAGAATGAAAAACTGACAAGGAGACTTGATCGAATACCGAAAACCTACGACTAATTATTGTTTGATGTATGTTTATTGTCTGTTTGGGATACCGGGTTGGGCATAAAAAATATTCGTGTAATGTTGCCTAAAGACATATTTTGTGTATTTAAGGAGCAACCCACTTCTTGCAATTTGAACAGTCTCGTAGATTCTGCCTTTGTGTGGTTCCTATGACTTCTGTGTCCCTGCAGTCAATAAAACTTGGTCTCTGACGCCACCATCGAGAAGCCCGCGTCTCTGTTTATTTGTGCACCGAGACAGGAAGGAACTCAGGGGTCTTTGGGTGTTGTTTCCCTGACACCTCTGGACTTTTAAAAATCCAGAACCTCAGAGTGACCTCCTGTATTCAGAGCCTAAGGCTGCTGAACCTGGGTCAGCCCGTGTGCTGGTGGTACCCCAGAAGTTCAGAACCTTCCTACTGGGGCTGGCTCATGATGTGCATTAGCAGAACATTTGGGGATGGACAAGACCTATGACAGGCTTGTCACCCACTTTTACTGGCCCCAAATGCACAAGAATTCAGATTCCTACTGCAGAACTTGTCAGACTTGCCAGGCAAGTGGTAAGAGCGGAGGGAAGCACAAGGCTCCTCTGCAGCCCTTCCCCGTGGTCGGTACGCCATTCCAGCGAGTGGGTATTGATATTGTTGGGCCTCTGGACCCCAAGACAGCCCTGGGCAACAGGTTCATCCTGGTCTTGGTGGACCATGCCACCCGGTACTCTGAAGCCATCCCTCTGAGGACAGTGACGGCCCCCGTGGTGGGACGAGCACTGATGGGAATTTTCTCCAGAGTGGGATTCCCTCTAGAGGTGGTGAGCGACAGGGGGACCAATTTCATATCCACATATATGAAATCCCTGTGGAAGGAGTGTGGGGTAACTTAAAAGTTCACCACTCCTTACCACCCCCAAGGAAATGGGTTGGTTGAGAGATTCAACCGAACCCTCAAAGGCATGATCATGGGCCTAGACGGTCCAATGAAGCGTAAGTGGGACGTCCTCTTGCCATGCCTGCTCTTTGCTTACCGAGAGGTGCCACAGAAGTCTCTAGGGTGCAGCCACTTTGAGCTTCTGTATGGTCACCCGGTAAGAGGACCTCTGAGTTTGGTAAAGGAAGGTTGGGAGCAATCTCCCAGGAAACCTCCCCAGAATGTATACAGTTACATGCTGGCCTTCAGAAACCAGACTAGGCGTTTCAGGCAACTTGCTGAGGCAAATCTGGAAGCCAGCCAGGAGGAGATGAAGCGGTGGTACGACCGGAATGCCACTCTGGTAGAGCTTCTACCTGGACAAAAGGTGTGGGTCTTGGCCCCAGTGGAGCCTTGTGCACTTCAGGATAAGTGGACAGGTCCATTTGAGGTTGTGGAGCGCAAAAGTCCTATCACCTACTTGGTGGACATGCAGTCTCCCAGGAACCCTTTGAGGGTCCTACATGTTAACCGCCTTAAGCCCCACTTAGAGAGGACCGAAGTGGGCATGCTGCTGGCCACTGATGATGGAATGGAGGAGGAGACTGAGCCTCTTCCTGACCTCTTAGTAGCCTCTGAGAAAGATGGGTCAGTGGATGGAGTTAACCTCTCACCCACCCTGACGCCTGAACAACAGGAAGATTGCCGCCACTTACTGGGGCAGTTTCCAGATAGGTTCTCCCTGGTTCCTGGTGTCACAGATTGGTGCGTCTATGATGTGGACACAGGAGACAGCTTACCTGTGAAGCACAAGGCTTACAGGGTAACTGACAGGGTCAGAGCTTGCATCAAGGAGGAGGTCTCCAAAATGCTTGCTTTAGGGGTGGTTGAGTCCTCCAGCAGTCCTTGGTCCAGCCCCGTGGTCTTGGTCCCCAAAGCTGCTGCGCCGGGAGCCACACCTGAACTCTGGTTCTGTGTGGACTACAGAGGACTCAATTCAGTAACTAAGACTGACGCGCACCCCATCCCCAGAGCTGACGAGCTCATTGATCGGCTGGGGGCTGCCCGGTTCCTCAGCACGTTTGATTTAACGTCTGGGTACTGGCAGATCGCCTTGACCGATGGGGCCAAAGAGAGGTCAGCATTCTCTACACCAGATGGGCACTTCCAGTTCCGGGTCATGCCATTTGGAATGAAGAATGCCCCTGCCACCTTTCAGAGGTTGGTCAACCAGGTACTGGTTGGGCTGGATGAGTTCAGTGCCGCCTACCTGGATGACATCGCAGTGTTCAGTGCCACCTGGCCCGAACACCTGCGCCACCTCTGGGAAGTGTTGATGGCTCTGCGCCGAGCAAGCCTCACGATCAAGGCAAGCAAGTGCCAGATCGGGCAGGGTTCCGTGGTGTACTTGGGACACCAAGTGGGGAGTGGCAAGGTGGCACCCTTGCAACCCAAAATTGAGACCATCCTGGCTTGGGAACCCCCCAAGACACAGACCGCAGTGAGGGCCTTCCTGGGGCTCACTGGGTACTACAGGAGGTTTGTCAAGGGCTATGGAACGATTGTTGCCCCCTTGACAGAGCTGACTTCCAAGAAGCAGCCCAGGAAGGTGATCTGGACTGACACCTGTCAGAAAGCTTTTGACACCCTGAAGACTGCCATGTGCACGGCGCCCGTGCTCTTTGCCCCTGACTTCTCCAAGGAATTCCTAGTGCAGACAGACGCTTCAGAGCATGGTGTAGGGGCTGTTCTCTCACAGATGACTGAGGAGGGCTGGGACCAACCCGTAGCCTTCATCAGTAGGAGGTTACTTCCACGGGAAAGTAGGTGGAGTGCAATTGAGCGAGAAGCATTTGCTGTGGTCTGGGCGCTGAAGAAGCTAAGACCCTACTTGTTTGGGTCTCACTTCCGGGTTCAGACGGACCACAGGCCCCTCAGATGGTTGATGCAAATGAGGGGTGAGAACCCAAAGCTGTTGAGGTGGTCCATCTACCTACAGGGTATGGACTTTACGGTGGAACACCGTCCTGGTACAGATCACGCCAACGCTGACGGTCTGTCCAGGTATTTCCGCCTTAGTGACGAGGAACCCCCTGGGCAAGGGTAGTTCTCCCCACATTTCAGCTGGAGGGGACACGTGTTAGACCTGGCACCTCGGCGTGAGTTTCCCTTCCACTTTTTGATGGTGTGCCTCGATTGTTTTGCTGGTGTTGTCCGCTCAGGGCGCCGCGCCACGGCTAATCCGTGCCGCAGCACAAGTGCTCCCTAGATAAAGTGTTCATAATTGATATACATGATTGGTTTATTGGATTCACTGTCAGTCCCCAGTAAAGTGCACCCGGAGGGCCAGGGCTTGTGAATGCCAATGCCGCTAGTGGGCTGCAGCGCTGGTTGCGCCACCCACAACAGCGGCCATGTAAAATGTGTCCTGGGTCTGCCACTGCAGACCCCGCGTGCAGTCCCGTACTGTCCCACCGGCTGGGCAAGTGCCCACACTTGCCAGCCTCCAGAACCTTCCCTTAGCCTCATGTTAGTCACCCCTATGGTAGGCCCGCGGGCAGGGTGCGTTGTAGGTGTAAGGTAGGACAAGCCCTGGTTGTGTGGCCTGTCCTAGTAGTGAATTACCACCATATTCGTGGTTCACTATTGCAAGGCTACCTGTTCCCCTTAGGCCAGATGAGCTGCTGGAATTATTACACCTTATAATCCCAGCAGGCTCAGGGAACATGGTAGAGCGATATGTTTCGTATGCCTGAACTCTGAATAATAAGATACTTCTTGTAGCCAAGTTTATTTTACTATCCTGGGTTTGTAAATACGACTTTTAGAAAGTCTGTATTTACTCGCTTAATCATTTCAGCCGCCTCTGCTGTGCGTGTATCTGACTGTCTGGGCTATGTGAGTGACAGGGCTGGGGGGATGACAGGTAGCGAATGGCAGGAGAGCACCTTGGTGGGAGGTGGGGGTGCCCCTTGGACTCTGAATAGGGCAGTGCTCCACCACCACAAAGCTGGCTCCGCCCCCTGGGGAGCGACTGATGACTCAGCCTGCACCTGGCCCCGGAAGGGCGAAGCACTGTCAACAAAGTGCTCCTGGCGGTACTTGTCCCCTGAATGCTGGCTCCACCTCCTGTGGAGCGGCTGATGGGCCTGCCCCTCACAGTAAAAGCAGAAATCAGAGTACCCCCAACAAAGTGCTCAGGACTGAGAACGGTTATGCAAATGCCCCCCTGGCCTGAAAGAACAAAAGAAATGTGGTATAAAAGTAGGAGCCATGCTCCTTGCAAATCAGAATCCTGTTTAAAACAAAGAACCTCTGCCCGACTAGGAGGAGAAGAAGACGCTGGAAGGACTGGCCTGCTGCTTGCCTTGCTGAGAAAGGAGAGGAAAAGACTTGCTGAAAAGACTTTGCTGCTTTGTGCTTGAACATTCTCCAAGGGCTTGATCTGAGCTTGCCCCCTGAACTGAACCCCAGGACCAGTGGGTTCTCTGTGCTTTTGCTCGTCCTCCAATTCGAGCCGTGTGTGCATCCCGCTGGAAAGAGACTGCGCCCCTCATCACCCCTCCTAGGGCCATGACACTCAGGAGCTTGCCTGCCTCAACCCCGTGAGAGCCCCGCTCCGTCCGGAGCCGCTCTCTGTCCCCAGGCTAAGTTGCCTGCGCCCCTGTCACCGCCTGCCACTGGAGCGCGCTGAAAGCGCTGTCACCCCTCCCGCCGGAATCTATTTTCACATACCTAAGCCTGGTGTCCGTTTCTGGGGGGATTGATGTGTTTACTGTGTGTGTGATTATAATTGCTTAACCAACAACGCCTGAAGAATCGCATTGGCTGCTCACGCCACGCACCTAGAGGGTGAGCAAGGGTCATTCCAAAAGGGGTTATCCTTTGCCCTGACGTGGAGGAGAGGGTCCCTGCTTGACACAAGGACATCCTTGCGCCAATCAGAGATCCCCGAGTCTAACAGGGAGCTTCAAAGCTGAAACCACCTTTGGAGAGCAAATGGGGACCACTTGAGAGAGGAGTAACCCCATTGTTTCGGCAGGCAGGCTGCAACCTGGTTTGGGGAGGGGAACCTATTGTCAACCCATTTTTCAGGAGAGCACAGCCCCCTTAGCAACCACACCTCTAGGTGGAGTTAGGGAGCTATGGACGCTGAGTAAGGAGTTCTTCCATATTGGTGGTGGACAGAGGGGTGCATTTTGGGATAGGCACTCTGAAATCAAATTGCAACTAGGCTGGAAGAATGACTAAAGAAAGACTTCGCTCTTGCCCTGTGGACCCAGCAAAGAGAGGCTACGCTGGTGTAGACTGCACCTGTTGAACATGGTGGCTAGCAAAGAAGTGGGACGGTGCCTTCTGTGTCCTGCTTGCGGAGAAGTCATCTCCAGAGTCCAGCCAAAGCAAAGAGAGTACAAGGGTCAGCTGGCTGACCTGTTCACAGCACAGGGCCACAACAGCGGAGAAGCCTGCTGTGGCAAGTTTGTAGCCCAGAATCTTCAAGCTGCCACCAACCACTGCCGCCGTGCAGCACCAGAGACCAGAACCCAATGCTCAAAGTTTCACCCAGGTTCGGTGAGCCTGTAGGAGTCATCAGTGTGCAGCTGGGGTTCCCAGAAGAAGCCAAGTTATCACCCAGGGAAGGATTTTGCTGTGACCGCAGGACTGGGCGACTGGTAGCCCAGTGGCAACCGGACTTTTATCAGCACCTAGAGAGGATTTCAATGGACGTTGACCCTGTAACCAAAATCCCCTCACCCCCTTCACGGACTGAGGAGTAACCACAGAAATGCCTGCATTGACCGCATCCCATCTACAGCATCCTTGAGCAGCCTTAGCAGCCTGCATCTCTCGCATCAGGACCACTTCTATAGGAATCGATCGTACTAGGAACGCATTGACCGCATCATATCTACAGCATCCATGAGCAGCTTTAGCAGCCTGCATCCCTTGCATCAGGACCACTTCCATAGGAATCGATCGTACTAGGAACGCATTGACCGCATCACATCTACAGCATCCAAGAGCAGCTTTAGCATTCTGCATCCCTTGCATCAGGACCACTTCCATAGGAATCGATCGTACTAGGAACGCATTGGCCGCATCGCATCTACAGCATCCATGTGCATCTTCAGCATTCTGCATCCCTTGCATCAGGACCACTTCCATAGGAATCGATCGTACTAGGGACGCATTGACCGCATCATATCTACAGCATCCATTAGCAGCTTTAGCAGCCTGCATCCCTTGCATCAGGACCACTTCCATAGGAATCGACCGTACTAGGGACGCATTGACCGCATCACATCTACAGCATCCAAGAGCAGCTTTAGCATTCTGCATCCCTTGCATCAGGACCACTTCCATAGGAATCGATCCTACTAGGGACGCATTGACCGCATCATATCTACAGCATCCATGTGCATCTTCAGCATTCTGCATCCCTTGCATCAGGACCACTTCCATAGGAATCGATCGTACTAGGGACGCATTGACCGCATCGCATCTACAGCATCCATGAGCAGCTTTAGCAGCCTGCATCCCTTGCATCAGGACCACTTCCATAGGAATCGATCGTACTAGGGACGCATTGACCGCATCGCATCTACAGCATCCATGTGCATCTTCAGCATTCTGCATCCCTTGCATCAGGACCACTTCCATAGGAATCGATCGTACTAGGGACGCATTGACCGCATCACATCTACAGCATCCAAGAGCAGCTTTAGCATTCTGCATCCCTTGCATCAGGACCACTTCCATAGGAATCGATCGTACTAGGAACGCATTGACCGCATCATATCTACAGCATCCATGAGCATCTTCAGCATTCTGCATCCCTTGCATCAGGACCACTTCCATAGGAATCGATCGTACTAGGGACGCATTGACCGCATCGCATCTACAGCATCCATGTGCATCTTCAGCATTCTGCATCCCTTGCATCAGGACCACTTCCATAGGAATCGATCGTACTAGGAACGCATTGACCGCATCATATCTACAGCATCCAAAAGCAGCTTTAGCAGCCTGCATCCCTTGCATCAGGACCACTTCCATAGGAATCGATCGTACTAGGAACGCATTGACCGCATCGCATCTACAGCATCCATGAGCAGCTTTAGCATTCTGCATCCATTGCATCAGGACCACTTCCATAGGAATCGATCGTACTAGGAACGCATTGACCGCATCATATCTACAGCATCCATGTGCATCTTCAGCATTCTGCATCCCTTGCATCAGGACCACTTCCATAGGAATCGATCGTACTAGGGACGCATTGACCGCATCGCATCTACAGCATCCATGAGCAGCTTTAGCAGCCTGCATCCCTTGCATCAGGACCACTTCCATAGGAATCGATCGTACTAGGAACGCATTGACCGCATCGCATCTACAGCATCCATGAGCAGCTTTAGCATTCTGCATCCCTTGCATCAGGACCACTTCCATAGGAATTGATCGTACTAGGAACGCATTGACCGCATCATATCTACAGCATCCATGTGCATCTTTAGCATTCTGCATCCCTTGCATCAGGCACCACTTCCATAGAAATCGATCGTACTAGGGACGCATTGACCGCATCACATCTACAGCATCCATGAGCAGCTTTAGCAGCCTGCATCCCTTGCATCAGGACCACTTCCATAGGAATCGATCGTACTAGGGACGCATTGACCGCATCGCATCTACAGCATCCATGTGCATCTTCAGCATTCTGCATCCCTTGCATCAGGACCACTTCCATAGGAATCGATCGTACTAGGGCGCATTGACCGCATCACATCTACAGCATCCAAGAGCAGCTTTAGCATTCTGCATCCCTTGCATCAGGACCACTTCCATAGGAATCGATCGTACTAGGAACGCATTGACCGCATCATATCTACAGCATCCATGAGCATCTTCAGCATTCTGCATCCCTTGCATCAGGACCACTTCCATAGGAATCGATCGTACTAGGGACGCATTGACCGCATCGCATCTACAGCATCCATGTGCATCTTCAGCATTCTGCATCCCTTGCATCAGGACCACTTCCATAGGAATCGATCGTACTAGGAACGCATTGACTGCATCGCATCTACAGCATCCATGAGCAGCTTTAGCAGCCTGCATCCCTTGCATCAGGACCACTTCCATAGGAATCGATCGTACTAGGAACGCATTGACCGCATCGCATCTACAGCATCCATGAGCAGCTTTAGCATTCTGCATCCCTTGCATCAGGACCACTTCCATAGGAATCGATCGTACTAGGAACGCATTGACCGCATCATATCTACAGCATCCATGTGCATCTTCAGCATTCTGCATCCCTTGCATCAGGACCACTTCCATAGGAATCGATCGTACTAGGGACGCATTGACCGCATCACATCTACAGCATCCATGAGCAGCTTCAGCAGCCTGCATCCCTTGCATCAGGACCACTTTCATAGGAATCGATCGTACTAGGAACGCATTGACCGCATCGCATCTACAGCATCCATGTGCAGCTTTGGCAGCCTGCATCCCTTGCATCAGGACCACTTCCATAGGAATCGATCGTACTAGGAACGCATTGGCCGCATCACATCTACAGCATCCATGAGCAGCTTCAGCATTCTGCATCCCTTGCATCAGGACCACTTCCATAGGAATCGATCGTACTAGGAACGCATTGACCGCATCGCATCACAGCATCAATGTGCATCTTCAGCATTCTGCATCCCTTGCATCAGGACCACTTCCATAGGAATCGATCGTACTAGGAACGCATTGACCGCATCGCATCTACAGCATCCATGAGCACCTTTAGCAGCCTGCATCCCTTGCATCAGGACCACTTCCATAGGAATCGATCGTACTAGGAATGCATTGACCGCATCGCATCTACAGCATCCATGAGCAGCTTTAGCATTCTGCATCCCTTGCATCAGGACCACTTCCATAGGAATCGATCGTACTAGGAACGCATTGACCGCATCATATCTACAGCATCCATGAGCAGCTTTAGCAGCCTGCATCCCTTGCATCAGGACCACTTCCATAGGAATCGATCGTACTAGGAATGCATTGACCGCATCCCATCTACAGCATCCATGTGCATCTTCAGCATTCTGCATCCCTTGCATCAGGACCACTTCCATAGGAATCGATCGTACTAGGAACGCATTGACCGCATCATATCTACAGCATCCATGAGCAGCTTTAGCAGCCTGCATCCTTTGCATCAGGACCACTTCCATACGAATCGATCGTACTAGGAACGCATTGACCGCATCGCATCACAGCATCCATGTGCATCTTCAGCATTCTGCATCCCTTGCATCAGGACCACTTCCATAGGAATCGATCGTACTAGGAACGCATTGACCGCATCGCATCTACAGCATCCATGAGCAGCTTTAGCAGCCTGCATCCCTTGCATCAGGACCACTTCCATAGGAATCGATCGTACTAGGAACGCATTGACCGCATCGCATCTAGAGCATCCATGAGCAGCTTTAGCATTCTGCATCCCTTGCATCAGGACCACTTCCATAGGAATCAATCGTACTAGGAACGCATTGACCGCATCGCATCTACAGCATCCATGAGCAGCTTTTGCTGTATGCATCCCTTGCATCAGGACAACTTCCATAGGAATCGATCGTACTAGGAACGCATTGACTGCATCGCATCTACAGCATCCATGTGCATCTTCAGCATTCTGCATCCCTTGCATCAAGACCACTTCCATAGGAATCGATCGTACTAGGAACGCATTGGCCGCATCACATCTACAGCATCCATGAGCAGCTTCAGCATTCTGCATCCCTTGCATCAGGACCACTTCCATAGGAATCGATCGTACTAGGAACGCATTGACCGCATCATATCTACAGCATCCATGAGCAGCTTTAGCAGCCTGCATCCCTTTCATCAGGAACACTTCCATAGGCATCGATCGTACTAGGAATGCATTGACCGCATCCCATCTACAGCATCCATGTGCATCTTCAGCATTCTGCATCCCTTGCATCAGGACCACTTCCATAGGAATCGATCGTACTAGGAACGCATTGACCCCATCATAGCTACAGCATCCATGAGCAGCTTACGCAGCCTGCATCCCTTGCATCAGGACCACTTCCATAGGAATCGATCGTACTAGGAACGCATTGACCGCATCGCATCACAGCATCCATGTGCATCTTCAGCATTCTGCATCCCTTGCATCAGGACCACTTCCATAGGAATGGATCGTACTAGGAACGCATTGACCGCATCGCATCTACAGCATCCATGAGCACCTTTAGCAGCCTGCATCCCTTGCATCAGGACCACTTCCATAGGAATCGATCGTACTAGGAATGCATTGACCGCATCGCATCTACAGCATCCATGAGCAGCTTTAGCATTCTGCATCCCTTGCATCAGGACCACTTCCATAGGAATCGATCGTACTAGGAACGCATTGACCGCATCATATCTACAGCATCCATGAGCAGCTTTAGCAGCCTGCATCCCTTGCATCAGGACCACTTCCATAGGAATCGATCGTACTAGGAATGCATTGACCGCATCCCATCTACAGCATCCATGTGCATCTTCAGCATTCTGCATCCCTTGCATCAGGACCACTTCCATATGAATCGATCGTACTAGGAACGCATTGACCGCATCATATCTACAGCATCCATGAGCAGCTTTAGCAGCCTGCATCCCTTGCATAAGGACCACTTCCATACGAATCGATCGTACTAGGAACGCATTGACCGCATCGCATCACAGCATCCATGTGCATCTTCAGCATTCTGCATCCCTTGCATCAGGACCACTTCCATAGGAATCGATCGTACTAGGAACGCATTGACCGCATCGCATCTACAGCATCCATGAGCAGCTTTAGCAGCCTGCATCCCTTGCATCAGGACCACTTCCATAGGAATCGATCGTACTAGGAACGCATTGACCGCATCGCATCTACAGCATCCATGAGCAGCTTTAGCATTTTGCATCCCTTGCATCAGGACCACTTCCATAGGAATCAATCGTACTAGGAACGCATTGACCGCATCGCATCTACAGCATCCATGAGCAGCTTTTGCTGCATGCATCCCTTGCATCAGGACAACTTCCATAGGAATCGATCGTACTAGGGACGCATTGACCGCATCATATCTACAGCATCCATGTGCATCTTCAGCATTCTGCATCCCTTGCAACAGGACCACTTCCATAGGAATCAATCGTACTAGGGACGCATTGACCGCATCACATCTACAGCATCCATGAGCAGCTTCAGCAGCCTGCATCCCTTGCATCAGCACCACTTCCATAGGAATCGATCGTACTAGGAACGCATTGACCGCATCATATCTACAGCATCCATGTGCATCTTCAGCATTCTGCATCCCTTGCATCAGGACCACTTCCATAGGAATCGATCGTACTAGGAACGCATTGACCGCATCGCATCTACAGCATCCATGAGCAGCTTTAGCAGCCTGCATCCCTTGCATCAGCACCACTTCCATAGGAATCGATCGTACTAGGGACGCATTGACCGCATCATATCTACAGCATCCATGTGCATCTTCAGCATTCTGCATCCCTTGCATCAGGACCACTTCCATAGGAATCGATCGTACTAGGGACGCATTGACCGCATCGCATCTACAGCATCCATGAGCAGCTTTAGCAGCCTGCATCCCTTGCATCAGGACCACTTCCATAGGAATCGATCGTACTAGGGACGCATTGACCGCATCATATCTACAGCATCCATGTGCATCTTCAGCATTCTGCATCCCTTGCATCAGGACCACTTCCATAGGAATCGATCATACTAGGAACGCATTGACCGCATCGCATCTACAGCATCCATGTGCATCTTCAGCATTCTGCATCCCTTGCATCAGGACCACTTCCATAGGAATCGATCGTACTAGGAACGCATTGACCGCATCGCATCTACAGCATCCATGAGCAGCTTTAGCATTTTGCATCCCTTGCATCAGGACCACTTCCATAGGAATCAATCGTACTAGGAACGCATTGACCGCATCGCATCTACAGCATCCATGAGCAGCTTTTGCTGCATGCATCCCTTGCATCAGGACAACTTCCATAGGAATCGATCGTACTAGGGACGCATTGACCGCATCATATCTACAGCATCCATGTGCATCTTCAGCATTCTGCATCCCTTGCATCAGGACCACTTCCATAGGAATCAATCGTACTAGGGACGCATTGACCGCATCACATCTACAGCATCCATGAGCAGCTTCAGCAGCCTGCATCCCTTGCATCAGCACCACTTCCATAGGAATCGATCGTACTAGGAACGCATTGACCGCATCATATCTACAGCATCCATGTGCATCTTCAGCATTCTGCATCCCTTGCATCAGGACCACTTCCATAGGAATCGATCGTACTAGGAACGCATTGACCGCATCGCATCTACAGCATCCATGAGCAGCTTTAGCAGCCTGCATCCCTTGCATCAGCACCACTTCCATAGGAATCGATCGTACTAGGGACGCATTGACCGCATCATATCTACAGCATCCATGTGCATCTTCAGCATTCTGCATCCCTTGCATCAGGACCACTTCCATAGGAATCGATCGTACTAGGGACGCATTGACCGCATCGCATCTACAGCATCCATGAGCAGCTTTAGCAGCCTGCATCCCTTGCATCAGGACCACTTCCATAGGAATCGATCGTACTAGGGACGCATTGACCTCATCATATCTACAGCATCCATGTGCATCTTCAGCATTCTGCATCCCTTGCATCAGGACCACTTCCATAGGAATCGATCATACTAGGAACGCATTGACCGCATCGCATCTACAGCATCCATGTGCATCTTCAGCATTCTGCATCCCTTGCATCAGGACCACTTCCATAGGAATCGATCGTACTAGGAACGCATTGACCGCATCATATCTACAGCATCCATGAGCAGCTTTAGCATTCTGCATCCCTTGCATCAGGACCACTTCCATAGGAATCGATCGTACTAGGGACGAAGTGCCCAGAACTGCCTGCAGACTGCGTCACCTGTAAAGGCAACTGACTCTGGAGACCTTCTGGGCCCCCTGACTGGCTCCCCGCTGGAGTTGGTCACTTAAAGGGACTCTAAGGGACTGTAATACAGCTAGGTCAACTTTTTGGTCAAAACTGTTTTGATGAATTTGTCAATACTTGTCTGCGGTTGAGTGAAATGTTTTGGTTAATGTACCTTTTAAATTCTATATCTCTGGAACACTCTGGTGGCCCTTGTTGATTGTGGTGTCTAAAAATGCATAAAAAGACCGCATAGATTTATAAATTGGTGTCAGATTTATTTTTTGTCTTGTTCAATTTCTTTTTCATTTGTTTTGGAATTGTTCAATTGCTTTACCCTTTTTCCTTTGTGTAAGCATTGAATGCTCAGAGCTACAGCTGCCCAGGGGCTGAGCTGTAGGTTTGAGAAACGAAGCCTTCTTGTCCTACAGGGGATGGTAAGTGGATTACACGGGGAGGTGTCACCACCACACCA
Source organism: Triturus cristatus (assembly GCF_964204655.1). Classification (NCBI taxonomy): domain Eukaryota; kingdom Metazoa; phylum Chordata; class Amphibia; order Caudata; family Salamandridae; genus Triturus; species Triturus cristatus. The sequence goes on along the minus strand of NC_140589.1, from coordinate 14,245,661 downwards.
TATAATACACACATTTCCTCACAATAACATGACAATCTGTGTAAAGAGCCTTCGCGGCTGTGACTTAGAAAGCCTTGTCTCCAAACCTGCACAAGCACGTCATGCAGAGAGGATGTGAGTGAGACACACGGAGGCGTTAGGAAGGAGGTGAGTGGAAGATGTGTCTGCTAAGGACTCTGACGAGCGCTGATCAATGGCTCTGCACACAGGAGTCACAGCTTTCAAAAGAATCCTGTTTCCACCGGAAGCCAATGCGTGTGCGCTAGTGTGGGTGTCATCCGTGTCTCCTCCATGCGAGGGTGATGGACCGAGCAGCTGCATTCCGGAGCACGTGTGGCTAGTCAAGACCTCTGGTGCGCGAGGCACATGCTAACATACCTGTCCCAGTCATTACTTATGGGGTCATCTCGGGGGCGAGGCCGACTCAGCTCAGATGGTGGGAAGTGCTCGCCTGAAGCTCTGTGTGTCAGCCTGACCATCGCCCACCATCCGCACTGGTGGGCACCAAAGAGAGCCACCGTGCCACGGTACATGAGTGGACTCACTCCATCCGAGCTGAGACTGGGGGAGCGCCGGGAAGAGGCGAGGCATGCGGCCTCAATCAACATGGCGCCCCCCGGGGGCTGGTGAGCAACCCGGAGGGGAGGTGCAGGCGAAGGCACCCCAGCCCACTCGATATGATCCCCTCAAATTCCAGTGAACACCTGCCGGAGGCGAGAGAGGAGGCCCGGACCGAGTGCTGAAGTCCGACCTGCTGTGAGTGCCAAGGAAGGCCCATCGTGCGGTGCCCTCCTGGAGGGAGGGGCAGCAGGGCTCGGAGACGGGCAGCCGCGGACACCTTGACCACTGATGTGCTCAGAGCAGATCGCGCTGACAGATGGTGGAAGCAAAGCCCCAGAGCCCCACCCAAGAAGGGTGGGCCCATGCTGCGTGAAGCAGAGCCATAGGCGAGCGGCACCAGCAGCTGGAATCAATCCCGCGGGGGGCTGGGGTGTTCTGGCCCGGTCGACATGACCCCAGACCAGCAGGACATATCCACAAGCGGCAGGTGAGGAGGATTGCACCGGGAGGCGAGGCCCAGGCCACGTGGAAGCGGTGATCGGGGACAGAGCGCCTCACCCCGCCATGTGGCACCCCACACGGTAGTGGGCCAGAGGGAGGAAATATTCAATGCGTAGACCCCCAAAACCAGAACACCTGGTGCGGGGAGAAGCAATAGATACAGAAGTGGTGGAGTGCCTGTAGAACAACGCGGACGCCCCTAACCATCACACGGTGACTCCTCTCAGTGGCGTCACTAGGGGGACGCGGGGGTGCGGACCGCAGCGGGTGACGCCATCACATGGGGTGACACCAAAATGCAAAATAATGGGACCCCGCCCTGCCCGTGGATGACCCTCACACGCACCCCCTGACTCCCCCGTGCAGCGGACCCCTCACATGCAAGCACCCCCATCACTTCCCCCCAGAGATATAAACTGCCCTTGCACACGGCCCCCGGCCGTCGTCTGCTGCTCGTCTCAGCCATGTTTACCTTCGTCATCAGAGCCGCGTCCTCCCCTCACATTCGTGGCGTTCCTATCAAATTATGGACAACACCAACTGCTGATACAGTCATAGCCTCCCGCGGTGGACGTTCTCGGGCAATACTCGCTCTGTGACACACCGGGAGGGATCCCCACCCCACCCGCAGAAGCCAGCCGGCAGACCTGGCCCATGTGGACACATGGAGAAGGGGACAAGGTACCACCGTTTGTTGAGTGAGCCCCGGCGAGCTGTCACGGTGGAGCACAGCAAGGTGTTCTCTCCTCCTCCCCTGGACCATGGGGAGGCTTCGCTCAAATGTTGGGTCTCAGGTGCCCGCCTCAATACACAGCCCCTCCTAAGGCACCAAAAGCCAGCAAGGGGGCACGGAGGAACTGGCCACCCTCTCCATGTCCGACAAACTGGACTGGATCCCATATTTGGGGCCTAGCCACGGACCTCAACCTACTCCACGATGACCACCGCAAACTGGCAGAGAAGGTCACAGATGGCGAGAAAACTCTTTCTACCTTACAGCCCGTAGCAAAGTCACAGCAAGAGACACTAGGAGGAAGACAGAGTCGGGCTGCGATGCTGGAGGATCGAGCGGAGGAATTGGAAGGGCGCTCTGGAGGATCAATATTCAAGTCCTCGCCCTACCGGAGAGGGTTGATGTGGCGGACCCCATCAGTTATGTGGAGACATGGCTTAGATCCTTCACACTGCCTCAGAATGAACAGCCTTCTTCTCTCGGTGGAACTAGCACACCAGGGCCCCCCCTGGACCACTGCTGGGGAAACTCCTTCCCTTATGCAATAGAGATGTGGGGCTGCGAGCAGCAAGGCAAAATGGACCCATTCGAGTAGAGGACAAACACGTCCTGCTCTTCCCTGACTACCACCGAGCGGTGCAACGCCAACGATCACCCTTCCTGGAAGTAGAGCGCCACCTCCGCCAACGTGGGATACGGTACTCACTGCTGTTCCCAGCACACCTCAAGATAATACACGAGGAACCACCACCTTCTTCACAGACCCAGCCTTGACTGGATTGAGCAGCATCTCCAGGAATATCCCACCAGCAACCAGGACGAAGAGACCGAGCACGAGAACCGTGGGACGGGCGTCGCTGCGAAAAGAAAGTCAAGCCACACTCCAAATCCCTGCCTCAGGTCTCCATCACAGGATCCCCAGCTCAGAACAGATCAGTACAAAGTGCAGGAAGGCCCTGCAGGTGGCTGAGAATCTAGGTCCAGCCTCAGTGGCCTCAGACGGCGAGAGGGGTCCTCATATCTTCACATCCACGAAAGACGTCAGTGACACAAACACCTCTCGAGCAGAGTCAGTGACCCCTCAAACAGCGGACAAGCTCATTTAAAATGTTGGCCCTAGTTGCTCCAATTCCCTCCAAGTTCCCTCACTTATCTGTATTAGAATCAAGATATAATTAAAGTACCAGCAGGACAACTTAGATGGGCTCTCAGCCTCAAAATCATCCTTGATTCCTCATAGGCCACACACATTGTTAGCTAGGGCACAAGTACGAATCACCCCCAGTATTGGGAGCAACTCCCTCCCCAGTTCTCAACCTGTCACTTGACTCCCCCCTTACACACCGACCCCAACCACAAGTCGGGCGGGTGCCATAGACCTCAGAAACCTACAACAGTCGGGGAGCGTGTGAGGCTTGCAAGGCGTCCCCCTCAGTGTCCCCCACTCCTACTCCACCAAAGTTTCATCATGGCACCCATGGCTGAAGCTTGTGTCCTTACTCTAAATGTGCAAGGAATGCACACTGCGCTCAAGCGCTACGCTGTATACTCTTGCATTAAATGACAGCAGACACAGATAGCCCTTTTGCGAGAACTACACTTTACAGCAGGGAAATCAGACAGACTGTGCAAGCGATGGCGAGGCACCTTCAGCGCAACCACATAATCAGCATATGCGGGTGTAGCACTGATGTGGCTTCGGCCTGAGGTCCCATTGCAGGACACCGCATGGTGGTCGATACAGAGGGATGGTTTGCTCTTCTGGAGGGGCTCCTGGATGGCCAGCCTATACTCATAGGTGCATCTATGCACCAGACAATGAGAAGGGAAAATTCTGGTACTCCCTCTCAGGCATCCTCGTCCAGTTTGACACATCACCATGGATATTGGGAGGGGACTACACTTGTGTGCTCAATCTCTCCATGGATAGATCCTATCCTCCCCCTCGCTCTCTGGCCAGCACACAGACAGAATGAAAAGTACCTGAGTGCGCCACTGGTCGCTAGTGAATGCCTGGTGAAGCAGATACCCCGTGGTCAAACTATACTCATTCCATTCCATCCCGCACAACCTATAAGCGCGACTAGAATGCTTCCTGTGCTCACCTGCAGTTGTCCCCACACCCTCCTCTCCGGTCCTCACCTGGCAGCTACCACACGATTGCCCTGAGGACCAAGTATTAAGTCATGAGCAAGAAAAAAGGGATGTATGTCGTTACAACGCACACTTTTACAACGCATGCACTTACAACGCATTTTTTACAACGCAAAATCCATTACAACGCATTGCATTACAACGCATGACACTACAACGCATTTTTAAAAACTACCTTTACAACGCATTCCATTACAACGCATACTACCTTTACAAGCATACCATTACAACGCATAATATTAAATTGCATTTAAGGTAAGTATTAGATAGTATAGGGGTAAAAATTACTATTCTAACTCCAGGGGGTGCAACAGTAGGGTAAGTGTTGGATAGTATAGGGGTAAAAATTACTATTCTAACTCCAGGGGGTGCAACAGTAGGGTAAGTGTTGGATAGTATAGGGGTAAAAATTACTATTCTAACTCCAGGGGGTGCAACAGTAGGGTAAGTGTTGGATAGTATAGGGGTAAAAATTACTATTCTAACTCCAGGGGGTGCAACAGTAGGGTAAGTGTTGGATAGTATAGGGGTAAAAATTACTATTCTAACTCCAGGGGGTGCAACAGTACGGTAAGTGTTGGATAGTATAGGGGTAAAAATTACTATTCTAACTCCAGGGGGTGCAACAGTAGGGTAAGTGTTGGATAGTATAGGGGTAAAAATTACTATTCTAACTCCAGGGGGTGCAACAGTAGGGTAAGTGTTGGATAGTATAGGGGTAAAAATTACTATTCTAACTCCAGGGGGTGCAACAGTAGGGAAAGTGTTGGATGGTACAGGGGTAAAAATTACTATTCTAACTCCAGGGGGTGCAACAGTAGGGTAAGTGTTGGATAGTGTAGTGTAATATTATGCGTTGTAATGGTATGCGTTGTAAAGGTAGTATGCGTTGTAATGGAATGCGTTGTAAAGGTAGTTTTTAAAAATGCGTTGTAGTGTCATGCGTTGTAATGGAATGCGTTGTAATGGATTTTGCGTTGTAAAAAATGCGTTGTAAGTGTAGTGCGTTGTAAAAGTTGCGTTGTAAAGGTTGTTCCCCAGAAAAAAGTCACCCGGAGCTACTTTCCCAAAAATGCCAATACGGCATCTTCAAGGATGCTAGAATGGGATGCCTTTAAAGCTGTCATAAGAGGGCATGCATTCGGCAGATAACCGGGGTCTGCGCAACACTTGATCAATGTATACTTGAGGCAGAACTCAAATTGTTAGCCCTGATCCAAGCGGCGGAGGCTGGTGCTGCATCATTGACCCAGATAGCGGATGTAAAGACTGCATATGCAGACGTATTAGCAGACCTGTGAGGCTGCGACGGTATAATTTTAGGGGGCACGCCACCAGGGTGCATCGAGAAGGGGCAGAATGGGGTCACTGCTGGCCTGGCTTATCCGCCAAGATGTCAAGACATGACTCATAGCTGAAATAGTCACTCCCACTGGTGCAACGGTTCGCTCCCAGGCAGACGTTATGCGGGCCTTCTATGACTTCTACAATGAAGTGTGCGGAGCCCCGGGAAGACCTGGCTAGAAACAGTAGACCAATATTTCACCACCTTTCCTTTGCCCCGAATTACCCCACCTGATAGGACCTCCCTCGATGTGGTGTTCACATCCACAGATGTGAAACAGGCGATTCAAGCCTTGGCTCGCAACAAAGCCCCAGGTCTAGATCACCTACCACTAGAATACTGTAGCACCTTCTCCACTCTCCGGGCACCTCGGGTGGAGGATATGATTGGGGCGGCGCTAGAAGGTGGGGAACTCTCGGGCTCACTCTGTGAATCTCTTTTAGAGTCGTTTTTAAAGCCAGACTAAGATTGAACACAGCTGACCTCCTACAGACCAATTGCACTGAATGCATCGTCACAAATTCAGTCCCCAAAGCTACTGCTGGTCACTATGGAACTAACTTAAGACAAAATCCTAAACTTACTACCATTTTGGTATTCACAGAAGGCACTTACTCATTTTGGTATTCACAGAAGGAACTTACTCCTTTCGGTATTCACAGAAGTTAGGACTCCTAAATGCCTTCTGTGAATACCGAAAGCCTTAAAATTAGGATTTTTCTCAGTTTAGTAGTAGTAAAGTTAGGACTCCGACTTTAGGACTCCTAAATGCCTTCTGTGAATACCGAAAGCCTTAAAATTAGGATTTTTCTCAGTTTAGTGGTAGTAAAGTTAGGAGTCCTAACTTTAGGACTCCTAAACTGAGAAAAATCCTAATTTTAAGACTTTCGGTATTCACAGAAGGCTTTTAGGAGTCCAAAAATTAGGACTCCTAACTTCTGTGAATACCGAAGTGAGTAAGTGTCTTCTGTGAATACCAAAATGAGTAAGTGCCTTCTGTGAATACCAAAATGGTAGTAAGTTTAGGATTTTGTCTTAAGTTAGTTCTGTGAATCGGGCCCACTGACTCTCCACACGTGACTTGAGTTCCAATGCTTAGTATGGATTGTCAGTCAACAACAAGCTGTATCGATCTCGAATCGTTTGAAACCCAATAAAAATGTTTAATAAAAAGAAAATGAGGTGATCTCACATCCGACATGAGAAAGCACAGGAAGTTGAAAGTAGCTCCGCCCACTCTCTAGCCATATAAGGCTACTATGAACAAGTGCACGTCCTGCTTCTGGTTCTCATGTCTTCTTGATGGAGGAGAGTGGGAAGCTGGGGTTCTTGCGAGCCTGGGACCCCCAGGATCACACCGGGATCAGACAGCATTGGCGCTACAAAAAGGTCCATGGAAATCGCAGCACCAGGGACCGACTTTCTCTCAGGATGTGGCTCAGATCTGGAGGAAGAGGAGGACAGACCTCCAAGCACAGCGGGAAATATGTCCATGAGGATATGATGCAGACATTCTTGCCAGAATCCACCAGAATATGGGGTTTCCGGTGGAGGATTTACCGCCACCCTCACCTGAGACTGTACTCAGACACTCTTTAAAGCCCCCCTCTCCGCCCCTTCTGACCCACCTGCATGTTCATGCATGGGTGGAGAGATCTGGGTGAAATCTGTGGTCTCAAACCCGAGGCTGCATTTATTGGAAGACTTGGAGGAAATGACACGGGACAGAGCCGTGGTGGGTTCAGTGGGGGCCAGCTATGTGGGACCACATCAGTCCCTAAGGGCAGTACCCTCAAGGACTGACTGACGAAGCGATGCCCCTGCTCTGAAGAGACGTCCACTGGGGCCCCCTTGGCCACGAGAGCTGCAGCTTTGCTGCTTCCACACACTCACCCTTTTACTTCCATATTATAGGATTTCATCAAAGCTCCAATCGACTGGGCGCCATTGAGGAGCGCGTGGATTTGTATGGGACCAAGCCTTAGCATCATCAGAAGGGGCTAATGTGGCAGCCAGGAGACATCTCTCTGTAAGAGGGGAGCGCACCCACTCTCCTCAAACATCTCTCTGTAAGAGGGGAGCGCACCCACTCTCCTCAGACCTCTCTCTGTAAGAGGGGAGTGCACCCACTCTCCTCAGACATCTGTCTGTAAGAGGGGTGCACCCACTCTCCTCAGACATCTCTCTAAGAGAGGGGTGAACCCACTCTCCTCAGACATCTCTCTGTAAAAGAGGGGTGCACCCACTCCCACAGACATCTCTCTGTCAGAGGGGGGTGCACCCACTCTCCTCAGGATCTCTCTCTGTAAGAGGGGGGTGCACCCACTCTCCTCAGACATTTCTGTAAGAGAGGGGTGAACCCACTCTCCTCAGACATCTCTCTGTAAAAGAGGGGTGCAACCACTACCACAGACATCTCTCTGTCAGAGGGGGGTGCACCCACTCTCCTCAGGATCTCTCTCTCTAAGAGAAGGGTGCACCCACTCCCCCAGACATCTCTGTAAGAGGGGGTGCACCCACTCTCCTCAGACCTCTCTCTGTAAGAGAAGGGTGCACCCACTCCCCCAGATATCTCTGTAAGAGGGGGTGCACCCACTCTCCTCAGACCTCTCTCTGTAAGAGAAGGGTGCACCCACTCCCTCAGACATCTCTGGAAGAGGGGAGCACACTCACTCTCCTCAGACATCTCTCTGTAAGAGAAGGGTGCACCCACTCCCTCAGACCTCTCTCTGTACGAGGGGGTGCACCCACTCCCTCAGACATCTGTGGCTTCACGTCGGCCCTTCCAGGGCGCTCATCTGCTTGGGCAGAGGGCGCTGCGCGACTCAATTCATTGTTTATTCAAATGAAAGAAGCATTCCTCCTCCTTTCAGACAAAGAGTTCTCAGTCGCCATGGAAATCCCCTTTTCATCAGAGCCCCGAGCACCACGGCACGGGATTGTAATGTTCTGGCTTCTACAGAAGACGCAGGCGCGAGAATGTCTAACATAGTACACGCACAATGTAACACTCCCTCCTCCCCCACTTCTGATCCCTTTCCTGCCCCCACTGGGCCCAATAACTGTAGGAATCAGGTTATAGTGTCCAAGGCGTAGACTTTTATTCATATCAAATCAGGTGACTCACCACAAACCATTACAAGAGTAACGTATTCTATTTAGATAAATAGCATTAATTCACAGCATCAAACTCTAGCGACATTAACATGTCAAAGGCAGAAAGTCAATTAGGCATGACATTACATTTGAACTTCCGCTTGGCCTTACACTAGAATTAAAACTTGGCCAACTCGGCCAACCCACTCAGCTGCGCACATTGTGGCAGCAGGCCCCAGCGTGCTACGGCAAACAGTTGTATCTTACGAGCGAAAAGCATTGTACTTGGATATATCATTATTCACAGCTTCAGATTTTTGCGACATCCACATATCAAATTTGGCCGACTCGGCTGACCCACTCAGCTGCGCACATTGTGCCGGGAGGCCCCAACGCGCTACAGCCAACAGTTCATTACTTGAAAGCCAGGGCACCGCAAAGCTTGAATTTGCCCAACTCAGTCCGCTGTGCACATTGTGCCGGCAGGCCCCAACGCGCTGCAAACAGTTCATTACTTGATATCCTGGGCACCGCATAGCGCACCGGCCCTCCGGGGTACCTGAACACAGGCAGCCTCCCCAAAATATCACTCAGTCCATAAGTTGCGGGTTAGGGCAGTAGAGTCCAGGACCACCGGCAGGTCAGTCCCCTCCCTGCCTACCCTTTGCACACTTCCATCCTACCCCCTCCTGGGGTCCATCCAGTCGCTGATCCTCTATTGCAGTGCATGCCCCTTTGCTGTTATCTGTCAGCACTCCGCCTTGCTCTTCTGCCGGGTGGGTGGGTGGTTTCAGACGCTCCTGCGGCTTCCCAGGTATCCAAGGAGACAAAGAGGACGAGATCCCTGGGACAACGCCTTAAATAACTTCATAATTAGTTTCAGTTTCCTTTACGTGTAGGAGACGCCCCCTCAATGATTTCATTTCTTCTACCAGCCCCCCAGAAGAGGAGGCTCGGCTCCGTGGTGCAACTAAGGGCGCCCCTCCCCTAGGCGTGGGGGGCGCCTACTCATTCCTCAGACCAGAAGTCAAATCAGAGTTTCCAAATAAACAGCAGCGATCAATGAATGCCGAGGAAGAGGCTTGTAACAGCGCAGACAAGTATTTCCAAGAAGCCACATCGTGTAACAGGAGCTTTTTAGCCACGTCTTCTCACTCCCGCATCCCCACATCACATCCCCAGCCCAACCGCTAAGTTTAGGGGCAGCTTTACTAGAAAAGGCAGGGATGCGCCGTATGTGGCTGCATCATATTTTTAAACGATTGTAATCATTCGTGGTGGTTTGCTCTTTCCATGTGTGCTTCAGAAGACAGCACACAGAAACAGCAAAAACAAGAGAAACTAAATAATCTCTCCTCATTGTGCCATTCTAACGCCTGCTCTTGCATGGCGTTAGTTTGTGGCACTGCCTCAACCTTGTAAATCTGGGGCAGAGCCCCAAAACCAATGGGTGTTGTGGTGGAACGCCCAAAGCAACACCCATTGCACGCCCCTTTGCCCCAGAGGACTGCAGCGGAAAGGGACATATTTGCAAACGGCACCTTGTAAATATGGAAACTGGCGCCGCACCACCAAACCATCAGAAAAAGAGATGCTCCGGTGGCGATTGCCCCTTGCAACGTTCACCACCGCGTTCTAAGCGCATACTCTTGGCCCAATAGAAATCGGGAAGGAATACAAAAGAGAAGAAAGAAGAATGAACATAAAAGGGAAAGAGGTGGGAAGGGAAGATGGTAAAACAAGGATTCCAGCATAATAAAGCAAATAAAAATATGACAAGAGTCCTCCCGTGAGGGGTCAATGAAAGCTGGTCAGGATGGCACAGGAGGGGTCTGTTTCAGGTGACTTGGTCTGGGGGTGCTAAGGAGAGAGTATCAAGTAGAGTTCACTTATCCACTGCTGCAAACTGGGACCATAAATATTCACTATCCTGTGGATATGAGAAACAGCGTTTACAACGCATGCCTTAGATCGCATGCCATTACAACGCAATCATTACAACGACTGTGTTGTTACAACGCAAACCATTACATCGCAAGTCGTTACAACGTCCCTGCTGTTGCAAAAGCTGGAGTAGGAATAGTAAATTATACAATTCCTTAGTCCAGCGCACCCCCTACAGCAAGTCGTAATGACTTGCGATGTAATGGTTCAAGTTGTAACAACGCAGTTGTTGTAACGACCGCGTTGTGATGGCATGTGATCTAAAGCATGCGTTGTAATGACATATATTCCATAGACACAACAGGAAAAAGGGAGCAGTGATGTAATGTGGGCCAGACTCTGCTGCGGAAGAAAGCTGTAGTCTCGGTAAACAATGAGGAGGGAGGAGAAGGGTTTCCTTGGTTCCTAAGTCATCAGGAAGATACAGATTGACCATCGACCTCAGGAGGGTCTATCAGGATAACGCCTTTCAAAATGGAAGTTTCCAAAACATACTTCTGCTAATTATGAAAGGGCATTTTCTGACTCTAGTGGATCTGGAGGGTGTTTCTCTTCCGGTGCCTTTGAACGTTTACCATCAAACGCTCCTACACTTTTGTCTGTGGAGACTTCACTTCCAGGGTCAGATCCTCTCTTCTCGGATACAATTAGCTCGGGAGAGTGCTCACCAAGATGATGGCGCGTTTGTTGGCTTCCCTTCATCTCAAGAGACGGAAGATCTGTCCATATCTGGACGATTGATCAATCCAGACATCAAAGAAGGAGAGAGCGATGCAAGGTCGGACAGGACACTCTCTACAGGAACATGGGCTCCTTATAGACCTCCTGGTCAGAGACCTGCTCTCTCACCCAGCAGCTCCGCTGTTGTGCCACTGCCACTTAGAGGTGTGTGGTAGGTGTTCAAGGCCCTCCTCCACCCGCAGACTCCTGCTTGCCCCTTATGCCTGGTGGTCCAGTGGGAGAGCCTTGCTCTTCTGCTGTTCCACTGTTGTCTGTCTGCCTTGTTGTGCCAGTTTTGTCCTTGTGTCTTTTGTCTGTTTTCAGTGTATTTTTATGGTAATTCTGTGCCTGTCTGTCTGTGACTCTGTTTTTCTGCCTTTCTTTGTTTTGTGCGTGTGCCCTTGTTATGCTCCTCCGTGCCTGTTTTCTCACTGCCCTTTTCCCATCGCTGCTCCCCCCTGGCCTCCCCCATGCCGTGCCTGCTCCTGCCTCCCAATTGAGCTTTCCTCCCCTCCCCTATTTATTGGCTGCCGCGCGCTGCGGGTGCATCGCTGGCGTGCCACAGGTGCATCAAAGGCAAGCCAGTTTGCGCCCGTCTGCGACCCAACCGTGACCAGCGCCAGAGACCCTGGATCTCAGACCACCCACCACTATGACTCTACCGCTCTCCTCACACTCAACCCCAGCAGAAACAACAACTGCCATCTGTCCACACCAAAATCCACCCACAGGCAGTTTCCCTGCCGACACTGCCTCCGAACCTTCACCACCCGCTACACCCCCACCACCGATGCCACCATGCCAAACACCAGCCCCCCCTGAAGCCCTGAGGTGCATCCTACTCAATGTGAGCTCCCTGCACAGACACGCCGTAGAGATATGGGACCGCCTCAACACTACCTCGCCTGACATTGCCCTCGTCACGGAAACCTGGACCAACTCCACCTATGCCCTGACATCTCCACCGCCATCCCCGACGGATACAAGATCCAGAGGAAAGACTGCCCGACCATCCAGGAGAAAAACTCGCCATCACACACAAGAGCTCCCTCTGACTCACTACCTCCACCACAAGTGACTCCCCGTCCACCACCATGAACCTCCATTTCCAGATACAGACCAGCCCCAGATCCACCCAATGCAGCACGCTCGCCTACAGACCCCTGGGACCTCGAACTGCTTTCACCACTACCATCGCTGACCTTGTCGCACCGCACACCATCACCTCCGTGGACTACATACACATCTAAGACCTCAACTTCTACCTCGACAACCTCAACGACCCCAAGTCCTCCACCCTCCTGGACAACCTCACCAATCTTGGGCTAAAACAGCTCGTCACCACCACCACCCACAAGGCAGGACACACCCTCAACTCCATCTTCTCAGGAGGTAACAACATCCACTTCAGGCACACCACGCAACCCCTCTGGAAGGACCACCACTGCATACACTTCTATGTCAACAAACCCACTGCCCCAAAACTTGCACCAGGCCCACCACAAAAGACCTGGCGCAAGGTCACCGAGGAGCACCTCAACTCCACCCTCAACCGCGATGCCCCCTCCACTACGACCAACACCAAACTCGCAGCCAAAGAACAACACAGATGGAGCTCCAACTGCGCTGTCGAACTTGCACCCCTTCACAACTCCAACAGACAATGCCCCAGAAAATCCACCTGGTTCATCGCCGATCTCCAAGAATCCAGGCACACATGCAGACGTCTCAAAAAGAAGTGGCGAAACAGCAAAACGTCGGAAGACTGCACCACATACAAGAACTCCATGACAGAAAACCACCAACTCATCACCACCAACGCCAGCAACTTGAAGGAACTCTTCAGTATCATCCAAGAATTCACCAAACCCCCCAGTGAGGCCAAAAACATCACCCCTTCCCAGGACCTCTGCAACAAGCTCAGCTCCTACTTCCATCCGAAAATCAAGTCCCTCTACGACAACTTCAACGAACAGACACCGGAATCCAAAACCACTCCCCTCTCCTACACTAGCCAAACCACCATCTCTGCCTGGACCTCAACCACCACCAAAGACACCGAATCAACCATGAAAGGCATCAACTCAGGAGCACCCATGGACCCCTGACCTCCACAATTCTTCCTCAGAGCCGCCTCCGCCATCACACCTGAACTACGATGCACCATCAACATCACCTTCAAAACTGGCACCTCCTCTGGTGACTGGAAACAAGCAGAAGTCAAACTCCTGCTCAAGAAGCCCTCAGCAGACTCTTCGGACCTAAAAAACTACAGACCCATCTCCTTCCTCCCCTTCGTAGACAAAGTCACCGAGAAGAACGTCAACGCCCCCCTAACGAAATTCATAGAAGAGAACTCCATCCTCAATCCCTCCCAATCCGGATTCCACAACAACCACAGCACCGAGACCACCCTACTCGCCGCCATAGATGACATCCTCACCTTCCTCGACCAAGGCCACACCAAGGCCCTGATCCTCCTCGACCTCTCCGCAGCTTTCAACACTGCCACCCACCGCACACTCGCCACCAAAATCCACAACGCGGGCATACGGGAACCACCCTCGAATGGCTCTGCTCCTTCCTTACCGGCACGACCCAAAGGATCTGACTGCCACCCTTCCTCACCGAACCCACAGAGATCAACTGCGGAGTACCTCAAGGATTGTCACTCGGGCCTACACTCTTCAACATCTACATGGCCCCCCTCGCCCCCATCATCAGACAACACGGACTCAACATAGTCTCCTCATCCTCCTGGACCTGTCAGCTGCATTTGACACAGTCTGCCACCGCACACTAAGAGCACGCCTCCATGACGCCGGAATCCAAGAGAAGGCCCTGGACTGGACCACCTCCTTCCTCTCCGGGAGAACCCAGAGCTTCCGCCTCACCCCCTTCTGCTCCGAAGCCACAGAGATCATCTGCGGCGTACCCCAAGGCTCATCCCTCAGCCCAACGCTGTTCAACGTCTACATGGCACCACTTGCCCAATGACCTCAACATTATCTCCTATGCCAACGACACCCAGCTGATCCTCTCGCTCACCAAGGAACCCCACACTGCCAAAACCAACCTCCACGAAGGAATGAAGGCCATCGCCGACTGGATGAGGAACAGCCATCTGAAGCTGAACTCGGACAAGACGGAGGTCCTCATCCTCGGTTCCACCCCCTCGGCCTGGGACGACTTCTGGTGGCCGACGGCTCTAGGAGCACCCCTTACACCCACCAACCAATCACGAAACCTGGGGGTCATCCTCGACTCCACACTCTCCATGACAAAGCCGGTCAACACCATCTCCTCCTCCTGCTTCAACAACCTTCGCATGCTTCGAGGATCTTCAAGTGGATCCCCACCGAAACCTTCAAACTCCTCACCCACGCACACAAAGCACTCCACGACACCGGACCAGCGTACCTCAACAGCCGACTTGGCCTCTATACCCTGGCCCGCCAGCTCCGATGCGCAGACCACGCCGTCACCACCGTCCCCCGCTTCCGAAGAGTGACCGCCGGCGGTAGATCATTCTCCCACCTCGCCGCCAAGACGTGGAACACCCTTCCCATCCTCCTACGGCAGACCGAAGACCTCCTAGCCTTCAGGAGACTCCTCAAAACCTGGCTCTTCGAACAGTAGCAGCACCCCTCCCCCAGCGCCTTAAGACCCTCACGGGTATGTAGTGCGCTTTACAAATGCTAAGATTGATTGATTGATTGAGTACGCCGATGACACCCAGCTCATCCTGTTCCCCACCAAGGATCCTGTCACCACCAGACTCAGCTTCCAGGAAGGAATGAAGGACGTTGCATCCTGCCTAAAGCTCAACTCAGAGAAGCCAGAGGTCCTCGTATTTGGACCCTCCCCACCGCTTGGGAGAAAACCTCATGGCCCACCCCCTAGGCAGACCACCCACCCCTACGGACCACACCAGGAACCTCGGCTTCAGACTTGACTCCTCCCTCTCCATGACCCGACAGGTCAACCCTGTCGCCTCCACCTGCTTCAAAACCCTCCGCATCCTTCGCAAGACCTTCAAATGGATCCCCCCAGAATCAAGAAAAACCATCACCCACGCACTCATAACCAGCAGACTGGACAACGGGAACGCCCTCTATGCTGGAATCAACAAGTCTCTGCTCCGCAAACTCCAGACCATACAGAACACTGCATCCAGACTCGTGTTCGTCATTCCTCAACAAGAACACATCACCCAACACTTGCGAGACGTCCACTGGCTCCCCGTCGAGAAGAGAGTAACATTGAAGATACTCACCCACAACATCAAATGCCTCCATAACACCGGACCCCAATACCTCAATGAGGGAATCTCCTTCCACGTACCCAAGAGAAACCTCTGATCCACCGACCTCACCGAAACCCCGCCCATCTGCAGAGCTAGAACGGGCAGAAGAGCCTTCTCCTACATCGTGGCAAAGACCTGGAACGAGCTCTCGATTGACATCAGACATGACCCCTCGCTGAACACCTTCAGAAAAGCCTTCGAGACCTGGCTCTTCGACCGAACGGAGCTGTTTACTGGACCCCAGCGCCTTGGGACCCTCATTGGTGAGTAGCGCGCTTTACAATTCCCTGATTGACTGATAAACCTGAAAAAATGTTAGATTACAAAAGCACATGGCAGAATTGCCAGCTGGCCTCAATTAAGAACCAACCTGGGGAATGTTTCCCAGGATTTGCAGGAAATTCAGAACTCCTGTTCTGGATTTGTTTGCTTCACTAATGAGCAAACAGGTTCACAGATTCTTTTTGCGGTTCTTAACCTCAGGGTCCTTGGGGGTTGATGTCTTGTCTATACCTTGGATAAACAACAAATGGAAGGTGCACCAGTCAGTAGAAGTCCAAAACAAATCGGTATCTTTAGTTATCTCCTTTATTTTTCATACGGATACTCAGCCAACGCGTTTCGTTCCACACTGGAACTTCTTCAAGGCTGCAATCGAATAATAAACATGTATATATACAATCTGTGACGACGGGCAAAATGAAGCATAAACGCAAACGATAAAACAAAAATATTTGAATAGTGCATCTAAACATATATATAAGTGAATGTTTATTATTCTTTATGATTGGTTTTTATGTCTTTGTTAGATCTCTGTGTTTGTGAAAGTTTTTAAAAAAAACATTGGCAAAATTGTTTGTACTATATGATGGTATTGTCTTAAATTATATATGTTTGTTATCCATAGATTATAAATGTCTTTCTATGTTGTTATGTTAATCGATTGCAGCCTTGAAGAAGTTCCAGTGTGGAACGAAACGCGTTGGCTGAGTATCCGTATGAAAAATAAAGGAGATAACTAAAGATACCGATTTGTTTTGGACTTCTACTGACTGGTGCACCTTCCATTTGTTGTTTATCTTATCTGTAACTGCTTGCCAGTGGGGTTGTTCTACGACGCACTCCGGAAGCATTGTGCACAGGATCTAAATACTTAATGAGAGACTTTGGGATATTAAGTGCCAAACTAGTAGTCAGTCGTAGTTCTCTTTTTTTGTTTAACTCTTGTCTATACCTTGACCTCTTAATTTTTTTGTTTTCTCACCATTTCCTCTAATTTCCCATTTACTTCTAAAATTCAGAAGCGCGAGTGCGAAGGTGATAATGGTGGTACCGTTCTGGCCACGTAGTGCTTGGCTGCCATGGTTTAAAGCGACAGCAAAGGGACCTTGTTGAAGAATTCCACTAACTGCTCATCTTGTGGCTCACAGGTGTCTGCCACTTTCTCTACTCCCTCTTTTAGTTTGGACATTGAAAAGATAGGACTTCAAAGTAAAGGGAACCCTTGAACTTTTAGCTGAAATGATTCAGTGCTCCAGTCATCCTTCTACTAAACAGTGAAAACATTGTGAACACTGGTGTGCTTTCAATTCTGTTTCTGCTGTCTGTTGTGGGATTTCTGAAACGTTGCTATTTTTTCAACATGAGACTTTTTGATCACGGAATTGTTATAAAACCTAACACTGCCTCTTTCCCAAAGGTTGTTTATGAGTTTCATGTTGATCGAGAGGTTTTGTTACCATCTATTTGACGATCGGGATCTGATGAGCAGGCTCGATCTAAAGAAACAATAATCATAGAGTTTTCAAAAGGCATATTTTTACAAATTTTTGAGGCATGATTAAGTTGCGTGAGCGACAGCGTATCATCCACCAGCACGGCTGCATTTGGAACAAAGTTTGGGGGTTCATGATGAATGTTAAGTGTCTCCAGCTCAGGCACTGAAGCCTTGGAGATGACGAGGCGAGATCAAGAGTAGCCCAGTTTTGTCTGCATTTAGTTTCATTTTGTAGGTGTACGCTCACCAGTGAGTGATGGCCGGTCTTCATCCTTGTCATAGCTGAGGTCTTACACTTGTATGAGCAGACTGCTCCTTCTTCGTGACCTCTCTGCAGCCTTCGACACCGTCTCCCAGCACACACTCATCAATCGACCAACCCTCTTCAACATCTACATGACGCCGCTAGCAGACATTGTCAGGACCCTCGACATCAACAGCATTTCTTACGCCAAAGACTCTCAGCTGACCCCGCTGCTACACAGTCCAACATCCATAACTGCACGGAAAACTTCTCAGCTTGGATGAAGGACAACTACATGAAACTCAACACAGACACAACCGAAGTGCCGAGTTTTGGCAGCCACACCTCCCTCTGCAAAGACTCCTGGTGGCCATGGGAACTAAGGACCCACACCAACTCCAAACTACCACGCCCGCAACCTCTGCATCATCCTGGACAGCGAACTCTCAATGAAACAGCAGGTTAACGCCATCTCCTCAGCCTGCTTCCACACTCTCCGCATGCTCTGCAGAATCTTCAAATGGCTCCCCGCCAGCACCAGGAAAAGTGTGATGCAGGCCCTCATCACCAGCTATCTGGGATACAGCAATACACTCTAAGCAGACACCACCAGCGAACTCATGAGAAGACTCCAGACGATCCAGGACACAGCAAACAAACTGATCCTCAACCTGCCCAAAGGACCCACATCACCCAGCACCTGAGGGACCTCCATTGGTTTCCAATCCCAAAATGATGGCAATTCAAACTACGTCCTCCACGACCAAGGAACTGCATACATGAACCACCACCTGACCTTCCACCAACCATCTAGAAACCTCCACTTACCTCCCCCTCACACAGACACCATGCATCCGCCACACCGGAGGACACTTCTTCCCCACCTCGCAGCCTAGTCCTGGAATGCCCTCCTCCCTCAATCTCTGTACTTCACTCTCATTGACAGACTTCAGGAAGGGACTCAAGACCTGGCTCTTCCACTGAAACCCGCAGCCCAGTACCTGGATACCATCTCGGGTGATAAGCTGCCGTATAAAAGTACTACATGATTGATTGATTGGTGGCGATACTATGTATGACACAGCAAAGGACCATGATGCTAACCTTTCTCTGGAGATCACATCAATGCTTCATCACTAACATGCAAATAAAATGCCCATTTCAATAAGCCAAGGACGCACTCAGCGGTGTCCTGGTTTGTGTGTCTGCATTGTGGTATCAGACCTCTCCTAAGTGTCCTTAAGCTTTAGAATTCCAACCGCGACTTTCCCATAGGATTGTACGGCGCTCGCGGCTGTGTTCTCACACTGCATGCATCCCCCGTGGGTCCCCTGTGTCACTACCTTGGGTGGTTCCTTGGGGTCCCAGCGATTTTACATGCTCAAGGCACTGTGTCTAGTCAAGTCGTGGTTGTTATACCACTTTCTTAGTATATGGTTTGGTCTCCCCCGGGGCCCACTGTGTATTGTGCTATTTACTGTAGTTCTAGTGCTTTAATATTGTGTACCTTGTTCTCTAATCTCATAAAGAGGTTAGTAGAGAGTGCTTAGTAATAAATACATATATTTTATATATACCTGGTGTGGTTCCCCTTTCATTTGGTAATTCAAGAGGTTATAATCTGGTAAACCAAGCTGCTTTACATTCCTTCGAAACTTAGCCTGAAGGCTGCTCTCCATAGCTACCACTAGGATAGCTTTCACTAAAGGTTGTCTTTACACCTATCATCAATAAGGGTAGTTTGGACTGATACAAGGTGCCCACTAGAATTAGTGGACAGCATATATCAGGCCAACTTCTCACATCCTAGTGTGCCTTGGGTGGGTGAATCTGCCGGATCCCTGTTGGTAAGAGTCAACACTCAACAGCCTATCTTGGTGGAGAGTTGGGCTTCATCCCTCAGAGGAGGTAATCAGGAACCAGCTGGGCTGGGATTCCAGCATGGGGCGGCCTCTCAGTGCCAGCCAAATGACCCTCTCAGTAGACAAGAAAGTGAAGCAGTTTGTACACTAAACATCCCCCATGTCCAAGTCCCATTCAGGCTGGTATTGTTGATTTTATTGGAATAGTTCTGCTGCCAAGTGGCCAATAATAAATGACAACATTTTGCACCGTGAGTTTAGCTCTTGTACAGAATGTTTAAGTTATCTGATAATATGTTATTTCAGAGAATATTACGCTGCTCAGGTATGCAATGAAGAGTGTGTCAAGCACCAATGTTCAGGGAAAGATGCCAAGTTTAAAACATGCATAATGGCGGTGACCACGTGACATGAGGGCCTGTGTAGACCTGACACTCTCTGTGTCCCATCTCTGTGTCGTGGCGCTGTGAGCTGCACTCCTGCCGTGCCCTCACACATCCTATACATTGGCAGCAGTTAATGCAGTGTGAGGGTATTTTCTGCAGGACAGCCGTGTGTGCTGACTTCGAAGCGCTGGGAAACGATTCACACCTATGCCTTGTGGCCTCCACAGATTCACCACCCGCTGCAGATAGTTTTACTTTTCATATAAAGTATAGCGCTCAAGTCCACTTTTTATTCTACATGTATTACCACAGTTGTGTTTTACACTAGATTTGTGCTTCACCTTCACGCATTTAGCCGATGCTCGTAACTTGCAATGATATCCATTTTTGGAGTATTTACTGCTGTCTTATGCACAAGTCTGACATTTGCTAAACAATTTATATCCATTCTCTTTATTGCAACTTGGAATATACATAATCCAGGGCAATATGTAATTTATGTTGCGTAATTCACATATTTTTGAGAATTTCATGTTACATTTGTTAGGTGAAATTCCCCAAATGATGTCATTGCAACAATTTGCGTATTTGCACGCCATTGTGGAAAAAATTTACTGTAAACATACCATACATGGTAAAAGTGTGCTGCAAGCGAGTGCGAACAACAGAACGCCGTCGGTGTTTTTTTCTTTTTTTAAAATAAAATTCTTTGTTGCAACAAAAATTGATGTGAGGACTCATTTCATGCTGCAATGTAGTATAAAATGACAGGTTTTCATATCCATTTTCTTGATTTCCTCTAATTTCAATTAATTTTGCTGACATTTCACGTCATTACACAAAACCAAATTTCTCACACCCATAATATACAGGGTACAGCTTCCTCTCTAGCAGAGACCAATGGGGTTAACTTGCAGTTTATAAGGATGTGTTATGCAATTTTTTTTTTTACAGAGTTTTATATAGCGCGCACTTGACCCGAATCGGGTATCAAAGCGCTTTACATAGCACCGATTGCATTACATGAGAACACAAAATTCAAACTCTTTCGAGTGTGCGATGTCCTCATTCCACCTCTCCCAAGAATCCTGGGGTGTCTTTGTCAATCAGATAGGAGACATGTGGGAAACTGGGGTCTTGTAGTACCCCCCACGCTTTCCCCCTGGTTTTTGATGCAACTTTGATTGAGGTGGACTAGGGCCCTGCTAACCAGGTTCCCAGCACCAGCGTTCCTTCCCTAAAATAGTTCCACAATTGACACAACTTCAGCAATTCCTATGAGTCCCTAGTAAATGGTACCCCTGGTACTTAGGGCATTGGGACTGAAGAGGGTGCACTGGTGCTGCAGCACACATTGTGCCACCCTAAGGACCCCTCACAAAGACCATGCACACTGCCAGTACAGGCTGCGTGTCTTGGTGCATAGAAAACTGAAGAGTCCTCATGGCACACGGCACTATGTGCCATGCCCTCATAAGGGGTAGGTAAGTCATCGCTACTCTAGGCCTTACAGCCCTAGGGAAGGGTGCATTATATCCCATGTATGGATATATCCGCATGAGCAGATATGACCCTGCAACATCTGAGCCATTCTTGGATAGTGTAAGTTCACAAGGAAGCCATAAAAACGTAAATGGCTGGACACTTGTCTTCTCCAATTCCCTAAACTGATGATCTGGGCATAGATTGGGCAGAGTCTGAGAGACAAAGGAGAAGGAAGATTCTGTTCAGGAGCCTTGCAAGTGAAGGAGGTGGTGATGATGATGACGAGCCACTGAAGAGAGTAGTACAGAGGGGGTACTACTTACCTCTATTCTACCTGCTCAGAGGCATGTGGTTCCTGCTGCACCACCTGCTCCATAATTTACAAGACCCCAGAAACCTGCAGCCGCCACCACCACCACCCGTCCATAGTTGCAGCACGCCAAACAACACAGCTATCTGGCTTTACCTCCACGCCAAACAACACAGCTAGCTGGCTTTACCTCCACGCCAAACAACAACAACACTGCTAGCTGGCTTTACCTCCACGCCAAACAACACAGCTACCTGGCTTTACCTCCACGCCAAACAACAACAACACTGCTAGCTGGCTTTACCTCCACGCCAAACAACACAGCTAGCAGGCCTAGCCTCCACGCCAAACAACAACACAGCTAGCTGGCTTTACCTCCACTCCAAACAACACAGCTAGCTGGCTTTACCTCCACGCCAAACAACACAGCTAGCAGGCCTAACCTCCACGCCAAACAACAACACAGCTAGCTGGCTTTACCTCCACTCCAAACAACACAGCTAGCTGGCTTTACCTCTACCTCCACGCCAAACAACACAGCTAGCTGGCTTTACCTCCATGCCAAACAACAACAACAGATCAAGCTGGCCTAACCTCCACACCAAACAACAACACAGCTAGCTGGCTTTACCTCCACTCCAAACAACACAGCTAGCTAGCTTTACCTCCATGCCAAACAACAACAACACAGAAAGCTGGTCTAACCTCCACGCCAAACAACAACACAGCTAGCTGGCTTTACTTCCACTCCAAACAACACAGCTAGCTGGCTTTACCTCCATGCCACACAACAACACAGCTAGCTGGCTTTACTTCCACTCCAAACAACACAGCTAGCTGGCTTTACCTCCATGCCAAACAACAACAACACAGAAAGCTGGTCTAACCTCCACGCCAAACAACAACACAGCTAGCTGGCTTTACTTCCACTCCAAACAACACAGCTAGCTGGCTTTACCTCCATGCCACACAACAACAACACAGCTAGCTGGCTTTACCTCCACGCCAAACAACACAGCTAGCTGGCTTTACCTCCACGCCAAACAACACAGCTAGCTCGCATTACCTCATGCCACACAACACAGCTAGCTGGCCTAACCTCCACACTAAACAACAACACAGCTAGATGGCATTACCTCCATGCCACACAACAACAACACAGCTAGCTGGCTTTACCTCCACGCCAAACAACACAGCTAGCTGGCTTTACCTCCACGCCAAACAGCACAGCTAGCTGGCTTTACCTCCACGCCAAACAACACAGCTAGCTGGCTTTACCTACACTCCAAACAACACAGCTAGCTGGCTTTGCCTGCTTGTCCTCCCATGAGGCACAGGGTCAAGACTGATTTGCATATGGCTGGGTTCAAACTGAAATGGCATGGTGAGAAAAAAACAATGGATTTTGGCCCAGATCTCTGTAATGGGGTGAATGTATGACATTGCTCTACATTCTGTCCGTCAACAGTTGTTTTTGCATTTGTCACCCCGAGTGGGACGGGTATGCTCAGACGTGAGTCCCGTGCTCTCCATGCCACTGGAATCAAGCTATCCTGGCTGAAAAGGGGTGAAACCCCGAAACCGGTCTTAGGATGCTTGTTTCCAGTCCAGAGAGGACCTTGCTTGGCAGTTCGGCCTGGACTGTTCCCATGAGGCACAGGGTCAAGACTGATTTGCATATGGCTGGGTTCAAAGTGGAATGGCTTGGTGAGCAAAAAAACGATGGATTTAGGCCCAGGTCTCTGTACTGAGGTGAATGTATGACATTGTTCTGCATTCTGTCCGTCAACTGTTGTTTTTGCATTTGTCCTCAGGGTTAGGAAGTAGCTCAAGACCTGGTTCTTCGACTGAACCTCAGCGCCCAGGCGGACACGCACCCAGCCCCCTACCCCCCAGCGCCTTGAGACACTCACGGGTCAGTAGTCGCGCTTACCAAGTACTGATCAATTGATTGATCGATTGATCCCCTCCCTAGTGGATGACATCACAATATGGTTCGTTTAACAGAGACAGATTATTGTCACAAGGCAGTTGGGAACCAGAGTACTGGAGGCCAGCAGCCCCATTTGTAACTAACAACACACAATCATATGGGAAGGGCACCAGTTAAAAGCATACCTCTCTCCACCACAGCAGAGATCATACCTCTTTCCACCCCAGCAGAGATCATACCTCTCTCCAACCCCAGCAGAGATGATACCTCTCTCCACCCCAGCAGAGATCATACTTCTGTCCACCCCAGCAGAGATCATACCTCTCTCCAACCCCAGCAGAGATCATACCTCTCTCCAACCCCAGCAGAGATCATACCTCTCACCAACCCCAGCAGAGATGATACCTCTCTACACCCCAGCAGAGATCATACCTCTCTCCAACCCCAGCAGAGATGATACCTCTCTCCACCCCAGCAGAGATCATACCTCTCTCCAACCCCAGCAGAGATCATACCTCTCTCCAACCCCAGCAGAGATCATACCTCTCACCAACCCCAGCAGAGATGATACCTCTCTCCACCCCAGCAGAGATCATACCTCTCTCCAACCCCAGCAGAGATGATACCTCTCTCCACCCCAGCAGAGATCATACCTCTCTCCAACCCAAGCAGAGATGATACCTCTCTCCACCTCAGCAGAGATCATACCTCTCTCCACCCCAGCTGAGATCATACCTCTCTCCATCCCCAGCAGAGATGATACCTGTCTCCACCCCAGCAGAGATCATACCTCTCTCAACTCCAGCAGAGATCATACCTCTCTCCACCCCAGCAGAGATCATACCTCTCTCCACCCCAGCAGAGATCATACCCCTCTCCAACCCCAGCAGAGATCATACCTCTCTCCACCCCAGCAGAGATCATACCTCTCTCCACCCCAGCAGAGATCATACCCCTCTCCAACCCCAGCAGAGATCATACCTCTCTCCACCCCAGCAAGAATCATACCCCTCTCCAGCCCCAGCAGAGACCATACCCTTCCCACCATCAAAGATCATACCCCTCTCCGCTCCAGCAGGGATCATACTCCTCTCCGCCCCCAGCAGAGATGATACACCTCTCCACCCGACATGAGACCATACCCCTCTCCATCCCAGCAGAGATCATGCCCCTCTCCACCCCTAGCAGAGATCATACCCCTCTCCAGCCCCAGCAGAGATGTTAAATGGTAGCGGCAGTTTCAGTCGATAACCTTTCAAGTATTTGCCCGGCGGTAATCGCCTCTCATACCACTCGATAATTTACCAATAAAAGAGGCAGGCGCCGGAGACTGGAAGGCAGGAAACAAAGTTTTATTCCGTCGGAGCAGAACACATCAGATCAGACAGCAAGGTATCGTCACGAGGTGCTCTAACTGCATCTCTGAGACCTGGTCTCTTATACACTGGTTTATTGCTTTATTATACATAGTACATTCTTGAGATTCCCTTGATGCCTGAAAGAACATCCCCTGAAGCCCCGGCTCAGATCCGATCCCACACATGGTTACAGTAGAGGTTCCCACCCTACCCGTAGTGGGAGATGGCTATCGCGCAGCAGGGAATTCCGCTAATTCCCGGGGGTGTGTGCAACCGGCCGGGTCTCAGGGGGTAGGGGCTTTGATCTACTGTAATCCCTTTGATGTGGGGTGTTTCCCTTACAGTAGGGGCAATAAACTGCATCCGCAGGGCTAGGTGATGGCCTGGGACCAGTTCAGACAATGGGGCGCAGGGGAAGGGGGTTATCAAAGGAGAGGCATGACCATGTATGGGTTGTCGGTCGGAAGTGGTTCCGTGGCAGGGTCGCGCAGAAGGAGAGGGTTTATGGCCTGTATGAGAGAGCGGGGGTGGCCGGCGCGCGGGGGATGCTCGCAGCGCCGGGGGAAAGCGCTGGCAATCGAGAGTGAGCGGGGAGAGAGAGTGGGGTGCCTAAAATGGCGACCGTGCAGTTGCTATGCGTGGCGCTGGGGAGAGGCAAGATGGCGCAGATAATGTTCAGTTTGCAAGCTAAATTTCCACAGTCCTCCCTTTTAACATATCTCGCCAGCTTGTCCCGCCAATATTCACCTTTGTTAGCCTTTCAGTTACAGTATCGTCAATGTTCGTCATACATTTAAAGATACAGAGTCTTTAGGGTAGGCAGGAGTAATCTGACACATTTGTACATTGTCTCATACAGTTTGATAAAGTAGGCGAGGAGGAAGTACATTCAAAGTTGCAGTATAGTCGTGTACATGGCTGGTGTTGTATGAATGTTACTATACAAAGTTACATTTTCTTAACTTCTCAGTGTACAGTCGGAAGTGATTGATGCAACATCATGAAAACTTGATAAGAAGATGGTTAATATAATAAGGTGGTTGGGAGAGGATTTTCAACTTTGACATGGGTTCTTCTTTCCAGTGTCCTTGTTTTATAAAGAGCTATCACTGGTAAGCTCTCATTGTTGTTCTTTTTTCGTTGGCACTGTTGAGCACCGGCGGTGGAGCTAAGGTCCAGCTCAAATCCGATTTCTCACGTGGCAGGGTGCGACCACTCACTGTTCTTTGATTCCAGTCCTGTTCCTTAACACAGTTCACCACAGGCACTTTGAGACAGGGTGCCGGCCTTTTGTTCCTCGGTAGTAGGTCAAAGTCATAGTCCAAAAGAGGAAGAGAGAATGGGGTGGCGTGGGATCGGATCAAAAATGCGGACCAAGGAGAGCAGAATCTTTCAGCACTGGGCCCATCAATCGGGCCCGACGGGTTGAGACTTCAGGCACGCTGGTCAGTGGGCAGGGGCCTCGATGTAGCCCTTCGCGCTTATCGTTCTGATAATGGTGTCTCGTCTCACACCCCTTTTGCTTCGTCGCTTCCCCCTTGGTCGATGTCATAGATGCTTTATGATCCGCAGCCAGACTGTGCGTCACGTCCGACCCCTCTCTTCCGATGGCTGCAGGTTATCCTTGAATAGGTTATAAGAAACGAAAGTCTTAGGGATTTTGGCAGGGAAGACATTTACATACTTCATTCTCTCTCCCAACCACTGAGTAGTTGCGGAAATGCTCTTATCTGTTACTATATGATTGGTGTCTATTAACTCTGATGTTAAGGTGCGTGTTACTAATCTATTAATTACTGCTGTGGTGCAGGGTTCTGTGGGTGTCCCTGTCCATCGTCTGGCCTTCTAGGTGTCAGTTTCTGCGCCCTATAATACAAGGTTAGGTAATACCCATAAGTGCGAGGTGCTACGGTCATGCGTTCACGAGTATCCTATTCATACAGTAGGTGACCCTTTATCAGTTTAAAACAGGGCCGTCAGCTGTTTCGTTCGGGATACTCTGAGACGGCTAGTATAGGGCTGGAGTTATCTTTGGGAGAACAGGGTGCTTTAGACATTCTATTTCGGGCTAATTGGTCAGGGGTAATTCTGGGCGGTGGAGATGGTGTCCCTTAAGAACAAAAACCACTGACATATAGTCCCCGTGTTGAGGGTCAGATTGGGAGACATCAGTCGTCTTACCTGTCCTTTCCTTCTCAGCCGATTAGGCTTAATGTTTGTAAAAAGGAGAGGTAGTAACGTGGTAAAGTATGGTCGTTTTTGTTTCTGTCAATTTGTTCGAACACCACTGTGTTCAGGCCAATTATACACTTACCAAAGGGGTGTATGTCGTTAATTTATTCAAGAAGAAAAGAGGGCAAGAGAGAGCCTTTTGCGAGGGAGGGGGAGAGAGAGAGAGAGAGAGAGAGAGAGAGAGAGAGAGAGAGAGACGTGTGCATCAAGTAGGCTATTTTGGCATACATACGACACAAAACGAGAGAGAGAGAGAGATGGGTAAGATAATAGGCCACTTGGTGCACACACAACATGGAGTAGCATGGGTCTGTTCCATGTAAGAAAACACAAGCGGGGAAAAGACATAAATTCGGTGATCACGTACACACAAATGCCGGATAGGGTGTGACAGTACATGCATCAAGACGGAGATTCAGGGCTGCGTCGAGCACGGGGACCTCTCCTTTCCTGTCCTCTATTCCTATGCATGCTGCGTACCTTCAGTATTTTGTAGTTCATCTTATGGGTTGTCTGACCCTTTATTCTCCTCCCTTTGATCGGTGGACGCGCACTTCAATCATACAATGACGCTCTCTTCAAGTGATCCGAACATGAAATGCATACACATTCATATCGTATAATCGTAGTACACACGCACAATCATATCATACAGTTTTTCATGTTCCCAATGGTGGTCTGTAATTTTACGCACTATCTCACAATGTTTGTCTATGTTTTCCCTGATATTGAACTTGGTGCGGTCCATGTCCACTCCACTCTTCAGTCGGAACTTCGTCGTGACCTATAGAGGGGAAAATAAGAGGGGAGGGGAGGTGCAGTATTCAAAATACCCCAGCGCGCGCAGACACGAAAAGTTCTACCTACCATGTACCAGGCTAGCCACAGGGGTGGGTAATACCACGGACCCATTATTCTTTAGTTTGAGGCAAAGATGCTCTAGTTCATTCATCTCCGAAATTCGGGTTCCCTGGTCGTGCATGTATTCCTCAATTGGTCGTGTATTATGGTGCAGGATACCATACCTTGCGTGCGACATATACCTTAAGTTATAGGTCATTATTGATTTGACAATTCTTGGAAAAAGGGCAGGCGTGATGGGTACAAATTCCGTTAAACAAAAAGATTTTTAGGCAAATTGTGTCTGTATTATCTGTATGCTTTCGCTTAGGAGTAACAATCATTTATTTAAAAGAAAAACCTTCAACAACCCAGATGATTAGTCATGACACTGATTTCGTAATTCCTTTTTAAGAAGCCCTTTATTTAAAACAATGTCAGTATGGAAGTACGGGCCTACAGCCGCCATAGACCGGCCACGGTGTGAGAGGCGTCGAGCAACATGAGCAACACTGGATTAACATAAAAATCGGTTCCCCCCTTTTCCCCACCATCATGTGTGTAAGCATCGCATACATATATATATATCTCTCTTTTTTTAACACAAATGTCACGTGACTGGAACGCCACAAGGAGTTGTAGGCCACTCCTACATCAGCGCCATCTTGGGGCGGGGTCGGGACAGGGCACAGTCTAAGTCTTTCCATGAATTAGCTGTTGAACCAGAATTCCTTTCGGTAGTTCGAGAACTTTCGTTAGCGTCAACTTTGCGTCAGCATGGCGTCACTGCAACCTTGTAGCAATGCCACGGTTTGTTCTTAGGGCGGGGCAGCAGTAGCAGCAGCTCTTCGGTACAGTCACCGGAGAGGAGCCAGCAGCAGTAACAGCGGCAGTTTGGATGGTACTGCCACCGGGGTGATTCCAGTAGCAGTGACGACAGCAGTTTGGATGGTATCACCACCGGGGTGGGTCCCCGATTACCTTGCTGCGGGGGCCCACTCCTCACGTCGGGTGCTAGCGGCAGTCCTGGTGAACCCTGTGCCTGGGTGGTTGCCTGGCGGTCGCGTGCAGGGGTGCCGGCTCAGCCGAACGGCGAATGAAGTGGCAGGGCGCAACTCAGCTGGCTGACGTGTGAAAGATGCGGTTGGGGTGCCCTCATCTGCTGGCGAGCCTCCACCTGGGGAGGTGGGGGAGGCCCGTCCGCGTCGCCTCCCCCCGCCAGGGCACCCTCCGTTATTGAAGGAAGAAGTGACTGGGAAGACCCGCACAGCGTGCCAGGGTGAAATTCAGCAGGCCGATGAAAAAGATGGCTGGGTGCAGCTTACCTGGCCGGCGAGTTAAAGACGGTTGGGTGCAGCTTAGCTGGTCGGCGAATTAAAGACGGTTGGGTGCAGCTTAGCTGGCCGGTGAGTCAAAGACGGTTGGGTGCAGCTTAGCTGGCCGGTGAGTCAAAGACGGTTGGGGTGCCCGGCGAGCCTCCACCTGGGGAGGTGGGGGAGGCCCGTCCGCGTCGCTTCCCCCCGCCAGGGCACCAGCCCTCATTAAAGAAAGAAGAAGAGAAAGCGGAAAGGCCCGCACAGCGTGGCGGGCTCCGCCTTGGTGTTGCCAGAACTTCGGCGCTTCGTATAGCCTCCGGCCTATTCGCACAATCGCCCGCCACTGATGTCAATGGATTTTTGCATGGCTTTTATAGCCCAAAGTCAACTAAGAGGGACCGCCCAAAACAGGCCAATGTTGCAATTTCGAGGAAGGAGAGGCGAGGACGGTGTCACGTGGACGTTAAGGCTTTGGGATGGAGGTTGCAGCAGACTGTCATGTAAATAGTTGTTTTAAAACGTGTTTTAACCTGTTTACCCTGTTGGTGTGTTTGTTATATCCTATAAGTTATTAAAATGTTATAACTACATTACTTCGTTGGAGTGTTTGTACATATTTGTAGTCTGATGACGAGCACAAGGAGGTTACTGTGCAATCGGAAAAATAACATAGCCCAATTGTGCGCGATCTAGCCCAAGTTTGGTGACGTCGATGGTGGGTGTCAGCAGGCTTCCGTTTGTGCGGGATTTTGTCATGCTTATTGGGCGGGGTGGGCAGTAGGGCAGACATGTTTAGGTAGCGAGAGTAATGGAGTCGGGCTACCTCGCGGTCGTCTCGACCGTGAGCTTGACTCCTTCCCTTGGTTTCATATGTCCCACAAAGGGCTAACTCCTAGCGTTATTTTAGTTTTTGTAAGGTCAAAAAGGATCCTACCAGTGCCTTTACTATCTTGTCGATTCCTGTTCGTTCATCCTTAGTTAATCGATTCATTCTGGTGGACTCTTTCTTTCCTATCTCATGGTCGTCTAGCGTTGTAGTCGACGTTGGGTTCGGCACAAGAGGCTCAGCCGGCGCGGAGGCCGTGAGGGCCGAGGCCCCTGTACTGCTTTCGCTCGTGTTCGGGGGTTGTGGGTGTTGCACTATTGATTGGGAGGGTGCATACGGAGGGGGCATGTAAATGATCGGGGGACCTAACAGTAACTCGTCATTCGTTCGCTGCTTGGAGGACAACTCAGGGTAGAGCAAAGAAGGGGTCCTAACAGCGTACTGGCCTGAGGTTTCGGGCTCCTGTCTTAGTTTAGTTTCCCTTCTCTCCTTTATGTCTTCTTCTAACTTTTTAGCGGCAAGGTGAGCTGCCTTTCGTAATTCCTCTTCTGCTTTTACTTCTTCCCTCTTTTTCCGTTGCGTCGCTTCTTTGCGCCACATGCCGATACTGTCAAGCATAGTAGGCGTCGTCTTATTGCTACGCAGAGCTATTTCTAGCGCCTCTATCTTATGGTCGTCGAAGGATCCCATCAGTGGCCACTGACTCTCGGGGTCCTTCTTTGTATATTTATGCCATAGCTTGGTATAAGCTACGGCGACTAGTCCATATTTAGTGAACATGTCCTTATTAGGGGTGCCTTCCAGTGGAGCCGGGTGGTTCACCTCTAATAAGCGGTCCGGGCAGAACCAACTACCAATCAGTGGGGAGAAGACAGGCATGACGGGTTTCAACGGGGACAAAAGTCAGCACTACCTATCTTTTCACTGCTTGCAAAGACTAGACAGAATATCTCTATTCTTCGTTATTTGTAAGCAGAGAATACCTCCAAAGAACCAATATCGAACAACTAGTGTTCGGACAATCAATCAATCAATCAATGGGGAGATAAAGATAGGCACGACGGGTTTCAACGGGGACAAAAGTCTGCGTTACCTACCCTTCACTATTTGCAAAGACTAGACAGAATATTCCTATTCTACGTTATTTGCAAACAGAGAATATCTCAAAAAGCACTATTCTTCAAAACAATCAATGTTCGGACAATCAATCAATGGGGAGATAAAGATAGGCACGACGGGTTTCAACGGGGACAAAAGTCTGCGTTACCTACCCTTCACTATCTGCAAAGGGAGAGAGAGAGTATTTCTACTCCTCCCCATTTGTAGACAGCGAATATCTCAAAGAGAACAATCAATGAGCAATACTAGTATTCAAACAATCAATCAATTATTTCGCACTTTTGTCGTATTTCACGACCTTACCCGGACCGCGTGGACAGTTTCTCGTCTTCCGCCTCCAGCGCCCGATCGTCCTCTACTCTCCGTATTTGCCGCGGCACTCCTGATGGTTCCCAGTCAGGACCGTAGATCACTCGAGAGAGGTCTGCTCGGAACCAGTGAAGTTCGGATGATCGGCTGCCAGACGAGGGTCTATTGGGCAGGAGCTCTCCCGATCGTTGCAGTCGTTCACTCTGTCGTCGGGACCTCTCCCACTGGATCCACGTGTGGCTGATGGGCCCCACGTTTGGGACGCCAATTGTTAAATGGTAGCGGCAGTTTCAGTCGATAACCTTTCAAGTATTTGCCCGGTGGTAATCGCCTCTCATACCACTCGATAATTTACCAATAAAAGAGGCAGGCGCCGGAGACTGGAAGGCAGGAAACAAAGTTTTATTCCGTCGGAGCAGAACACATCAGATCAGACAGCAAGGTATCGTCACGAGGTGCTCTAACTGCATCTCTGAGACCTGGTCTCTTATACACTGGTTTATTGCTTTATTATACATAGTACATTCTTGAGATTCCCTTGATGCCTGAAAGAACATCCCCTGAAGCCCCGGCTCAGATCCGATCCCACACATGGTTACAGTAGAGGTTCCCACCCTACCCGCAGTGGGAGATGGCTATCGCGCAGCAGGGAATTCCGCTAATTCCCGGGGGTGTGTGCAACCGGCCGGGTCTCAGGGGGTAGGGGCTTTGATCTACTGTAATCCCTTTGATGTGGGGTGTTTCCCTTACAGTAGGGGCAATAAACTGCATCCGCAGGGCTAGGTGATGGCCTGGGACCAGTTCAGACAATGGGGCGCAGGGGAAGGGGGTTATCAAAGGAGAGGCATGACCATGTATGGGTTGTCGGTCGGAAGTGGTTCCGTAGCAGGGTCGCGCAGAAGGAGAGGGTTTATGGCCTGTATGAGAGAGCGGGGGTGGCCGGCGCGCGGGGGATGCTCGCAGCGCCGGGGGAAAGCGCTGGCAATCGAGAGTGAGCGGGGAGAGAGAGTGGGGTGCCTAAAATGGCGACCGTGCATTTGCTATGCGTGGCGCTGGGGAGAGGCAAGATGGCGCAGATAATGTTCAGTTTGCAAGCTAAATTTCCACAGAGATGACACCTCTCTCCACCCCAACAGAGATCATACCTCTCTCCACCCCAGCAGAGATCATACCCCTCTCCAGCCCCAGCAGATATCATACCCTTCCATCCCCCAGCAAAGATCATACCGCTTTCCTTCCCAGCAGAGATCATACTCCTCTCCGCCCCCAGCAAAGATCATACCCCTCTCCACCCAACAAGAGACAATACCCCTCTCCACCCCAGCAGAGATCATGCCCCTCTCCACCCCAACAGAGATCATACCTCATTCCACCCCCACCAGAGATCATACACTTTTCCACCCCAGCAGAGATTACACCTCTCCCCACCCCAGCAAAGATCGTATCCCTATCCACCCCATCAAAGATCGTACCCCTCTCTACCCCAGCAAAGATCGTACCCCTCTCCACCAGAGAAGAGATCATAACCCTCTCTACCTGAGAAGAGATCATACCCCTCTCCACCCCCAGCAGAGATCATACTCCTCTCCACCACAGCAGAGATCATGCCACTCTCCGTCCCCAGCAGAGATCATATCCCTCTCCACCCCAGCAGAGTTCATACCCCTCTCCACCCCCAGCAGAGATCATACCCCTCTCCACCCCCAGCAGAGATCAAATCTCTCTCCACCCCAGCAGAGAAAATACCTCATACCACCTGCAGCAGATATCATACCCCTCTCCACCCCAGCACAGATAATACCTCACGCCACCCCAGCAAAGATCATACCCTTCTCCACCCCCAGTAGACATCATACCCCTCTCCACCCGAACAGAGATCATACCCCTCTCCATCCCAGCATAGATCATACACTTCTCCACCCCAGCAGAGATCATACCCTTTTCCACCCCAGCAGAGTTCATACCCCTCTCAGCCCCCAGCAGAGAGGGGCTGCCCCCAGCAGAGATCGTACCCCTCTCCATCCCAGCATAGATCATACACTTCTCCACCCCAGCAGAGATCATACTCCTCTCCACCCCAGTATAGATCATACCCTTTTCCACCCCAGCAGAGTTCATACCTCTATCTGCCGCCAGCAGAGAGGGGCTGCCCCCAGCAGTGATCATACCCCTCTCCACCCCA
Source organism: Triturus cristatus (assembly GCF_964204655.1). Classification (NCBI taxonomy): domain Eukaryota; kingdom Metazoa; phylum Chordata; class Amphibia; order Caudata; family Salamandridae; genus Triturus; species Triturus cristatus. Next base: position 14,212,122 of record NC_140589.1, on the reverse strand, counting down.
CCAGAGATCATAACTCACTCCACCCCAGCAGAGAACATACCCCTCTCCGCCCCCAGCAGAGATCATACCTCTCTCCACCCAAAAAGAGACCAATACGGTTTTGTACCCGATCTCAAGCAAAGGTAATGTGTCCCCACACGCGAAGCGGGGATCATCCCCCTCTTGACCCCCATCAGAGATGATACCCCTCTCTGCCCCACCAGAGATCATAACTCACTCCACCGAAGCAGAGATCATACCCCTCTCCAAACTCAGCAGAGATTATACCCCTCTCCACCCCAGCAGAGATCATGCTCCTCTCCACCCCAGCAGAGATCATATCCCTCCCCACTCCTAGCAGAGATCATACCTCTCCACCCCAGCAGAGATCATACCCCTCTCCACCCGAGCAGGGATCATGTTCCTCTCCACCCCAGCAGAGATGATACCCCTCTCCACCCTTGGCAGAGATCATACCTCACTCCACCCCCAGCAGCGATCATATCTCTCTCCACCCCCAGCAGAGATCATACCTCACTCCACCAGAGCAGAGATCATACCCCTCTCCACCCCTGCAGAGATCGTATCCCTATCCACCCCCAGCAGAGATCATACCCTTCTCCACCTGCTGGAGAGATCATACCCCTCTCCACCCCTAGCAGAGATCATACCCCTCTCCACCCCCAGCAGAGATCATACTCCTCTCCCCCCTAGCAAAGATCATACCCCTCTCCACCTCCTGGAGAGATCATACCCCTCTCCACCCCCAGCAGAGATCATACCTCTCTCCACCCCCGCAGAGATCATACCTCTCTCCACCCCGCAGAGATCATACCCCTCTCCACCCCCAGCAGAGACCATCCCCTCTCCACCCCCAGTAGAGATCATACCTCTCTCCACCCCCAGCAGAGATCATACCCCTCTCCACCCCCAGCAGAAATCCAACCTCTCTCTACCCGAGCAGAAATCATGCTCCTCTCCACCCCCAGCAGAGATCGTACCCCTCTCTACCCGAGCAGAGATCATACCTCTCTCCACCCCTGCAGAGATCATACCCCTCTCCACCCCCAGAAGAGACCATCCCCTCTCCACCCCCAGCAGAGATCATACCTCTCTCCACCCCAGCAGAGATCATACCCCTCTCCACCCCCAGAAGAGACCATCCCCTCTCCACCCCCAGCAGAGATCATACCTCTCTCCACCCCCAGCAGAGATCATACCCCTCTCTACCCGTGCAGAGATCATACCTCTCTCCACCCCCAGCAGAGATCATACCCCTCTCTACCCGAGCAGAGATCATACCTCTCCCCACCCCCAGCAGAGATCATACCCCTCTCCACCCAATAAGAGGCCATACCCGTTCTTTACCCGGTCTCTCAAGCAGAGGTAACATATCCCCACACGCGAAGCAGGGATCATGCTCTACCCTATCATCATAAGGATCCGGGGGTCCAGGGTAGGACAAGTTTTGGGGGGGGTGTAAGAAACACATTGTGAGTTTTATTACCCATTCCCAGATAACTTGATCTCGCATAATGCCAAACAATACCAAAATTATATGCTAAACTTTCATAGAGTCACACAAAAATAGTTTGAAGAGAAATGCCTCTTTTTTTCGGTCACCCCCAAGTTTTTCGATTGATGCTGCTGCTTTTTTGCCTCAGAGTGCACCGAGGCCCGTTAACCAGACCTCTATACCCTGACCCTAAAGTTTACGTCGAAGGGACTATACCTAATTGGAAATAGCTAACTTGCCTGTAAGTCCCTAGTATATGGTACCCTAGTAGCATGTAAGTTAGAGGGGTACCCCTGGCCTTGCATCACTAGCTGTGCCACCCTGGAGGTCCCCCAAGTAAAACAAGTCTCCCCCCGCTCGCGACTGCAGACTTGTAGAGCAGTCGTGCACTGCTAGCCCGACGGCCATTAAAAGCAATAGCAAAGCCACTACTTCCCCTGTATGTGTGTAAGTCACCGCTCTGGCAGGCCTACTGAGTCCGAAGGCAGGGTGCAACATATGACATGGGTAGGACATGTTGCTTCAAAGTTCTGAGTGAATTAGATGAGTACAGGATTACCGGCTTGCCCCTCAGCTGTGGTAACTTCTGAACGGTGCAACCAAAGGTATCAAACAACTCATTACATTAAGCTTGAATTGTATCTCAAGTCGAGATTAATGTACCTTGTTGCAGTGTGCAGGTGTAGCAAAGGTTCCACCTTGTTGTCTTTAATGCTCCTGTGCTTTCCCGGGCACACATGGAGCCTGTTCCATGAGACAGCTTTCTGCCCTCCTAGAGAGACGTGGCGACTCTCAGGAAGGGGAACAATGAAGGATTGCAGGCCAGGGAGGTGTCACCTCCCTCCTGCTTGAAGCCACTTGGGTCTTAACCCCAAAAGGCAGGCTTCAAAAGGGAAGCCGCATTTGGAGGACAGATGTGTAACACCACAGGGTAGGGCTGCTCCATTGTTTACGCAGACAGGTTGTCACGGGTTGCAAAGAGGGGAAGCCAGTTACCAAACTAGTTTCCCCAGGGGTTTGTAGGCCGGAGGTAGCTACATCCCAGGTGTGGGCTAGTGAGATCTGAACACCAAGAGAGAGGTCTCGCCATCTTGGATGTGAGAGAATGGTGCATCCTGTGATAGCTAGATGCCACACCCCACAGGAAGTGGTCACCAGGTGGGAGGGAACCTGTTAGCCAATTGGCTACCAACCATATACTACTCTCAGGGCACTTTCAGAGCATAAAGGGGGCATCCCTGGCACCCAGACCTCAGATCTTAACTAACTTGGAAGAAGGACCGATGGAGGAATGCCTGCCAGCACAGCAGGACCAGCAAAGCGAGTCTGCACCGACGAGGATTGCACCTGATTTACCTGGTGGCTAGCCAAGAAAGGGACTGTGCGTGCAGTGTCCTGCTCAAAGACAAGTTGTCTCCAGAGCCCAGTCAAGCCAAGAGACTCCAAGTCAGCCAACTGGCCTCCTGCTCACAGAAAAGGGACACAACAGCTGAAGAAGCCTGCTGGGGTCAGTTGGGAGCTCAAAGTCTTCATGACGCTATCACCTCTGCCACTGTGCAACACCAAGGAGCAAGACCTGATGCACAGATTTGCACTGAGTTCACTGAGCCCGGGAGTGCTGTTGGAGAGTTGCTGGGGCCCTCAGAAGCTGAATTATCGACCCAGGAAGGATTGGCGTATGACCGCAACAACGGGCGACTGGTAGTCCAGTGTCAACTTAAAATATGCCAGACCGGAGAGGACTTCATGGGACGTTGACCCTGCAATCAGGCCCCTCCCCTCCCCATCTTTGTGGACCGAGGAATACCTGCAGGAAGGCCCCCACTGGCCGCATCACATCCACAGAGCTGAGGGTTTGACATATGAAACCTAAGGGTCCTAAAGGGGTTGGTAAGTGTATCACACGGTGAGGTCGCACGACCACACCGTATAATGTCAGGAGGAAGAAGAGGCTGCCAGAAGCAGCGTCATGAAAAGCAACCCTGAAAGGTCCCCCCATGGTATACAATCCTCACCCACAGCAACCTCTGCATAGCACAAGGCACAGCCGGATACAGCAACTTTCCCCTCAACGCGCCCCGGCAGCCTACCTGCTGCCGTCCCCACAAGAAAAACAGCCTACTACTAAGGCTATGTGTACCAAGGAGGCGCCGTGCCGCCAGAGGCATTAAAAATCCTGTTTCCCCAACTAGAAGCTGGCTAAAATGCTAGCATTTGATCTCCTCCTTTTTAGGTCTCGGCTGTGAAGGCTGCGCTTGCGCAGTCTCGCTCCGAGATTTAATGACTTGGAGAAGAGGGGCTTGAACCCGCCCCTCTTCTCCTCAGTTGTCCATTGGCTGGCCTCTTGAATGCTGGCCAGCCATTTGAGAAGAGGTCAGTCATTCAGATTAGGCCCCGTCCTTTTCGGATCGGGGGGCGTGTTTTTTGCGAGAAGTCTCAGGGAGGAGACAACAGCAAAACACGCCCCCGAATCCGAAAACGTCGCTGCCTTTCTCCGAGGCATTTCTGCTCTGCCTCGGAGAAAGGCGGTGGTGTCTTCAGGTGCCCTCGGCTTGTTGTAAATGCAAATAGTAGCTTTAATTTCATGAATAAATATGGTTACTCAACTAAATAATTATTAGCCAAGCGGCTTTTAATATATGCATTTAAGAATTTTGCAAACTATCTTAACAGCGATTTTACAAAGCTGTAAAATTCATTTATAGATAAAAAAAAGTTTAAAGTACAGAGAAGAGAAATTGCACTTCCCATTCGGTTTCTAACGACGTATTTGATTACTGTGTAGTTTATTTTAAATACTTTTCCTTAAAAGATTGAGGATTCACGTCTTCCTCGAGTTGGTCTCCTTTGCTCAACTCGAAGGCTGTCGTGTTAGTTCCTTCTCTATGTTGGCAGCTCCACATGTTTTGTTGCAGTGACGCGAGTTTCCTGCGCCTGTCCATGTGTTCAACAAGCTGTAGCAGGATTTTGCAGGACTTAGTAGATACCGGTGCCGTTACCATGGAACCCTTCATGCTGTATCCACCCCCCGATTTTAGCTCTCCTCCTCCCGGTTTTCTCCCTCCACCCCCTAGTTTCAGCTCCCCGCTTCCCGGCTTCTGTTCCCCACCCCCACCACCACCACCTCCACCCCCTCCTCCACCTCCACCTGAGCCCCCTTGGGATTGTGGGTTCGAGTCCCATCTGGGGTGGATTAATGTCATTTTTCCTGCTTTTGCCTGGACCGAAGCATTATTGAACCTACCGATTTGCTTACTGCGCAGGGAGCCCAATTGAAGGTCGAAAGAGAGAAATTATAAAGTGAAGTGTTACTGAGTCTGACTGGGAGATATGTATTTGCGCGAGAGGTAATAGTGTATTTCGGAATTCTACGAATTTAAACAATGTTTGTTTGAACTGTAGTGTTTTTTGGTAATTCCTTCAGAGATCTGTTTGTGTGATGGCCTGTAAATCGCCGTCCCCACACAATTTATGTGAACTTCCGCGTAGACTGAGCCCCGCAATGCCCTGAATTTTTAACCTTCGTCTTGCTTGTAACTCAGAATCTTTACAAGATGGAAGTATGCGGAAAAAAATAAATAATTGCCCTGTGCCTGCGCAGGAGCACTTACTATAGGAAGGGTCATGGCAACGGCGTGAAATATAGTGCCCCAGTGGCCTAATGGATAAGGTACTGGCCTCCTAAGACAGGGATTGTGGGTTCGTGTCCCATCTGGGGTGGCTGGTTAAATCAGTGTTTTTTAATGTTCTTGGCAAGCGTCCTATTTTGTTTGAATCTTCAGTCTCGTGCACTGCAGCGTAATGGATTCGATCTTCAATCGCATGAACTGCAGCGTGATGGCTTCGTTAGGATTCCGGTAAATTCTATTTACACAGACTTTAATCATCCACAGCAGTGGTATTTTGCACCTGACCGTGAAAATATTTATTTAAGATTATATATTATTCATTCACTCGCCCAGGTAGAAATCGTAACTATACGCCGCTCAATAGGGCTGAAACATGATGGATTAACCTGTTCACTTAAGCGCTGACATTTCAAACTTTGATCACCGCAGCATGGGTATTTTTGAAGACTGTATGTACTTGTTTTATACCTAATAGCAACGAGTGGGTAGACATCGGTTATGGAGGAAGTAATTGTAGCTTGAGATTTCTGACTGTAGTAAGTAGTCCCAGTGGCCTAATGGATAAGGCACTGGCCTCCTAAAACCAGGGATTGTGGGTTCGAGTCCCACCTGGGGTGGAGCAAAGAAGTGTATTTTGCAGTTTATCCAGTTTTTGTCAGGGTCTTCACTCTCATCTTCATTAGGACTGTAAAGTGGGTGAAGGGGAAGTCAAATGTGTACCTCTAGTAGTTGAATTTCACAATATCAAACAAGAACAAGCATTTACAATGCAATGGTCTCGGCATTGGTAAAGTTAGAGCTATTGGCATTGCTCATGACATTATTTTTGTTTTTGTTTTTAAAACATTTAAAGAAACGGCATTGTCATGAGCAATGCCAATAGCTCTAACTTTAACAATGCCGAGACCGTTGCATTGTAAATGCTTGTTTTCTTTTGTGGAAGGAGCTTCGTAGAACTTGTGGAGGCTCTCTGCCCAAAATGAGAGGTTCAGAGCCGGAGCTGTTTCGCCAAAGTGGCTCTGCCTGCGCTGAATCATGAAGTTCTGCAATTGGTAGGCAGCGCTATGAGGCAGAGCATAGATCAGGTCATCAAAATCACAATGGACATTAGGGGTGGGCGGAATTTGCGTAATCGCGTTACGCAAATCTCCGCGAAACGGTAAAAAATCTCCGCGAACACGCAGAAATTCCGCGAACACACGGAATTGCTTGTTCGCGATGCTTTTTTCCTGTTCACAATCGCTGTTTGCGTGCTCGGGGAGAAATATCTCACGAACACGCATTTTGAGAACGCGAACAAGCAAAAATTTCGCGAAGTCGTGGAAAGCGGAATTTTGGGCAATTTCGCGTTCTCCGCAGAACGCGAAATTACCCAAATTCCGCAAATTCCGCGAACAGAACGGAATTTACCGCCCAGCCCTAATGGACATGTGGACCAGTTGTTAAGCAACAGATTACGTGTGCCTAACTGCACTCTGGGGACCAAATTTACTATGCTCACAAGTCACGCAAGGTATGCAAGGCAACGTGCACAGCTATCTAGTGAGGCTCTGCAACGCTTAGTACATGTAGAGTAACTCATGGTAGCTTAAAACACTGCCTTGCGTTCGCCGGGAGGAGCATGGGCGTTCTCGTGCATCCACCCATGGATTGAGATGCATCACAGATTTACATATAGGTAGTAAACCTGGAATTGTGTCAAAATGGGACACGTTATCAACAGAGGCAAAATGAGCAGACAAATTGTAATTTATCCCCGTTATTTCCTCTTTCTACTTTCTGTGGCACATGTAGAAAGAGGGAAATGCCTCTAAGGATTTTTTTAATGCATTGTGCCAGGGGACTTTATTGGCACTAGAAAACACTCAGGGGCCTATTTAAGAGAGCCCTGCATTACATTTACATCACGTAAAGTGATACATGCACGATGCAGGGCTCTCATTTTGATTTATGAAGCCACACAAAGCCATCCTGCGTGGCTTTTAGTGGCTCCATAAATTATGAGTAAGGCGACGCAGCACAAATCGCTGCGTCGCCTTCCTCTGCGCCTCGGAGGCGTTCCGTGGGCATGGTGATGGGTCTTCCCACGCAACACCCATGCAATTTGACCAGCCCCAGATTTACAAAGTGATGTAAACCTGGGGAAGCACAAAGTCCATTTGCCTCCCAAGGTGAGGTGCAACAAGGAGAAATATGTTTATTTCTCCTCGTTTTTTCCTCTTTCAATGTTCAATGTGTGCTGCAGCACAGATGGAAAGAGAAAAATGCCTCTTAGGATTGTTTTTGTGCAAGAAGGTGCCCCTTGCTGCACAAAAACAGTCCTGCGTGCAACAGAGGTACCCTTGCACTACGTGGGCGCTAGGCTGCTGAAACATCGCCAGCGTAGGGAGAAGGACAGGAATGCACCATATTGCGGAAATCCAGTGCATTCCTGCCCTTTCACTCTGGTGTAGGGCGGTGCAGCATTGTGCCTTGCTGTGCAGCCCTGAAAAAATCCCATAAATAAGCACCTTAGTGCGTGTTAGAAAAGGTAGACGGACCGGGAGGGCCGGCCGGGGTCAGGGGGAGAGGTCTCCGGGGAGAGCCGTCTCCAGCGATCGTACAGACAAGTAACTTCCCCCCCACAGACAGATATCACACACGGATAAGGTTCAGTGTTCTTTATAGGTACTTAGTTATGATACGGTAGAATGGTACAAGGAGGTCTGGACGCAGGGGTCCCCTCGATTAGAGTCTCGTAAGGTAGGGAAGGGGGTAGCGGGTCAGTCTATTTACCAATCAGGTAGTTCGGATGAGATGATGATGAGCTCACAATCCTCGAGCTTGGTGGTTAGGTGGTACGGTCCGCGGCAGCGCCAGCAGGTCCCGGTAAGGATGGTCGATACAACGGGCCGCGGCAGCGCCAGCAGGTCCCCGGAAGATGTACGGTCCGCGGCAGCGCCAGCAGGTCCCGGTGAGGATGGTCGTTACAACGGGCCGCGGCAGCGCCAGCAGGTCCCAGGAAGATGACGGTCCGCGGCAGCGCCAGCAGGTCCCGGTGAGGATGGTCGTTACAACGGGCCGCGGCGGCGCCAGCAGGTCCCAGGAAGATGAAGGTTGCGAAGGCCGCGGCAGCGCCAGCAGGCAGGACGATGGTTCACAAGAGCGGGCTACGGCAGCGCCAGTAGACCGTCAGGGTTGAGTTCACTCGGTGTCTCTCGACTCCAGGATACAACTGCCTTCCTGCTCCGGAGCTGCCTCAGTTATAGGGCTGGTGCCCTTTGATGTCCGGACCCTCGCACTTGGAGGTCGGAGGGTCCGGGATGAAGGTGTCCAGACACCCAGCAGGGGGTGGAGCCAGCGCCTGGGGGAGCTGGAGGCGATCGGCACCTGGCGGGGGAAGAGCTCTTGATACTTCGTTCTCCCATTGACCTGCCAAGTGGTCCGCTCACCTCCTGGGTGGATGGTGGTGCCGGGATGTCGGGGCCGGCCAGGCCCGGGGTTAGGGTCGAGGTGAGGCCACGCGGCCGCGTGGTGCAGGGCCCAAGATGGCGGCTTGACCCGGCCGGGGAAGCCGGTGGGGCTGGACCCCGTGATGAGTAGGGGTCCGAGGGCAGAGGGTCCGTCGGGAGACGGAGTACAGGGGCTTGTCACGGGGGTATGCCTGGTGGGCCGGAGCTCGGGCCCTGTCGTGCGGGGAGGGAGCAAGCCCTCTGTGTGGCCTGTCCAACATGCGTCCCCCCCAGCTGAAGGCGGGGAGAGTCACCCATCTCCTTGGGGACTCTCTTCGTCGAGGCGGAAAAAGCGGGACAGGCCATCCGCGTTGGCGTGGTCTTGGCCTGGCCGGTGCTCCACAGTGAAGTCCATTCCCTGCAGGGAAATGGACCAGCGCAAGAGTTTTGGGTTCTCCCCCCGCATCTGCATCAGCCATTGCAGGGGTCGATGGTCGGTTTGTACCCGGAAGTGGGTACCGAAGAGATAGGGTCGGAGCTTTTTGAGGGCCCACACTACTGCAAATGCCTCCCTCTCGATGGTGCTCCAACGCTGTTCTCGGGCCAGGAGACGTCGACTGATGAAGGCCACCGGCTGGTCATGACCTTCGGGGTTCAGCTGAGAGAGGACGGCCCCGATGCCGTGGTCGGAGGCGTCGGTCTGCACCACAAATTCCCGACTGTAATCGGGGGCCTGGAGCACCGGGGCGGTGCACAGGGCGGCCTTCAGCTCCTCGACGGCCGCTTGACAATCAGGAGTCCAGTGGACCCGCTTCGGTTGATTCTTGGATGTGAGTCCCGTGAGGGGCCCCACGATGCTGCCGTAGTCCTTCACGAACCGCCGGTAGTAGCCGGTGAGCCCCAAGAAGGCTCGGACCTCGGTCTGGGTGACGGGGGGCTGCCAGGACTGGATGGCAGCAATCTTAAGTTGTAGTGGGGCCACCAGCCCGCTTCCCACTTGGTGCCCAAGGTAGGTCACAGACCCTTGGCCAATTTGGCACTTGCCGGCCTTAATGGTGAGGCCGGCCCGCTGGAGGGCTTGGAGGACCTCTTGGAGGTGACGGAGGTGGTCGGACCAGTGGCGGCTGTATACAGCGATATCGTCCAGGTAGGCAGCGCTGAATTCTTCGAGCCCTGCCAAGACCTGGTTCACAAGACGTTGGAATGTGGCGGGGGCATTCTTCATGCCAAAGGGCATGACCTTAAATTGATAGTGGCCATCGGGGGTGGAGAAGGCTGACCGTTCCTGAGCCCTGGGTGTGAGGCCGATCTGCCAGTAGCCCGCCGTTAGGTCGAAGATACTGAGGTAGCGGGCGGCCCCCAGCCGGTCGATCAGCTCGTCTGCTCGGGGGAGGGGATGAGCGTCGGTCCGGGTGACAGCGTTCAAGCCCCGGTAGTCGACGCAGAATCTCAGTTCAGGGGCGGTGCCGGGGGCAGCGGCCTTGGGAACTAATACAACCGGACTGGCCCAGGGACTGTCCGAGGGCTCGATGACCCCGATCGCGAGCATCTTGGCCACTTCCTCCTGTATGCAGGCCCGTACCCGATCTGGTACGCGGTAGGCCCGGTGCCGGACAGGGGGACTGTCCCCGGTGTCTACGTCGTGCAAACACCAAGGGGTGACCCCGGGGGTGAGGGAGAACAGGGCAGCGAACTGCAGCAGGAGGTCCCGGCAGTCCTGGCGTTGCTCCGAAGTGAGGGCGTCAGAGAGCCGGACCCCATCCACGGAGCCGTCCTTCTCCTGAGTCTTTAAGAGATCCGGGAGGGGCTCGGAGTCTTCTTCTGTACCACTGTCTGTCGCCATCAGGAGGCTTAGTTCGGAGCGCACAAAGTGTGGTTTGAGCCGGTTGGTGTGGAGGACCCGCAGGGGGTTCCGGGTGGACCCCATGTCGATGAGGTAAGTGACGGGGCTTTTACGCTCGACCACTTTGAAGGGCCCTGTCCACTTGTCTTGCAGGGCACAAGGTTCGGTGGGGGACATCACCCATACTTGCTGCCCAGGCTCGAATTCAACGGAGGAGGCATTGTGATCATACCACCTCTTCATGTCCTCCTGACTGGCCTCGAGGTTCGCCTTGGCCATCTCCCTGAAGCGCCGGGTCTGGTTTCGTAGGGCCAGGATGTATTTGAAGACGTCGGGAGGGGTCGTTAAGGGGGCCATCTCCCAACCTTCCTTGACTAGGCTGAGGGGCCCTCGCACCGGGTGCCCGTACAAGAGTTCGAAAGGGCTAAAGCCGAGGGACTTCTGGGGGACTTCTCGGTAGGCGAAGAGGAGGCACGGGAGCAGCACATCCCACTGGCGACGGAGAGGCTCTTCCAATCCCCCAATCATCCCCTTGAGAGTGCGGTTAAAACGCTCCACTAGTCCGTTCCCTTGGGGGTGATAGGGGGTCGTGAATCTGTAGGTGACCCCGCATTGTTGCCAGAGGGACTTCATGTATTTAGATATGAAATTCGTACCTCGGTCGCTGACGACTTCTCGGGGGAAGCCTACCCTGGAGAAGATCCCCATCAGGGCCCGGCCAACCACCGGAGCTGTCACTGTCCGTAGGGGCACCGCCTCGGGGTAGCGGGTGGCATGGTCCACTAGTACCAAGATGAACCTGTGTCCTTGTGCCGTGCGGGGGTCCAGAGGCCCCACAATGTCTATCCCCACCCTCTCGAACGGGGTGGTGACCACAGGGAAGGGTTGCAGAGGGGCCTTCAGCTTCCGACCACTCTTCCCGCTGGCTTGGCACGTGGGGCAAGATCGGCAGTGGTTCAGGACGTCATTCCTCATTTTTGGCCAGAAAAAGTGGGTCACCAGGCGACTGTATGTTTTGTCCTGGCCCAGGTGTCCAGCCAGGGGGACATAGTGGGCCAGGTTGAGCAGAAAGTCTCGGAAGCGGAGCGGTACCACCAGAACTCGACCGGCCCCCAGCTCGGCGATTCTCTGCTCGCTGTAGAGCAGGTCGTTGTCCCAGTAGACCCAGTGGGTTCCGGTGGTGTCCCCTGCGTTTTGGGTATCGGCTTGTTGGCGGAGTCCCTCGAGGGAGGGACAGGTCTTTTGTTCCCGGCGGAATTGTTCTTGGGTGGGCCCCCCCTCTTGACGCCACTGAGCCAGATCCGGAAGGTCCTGGTGTTGCGCGTCTGCTTCGATAGTCGGGTCCGGGAGGTCGGACTCGCCGTTGTCCTCGACGGGGGCAACCGGGGGCGGAGGTGCTGGCCATTCGGTTTCTTCTGATCGGGGGGTGGCACGGGCGGCCATGGATCGGGTGGTTATTCAGGCCCAGTCCGGGAGGCCCAGCATCCCCAGGTGCTCTCTTTTCTCGACGGTGGCCCACGGGGAACTCTCGAGGTCATTCCCCAGGAGGCAGTCCACGGGGGCATCGTCCCGGACCGTCACCTTCAGTAGGCCGGAGACCCCTCCCCATTCAAACGGGACGCAGGCCATCTTACATATACTCTCAGAGTTATCTGCCGAGCGGACGGGGCAGAGAATGTTCGGCAGGATCTGCTCGGGCTTCACCAGATGACAGCGGACGGCCGTCACGCTGGCGCCGGTGTCACGCAAGGCCTCGGCTCTCTGTCCATTAATGGTCACCCACTGACCGTATTTTCTGGTGTTGGCGGGTAGGGGAGCCCGCGGAACCATGTCTCTTCCCCCTAGGCATGCCAGGACCATGGCGGCCGGTTCCCACCCTTGCTGGGCCGGCTCGTACTCTTCGGGTCCCTCCGATGATTGCTCTTCCCCTAGGGCAGCGGCCGCTACCTGGCGGGGCTTGGGTGTTTGATTTAGCGGGCAGTTCGGGTCATTGGCGTAGTGGCCTAGTCGCTGGCACCGGTGGCACGTGACGTTGGCTCGGTACCCAGGCCGCAACGGGGGGTTGCCCCGGCCGGCCGGAGGCAGGGTGCTGGCCACGGGTGTTGCTGGTAAGGCGTCTCTCCCTCGCCCCTGGCCCCCGCCTCCTCCCCGAGGACGGTGCTGGCCTTGGTTGCCTCTGTTCTGGTCGTGGGGCCCTCTCCGGCCCACTCGGGTGCTTTCCCACCGGTCAGCTTCGGCGGCGAGCTGCCGGGGGTCGGTCAGCTTACTGTCGAGTAGGTGCTGCCTGAGCTCGACGAAACAGTTGTTTGACAGGTGCTCCCATACCATAAGGTTGAAGAGTTGTTCGTAAGTGGTGACCTGACTTCCCTTGATCCAACCTTCGAATGCCCGGCTGAAATAGTTCACGTATTCTACCCAAGTTGTACCTGGGATCCTGGTGCAATCTCTGAACCTCTGGCGGTACATCTCGGGCGTGAGGCCGTAGCGGGTGAGGAGGGCAGCCTTCATGTGGTCGTAGGACGACATTTGATGATCGGGGAGCTGCAGCAGGGCATCGCGACCCTCGTTGATAAATCTCCCCCAAAGTCCGGCTCCCCAATCACTCCGGTCGATCCGGTGGGAGGTCATTGCGATCTCATAGGCTTTAAACCACTGTTGTATGTCGTCTTCTCGGACATACTCGCGGACAACATCCTTGGGGATGTGAACTTTTTTCTCACTTGGCCCCGGGGTGTGTGGTCGCTCAGGCACCCCCAGTTCCTTATTCTGTTTGCGCAGTTCTATTTCCGCTAGTCGGCGCTCGTGCTCGAGCGTTATTTTTTTCTCTTCCAGCTCTCTCTGTCTCTGCTTTTCTTCTCGCTCCTCTCGAAGCCGCATATGCTCGAGGTTGAGTTTCTGTTCAGCTAACTTGAGTTCCCCATCCATCTTGAGTCGTGCCATCTCCAACTCGTGTAATCTGACTCTGTCTCTTTCTCGGATCTCCTCTTGCGGGAGGCCCGTTCCCCGCTCCTCGGGAGCCGTGGCGTTCCCCTCTGGTGTGATGCTGGTTTGGTCTGGTGTGACGCTGCTTTGGTCGGAGGGTCCTGTGACCCCCGTTTCTGTCCATGACTCCAGAGCGCGCTTTAGATCATCCTTGGTACTCAGGCCGGTGGTAGCAATGCCAAGTTCTATGCAAAATTGTCTCAGTTCGCGGTGGTTGTATTCTTCTAATTTCTCCATTTGGAATTTCTCGGTGGAGCTGCTATCTTTGGTCGACATCGTGCTTATGTCGTGGGGTGAGCTACTTTCTGTACGATTACGCGTTGATTCGGATCGCGCCGCTGGCCACCAATGTTAGAAAAGGTAGACGGACCGGGAGGGCCGGCCGGGGTCAGGGGGAGAGGTCTCCAGGGAGAGCCGTCTCCAGCGATCGTACAGACAAGTAACTTCCCCCCCACAGACAGATATCACACACGGATAAGGTTCAGTGTTCTTTATAGGTACTTAGTTATGATACGGTAGAATGGTACAAGGAGGTCTGGACGCAGGGGTCCCCTCGATTAGAGTCTCGTAAGGTAGGGAAGGGGGTAGCGGGTCAGTCTATTTACCAATCAGGTAGTTCGGATGAGATGATGATGAGCTCACAATCCTCGAGCTTGGTGGTTAGGTGGTACGGTCCGCGGCAGCGCCAGCAGGTCCCGGTAAGGATGGTCGATACAACGGGCCGCGGCAGCGCCAGCAGGTCCCCGGAAGATGTACGGTCCGCGGCAGCGCCAGCAGGTCCCGGTGAGGATGGTCGTTACAACGGGCCGCGGCAGCGCCAGCAGGTCCCAGGAAGATGACGGTCCGCGGCAGCGCCAGCAGGTCCCGGTGAGGATGGTCGTTACAACGGGCCGCGGCGGCGCCAGCAGGTCCCAGGAAGATGAAGGTTGCGAAGGCCGCGGCAGCGCCAGCAGGCAGGACGATGGTTCACAAGAGCGGGCTACGGCAGCGCCAGTAGACCGTCAGGGTTGAGTTCACTCGGTGTCTCTCGACTCCAGGATACAACTGCCTTCCTGCTCCGGAGCTGCCTCAGTTATAGGGCTGGTGCCCTTTGATGTCCGGACCCTCGCACTTGGAGGTCGGAGGGTCCGGGATGAAGGTGTCCAGACACCCAGCAGGGGGTGGAGCCAGCGCCTGGGGGAGCTGGAGGCGATCGGCACCTGGCGGGGGAAGAGCTCTTGATACTTCGTTCTCCCATTGACCTGCCAAGTGGTCCGCTCACCTCCTGGGTGGATGGTGGTGCCGGGATGTCGGGGCCGGCCAGGCCCGGGGTTGGGGTCGAGGTGAGGCCACGCGGCCGCGTGGTGCAGGGCCCAAGATGGCGGCTTGACCCGGCCGGGGAAGCCGGTGGGGCTGGACCCCGTGATGAGTAGGGGTCCGAGGGCAGAGGGTCCGTCGGGAGACGGAGTACAGGGGCTTGTCACGGGGGTATGCCTGGTGGGCCGGAGCTCGGGCCCTGTCGTGCGGGGAGGGAGCAAGCCCTCTGTGTGGCCTGTCCAACAGTGCGCTAGCACAGAGAACGAGCAGGGATGTGACATATCTTAGTAGATAAGGTGCATTCCTGCTCATTCCCTGTCACGCAGCGCAACAATTTGTCTTGCTGTGTTGCATGATATTTTGAGAAATCTGGACCCAGATCTCTTTCCACTGAGTTAGGCAAAGGCTAGCTGTTGGTTTCACTATAAATTATGCTTTTCAGGGCATTCGGCAGCAGACAACAGTTGTGATGTTCACCACGAAGAAATCGCATATGGCTACCAACATCTTGGAAGAGTTTAATACCAAGGCCTACGCATGGCCTAGCCCCAGAGGTCTCACAAGTGGATTTGTGCCACTGAAAATGGCAGTAAAATATATAAAGCCATGGCATCGAGTCCTGTGTTTGGAGCATGGTATCAACCTAATTGTGAAGGACTTTCTCAGAAAAGAAGAGGTAGTCAGCAAGATACCGGTCACCTGCTAAAGAATATTCACTCCTTTCAGTCATTCATTCAAAGTCCGGAAGCACTTGAGGATCCTTCAGCATGCCAATGAACTACCTGCAAATGCCCTCATACAGGAGGTGCCAACACGCTGGAACTGAAGCTACAACATGTTGTAACATCTGTCTGAAGAGCACAGACTGATCCCCGACTACGTCCTTCAAAGAGGAGGGGATGCATCTGCGAAAAGCATGACCATGGAGTTTGCTTGACAAGTGGGGGCTAGTCAAATGCCTGACACACATGCTGCTTCCTTTCGAGGTTTTCACAAGGGAAGTCAGCAAGGAGGACACCTGTTTGAGCAGTACAAACCTATCAAAGATTATATCATTCAAAGGAGAGGGGCTGCAACTGCCAAAAATACAACAATGGAGGTGGGCAAATGGGGCCTACTGGAGTGGCTGATATAAATCCTACTTCCTTGTGAGATTATGACACGGGAAGTCTACAAGGAAGACAGTTCCAAGAGTAAAGCAATCCTGTTGCTGCGTCTGCTACAGGATCGGTTGGAGAAGGTGCAACAAATGTTCACAAGTGTTAATGAAGACGCTGCTTCTGTTGGGCATAGCTTAATCCTTATACACTAATCAAAGGCTGCAAAAAGAGACTGTGTCCTCCAAGGACTACATCTGTGACACAATAGTAGCCACCTTTATTCCTTTCACTGAAATGGATAGCTTGGTTTACAAGTCTTGGATCGTCAGTAATCCGTGTGATGTGGAAGATGAGTGACTGCAAATTCAAGGCTGGGGCAGAAGTCCCGAACTGCAGCCTGTAACCTCCATACAGGGTGGTGCTTTTGGCTTGCAGTCTCTGCAGCAGAAGCCAACACCATTGCTAGTTACTTCAAAACCCACAGAAACAAGTTCACAGCCAACTCCTGCAATGGGTTGTTTTAATTTACCAGAATTTAATTTAAGTGCAGAGGTGCAGGCACAGCAAGTGACAGCACCAATGACAATTCAGAATATGGTCCAAGACTATCTGAATGACCAACAGAGATGTATCTGGATCAAGACCCATTGAACTGTTAGTATGGGAATAGTGAACAACTGCCATAGCTCAGCAGGCTGGCAATAAGGTTTCTTGCATGTCCGGTAGCCAGGGTTTCTTTGGAGTGAGTTTTCAGTGCAGCTGGTGCAGTTGTCACAATCTGAAAGGCCCATCTCTTGCCTCAAAATGTGGAGAGACTGATGATGATAAAAATAATCAAACAGATTATTCCAAAAGATGATAGTGTTCATGAAACAACTGCGGATGACGAGGGCAATTGGTCTGACATCTCAGGTTTGGCCAATGATTAGCATCCGGATAACCCCACTAAGTTTTAGGGCAAACTCTACTACTTTCCAGACTAATACAACAGAAGTTATATTTAGGAAGGCTGTTAAAAAAAGCACACACAAAAATTATATATAATTTATGTTTGGCTTACACCGTCTATTGTAAATAATAATCTGAAATAGAGTGGACCTGTATGCATGGCACAAATAGTCAATTAAAGAGGACACCACAATTATTTTGCTGGGCTGGCTGAGCAGTGAGAGTTGAAGAAGACTGATTCAACCTTCGCTTCAACCACGGACCTTGAAATGAGCAAATTAAGACAGTCTGCTGCAATATAAAGCCTCAGTTTCCAGTGAGTATTACCAAATACATCATGTTGTGATGAGTAGGGGGTCTGTAAGCTGCACCTGATAACGTATTGTTTGGGGGGTTATTCAGCATCATTGCTTGGCTGTCACATTATGGGATATATACTTTAATTTTCCTTTTGTTAACTTCGGTCCATCATCTCTAGGTTCTTCTGACGCAAGTCAGTTTATTTAGCCAAACTAAACTATTCCTCAAATTCTTTTCATTTTCTTTTCAACACTACAGGTCAACACAGTCTCTTTCAGGTCAAATAAATCTTAAATTACCGCCAAGAGCGACCAGAGAGGGAGCAGTGTCTAGTATCTGCTTCATTGGGAATCAAGAGGACTCAAAGAGGCCGACCCCTGTGGACTTGAGAGGTGCATTGATTAGGAAAATGCAGAGCAGGAGCTCAAATGATAAACTCTAATTAATAATGTGCTCAACGCGGGCAGACGTGTTCAGAGAGTAAATACCGCGCCCTTTGCAGCCCATGCTCAGAGTAGACATGCGCATGAGCCCTCATTACAGGTGCCTTGGGATTTTTCTTTCATAAAGTATTGGTAACTCTGAACCAGAATAATCAGGAATTCTGAGAAATTTAGGAATTCCACATGCGTAATTAAGCGGGATGTTTCCAGGAATGCACTTGCCAGGTCCTTGATAAAGGCACGGAATTGAGGAATTACCTATGTAAAACAGGGTGGTAATTCAAATTTCTATGTTAATTCCCCTTAATAGTGGACATCACATATTCCTGGGGTAAATTTGAACCCCTAAATTACTGATTCCTACGGTATTGGTAAACTGAATGTGAAATTACCACACAATATTACCCCTTCACTTGCAATGAGGGCCGCAGTGTGTAAACAGTGTCTGTGTGTGTCACATGCTCAGTGTAGCCAGACACAGCCTGTACTTAACTGAACTGTTTGCATCATGTGCTAAAGCCAATAGGAGATAGTGTTACTTCCGAGGACCTCCTGGGGTGTGACAAGTGATTTTTAGGACTTCTTGTAATGTGACGTATGGTCTTCCTTGACAGTTCATTGTGTGTTACATTACCATTCGGCACTCTGAGAGTCCACACATGTTCTCTAGTGATGCCTAGCAGGGGGCTCACTGGCCAGGGTCTCCAGACTACATTTTCATCAGTATCAAAGGGACCCTGAAAGAAAAAAGAGACAGAGGCCAACACACATGGAAAAAATATAGGTGAAGGCCAGTGCGCTCAAAGTGATTATGGACAAAGGCCAGTGCGTCTGAAGAGGTTCTGGAACAAAAGCCGATGTGTGTGGGGGAGATTATAGGCAAAGGCCAGCACACATGGAGAGATTATGGGTAAAGGCCAGTACTCATTGTGATATTATGGACAAAGGCCAGTTCGCATGGAGAGGTTATGGGGAAAGGCCTGTGCACTAGGAGGGTTTTTAGGGAAAAGGACAGTATGAAGAGCTTAGAGGCGATGGCCAGTACGCATGGAGAGATTCTGGGTCGAAGGCCAGTACACATGGAGAGGGTATGGGGAAAGGCCAGTACGCATGGAGAGGGTATGGGGAAAGGCCAGTACGCATGGAGAGGGTATGGGGAAAGGCCAGTACGCATGGAGAGATTCTGGGGAAAGTCCAGTACACATTAAGAGGGTATGAGGAAAGGCCAGTACTCATGGAGAGGGTATGAGGAAAGGCTAGCGCACAGGGAGAGATTATGGGCAAAGGCCAGAGCACATGGGGTGATTATGGGCAAAGGCCAGTACGCATGGAGAGGGTATGGGGAAAGGCCTGTGCACTAGGAGGGTTTTTAGGGAAAAGGACAGTGCATATAAAGAGCTTAGAGGCGATGGCCAGTACGCATGGAGAGATTCTGGGTCAAAGGCCAGTACACATGGAGAGGGTATGGGGAAAGGCCAGTACGCATGGAGAGGGTATGGGGCAAGGCCAGTACGCATGGAGAGATTCTGGGGAAAGGCCAGTACGCATTAAGAGGGTATGATGAAAGGCCAGTACTCATGGAGAGGGTATGAGGAAAGGCTAGCGCACATGGAGAGATTATGGGCAAAGGCCAGAGCACATGGGGTGATTATGGGCAAAGGCCAGTACGCATGGAGAGGGTATGGGGAAAGGCCTGTGCACTAGGAGGGTTTTTAGGGAAAAGGACAGTGCATATGAAGAGCTTAGAGGCGATGGCCAGTACGCATGGAGAGATTCTGGGTCGAAGGCCAGTACACATGGAGAGGGTATGGGGAAAGGCCAGAGCACATGGGGTGATTATGGGCAAAGGCCAGTACGCATGGAGAGGGTATGGGGCAAGGCCAGTACGCATGGAGAGATTCTGGGGAAAGGCCAGTACGCATTAAGAGGGTATGATGAAAGGCCAGTACTCATGGAGAGGGTATGAGGAAAGGCTAGCGCACATGGAGAGATTATGGGCAAAGGCCAGAGCACATGGGGTGATTATGGGCAAAGGCCAGTACGCATGGAGAGGGTATGGGGAAAGGCCTGTGCACTAGGAGGGTTTTTAGGGAAAAGGACAGTGCATATGAAGAGCTTAGAGGCGATGGCCAGTACGCATGGAGAGATTCTGGGTCGAAGGCCAGTACACATGGAGAGGGTATGGGGAAAGGCCAGAGCACATGGGGTGATTATGGGCAAAGGCCAGTACGCATGGAGAGGGTATGAGGAAAGGCCAGTGCATATGGAGAGTTTTTGGGCCAAGGACAGTGCGTATGAAGAGCCTAGAGAGATGGCCAGTACGCTTGGAGAGATTCTGGGGAAAGGCCAGTGCACATGGAGAGATTGTGGGCAGCACCTGAAATCATGCCTACAGGCACAGTATGGACAATGAGGCAGCTATGCATCTCCCCTCCTGGTGCCTGTGGTCGCAGGCAGGAAGCACTGAATGAAAACAGCACACTCTCTTGTGCAGCCGAGTGAGCCGGACTGCACGGCCTTTGCCCCCTGCAGACACACAGGACTCCTCGACAGGTAAATTGCAGCCTGAAAGAGAATCCACCGAACAGTGTGTACAGACCTGAGAACAAAGAAGCAGACATGTAATTATGGAGGCTTTGTCATTCAGTGAAAAGCATCACTTGGCAACAGCGCTCCACGGGCGCCTGCTAGAAGCTGATACGAAGGTGAGCGCCAGCCATGGAGCGCGTGCGCAGCTCTGCACATGCCGCAAGCGCAGCGGAGACTGGAAAAAAACTGCATTGTCAACTGATTGGTTTTTAAAGACCCTCCGTGCAAATGAGCACTGTGGTAAAGGTCACACTGGCGCAAGAAAGGTGTGGAATAAATTAATAACAGAGTGAAACGAACGGCAACAAGCACTGGCAAAGTCAACAGAGCCGGCCTTAACAATGGTTTCTTTTTTATGTGCTCATAAGTATATGCAATATGTATAAAAGTGACAAAAATAAAAAATTCTAAAATACAGGAGTGGCACACCAGCCATGGCAATCAAATGCACTTCTTTCCTTCTGCACACGTGATCAAGCACACTGCTATCAGTGCAAGACCCATGATGTGTGCTGTGGTGGGCAGACGCAAACTGTGAATTACTCCTAAAGAGACCTATGGATGAGGAGGGTTGACCGAAAGCCCCTGTGTGCATATATATGCATGTATATTTCTATTCTCATTAGTTTTTTTAATATAAGGCTGACTAGACAACTAACTCTGTCTCTGGGCCGGATCTAAAAGGCAGGTTTTGCTGAACATGTCAGAGCTGAGGGCTCAGTGGTATTAAACACAATGAGTCTCAATACATCACCTATAACTGGGGGGTGACCAGAGAAACTGGGAGGAAGTATAGGGTGTGGGGGAGAGGGAGGGACAGAGACAGTGGAGCTCAGGATACATCAGGGAGGCTTGTGCAGGAGCACAGGGGGTTGGTAATAAAGCAGCACATTTTATGAATTTTGACTGTTGCACCTCCCCTCTCTTTCGGGAGTGTTAGATTATTTTCTATACTTTGGGAGAGGAAAGCAAAGCCCACAACTCTGGGCACTTCGAATAAAAATTACTGAGGAGATAAGACAATTTTTGGAGAGCTGACGAGTGGAATTCAGCTAAATCCGAAATCCGATGAGGTGAGTCTGGCGGCAAGAGGGAACATGAAAGATGGGCCTAAAACGATGCAGGCATCAGAAGCTGGGTGCAGACAGGACAGCAGCAAGCCCAGGCCCCCTAGAATTGTGCCAGACGGGGAGAAACAGTGGTAATGGCTACTTATTTTGACTCAGGCACCGTTGACCCAGAAGTATTCAGTACAGAACGTTCCATTCTGGGAGCCATCTTGGTATGGGGGTGTTGAAACATCCTTGAAAGGGTTGCCACCATCACCACCATGTGCATGAAGGAAAATGTGGCTGCTGAGAGGTGGCCAAGGCCTGGTCTTCACATTGGGGCTGTATTTATAGAAGACTTTGTGAGTCTTCTGGACTGATAGAAACAAGTTACCCACCTCCAGGGTGAACTCCATATTTCACACCCTCTGAGGCTGTGCCCTTGGTCTGGGCAGGTCAACCCCATCGGAGGGCCTGAAGCTATTCATGCCAGGCGTTAGGGAGAACTGCCTCATTCATTCTACCGTGTGCACTCTCGCCATCGTGCACGCGGGCTGGTGCATTGAAGGACACAAAAGCGAGTAAGGAGTTTTCTAGAAAAGGTTTGATGGGAGAGTTGCAGCTAGAGATCATCACCGCTAGGCCGGCCAGGTCTATGTCCTTCCACCGCCTCCTCAGGAACGCCTCTGATCACCATTCTGACATCTATGGCATCAAAGGAATGTTGGCAGAAGCATGCCTGTTGCAGAGGAAGCATGCCTGTTACAAAGGCAGACCACAGCATTATTTATCTTATTTTGTGTTAGTTGCTATTAGCAAACCCAATATAACATGAAAAAGGTTAACAACCGTCAAATAAAAATGAAATGAACTGAATGCAGCTAATACTCCAAGCAGATAGTTCCTCCTGATCCAAGCAAGCTACAGCAATCCTGTTTCCCTGGCAGGTAGTTCATGCTGACTCCAAGCAGTCCACAAATCACCTCCCTCCAGCAGGTAATTCCTCCTGACTCCAAGCAGTCCAGCTAACCCCTCACTCCAGCAGGTCGTTCCTCCTGACTTCCAGCAGTCCAGCAATCCGCTCTCCAGGAGGTAGTTCCTCCAGACTCCAAGCAGTCCAGAAATCACCTCTCCAGCAGGCAGCTCCCCCTGACTCCAAGCAGTCCAGGAATCCCATCTCTCCAACAGGTAGTTCCTCCTGACTCCAAGCAGTCCAGAAATCACCTCTCCAGCAGGCAGCTCCCCCTGACTCCAAGCAGTCCAGGATTCCCATCTCTCCAACAGGTAGTTCCTCCTGACTCCAAGCAGTCCAGCAATACCCTATCTCCAGCAGGTTGTTCCTCCTTACTCCAAACAGTCAACAGCGATCCTCTTTTCCCACCAGATAGTTCCTCCTGACTCCCAGCAGTCCAGCAATCCCCTCTACAGCAGGTAGTTCTTCCTCACTCCAAGCAGTCCAGCAATCCCCTCTCCAGCAGGTAGTTCCTCCTGACTCCCAGCAGTCCAGCAATTCCCTCTCCAGCAGGAAGTTTTTCCTCACTCCAAGCAGTCCAGCAATCCCCTCTCCAGCAGATAGTTCCTCCCCACTCCAAGCACTTCAGCAATCCCCTCCTACCAGCAGGTAGTTCCTCCTGATTCCAAGCAGTCTACAGCTGCTTGTAGGGGTCGAGCTCAGGTTCTCCTCAGCTAGAAAAAACTAAAAGAGATCCTGGCTCTGGCGAGCACTTAATGTCCACTGATGCTGCTGCGTAGCCCTTGTCACTGTCCAGGACTGAGTACACTGGCAAACGCCTTGCTTTGTATCCCGTACGACTCTGAGGTTTTGAAGCCAACACTGGGACTGGTTTCATGCAGTTTCTGATGTTTTTAGCTTTCTTCCCAGACTGGTCAAGCCACAGACTTTGCCCTCTAGTGACAGCAGAAAGGAGGCGTGGGCCTTGGAAGTCCCTTCCAGACAAACCCAACACAAAGGCAAAAAGAGGGTGACACTTTTGGGATCAGGTCCCTCTCGGCGTGTTGGGGTCACACTTCTGGAAGAAGGATAACGCTGAAAGGGGGCAGGCTATGTCTGTCCACTTCAAAGGGCATCTGCCTCCTTCTTTTTTTCCAGACGGGCTTGATGCACTTGAGAGAACCTCAGGGATGTTCCTACAGTCTACATCACTGTCTTCCAGAATCCATCCTCCATCATGTGTACCCCCCTTGCAGAGGGGGTGCAGATGGATTCCTCTACATTCACAGTAAATAACTGCACATATGCTTCACGCTCACTGCAACCCATGTTTGCAACATATACAGTGCACATACACTGTCCATACATTTCCCCTGTAACCTTCCCAGAACCCCTTATCCAGGCTGCCACAGGCACCTGGCTGTTTATTAGAAGGTGGATGCGACAGGAGGCAGCTCAGAAGCCAATTTAAACAGAGCTTACAGCGTGTCAGACTCTGGTAAGGAGGCTCGCCACACAGCAGAGGTCCGAATACCAGACAAGCGAGAAACTGAGAGAGTTCGGGGGTTATAACCCAGAGCGAAGATCCCATCGTGGTCACCACAAACATCCATCGTCAGATCCGTTGAAGGGTTTGGCCACCCTACTCCATGACTTCTGTCTTCGGAGACCAGCCCCTCATTCAGCAGATCTAAGCTGCAAAGAAAAACATGGACATCATCTGTGCCCAACCTTCAAATACCAGCTGGAAACCCACCCAGCGCAGGGGTTTCCAGCTCACGGTATTTCCCACTGTGTGATACTAGCTCCTCACCAGGAGATCGTGAGAGCACAGCCCATATCGTGTGACAGGGGGGTCTGCAACAATCAGGGGAGAATTGTTTCAAGGGCAGAGTACTCTGGGGTTTGGGGGGGGGGGCTCCCTTAGCACTGGCCGGTCTCTGCTCCCTCCAAGTTTCATCAAAGAGACACACTCCCGGAGTCCCCTGTGCCTGTCTGTGCTGCTGAGACCCTGACTGTACCCTGCTCCTTTCACAGCAGTGGATGGATGGGGTGCACAGTGCACTGTGTGTTACTCTATTTGGCTTCAGTTCACGCATGCTCTGGCACAAAGGGTTTTCCAGTGCGGTGTTCATGCTCTGCCGTCGGAGCTGCGAGCTTCCTCCACCTTCTTCGGAGCTGAACTCCTTGGCATGGCGGGGTGAATATGTATGCACCTCATGCCCCGCGGCTCGACCTACCAGGGATCCGGCTCAACTGGGCCAGTTACCCCTCCTGCCCTTGACTTTCAGTGGCAGCGGGGGTCGAGCAGTCCAAAGCACTTCAGGAGGAGATAAGTGCAAGGTAGGCGTCGGCTGCCCACTCTAAATATCCACAGTGACCCCCGTAATATGACTGCTCACTCCAATACTCACTTTTGCTAAGAACAGCAACATTTATTTATGCTTGCAAAACACATCACACGAAATAATCCACTCATCTCAAGTCTCTCAAGTATAGCGCCCTAGAGATGGTCTACTGTCCTCCAGGAACTGAGTACAACACTCCCAATGATGTGGACTGCACAGGGTAACACAGCCTCCCCTGCAGCTGGTTATTCAGCGTTCTATTCTCCAGCAGTCCTTCCGGCCGGGTCACATTGCTTAACCAGTTAAAGGTTGCCTTGTATGGCAAATTAAGTATTTTCTAGGACGTTTGTGTGTGTGTTGATGCATGTGTGTATATCTGTATGAGTGAACATCTGTGTGTGTGCGAGCATGTGGGGTGTGTGTGTGTGTGTAGGAGTGTATCTGTGTGAGTGTCCTTATGTGAGAGCGTCTGTGTGTGTGTGTGTGGGGGGCCTGTTATGTGTATTAGACGGAATCCTACCCACAGCTGTTCTTTATGTGTGAGAGAAAACTGCAGAGCTACCCGTGAAGTGTGTGAGGAGAGCTCACACTGTTACTGCCTAAGCTGTACCTATGCTGTGTCTTTGTAGTGATAGTTGCTGAAACATTTTCATAGTGCAAAAACTGAAACTTTGTGCTTTGTCAATTAACAATTTATTTGCATTCTGCTACTTAAGTTTTGACCGTGGACTTACAGAGAGGTCAGAGTGAGCAGACGCTGCCGTTATATAGGACTGACGCCTTTAACAGCCCCTGACTCTGATGTTTATAGTACGTAAACCACTTTCATGTGGCCTGAATCTGTCCACATTTGGCCAGCACTGAAGGGTCTTCACTGGCCCCATCCAAGGGTGCATTATTTATAAGACCAACTGCATCACCTACAAGTAACTGAAGAGAGAGCTCTGCATGCAACTCACCCATGAGGTCCCTGTTAGACGGACCGGGAGGGTCGGCCGAGGACAAGGGGAGAGGTCTCCGGGGAGAGCCGTCTCCAGCGATCGTACAGATAAATAACTTCCCCCCCACAGACAGACACCACACAAGGAGATGAGTTAGCGTTCTTTATAAGCACTTCTTAAGGTACGATGAAAAGGTACAAGGAGGTCTGGACTCAGGGGTCCCCTCGATTCAAGTCTCTCAAGATGGGAAAAGGGGGTAGCGGGACAGTCTGGTTACCAGTCTGGTAGTTGAGGTGGTATGGTGGGTAGCTCACAATCCTCGAGCTAGGTGGTCTAGCTGGTACGGGCCGCGGCAGCGCCAGCAGGTCCCAGTGAAGATGGTCGATACACGGTCCGCGGCAGCGCCAGCAGGTCCCAGTGAAGATGGTCGATGTACGGTCCGCGGCAGCGCCAGCAGGTCCCGGTGAAGATGGTCGTTACAACGGGCCGCGGCAGCGCCAGCAGGTCCCGACGAGGATGGATGTTGCAGAAGGCCGCGGCAGCGCCAGCAGGCAGGTCGATAGTTCACAAGATAGGGCTACGCCAGCGCCAGTAGTCCGTCAAGGCTGAGTTCTCTCGGTGTCTCTCGACTCCAGGATACAACTGCCTTCCTGCTCCGGAGCTGCTCCAGTTATAGGGCAGGTGCCCTTTGATGTCCGGACCCTCGCACTTGGAGGTCGGAGGGTCCGGGATGAAGGTGTCCAGACACCCAGCGGGGGGGTGGAGCCGGTACCTGGGGGAGCTGGAGGCGATCGTCACCTGGCGGGGGAGAGTCCTTGGCGCTTCGTTCTCCCATTGACCTGCCAAGTGGTCCGCTCACCTCCTGGGTGGATGGTGGTGCCGGGATGTCGGGGCCGGCCAGGCCCAGGGTTAGGGTCGGGGGGAGGCCATGCGGCCTCGTGGCGCAGGGCCCAAGATGGCGGCTTGACCCGGCCGAGGGAGCCGGTGGTGGCTTGGGCCCGTGATACATGGAGGTCCGAGGGCAGGAGTTCCGTCGGGAGACGGGGTGCGGGTGATTCTCGTGGGTCGCGCCTGGGGGGCCGGGGCTTGGGCCCTGTCATGCGGGGAGGGAGCAAGCCCTTCGTGTGGCCTGTCCAACATGCGTCCCCCCCAGCTGAAGGCGGGAAGAGTCACCCATCTCCTTGGGGACTCTCCTCGTCGAGGCGGAAGAAGCGGGACAGGCCATCTGCGTTGGCGTGGTCTTGGCCCGGTCGGTGCTCCACGGTGAAGTCCATTCCCTGCAGGGAGATGGACCAGCGCAATAGTTTTGGGTTTTCCCCCCGCATCTGCATCAGCCACTGCAGGGGTCTATGGTCGGTTTGTACCCGGAAGTGGGTACCGAAGAGATAGGGGCGGAGGTTTTTGAGGGCCCACACCACTGCGAAGGCCTCCCTCTCGATGGTGCTCCAGCGCTGTTCTCGGGCCAGGAGACGTCGGCTGATGAAGGCCACCGGCTGGTCATGACCCTCGGGGTTCACTTGGGAAAGAACCGCTCCGATGCCGTGGTCGGAGGCGTCTGTCTGTACTACGAATTCCCGACTGTAATTGGGGGCCTGGAGCACAGGGGCGGTGCACAGGGCGGCCTTCAGCTTTTCGAAGGCCGCTTGACAATCGGGGGTCCAGTTAATCCGCTTCGGTTGGTTCTTGGACGTGAGACCCGTGAGGGGCCCCACAATGCTGCCGTAGTCCCTCACGAACCGCCGGTAGTAGCCGGTGAGCCCCAAGAAGGCTCGGACTTCGGTCTGGGTGACGGGGGGCTGCCAGGACTGGATGGCAGCAATCTTAAGTTGCAGCGGGGCCACCAGCCCGCTCCCCACCTGGTGCCCCAGGTAGGTCACAGACCCTTGACCAATTTGGCATTTGCCGGCCTTAATCGTGAGGCCGGCCCGCTGGAGGGCCTGTAGGACCTCCTGGAGGTGGAGGAGGTGGTCGGACCAGTGGCGGCTGTATACAGCGATATCGTCCAGGTAGGCAGCGCTGAACTCTTCGAGCCCCGCCAAGACCTGGTTCACAAGACGTTGAAATGTAGCGGGGGCGTTCTTCATGCCAAAGGGCATGACCTTGAAGAGGTAGTGGCCATCGGGGGTGGAGAAGGCGGATCGTTCTTGAGCCCGGGGCGTGAGACCGATCTGCCAGTAGCCCGCTGTTAGGTCGAAGATACTGAGGTAGCGGGCGGCCCCCAGCCGGTCGATCAATTCATCCGCTCTGGGGATAGGATGAGCGTCAGTTCGGGTGACAGCGTTCAAGCCCCGGTAGTCGACGCAGAATCTCAGTTCAGGTGTGGTGCCGGGGGCAGCGGCTTTGGGGACCAATACAACCGGGCTGGCCCAGGGACTGTCCGAGGGCTCGATGACCCCGATCGTGAGCATTTTGGCCACCTCCTCTTGTATACAGGCCCGTACCCGATCTGGTACGCGGTAGGCCCGGTGTCGGATAGGGGGACTGTCCCCGGTGTCCACGTCGTGCAAGCACCAAGGGGTGATGTTGGACAGGCCACACAGAGGGCTTGCTCCCTCCCCGCACGACAGGGCCCGAGCTCCGGCCCACCAGGCATACCCCCGCTACAAGCACCTGTACCCCGTCTCCCGACGGATCTTCTGCCCTCGGACCACTACTCATCACGGGGTCCAGCCCACCGGCTTCCCCGGCCGGGTCAAGCCTCCATCTTGGGCCCTGCACCACGCGGCCGCGTGGCCTCACCCCGACCCCAACCCCGGGCCTGGCCGGCCCCGACATTCCGGCACCACCATCCACCCAGGAGGTGAGCGGACCACTTGGCAGGTCAATGGGAGAACGAAGCGTCAAGAGCTCTTCCCCCGCCAGGTGCCGATCGCCTCCAGCTCCCCCAGGCACTGGCTCCACCCCCTGCTGGGTGTCTGGACACCTTCATCCCGGACCCTCCGACCTCCAAGTGCGAGGGTCCGGACATCAAAGGGCACCAGCCCTATAACTGGGGCAGCTCCGGAGCAGGAAGGCAGTTGTATCCTGGAGTCGAGAGACACCGAGTGAACTCAGCCTTGACGGCCTACTGGCGCTGCCGTAGCCCGCTCTTGTGACCCATCGTTCTACCTGCTGGCGCTGCCGCGGACCGTACATCGTCCATCTTCCTGGGACCTGCTGGCGCTGCCGCGGCCCGTTGTAACTACCATTTTCACCGGGACCTGCTGGCGCTGCCGCGGACCGTACATCGTCCATCTTCCTGGGACCTGCTGGCGCTGCCGCGGCCCGTTGTAACTACCATCTTCACCGGGACCTGCTGGCGCTGCCGCGGGCCGTACATCGACCGTCTTCCTGGGACCTGCTGGCGCTGCCGCGGCCCGTTGTAACTACCATCTTCACCGGGACCTGCTGGCGCTGCCGCGGACCGTACATCGACCATCTTCCTGGGACCTGCTGGCGCTGCCGCGGCCCGTTGTAACAACCATCTTCACCGGGACCTGCTGGCGCTGCCGCGGACCGTACATCGACCGTCTTCCTGGGACCTGCTGGCGCTGCCGCGGCCCGTACCACCTAACCACCAAGCTCGAGGATTGTGAGCTCATTATTTCATCCGAACTACCTGACTGGTAAACAGACTGTCCCGCTACCCCCTTTCCTACCTTGCGAGACTCGAATCGAGGGGACCCCTGAGTCCAGACCTCCTTGTACCATTCCACCGTACCTTAAGAAGTGCTTATAAAGAACACTGAACCTTATCCGTGTGTGGTATCTGTCTGTGGGGGGGAAGTTACTTGTCTGTACGATCGCTGGAGACGGTTCTCCCCGGAGACCTCTCCTCCTGACCCCGGCCGACCCTCCCGGTCCGTCTACCTTTTCTAACATTGGTGGCCAGCGGCGCGATCTGAATCAACGCGTAATCGTACAGAGAGTAGCTCACCCCACGACAAAAACACGATGTCGACCAAAGATAGCAGCCCCACCGAGAAATTCCAAATGGAGAAATTGGAAGAATACAACCACCGCGAACTGAGACAATTTTGCATAGAACTTGGCATTGCTACCACCGGCCTAAGTACCAAGGATGATCTAAAGCGCGCCCTTGAGTCATGGACAGAAACTGGGGTCGCAGGACCCTCCGACCAAAACAGCGTCACACCAGACCAAAACAGCGTCACACCAGAGGGGAACGACACGACTCCCGTGGAGCGTGGAACGGGCCTCTCACAGGAGGAGATCCGAGAAAGAGACAGAATCAGATTACACGAGTTAGAGATGGCACGACTCAAGATGGATGGGGAACTCAAGTTAGCTGAACAGAAACTCAACCTCGAGCACATGCGGCTCCGAGATGAACGAGAAGAGAAGCAGAGACAGAGAGAGCTGGAGGAGAAAAAAATAACGCTCGAGCACGAGCGCCGACTAGCGGAGATAGAACTGCGAAAACAGAATAAGGAACTGGGGGTGCCTGAGCGACCACACACCCCGGGGCCAATTGAGAAAAAAGTCCATATCCCCAAGGATGTTGTCCGCGAGTATGTCCGAGAAGACGACATACAGCAATGGTTTAAAGCCTATGAGATCGCCATGACCTCCCACCGGATCGACCGGAGTGATTGGGGAGCCGGACTTTGGGGGAGGTTTATCAACGAGGGTCGCGATGCCCTACTGCAGCTCCCAGATCACCAAATGTCGTCATACGACCACATGAAGGCTGCTCTCCTCACCCGCTACGGCCTCACACCCGAGATGTACCGCCAGAGGTTCAGAGATTGCACCCGGATCCCAGGTACAACTTGGGTAGAATACGTGAACTATTTCAGCCGTGCCTTCGAGGGTTGGATCAAGGGGAGTCAGGTCACCACCTACGAACAACTCTTCAACCTTATGGTATGGGAGCACCTGTCAAACAACTGTTTTGTCGAGCTCAGGCAGCACCTCCTCGACAGTAAGCTGACTGACCCCCGGCAGCTCGCCGCCGAAGCTGACCGATGGGAAAGTACCCGAGTGGGCCGGAAGGGGCCACACGACCAGAACAGAAGCAGCCAAGGCCAGCACCGTCCTCGGGGAGAAGGAGGGGGCCAGGGTCGAGGGAGAGACGCCTTGCCAGCAACACCCGTGGCCAGCACCCCGCCTCCGGCCGGCCGGGGCAACCCCCCGTTGCGGCCCGGGTTCCGAGCCAACGTCACGTGCCACCGGTGCCAGCGACTAGGCCACTACGCCAATGACCCGAGCTGCCCGCTAAACCAAACACCCAAGCCCCGCCAGGTAGCTGCCGCCGCCCTGGGGGAAGAGCGATTATCGGAGGAACCCGAAGAGTATGAGCCGGCCCAGCAAGGGTGGGAACCGGCCGCCATGGTCCTGGCGTGCTTAGGGGGAAGAGACATGGTCCCGCGGGCTCCCCTACCCGCCAACACCAGGAAATACGGTCAGTGGGTGACCATTAATGGACAGAGGGCCGAGGCCCTGCGTGACACCGGCGCCAGTGTGACGGCCGTCCGCTGTCACCTGGTGAAGCCCGAGCAGATCCTGCCGAACATTCTCTGCCCCGTCCGCTCGGCAGATAACTCTGAGAGTATGTGTAAGATGGCCTGCGTCCCATTCGAATGGGGAGGGGTCTCCGGCCTGCTGAAAGTGACGGTCCGGGACGATGCCCCCGTGGACTGCCTCCTGGGGAATGATCTCGAGAGTTCCCCGTGGGCCACCGTCGAGAGAAGAGAGCACCTGGGGATGCTGGGCCTCCCAGACTGGGCCTGCATAACCACCCGGTCCATGGCCGCCCGTGCCGCCCCCCGATCAGAAGAACCCGAATGGCCAGCACCTCCGCCCCCGGTCGCCCCAGTAGAGGGCAACGGCGAGGCCGGCCTCCCGGACCCGACGACCGAAGAGGACGCGCAACCCCAGGACCTTCCGGATCTGGCTCAGTGGCGTCAAGAAGGGGGGCCCACCCAAGAACAGTTCCGCCAAGAACAACAGACCTGTCCCTCCCTCGAGGGACTCCACCAACAAGCCAGCGCCCAAAGCGCAGGGGACGCCACCGGAACTCACTGGGTCTACTGGGATAACGACCTGCTCTACAGCGAGCAAAGAATCGCCGAGCTGGGGGCCGGTCGAGTTCTGGTGGTACCTCTCCGCTTCAGAGACTTTCTGCTCAACTTAGCCCACGATGTCCCCCTGGCTGGACACCTGGGCCAGGACAAAACGTACAGTCGCCTAGTGACCCATTTTTTCTGGCCAAAAATGAGGAATGACGTCCTGAACCACTGCCGATCTTGCCCCACATGCCAAGCCAGCGGGAAGAGTGGTCGGAAGCTGAAAGCCCCTCTGCAACCCTTCCCTGTGGTCACCACCCCGTTCGAGAGAGTGGGGATAGACATTGTGGGGCCTCTGGACCCCCGCACGGCCCAAGGACACAGGTTCATATTAGTGTTAGTGGACCATGCCACCCGCTACCCCGAGGCGGTGCCCCTACGGACCGTGACAGCTCCGGTGGTTGGCCGGGCCCTAATGGGGATCTTCTCCCGGGTAGGCTTCCCCCGAGAAGTCGTCAGCGACCGAGGCACAAATTTCATATCCAAATACATGAAGTCCCTCTGGCAACAATGCGGGGTCACCTACAGATTCACGACCCCCTATCACCCCCAAGGGAACGGACTAGTGGAGCGTTTTAACCGCACTCTCAAGGGGATGATTGGGGGATTGGAAGAGCCCCTCCGTCGCCAGTGGGATGTACTACTCCCGTGCCTCCTCTTCGCCTACCGGGAAGTTCCCCAGAAGTCCCTCGGTTTTAACCCTTTCGAACTCCTGTACGGGCACCCTGTGCGAGGGCCCCTCAGCCTAGTCAAGGAAGGTTGGGAGATGGCCCCCCTAACAACCCCTCCAGACGTCTTCAAATACATCCTGGCCCTACGAAACCAGACCCGGCGCTTCAGGGTGATGGCCAAGGCGAACCTCGAGGCCAGCCAGGAGGACATGAAGAGGTGGTATGATCACAATGCCTCCTCCGTTGAATTCGAGCCTGGTCAGCAGGTATGGGTGATGTCCCCCACCGAACCATGTGCCTTGCAAGATAAGTGGACGGGGCCCTTCAGAGTGGTCGAGCGCAAAAGCCCCGTCACTTACCTCATCGACATGGGGACCTCCCGGAACCCCCTTCGGGTCCTCCACACCAACCGACTCAAACCACACTTTGTGCGCTCAGAACTCAGCCTTCTGATGGCTACGGACAGTGGGGCGGAGGAAGACTCCGAACCCCTCCCGGATCTTCTGAAGACTCAGGAGAAGGACGGCTCCGTGGACGGGGTCCGGCTCTCTGACGCCCTCACTTCGGAGCAACGCCAGGACTGCCGGAACCTCCTGCTGCAGTTCGCTGCCCTGTTCTCCCTCACCCCCGGGGTCACCCCTTGGTGTTTGCACGACGTAGACACCGGGGACAGCCCCCCTGTCCGACACCGGGCCTACCGCGTACCAGATCGGGTACGGGCCTGCATACAAGAGGAAGTGGCCAAGATGCTCACGATCGGGGTCATCGAGCCCTCGGACAGTCCCTGGGCCAGTCCGGTTGTATTGGTTCCCAAAGCCGCTGCCCCCGGCACCGCACCTGAACTAAGATTCTGCGTCGACTACCGGGGCTTGAACGCTGTCACCCGGACCGACGCTCATCCCATCCCCCGAGCAGACGAGCTGATCGACCGGCTGGGGGCCGCCCGCTACCTCAGTATCTTCGACCTGACAGCGGGCTACTGGCAGATCGGCCTCACACCTAGGGCTCAGGAACGGTCAGCCTTCTCTACCCCCGATGGCCACTATCAATTCAAGGTCATGCCCTTTGGCATGAAGAATGCCCCCGCCACGTTTCAACGCCTTGTGAACCAGGTCTTGGCGGGGCTCGAAGAGTTCAGCGCTGCCTACCTGGACGATATCGCTGTATACAGCCGCCACTGGTCCGACCACCTCCGTCACCTCCACGAGGTCCTACAAGCCCTCCAGCGGGCCGGCCTCACCATTAAGGCCGGCAAGTGCCAAATTGGCCAAGGGTCTGTGACCTACCTTGGGCACCAAGTGGGGAGCGGGCTGGTGGCCCCCCTACAACTTAAGATTGCGGCCATCCAGTCCTGGCAGCCCCCCGTCACCCAGACCGAGGTCCGAGCCTTCTTGGGGCTCACCGGCTACTACCGGCGGTTCGTGAAGGACTACGGCAGCATCGTGGGGCCCCTCACGGGTCTCACGTCCAAGAACCAACCGAAGCGGATTAACTGGACTCCTGATTGTCAAGCGGCCTTCGAGAAGCTGAAGGCCGCCCTGTGCACCGCCCCTGTGCTCCAGGCCCCCGATTACAGTCGGGAATTTGTGGTGCAGACCGACGCCTCCGACCACGGCATCGGGGCCGTCCTCTCTCAGTTGAACCCCGAAGGTCATGACCAGCCGGTGGCCTTCATCAGTCGACGTCTCCTGGCCTGAGAACAGCGTTGGAGCACCATCGAGAGGGAGGCATTTGCAGTAGTGTGGGCCCTCAAAAAGCTCCGACCCTATCTCTTCGGTACCCACTTCCGGGTACAAACTGACCATCGACCCCTGCAATGGCTGATGCAGATGCGGGGGGAGAACCCAAAACTCTTGCGCTGGTCCATTTCCCTGCAGGGAATGGACTTCACCGTGGAGCACCGACCAGGCCAAGACCACGCCAACGCGGATGGCCTGTCCCGCTTTTTCCGCCTCGACGAAGAGAGTCCCCAAGGAGATGGGTGACTCTCCCCGCCTTCAGCTGGGGGGGACGCATGTTGGACAGGCCACACAGAGGGCTTGCTCCCTCCCCGCACGACAGGGCCCGAGCTCCGGCCCACCAGGCATACCCCCGCTACAAGCACCTGTACCCCGTCTCCCGACGGATCTTCTGCCCTCGGACCACTACTCATCACGGGGTCCAGCCCACCGGCTTCCCCGGCCGGGTCAAGCCTCCATCTTGGGCCCTGCACCACGCGGCCGCGTGGCCTCACCCCGACCCCAACCCCGGGCCTGGCCGGCCCCGACATTCCGGCACCACCATCCACCCAGGAGGTGAGCGGACCACTTGGCAGGTCAATGGGAGAACGAAGCGTCAAGAGCTCTTCCCCCGCCAGGTGCCGATCGCCTCCAGCTCCCCCAGGCACTGGCTCCACCCCCTGCTGGGTGTCTGGACACCTTCATCCCGGACCCTCCGACCTCCAAGTGCGAGGGTCCGGACATCAAAGGGCACCAGCCCTATAACTGGGGCAGCTCCGGAGCAGGAAGGCAGTTGTATCCTGGAGTCGAGAGACACCGAGTGAACTCAGCCTTGACGGCCTACTGGCGCTGCCGTAGCCCGCTCTTGTGACCCATCGTTCTACCTGCTGGCGCTGCCGCGGACCGTACATCGTCCATCTTCCTGGGACCTGCTGGCGCTGCCGCGGCCCGTTGTAACTACCATTTTCACCGGGACCTGCTGGCGCTGCCGCGGACCGTACATCGTCCATCTTCCTGGGACCTGCTGGCGCTGCCGCGGCCCGTTGTAACTACCATCTTCACCGGGACCTTCTGGCGCTGCCGCGGGCCGTACATCGACCGTCTTCCTGGGACCTGCTGGCGCTGCCGCGGCCCGTTGTAACTACCATCTTCACCGGGACCTGCTGGCGCTGCCGCGGACCGTACATCGACCATCTTCCTGGGACCTGCTGGCGCTGCCGCGGCCCGTTGTAACAACCATCTTCACCGGGACCTGCTGGCGCTGCCGCGGACCGTACATCGACCGTCTTCCTGGGACCTGCTGGCGCTGCCGCGGCCCGTACCACCTAACCACCAAGCCCGAGGATTGTGAGCTCATTATTTCATCCGAACTACCTGACTGGTAAACAGACTGTCCCGCTACCCCCTTTCCTACCTTGCGAGACTCGAATCGAGGGGACCCCTGAGTCCAGACCTCCTTGTACCATTCCACCGTACCTTAAGAAGTGCTTATAAAGAACACTGAACCTTATCCGTGTGTGGTATCTGTCTGTGGGGGGGAAGTTACTTGTCTGTACGATCGCTGGAGACGGTTCTCCCCGGAGACCTCTCCTCCTGACCCCGGCCGACCCTCCCGGTCCGTCTACCTTTTCTAACAGGTGACCCCGGGAGTGAGGGAGAACAGTGAAGCGAACCGCAGCAGGAGGTCCCGGCAGCCCTGGCGTTGCTCTGGGGTGAGGGCATCGGAGAGCCGGACCCCGTCCACGGAACCGTCGTTCTCCTGAGTCTTCAGGAGATCCGGGAGGGGTTCGGAGTCCTCCTCTGCTCCACTGTCTGTAGCCATCAGGAGGCTGAGTTCTGAGCGCACAACGTGTGGTTTGAGTCTGTTGGCGTGGAGGACCCGAAGGGGGTTCCGGGGGGTCCCCATGTCGATGAGGTAAGTGACGGGGCTTTTGCGCTCGACCACCTTGAAGGGCCCCGTCCACTTATCTTGCAAGGCACATGGTTCGGTGGGGGACATCACCCACACTTGTTGTCCAGGTTCGAACTCGACGGAGGAGGCATTGTGATCATACCATCTCTTCATGTCTTCCTGGCTGGCCTCGAGGTTCGCCTTGGCCATCTCCCTGAAGCGCCGGGTCTGATTACGTAGGGCCAGGAGGTACTTGAAGACGTCTGGAGGGGTCTTTAGGGG
The DNA here is from genome assembly GCF_964204655.1 of Triturus cristatus. Lineage (NCBI taxonomy): Eukaryota > Metazoa > Chordata > Amphibia > Caudata > Salamandridae > Triturus > Triturus cristatus. The sequence continues at coordinate 14,176,146 of NC_140589.1, read as the reverse complement.
GGCCATCTCCCAACCTTCTTTGACTAGGCTGAGGGGCCCTCGCACAGGGTGCCCGTACAGGAGTTCGAAAGGGCTAAAACCGAGGGACTTCTGGGGAACTTCTCGGTAGGCGAAGAGGAGGCACGGGAGTAGTACATCCCACTGGCGACGGAGGGGCTCTTCCAATCCCCCAATCATCCCCTTGAGAGTGCGGTTGAATCGCTCCACTAGTCCGTTCCCTTGGGGGTGATAGGGGGTCGTGAATCGGTAGGTGACCCCGCACTGTTGCCAGAGGGACTTCATGTATTTGGAGATGAAGTTCGTGCCTCGGTCGCTGACGACTTCTCGGGGGAAGCCCACCCGGGAGAAGATCCCCATTAGGGCCCGGCCAACCACCGGAGCTGTTACAGTTCGTAGAGGCACCGCCTCGGGGTAGCGGGTGGCGTGATCCACCAGTACCAGGATGAACCTATGTCCTTGTGCCGTGCGGGGGTCCAGGGGCCCCACAATGTCTATTCCTACCCTCTCGAACGGGGTGGTGACCACCGGGAAGGGTTGTAGAGGGGCCTTCAGCTTACGGCCACTCTTACCGCTGGCCTGGCACGTGGGGCAGGACCGGCAGTGGTTCAGGACGTCGTTCCGCATCTTCGGCCAGAAAAAGTGGGTCACTAGGCGACTGTAAGTTTTGTCTTGGCCCAGGTGTCCAGCCAGGGGGACATCGTGGGCCAGGTTGAGCAGGACGTCTCTGAAGCGGAGAGGTACCACCAGTACTCGACCGGCCCCTAGCTCTGCGATTCTCTGTTCGCTGTATAGCAGGTCGTTCTCCCAGTAGACCCAGTGAGTTCCGGTGGAGTCCCCTGCGCTCTGGGCGCTGGCTTGTTGGCGGAGTCCCTCGAGGGAGGGGCAGGTCTTTTGCTCCTGGCGGAACTGTTCTTGGGTGGGCCCCCCTTCTTGACGCCACTGAGCCAGGCCGGGGACGTCCTGGGGTTGCGCGTCCCCTTCGGTCGTTGGCTCCGGGGGGTTGGCCTCGTCGTTGTCTTCTACTGGGGCGACCGGGGGCGGAGGTGCTGGCCATTCCGGTTCTTCTGGTCGGGGAACGGCACGGGCGGCCATGGACCGGGTGGTTACGCAGGCCCAGTCCGGAAGGCCCAGCATCCCCAGGGGCTCTCTTCTCTCGACGGTGGCCCACGGGGAACTCTCAAGGTCATTCCCCAGGAGGCAGTCCACGGGGGCATCATCCCGGACCGTCACTTTCAACAGGCCGGAGACCCCTCCCCATTCGAAGGGGACGCAGGCCATTTGACACAGACTTTCGGAATTGTCGGCTGAGCGGACGGGGCAGAGAATGTTCGGCAGGATCTGCTCGGGTTTCACCACATGACAGCGGACGGCCGTCACACTGGCGCCCGTGTCACGTAAGGCCTCGGCCCGATGCCCATTAATGGTCACCCACTGACCGTATTTCCTGGTGTTGGCGGGTAGGGGAGCCCGCGGGACTATGTCTTTTCCCCCTAGGCACGCTAGAACCATGGCGGCCGGTTCCCACTCTTGCTGGGCCGGCTCATACTCTTCCTGTTCCTCTGATAGTCGTTCTTCCCCCAGGGCGGCGGCAGCTACCTGGCGGGGCTTGGGTGTTTGGTTCTGCGGGCAGCTCGGGTCATTGGCGTAATGGCCGACTCGCTGGCATCGGTGGCACGTGACATTGGCTCGGAACCCTGGACGCATCGGGGGGTTTCCCCGGCCGGCCGGGGGCAGGGTGCTGGCCACGGGTGTTGCCGGGAGGGTGTCTCTCCCTCGCCCCTGGCCTCCTCCTCCTCCCCGGGGACGGTGCTGGCCTTGGTTGTTTCGGTTCTGCTCGTGCGGTCCTCTCCGGCCCACTCGGGTGCTCTCCCATCGGTCAGCTTCAGCGGCGAGCTGCCGGAGGTCGGTCAATTTACTGTCGAGGAGGTGCTGCCTGAGCTCGACGAAGCAGTTGTTCGACAGGTGTTCCCATACCATAAGGTTAAAGAGTTGTTCGTAGGTCGTTACATGGCTCCCCTTGATCCAACCCTCGAAGGCTCGGCTGAAATAGTTTACGTACTCCACCCAAGTTGTACCCGGGATCCGGGTGCAATCTCTGAACCTCTGGCGGTACATCTCGGGTGTGAGGCCGTAGCGGGTGAGAAGGGCAGCCTTCATGTGGTCGTAGGACGACATCTGGTGATCTGGGAGCTGCAATAGGGCATTGCGACCTTCGTTGACGAACCTCCCCCATAGTCCAGCTCCCCAATCACTCCGGTCGATCCGGTGGGAGGTCATGGCGATCTCGTAGGCTTTGAACCACTGCTGTATGTCGTCTTCTCGGACATACTCTCGGACAACATCCTTGGGGATGTGGACTTTTTTCTCGGTTGCCCCTGGGGTGTGCGGTCGCTCAGGCACCCCCAGTTCTTTATTCTGTTTCCGAAGTTCTATTTCCGCCAGTTTGCGCTCGTGTTCGAGTGTTATTCTTTTTTCCTCAAGCTCTCTCTGTCTCTGTTTTTCTTCTCGCTCCTCTCGGAGCCGCAGATGCTCTAGATTTAGTTTCTGCTCGGCTAACTTTAGTTCACCGTCCATCTTGAGTCGTGCCATTTCCAACTCGTGTAATCTGGTCCTTTCTCTTTCCTGGATCTCCTCCTGCGAGAGGCCCGTTCCCCGCTCCTCGGGAGCCGTGGCGTTCCCCTCTGGTGCGACACTGTTTTGGTCGGAGGGTCCGGTGATTCCAGTTTCTGCCCACGACTCAAGGGCGCGCTTCAAATCCTCTTTGGTACTCAGGCCGGTGGTAGCAATGCCTAGTTCCATGCAAAATTGTTTAAGTTCGCGGTGGCTATATTCTTCCAACTTATCCATTTGGAACTTTTCATTGGAACCGCTATCTTTGGCTGACATCGTGGTTTTGTCGTGGGGTGAGCTACTCTCTGTACGATTACGCGTTGATTCGGATCGCGCCGCTGGCCACCAATGTTAGACGGACCGGGAGGGTCGGCCGAGGACAAGGGGAGAGGTCTCAGGGGAGAGCCGTCTTCCAGCGATCGTACAGATAAATAACTTCCCCCCCACAGACAGACACCACACAAGGAGATGAGTTAGCGTTCTTTATAAGCACTTCTTAAGGTACGATGAAAAGGTACAAGGAGGTCTGGACTCAGGGGTCCCCTCGATTCAAGTCTCTCAAGATGGGAAAAGGGGGTAGCGGGACAGTCTGGTTACCAGTCTGGTAGTTGAGGTGGTATGGTGGGTAGCTCACAATCCTCGAGCTAGGTGGTCTAGCTGGTACGGGCCGCGGCAGCGCCAGCAGGTCCCAGTGAAGATGGTCGATACACGGTCCGCGGCAGCGCCAGCAGGTCCCAGTGAAGATGGTCGATGTACGGTCCGCGGCAGCGCCAGCAGGTCCCGGTGAAGATGGTCGTTACAACGGGCCGTGGCAGCGCCAGCAGGTCCCGACGAGGATGGATGTTGCAGAAGGCCGCGGCAGCGCCAGCAGGCAGGTCGATAGTTCACAAGATAGGGCTACGGCAGCGCCAGTAGTCCGTCAAGGCTGAGTTCTCTCGGTGTCTCTCGACTCCAGGATACAACTGCCTTCCTGCTCCGGAGCTGCTCCAGTTATAGGGCAGGTGCCCTTTGATGTCCGGACCCTCGCACTTGGAGGTCGGAGGGTCCGGGATGAAGGTGTCCAGACACCCAGCGGGGGGGGTGGAGCCGGTACCTGGGGGAGCTGGAGGCGATCGTCACCTGGCGGGGGAGAGTCCTTGGCGCTTCGTTCTCCCATTGACCTGCCAAGTGGTCCGCTCACCTCCTGGGTGGATGGTGGTGCCGGGATGTCGGGGCCGGCCAGGCCCAGGGTTAGGGTCGGGGGGAGGCCATGCGGCCTCGTGGCGCAGGGCCCAAGATGGCGGCTTGACCCGGCCGAGGGAGCCGGTGGTGGCTTGGGCCCGTGATACATGGAGGTCCGAGGGCAGGAGTTCCGTCGGGAGACGGGGTGCGGGTGATTCTCGTGGGTCGCGCCTGGGGGGCGGGGCTTGGGCCCTGTCATGCGGGGAGGGAGCAAGCCCTTCGTGTGGCCTGTCCAACAGTCCCCCTACCCTCTCTGCCTCCTGGTCCACCCCTCCATGCCCCCAAGTAACTCAAGAGAGAGCTCTGCATGCAACTCACCCATGAGGTTCCCCTCCCCTCTCTGCCTCCTGGTCCACCCCTCCATGCCCCCAAGTAACTGAAGAGAGAGCTCTGCATGCAACTCACCCATGAGGTTCCCCTCCCCTCTCTGCCTCCTGGTCCACCCCTCCATGCCCGCAAGCACCCCACCCCTCCATACCCCCAAGTAACTGAAGAGAGAGCTCTGCATGCAACTCACCCATGAGGTTCCCCTCCCCTCTCTGACTCCTGGTCCACCCCTCCATGCCCCCAAGTAACTGAAGACACAGCTCTGCATGCAACTCACCCATGAGGTTCCCCTCCCCTCTCTGACTCCTAGTCCACCCCTCCATGCCCCCAAGTAACTGAAGAGAGAGCGCTGCATGCAACTCACCAATGAGGTCCCCCTCCCCTCTCTGCCTCCTGGTCCACCCCTCCATGCCCCCAAGTAACTGAAGACACAGCTCTGCATGCAACTCACCCATGAGGCTCCCCTCCCCTCTCTGCCTCCTGGTCCACACCTCCATGCCCCCAAGTAACTGAAGAAAGAGCTCTGCATGCAACTCACCCATGAGGTTCCCCTCCCCTCTCTGCCTCCTGGTCCACCCCTCCGTGCCTCCAAGTAACTGAAGAGAGAGCTCTGCATGCAACTCACCCATGAGGTTCCCCTCCCCTCTCTGCCTCCTGGTCCACCCCTCCATGCCCCCAAGTAACTGAAGAGAGAGCTCTGCATGCAACTCACCCATGAGGTTCCCCTCTCCTCTCTGCCTCCTGGTCCACCCCTCCATACCCCGAAGTAACTGAAGAGAGAGCTCTGCATGCAACTAACCCATGAGGTTCCCCTCTCCTCTCTGCCTCCTGGTCCACCCCTCCATGCCCCCAAGTAACTGAAGATACAGCTCTGCATGCAACTCATCCATGAGGTCCCCCTCCCCTCTCTGCCTCCTGGTCCACACCTCCATGCCCCCAAGTAACTGAAGAGAGAGCTCTGCATGCAACTCACCCATGAAGTTCCCCTCCCCTCTCTGCCTCCTGGTCCACCCCTCCTTGCCCCCAAGTAACTGAAGAGAGAGCTCTGCATGCAACTCACCCATGAGGTTCCTCTCCCCTCTCTGCCTCCTGGTCCACCCCTCCATACCGCCAAGTAACTGAAGAGAGAGCTCTGCATGCAACTCACCCATGAGGATCCCTTTCCCTCTCTGCCTCCTGGTCCACCCCTCCATGCCCCCAAGTAACTGAAGAGAGAGCTCTGCATGCAACTCACCCATGAGGTCCCCCTCCCCTCTCTGCGTCCTGGTCCACCCCTCCATGCCCCCAAGTAACTGAAGAGAGAGCTCTGCATGCAACTCACCCATGAGGGCCCCCTCCCCTCTCTGCCTCCTGGTCCACCCCTCCATGCCCCCAAGTAACTGAAGAGAGAGCTCTGCATGCAACTCACCCATGGGGTCCCCCTCCCCTCTCTGCCTCCTGGTCCACCCCTCCATGCCCCCAAGTAACTGAATAGAGAACTCTGCATGCAATTCACCCATGAGGCCCCCCTCCCCTCTCTGCCTCCTGGTCCACCCCTCCATGCCACCAACTAACCGAAGAGTAAGCTCTGCATGCAACTCACCCATGAGGTCCCCCTCCCCTCTCTGCCTCCTGGTCCACCCCTCCATGCCCCCAAGTAACTGACGACACAGCTCTGCATGCAACTCACCCATGAGGTTCCCCTCCCCTCTCTGCCTCCTGGTCCACCCCTCCATGCCCCCAAGTAACTGAAGAGAAAGCTCTGCATGCAACTCACCCATGAGGTCCCCTTCCCCTCTCTGCCTCCTGGTCCACCCCTCCATGCCCCCAAGTAACTGAAGACACAGCTCTGCATGCAAATCACCCATGAGGTTCCCCTGTCTGCCTCCTGGTCCACCCCTCCATGCCCCCAAGTAACTGAAGAGAGAGCTCTGCATGCAACTCACCCATGAGGTCCCCCTCCCCTATCTTCCTCCTGGTCCACCCCTCCATGCCCCCAAGTAACTGAAGACACAGCTCTGCATGCAACTCATCCATGAGGTCCCCCTCCCCTCTCTGCCTCCTGGTCCACACCTCCATGCCCCCAAGTAACTGAAGAGAGAGCTCTGCATGCAACTCACCCATGAAGTTCCCCTCCCCTCTCTGCCTCCTGGTCCACCCCTCCTTGCCCCCAAGTAACTGAAGAGAGAGCTCTGCATGCAACTCACCCATGAGGTCCCCCTCCCCTCTCTGCCTCCTGGTCCACCCCTCCATGCCCCCAAGTAACTGAAGAGAGAGCTCTGCATGCAACTCACCCATGAGGTTCCCCTCCCCTCTCTGCCTCCTGGTCCACCCCTCCATGCCCCCAAGTAACTGAAGACACAGCTCTGCATGCAACTCACCCATGAGGTTCCCCTCCCCTCTCTGCCTCCTGGTCCACCCCTCCATGCCCCCAAGTAACTGAAGAGAGAGCTCTGCAAGCAACTCACCCATGAGGTTCCCCTCCCCTCTCTGCCTCCTGGTCCACCCCTCCATGCCCCCAAGTAACTGAAGAGAGAGCTCTGCATGCAACTCACCCATGAGGTCCCCCTCCCCTCTCTGCCTCCTGGTCCACCCCTCCATGCCCCCAAGTAACTGAAGACACAGCTCTGCATGCAACTCACCCATGAGGTTCCCCTCCCCTCTCTGCCTCCGGGTGCACCCCTCCATACCCCCAAGTAACTGAAGAGAGAGCTCTGCATGCAACTCACCCATGAGGATCCCTTCCCCTCTCTGCCTCCTGGTCCACCCCTCCATGCCCCCAAGAAACTGAAGACACAGCTCTGCATGCAGCTCACCCATGAGGTCCCCTTCCCCTCTCTGCCTCCTGGTCCACCCGTCCATGCCCCCAAGTAACTGAAGACACAGCTCTGCATGCAACTCACCCTTGAGGTCCCTGTTGGACAGGCCACACAGAGGGCTTGCTCCCTCCCCGCACGACAGGGCCCGAGCTCCGGCCCACCAGGCATACCCCCGTGACAAGCCCCTGTACTCCGTCTCCCGACGGACCCTCTGCCCTCGGACCCCTACTCATCACGAGGTCCAGCCCCACCGGCTTCCCCGGCCGGGTCAAGCCGCCATCTTGGGCCCTGCACCACGCGGCCGCGTGGCCTCCCCTCGACCCTAACCCCGGGCCTGGCCGGCCCCGACATCCCGGCACCACCATCCACCCAGGAGGTGAGCGGACCACTTGGCAGGTCAATGGGAGAACGAAGTGTCAAGGGCTCTTCCCCCGCCAGGTGCCGATCGCCTCCAGCTCCCCCAGGCGCTGGCTCCACCCCCTGCTGGGTGTCTGGACACCTTCATCCCGGACCCTCCGACCTCCAAGTGCGAGGGTCCGGACATCAAAGGGCACCAGCCCTATAACTGAGGCAGCTCCGGAGCAGGAAGGCAGTTGTATCCTGGAGTCGAGAGACACCGAGTGAACTCAACCCTGACGGTCTACTGGCGCTGCCGTAGCCCGCTCTTGTGAACCATCGTCCTGCCTGCTGGCGCTGCCGCGGCCTTCTGCAACCTTCTTCTTCCTGGGACCTGCTGGCGCCGCCGCGGCCCGTTGTAACGACCATCCTCACCGGGACCTGCTGGCGCTGCCGCGGACCGTCATCTTCCTGGGACCTGCTGGCGCTGCCGCGGCCCGTTGTAACGACCATCCTCACCGGGACCTGCTGGCGCTGCCGCGGACCGTACATCTTCCGGGGACCTGCTGGCGCTGCCGCGGCCCGTTGTATCGACCATCCTTACCGGGACCTGCTGGCGCTGCCGCGGACCGTACCACCTAACCACCAAGCTCGAGGATTGTGAGCTCATCATCATCTCATCCGAACTACCTGATTGGTAAATAGACTGACCCGCTACCCCCTTCCCTACCTTACGAGACTCTAATCGAGGGGACCCCTGCGTCCAGACCTCCTTGTACCATTCTACCGTATCATAACTAAGTACCTATAAAGAACACTGAACCTTATCCGTGTGTGATATCTGTCTGTGGGGGGGAAGTTACTTGTCTGTACGATCGCTGGAGACGGCTCTCCCCGGAGACCTCTCCCCCTGACCCCGGCCGGCCCTCCCGGTCCGTCTACCTTTTCTAACATTGGTGGCCAGCGGCGCGATCCGAATCAACGCGTAATCGTACAGAAAGTAGCTCACCCCACGACATAAGCACGATGTCGACCAAAGATAGCAGCTCCACCGAGAAATTCCAAATGGAGAAATTAGAAGAATACAACCACCGCGAACTGAGACAATTTTGCATAGAACTTGGCATTGCTACCACCGGCCTGAGTACAAAGGATGATCTAAAGCGCGCTCTGGAGTCATGGACAGAAACGGGGGTCACAGGACCCGCCGACCAAAGCAGCGTCACACCAGACCAAACCAGCATCACACCAGAGGGGAACGCCACGGCTCCCGAGGAGCGGGGAACGGGCCTCCCGCAAGAGGAGATCCGAGAAAGAGACAGAGTCAGATTACACGAGTTGGAGATGGCACGACTCAAGATGGATGGGGAACTCAAGTTAGCTGAACAGAAACTCAACCTCGAGCATATGCGGCTTCGAGAGGAACGAGAAGAAAAGCAGAGACAGAGAGAGCTGGAAGAGAAAAAAATAACGCTCGAGCACGAGCGCCGGCTAGCGGAAATAGAACTGCGCAAACAGAATAAGGAACTGGGGGTGCCTGAGCGACCACACACCCCGGGGCCAAGTGAGAAAAAAGTTCACATCCCCAAGGATGTTGTCCGCGAATATGTCCGAGAAGACGACATACAACAGTGGTTTAAAGCCTATGAGATCGCAATGACCTCCCACCGGATCGACCGGAGTGATTGGGGAGCCGGACTTTGGGGGAGATTTATCAACGAGGGCCGCGATGCCCTGCTGCAGCTCCCCGATCACCAAATGTCGTCCTACGACCACATGAAGGCTGCCCTCCTCACCCGCTACGGCCTCACGCCCGAGATGTACCGCCAGAGGTTCAGAGATTGCACCAGGATCCCAGGTACAACTTGGGTAGAATACGTGAACTATTTCAGCCGGGCATTCGAAGGTTGGATCAAGGGAAGTCAGGTCACCACTTACGAACAACTCTTCAACCTTATGGTATGGGAGCACCTGTCAAACAACTGTTTCGTCGAGCTCAGGCAGCACCTACTCGACAGTAAGCTGACCGACCCCCGGCAGCTCGCCGCCGAAGCTGACCGGTGGGAAAGCACCCGAGTGGGCCGGCGAGGGCCCCACGACAGAACAGAGGCAACCAAGGCCAGCACCGTCCTCGGGGAGGAGGAGGGGGCCAGGGGCGAGGGAGAGACGCCTTACCAGCAACACCCGTGGCCAGCACCCCGCCTCCGGCCGGCCGGGGCAACCCCCCGTTGCGGCCTGGGTACCGAGCCAACGTCACGTGCCACCGGTACCAGCGACTAGGCCACTACGCCAATGACCCGAACTGCCCGCTAAATCAAACACCCAAGCCCCGCCAGGTAGCGGCCGTTGCCCTAGGGGAAGAGCAATCATCGGAGGGACCCGAAGAGTACGAGCCGGCCCAGCAAGGGTGGGAACCGGCCGCCATGGTCCTGGCATGCCTAGGGGGAAGAGACATGGTTCCGCGGGCTCCCCTACCCGCCAACTTCAGAAAATACGGTCAGTGGGTGACCATTAATGGACAGAGAGCCGAGGCCTTGCGAGACACCGGCGCCAGCGTGACGGCCGTCCGCTGTCATCTGGTGAAGCCCGAGCAGATCCTGCCGAACATTCTCTGCCCCGTCCGCTCGGCAGATAACTCTGAGAGTATGTGTAAGATGGCCTGCGTCCCGTTTGAATGGGGAGGGGTCTCCGGCCTACTGAAAGTGACGGTCCGGGACGATGCCCCCGTGGACTGCCTCCTGGGGAATGACCTCGAGAGTTCCCCGTGGGCCACCGTCGAGAAAAGAGAGCACCTGGGGATGCTGGGCCTCCCGGACTGGGCCTGCATAACCACCCGATCCATGGCCGCCCGTGCCACCCCCCGATCAGAAGAAACCGAATGGCCAGCACCTCCGCCCCCGGTTGCCCCCGTCGAGGACAACGGCGAGTCCGACCTCCCGGACCCGACTATCGAAGCAGACGCACAACACCAGGACCTTCCGGATCTGGCTCAGTGGCGTCAAGAGGGGGGGCCCACCCAAGAACAGTTCCGCCAGGAACAAAAGACCTGTCCCTCCCTCGAGGGACTCCGCCAACAAGACGATACCCAAAACGCAGGGGACACCACCGGAACCAACTGGGTCTACTGGGACAACGACCTGCTCTACAGCGAGCAAAGAATCGCCGAGCTGGGGGCCGGTCGAGTTCTGGTGGTACCGCTCCGCTTCCGAGACTTTCTGCTCAACCTGGCCCACGATGTCCCCCTGGCTGGACACCTGGGCCAAGACAAAACATACAGTCGCCTGGTGACCCACTTTTTCTGGCCAAAAATGAGGAATGACGTCCTGAACCACTGCCGATCTTGCCCCACGTGCCAAGCCAGCGGGAAGAGTGGTCGGAAGCTGAAGGCCCCTCTGCAACCCTTCCCTGTGGTCACCACCCCGTTCGAGAGAGTGGGGATAGACATTGTGGGGCCTCTGGACCCCCGCACGGCACAAGGACACAGGTTCATCTTGGTACTCGTGGACCATGCCACCCGCTACCCCGAGGCGGTGCCCCTACGGACAGTGACAGCTCCGGTGGTTGGCCGGGCCCTGATGGGGATCTTCTCCAGGGTAGGCTTCCCCCGAGAAGTCGTCAGCGACCGAGGTACGAATTTCATATCTAAATACATGAAGTCCCTCTGGCAACAATGCGGGGTCACCTACAGATTCACGACCCCCTATCACCCCCAAGGGAACGGACTAGTGGAGCGTTTTAACCGCACTCTCAAGGGGATGATTGGGGGATTGGAAGAGCCTCTCCGTCGCCAGTGGGACGTGCTGCTCCCGTGCCTCCTCTTCGCCTACCGAGAAGTCCCCCAGAAGTCCCTCGGCTTTAGCCCTTTCGAACTCTTGTACGGGCACCCTGTGCGAGGGCCCCTCAGCCTAGTCAAGGAAGGTTGGGAGATGGCCCCCTTAACGACCCCTCCCGACGTCTTCAAATACATCCTGGCCCTACGAAACCAGACCCGGCGCTTCAGGGAGCTGGCCAAGGCGAACCTCGAGGCCAGTCAGGAGGACATGAAGAGGTGGTATGATCACAATGCCTCCTCCGTTGAATTCGAGCCTGGGCAGCAAGTATGGGTGATGTCCCCGACCGAACCATGTGCCCTGCAAGACAAGTGGACGGGGCCCTTCAAAGTGGTCGAGCGTAAAAGCCCCGTCACTTACCTCATCGACATGGGGTCCACCCGGAACCCCCTGCGGGTCCTCCACACCAACCGGCTCAAACCACACTTTGTGCGCTCCGAACTAAGCCTCCTGATGGCGACAGACAGTGGTACAGAAGAAGACTCCGAGCCCCTCCCGGATCTCTTAAAGACTCAGGAGAAGGACGGCTCCGTGGATGGGGTCCGGCTCTCTGACGCCCTCACTTCGGAGCAACGCCAGGACTGCCGGGACCTCCTGCTGCAGTTCGCTGCCCTGTTCTCCCTCACCCCCGGGGTCACCCCTTGGTGTTTGCACGACGTAGACACCGGGGACAGTCCCCCTGCCCGGCACCGGGCCTACCGCGTACCAGATCGGGTACGGGCCTGCATACAGGAGGAAGTGGCCAAGATGCTCACGATCGGGGTCATCGAGCCCTCGGACAGTCCCTGGGCCAGTCCGGTTGTATTAGTTCCCAAGGCCGCTGCCCCCGGCACCGCCCCTGAACTGAGAATCTGCGTCGACTACCGGGGCTTGAACGCTGTCACCCGGACCGACGCTCATCCCATCCCCCGAGCAGACGAGCTGATCGACCGGCTGGGGGCCGCCCGCTACCTTAGTATCTTCGACCTAACGGCGGGCTATTGGCAGATCGGCCTCACACCCAGGGCTCAGGAACGGTCAGCCTTCTCCACCCCCGATGGCCACTATCAATTTAAGGTCATGCCCTTTGGCATGAAGAATGCCCCCGCCACATTCCAACGCCTTGTGAACCAGGTCTTGGCAGGGCTCGAAGAATTCAGCGCTGCCTACCTGGACGATATCGCTGTATACAGCCGCCACTGGTCCGACCACCTCCGTCACCTCCAAGAGGTCCTCCAAGCCCTCCAGCGGGCCGGCCTCACCATTAAGGCCGGCAAGTGCCAAATTGGCCAAGGGTCTGTGACCTACCTTGGGCACCAAGTGGGAAGCGGGCTGGTGGCCCCACTACAACTTAAGATTGCTGCCATCCAGTCCTGGCAGCCCCCCGTCACCCAGACCGAGGTCCGAGCCTTCTTGGGGCTCACCGGCTACTACCGGCGGTTCGTGAAGGACTACGGCAGCATCGTGGGGCCCCTCACGGGACTCACATCCAAGAATCAACCGAAGCGGGTCCACTGGACTCCTGATTGTCAAGCGGCCTTCGAGGAGCTGAAGGCCGCCCTGTGCACCGCCCCGGTGCTCCAGGCCCCCGATTACAGTCGGGAATTTGTGGTGCAGACCGACGCCTCCGACCACGGCATCGGGGCCGTCCTCTCTCAGCTGAACCCCGAAGGTCATGACCAGCCGGTGGCCTTCATCAGTCGACGTCTCCTGGCCCGAGAACAGCGTTGGAGCACCATCGAGAGGGAGGCATTTGCAGTGGTGTGGGCCCTCAAAAAGCTCCGACCCTATCTCTTCGGTACCCACTTCCGGGTACAAACCGACCATCGACCCCTGCAATGGCTGATGCAGATGCGGGGGGAGAACCCAAAACTCTTGCGCTGGTCCATTTCCCTGCAGGGAATGGACTTCACTGTGGAGCACCGGCCAGGCCAAGACCACGCCAACGCGGATGGCCTGTCCCGCTTTTTCCGCCTCGACGAAGAGAGTCCCCAAGGAGATGGGTGACTCTCCCCGCCTTCAGCTGGGGGGGACGCATGTTGGACAGGCCACACAGAGGGCTTGCTCCCTCCCCGCACGACAGGGCCCGAGCTCCGGCCCACCAGGCATACCCCCGTGACAAGCCCCTGTACTCCGTCTCCCGACGGACCCTCTGCCCTCGGACCCCTACTCATCACGAGGTCCAGCCCCACCGGCTTCCCCGGCCGGGTCAAGCCGCCATCTTGGGCCCTGCACCACGCGGCCGCGTGGCCTCCCCTCGACCCTAACCCCGGGCCTGGCCGGCCCCGACATCCCGGCACCACCATCCACCCAGGAGGTGAGCGGACCACTTGGCAGGTCAATGGGAGAACGAAGTGTCAAGGGCTCTTCCCCCGCCAGGTGCCGATCGCCTCCAGCTCCCCCAGGCGCTGGCTCCACCCCCTGCTGGGTGTCTGGACACCTTCATCCCGGACCCTCCGACCTCCAAGTGCGAGGGTCCGGACATCAAAGGGCACCAGCCCTATAACTGAGGCAGCTCCGGAGCAGGAAGGCAGTTGTATCCTGGAGTCGAGAGACACCGAGTGAACTCAACCCTGACGGTCTACTGGCGCTGCCGTAGCCCGCTCTTGTGAACCATCGTCCTGCCTGCTGGCGCTGCCGCGGCCTTCTGCAACCTTCTTCTTCCTGGGACCTGCTGGCGCCGCCGCGGCCCGTTGTAACGACCATCCTCACCGGGACCTGCTGGCGCTGCCGCGGACCGTCATCTTCCTGGGACCTGCTGGCGCTGCCGCGGCCCGTTGTAACGACCATCCTCACCGGGACCTGCTGGCGCTGCCGCGGACCGTACATCTTCCGGGGACCTGCTGGCGCTGCCGCGGCCCGTTGTATCGACCATCCTTACCGGGACCTGCTGGCGCTGCCGCGGACCGTACCACCTAACCACCAAGCTCGAGGATTGTGAGCTCATCATCATCTCATCCGAACTACCTGATTGGTAAATAGACTGACCCGCTACCCCCTTCCCTACCTTACGAGACTCTAATCGAGGGGACCCCTGCGTCCAGACCTCCTTGTACCATTCTACCGTATCATAACTAAGTACCTATAAAGAACACTGAACCTTATCCGTGTGTGATATCTGTCTGTGGGGGGGAAGTTACTTGTCTGTACGATCGCTGGAGACGGCTCTCCCCGGAGACCTCTCCCCCTGACCCCGGCCGGCCCTCCCGGTCCGTCTACCTTTTCTAACAGTCCCCCTCCCCTCTCTGCCTCCTGGTCCACCCCTCCATACCCCCAAGTAACTGAAGAGAGAGCTCTGCATGCAACTCACCCATGAGGTTCCCCTCCCCTCTCTGTCTCCTGGTCCACCCCTCCATGCCCCCAAGTAACTGAAGACACAGCTCTGCATGCAACTCACTCATGAGGTTCCCCTCTCCTCTCTGCCTCCTGGTCCACCCCTCCATGCCCCCAAGTAACTGAAGAGAGAGCTCTGTATGCAACTCACCCATGAGGTTCCCCTCTCCTCTCTGCCTCCTGGTCCACCCTTCCATGCCCCCAAGTAACTGAAGAGAGAGCTCTGCATGCAACTCACCCATGAGGTCCCCCTCCCCTCTCTGCCTCCTGGTCCACCCCTCCATGCCCCCAAGTAACTGAAGAGAGAGCTCTGCATGCAACTCACCCATGAGGTTCCCCTCCCCTCTCTGACTCCTGGTCCACCCCTCCATGCCCCCAAGTAACTGAAGACACAGCTCTGCATGCAACTCACCCATGAGGTTCCCCTCCCCTCTCTGACTCCTGGTCCACCCCTCCATGCCCCCAAGTAACTGAAGAGAGAGCGCTGCATGCAACTCACCAATGAGGTCCCCCTCCCCTCTCTGCCTCCTGGTCCACCCCTCCATACCCCCAAGTAACTGAAGACACAGCTCTGCATGCAACTCACCCATGAGGCTCCCCTCCACTCTCTGCCTCCTGGTCCACCCCTCCATGCCCCCAAGTAACTGAAGAGAGAGCTCTGCATGCAACTCACCCATGAGGTTCCCCTCCCCTCTCTGCCTCCTGGTCCACCCCTCCGTGCCTCCAAGTAACTGAAGAGAGAGCTCTGCATGCAACTCACCCATGAGGTTCCCCTCCCCTCTCTGCCTCCTGGCCACCCCTCCATGCCCCCAAGTAACTGAAGAGAGAGCTCTGCATGCAACTCACCCATGAGGTTCCCCTCTCCTCTCTGCCTCCTGGTCCACCCCTCCATACCCCGAAGTAACTGAAGAGAGAGCTCTGCATGCAACTAACCCATGAGGTTCCCACCTCCTCTCTGCCTCCTGGTCCACCCCTCCATGCCCCCAAGTAACTGAAGACACAGCTCTGCATGCAACTCATCCATGAGGTCCCCCTCCCCTCTCTGCCTCCTGGTCCACACCTCCTTGCCCCCAAGTAACTGAAGAGAGAGCTCTGCATGCAACTCACCCATGAGGTTCCTCTCCCCTCTCTGCCTCCTGGTCCACCCCTCCATACCGCTAAGTAACTGAAGAGAGAGCTCTGCATGCAACTCACCCATGAGGATCCCTTTCCCTCTCTGCCTCCTGGTCCACCCCTCCATGCCCCCAAGTAACTGAAGAGAGAGCTCTGCATGCAACTCACCCATGAGGTCCCCCTCCCCTCTCTGCGTCCCGGTCCACCCCTCCATGCCCCCAAGTAACTGAAGAGAGAGCTCTGCATGCAACTCACCCATGAGATCACCCTCCCCTCTCTGCCTCCTGGTCCACCCCTCCATGCCCCCAAGTAACTGAAGAGAGAGCTCTGCATGCAACTCACCCATGGGGTCCCCCTCCCCTCTCTGCCTCCTGGTCCACCCCTCCATGCCCCCAAGTAACTGAATAGAGAGCTCTGCATGCAATTCACCCATGAGGCCCCCCTCCCCTCTCTGCCTCCTGGTCCACCCCTCCATGCCACCAACTAACCGAAGAGTAAGCTCTGCATGCAACTCACCCATGAGGTCCCCCTCCCCTCTCTGCCTCCTGGTCCACCCCTCCATGCCCCCAAGTAACTGAAGACACAGCTCTGCATGCAACTCACTCATGAGGTTCCCCTCCCCTCTCTGCCTCCTGGTCCACCCCTCCATGCCCCCAAGTAACTGAAGAGAAAGCTCTGCATGCAACTCACCCATGAGGTCCCCTTCCCCTCTCTGCCTCCTGGTCCACCCCTCCATGCCCCCAAGTAACTGAAGACACAGCTCTGCATGCAAATCACCCATGAGGTTCCCCTGTCTGCCTCCTGGTCCACCCCTCCATGCCCCCAAGTAACTGAAGAGAGAGCTCTGCATGCAACTCACCCATGAGGTCCCCCTCCCCTATCTGCCTCCTGGTCCACCCCTCCATGCCCCCAAGTAACTGAAGACACAGCTCTGCATGCAACTCATCCATGAGGTCCCCCTCCCCTCTCTGCCTCCTGGTCCACACCTCCATGCCCCCAAGTAACTGAAGAGAGAGCTCTGCATGCAACTCACCCATGAAGTTCCCCTCCCCTCTCTGCCTCCTGGTCCACCCCTCCTTGCCCCCAAGTAACTGAAGAGAGAGCTCTGCATGCAACTCACCCATGAGGTCCCCCTCCCCTCTCTGCCTCCTGGTCCACCCCTCCATGCCCCCAAGTAACTGAAGAGAGAGCTCTGCATGCAACTCACCCATGAGGTTCCCCTCCCCTCTCTGCCTCCTGGTCCACCCCTCCATGCCCCCAAGTAACTGAAGACACAGCTCTGCATGCAACTCACCCATGAGGTTCCCCTCCCCTCTCTGCCTCCTGGTCCACCCCTCCATGCCCCCAAGTAACTGAAGAGAGAGCTCTGCAAGCAACTCACCCATGAGGTTCCCCTCCCCTCTCTGCCTCCTGGTCCACCCCTCCATGCCCCCAAGTAACTGAAGAGAGAGCTCTGCATGCAACTCACCCATGAGGTCCCCCTCCCCTCTCTGCCTCCTGGTCCACCCCTCCATGCCCCCAAGTAACTGAAGACACAGCTCTGCATGCAACTCACCCATGAGGTTCCCCTCCCCTCTCTGCCTCCGGGTCCACCCCTCCATACCCCCAAGTAACTGAAGAGAGAGCTCTGCATGCAACTCACCCATGAGGATCCCTTCCCCTCTCTGCCTCCTGGTCCACCCCTCCATGCCCCCAAGAAACTGAAGACACAGCTCTGCATGCAGCTCACCCATGAGGTCCCCTTCCCCTCTCTGCCTCCTGGTCCACCCGTCCATGCCCCCAAGTAACTGAAGACACAGCTCTGCATGCAACTCACCCTTGAGGTCCCTGTTGGACAGGCCACACAGAGGGCTTGCTCCCTCCCCGCACGACAGGGCCCGAGCTCCGGCCCACCAGGCATACCCCCGTGACAAGCCCCTGTACTCCGTCTCCCGACGGACCCTCTGCCCTCGGACCCCTACTCATCACGAGGTCCAGCCCCACCGGCTTCCCCGGCCGGGTCAAGCCGCCATCTTGGGCCCTGCACCACGCGGCCGCGTGGCCTCCCCTCGACCCTAACCCCGGGCCTGGCCGGCCCCGACATCCCGGCACCACCATCCACCCAGGAGGTGAGCGGACCACTTGGCAGGTCAATGGGAGAACGAAGTGTCAAGGGCTCTTCCCCCGCCAGGTGCCGATCGCCTCCAGCTCCCCCAGGCGCTGGCTCCACCCCCTGCTGGGTGTCTGGACACCTTCATCCCGGACCCTCCGACCTCCAAGTGCGAGGGTCCGGACATCAAAGGGCACCAGCCCTATAACTGAGGCAGCTCCGGAGCAGGAAGGCAGTTGTATCCTGGAGTCGAGAGACACCGAGTGAACTCAACCCTGACGGTCTACTGGCGCTGCCGTAGCCCGCTCTTGTGAACCATCGTCCTGCCTGCTGGCGCTGCCGCGGCCTTCTGCAACCTTCTTCTTCCTGGGACCTGCTGGCGCCGCCGCGGCCCGTTGTAACGACCATCCTCACCGGGACCTGCTGGCGCTGCCGCGGACCGTCATCTTCCTGGGACCTGCTGGCGCTGCCGCGGCCCGTTGTAACGACCATCCTCACCGGGACCTGCTGGCGCTGCCGCGGACCGTACATCTTCCGGGGACCTGCTGGCGCTGCCGCGGCCCGTTGTATCGACCATCCTTACCGGGACCTGCTGGCGCTGCCGCGGACCGTACCACCTAACCACCAAGCTCGAGGATTGTGAGCTCATCATCATCTCATCCGAACTACCTGATTGGTAAATAGACTGACCCGCTACCCCCTTCCCTACCTTACGAGACTCTAATCGAGGGGACCCCTGCGTCCAGACCTCCTTGTACCATTCTACCGTATCATAACTAAGTACCTATAAAGAACACTGAACCTTATCCGTGTGTGATATCTGTCTGTGGGGGGGAAGTTACTTGTCTGTACGATCGCTGGAGACGGCTCTCCCCGGAGACCTCTCCCCCTGACCCCGGCCGGCCCTCCCGGTCCGTCTACCTTTTCTAACATTGGTGGCCAGCGGCGCGATCCGAATCAACGCGTAATCGTACAGAAAGTAGCTCACCCCACGACATAAGCACGATGTCGACCAAAGATAGCAGCTCCACCGAGAAATTCCAAATGGAGAAATTAGAAGAATACAACCACCGCGAACTGAGACAATTTTGCATAGAACTTGGCATTGCTACCACCGGCCTGAGTACAAAGGATGATCTAAAGCGCGCTCTGGAGTCATGGACAGAAACGGGGGTCACAGGACCCGCCGACCAAAGCAGCGTCACACCAGACCAAACCAGCATCACACCAGAGGGGAACGCCACGGCTCCCGAGGAGCGGGGAACGGGCCTCCCGCAAGAGGAGATCCGAGAAAGAGACAGAGTCAGATTACACGAGTTGGAGATGGCACGACTCAAGATGGATGGGGAACTCAAGTTAGCTGAACAGAAACTCAACCTCGAGCATATGCGGCTTCGAGAGGAACGAGAAGAAAAGCAGAGACAGAGAGAGCTGGAAGAGAAAAAAATAACGCTCGAGCACGAGCGCCGGCTAGCGGAAATAGAACTGCGCAAACAGAATAAGGAACTGGGGGTGCCTGAGCGACCACACACCCCGGGGCCAAGTGAGAAAAAAGTTCACATCCCCAAGGATGTTGTCCGCGAATATGTCCGAGAAGACGACATACAACAGTGGTTTAAAGCCTATGAGATCGCAATGACCTCCCACCGGATCGACCGGAGTGATTGGGGAGCCGGACTTTGGGGGAGATTTATCAACGAGGGCCGCGATGCCCTGCTGCAGCTCCCCGATCACCAAATGTCGTCCTACGACCACATGAAGGCTGCCCTCCTCACCCGCTACGGCCTCACGCCCGAGATGTACCGCCAGAGGTTCAGAGATTGCACCAGGATCCCAGGTACAACTTGGGTAGAATACGTGAACTATTTCAGCCGGGCATTCGAAGGTTGGATCAAGGGAAGTCAGGTCACCACTTACGAACAACTCTTCAACCTTATGGTATGGGAGCACCTGTCAAACAACTGTTTCGTCGAGCTCAGGCAGCACCTACTCGACAGTAAGCTGACCGACCCCCGGCAGCTCGCCGCCGAAGCTGACCGGTGGGAAAGCACCCGAGTGGGCCGGCGAGGGCCCCACGACCAGAACAGAGGCAACCAAGGCCAGCACCGTCCTCGGGGAGGAGGAGGGGGCCAGGGGCGAGGGAGAGACGCCTTACCAGCAACACCCGTGGCCAGCACCCCGCCTCCGGCCGGCCGGGGCAACCCCCCGTTGCGGCCTGGGTACCGAGCCAACGTCACGTACCACCGGTGCCAGCGACTAGGCCACTACGCCAATGACCCGAACTGCCCGCTAAATCAAACACCCAAGCCCCGCCAGGTAGCGGCCGTTGCCCTAGGGGAAGAGCAATCATCGGAGGGACCCGAAGAGTACGAGCCGGCCCAGCAAGGGTGGGAACCGGCCGCCATGGTCCTGGCATGCCTAGGGGGAAGAGACATGGTTCCGCGGGCTCCCCTACCCGCCAACTTCAGAAAATACGGTCAGTGGGTGACCATTAATGGACAGAGAGCCGAGGCCTTGCGAGACACCGGCGCCAGCGTGACGGCCGTCCGCTGTCATCTGGTGAAGCCCGAGCAGATCCTGCCGAACATTCTCTGCCCCGTCCGCTCGGCAGATAACTCTGAGAGTATGTGTAAGATGGCCTGCGTCCCGTTTGAATGGGGAGGGGTCTCCGGCCTACTGAAAGTGACGGTCCGGGACGATGCCCCCGTGGACTGCCTCCTGGGGAATGACCTCGAGAGTTCCCCGTGGGCCACCGTCGAGAAAAGAGAGCACCTGGGGATGCTGGGCCTCCCGGACTGGGCCTGCATAACCACCCGATCCATGGCCGCCCGTGCCACCCCCCGATCAGAAGAAACCGAATGGCCAGCACCTCCGCCCCCGGTTGCCCCCGTCGAGGACAACGGCGAGTCCGACCTCCCGGACCCGACTATCGAAGCAGACGCACAACACCAGGACCTTCCGGATCTGGCTCAGTGGCGTCAAGAGGGGGGGCCCACCCAAGAACAGTTCCGCCAGGAACAAAAGACCTGTCCCTCCCTCGAGGGACTCCGCCAACAAGCCGATACCCAAAACGCAGGGGACACCACCGGAACCCACTGGGTCTACTGGGACAACGACCTGCTCTACAGCGAGCAAAGAATCGCCGAGCTGGGGGCCGGTCGAGTTCTGGTGGTACCGCTCCGCTTCCGAGACTTTCTGCTCAACCTGGCCCACGATGTCCCCCTGGCTGGACACCTGGGCCAAGACAAAACATACAGTCGCCTGGTGACCCACTTTTTCTGGCCAAAAATGAGGAATGACGTCCTGAACCACTGCCGATCTTGCCCCACGTGCCAAGCCAGCGGGAAGAGTGGTCGGAAGCTGAAGGCCCCTCTGCAACCCTTCCCTGTGGTCACCACCCCGTTCGAGAGAGTGGGGATAGACATTGTGGGGCCTCTGGACCCCCGCACGGCACAAGGACACAGGTTCATCTTGGTACTCGTGGACCATGCCACCCGCTACCCCGAGGCGGTGCCCCTACGGACAGTGACAGCTCCGGTGGTTGGCCGGGCCCTGATGGGGATCTTCTCCAGGGTAGGCTTCCCCCGAGAAGTCGTCAGCGACCGAGGTACGAATTTCATATCTAAATACATGAAGTCCCTCTGGCAACAATGCGGGGTCACCTACAGATTCACGACCCCCTATCACCCCCAAGGGAACGGACTAGTGGAGCGTTTTAACCGCACTCTCAAGGGGATGATTGGGGGATTGGAAGAGCCTCTCCGTCGCCAGTGGGACGTGCTGCTCCCGTGCCTCCTCTTCGCCTACCGAGAAGTCCCCCAGAAGTCCCTCGGCTTTAGCCCTTTCGAACTCTTGTACGGGCACCCTGTGCGAGGGCCCCTCAGCCTAGTCAAGGAAGGTTGGGAGATGGCCCCCTTAACGACCCCTCCCGACGTCTTCAAATACATCCTGGCCCTACGAAACCAGACCCGGCGCTTCAGGGAGCTGGCCAAGGCGAACCTCGAGGCCAGTCAGGAGGACATGAAGAGGTGGTATGATCACAATGCCTCCTCCGTTGAATTCGAGCCTGGGCAGCAAGTATGGGTGATGTCCCCCACCGAACCATGTGCCCTGCAAGACAAGTGGACGGGGCCCTTCAAAGTGGTCGAGCGTAAAAGCCCCGTCACTTACCTCATCGACATGGGGTCCACCCGGAACCCCCTGCGGGTCCTCCACACCAACCGGCTCAAACCACACTTTGTGCGCTCCGAACTAAGCCTCCTGATGGCGACAGACAGTGGTACAGAAGAAGACTCCGAGCCCCTCCCGGATCTCTTAAAGACTCAGGAGAAGGACGGCTCCGTGGATGGGGTCCGGCTCTCTGACGCCCTCACTTCGGAGCAACGCCAGGACTGCCGGGACCTCCTGCTGCAGTTCGCTGCCCTGTTCTCCCTCACCCCCGGGGTCACCCCTTGGTGTTTGCACGACGTAGACACCGGGGACAGTCCCCCTGCCCGGCACCGGGCCTACCGCGTACCAGATCGGGTACGGGCCTGCATACAGGAGGAAGTGGCCAAGATGCTCACGATCGGGGTCATCGAGCCCTCGGACAGTCCCTGGGCCAGTCCGGTTGTATTAGTTCCCAAGGCCGCTGCCCCCGGCACCGCCCCTGAACTGAGATTCTGCGTCGACTACCGGGGCTTGAACTCTGTCACCCGGACCGACGCTCATCCCATCCCCCGAGCAGACGAGCTGATCGACCGGCTGGGGGCCGCCCGCTACCTTAGTATCTTCGACCTAACGGCGGGCTATTGGCAGATCGGCCTCACACCCAGGGCTCAGGAACGGTCAGCCTTCTCCACCCCCGATGGCCACTATCAATTTAAGGTCATGCCCTTTGGCATGAAGAATGCCCCCGCCACATTCCAACGCCTTGTGAACCAGGTCTTGGCAGGGCTCGAAGAATTCAGCGCTGCCTACCTGGACGATATCGCTGTATACAGCCGCCACTGGTCCGACCACCTCCGTCACCTCCAAGAGGTCCTCCAAGCCCTCCAGCGGGCCGGCCTCACCATTAAGGCCGGCAAGTGCCAAATTGGCCAAGGGTCTGTGACCTACCTTGGGCACCAAGTGGGAAGCGGGCTGGTGGCCCCACTACAACTTAAGATTGCTGCCATCCAGTCCTGGCAGCCCCCCGTCACCCAGACCGAGGTCCGAGCCTTCTTGGGGCTCACCGGCTACTACCGGCGGTTCGTGAAGGACTACGGCAGCATCGTGGGGCCCCTCACGGGACTCACATCCAAGAATCAACCGAAGCGGGTCCACTGGACTCCTGATTGTCAAGCGGCCTTCGAGGAGCTGAAGGCCGCCCTGTGCACCGCCCCGGTGCTCCAGGCCCCCGATTACAGTCGGGAATTTGTGGTGCAGACCGACGCCTCCGACCACGGCATCGGGGCCGTCCTCTCTCAGCTGAACCCCGAAGGTCATGACCAGCCGGTGGCCTTCATCAGTCGACGTCTCCTGGCCCGAGAACAGCGTTGGAGCACCATCGAGAGGGAGGCATTTGCAGTGGTGTGGGCCCTCAAAAAGCTCCGACCCTATCTCTTCGGTACCCACTTCCGGGTACAAACCGACCATCGACCCCTGCAATGGCTGATGCAGATGCGGGGGGAGAACCCAAAACTCTTGCGCTGGTCCATTTCCCTGCAGGGAATGGACTTCACTGTGGAGCACCGGCCAGGCCAAGACCACGCCAACGCGGATGGCCTGTCCCGCTTTTTCCGCCTCGACGAAGAGAGTCCCCAAGGAGATGGGTGACTCTCCCCGCCTTCAGCTGGGGGGGACGCATGTTGGACAGGCCACACAGAGGGCTTGCTCCCTCCCCGCACGACAGGGCCCGAGCTCCGGCCCACCAGGCATACCCCCGTGACAAGCCCCTGTACTCCGTCTCCCGACGGACCCTCTGCCCTCGGACCCCTACTCATCACGAGGTCCAGCCCCACCGGCTTCCCCGGCCGGGTCAAGCCGCCATCTTGGGCCCTGCACCACGCGGCCGCGTGGCCTCCCCTCGACCCTAACCCCGGGCCTGGCCGGCCCCGACATCCCGGCACCACCATCCACCCAGGAGGTGAGCGGACCACTTGGCAGGTCAATGGGAGAACGAAGTGTCAAGGGCTCTTCCCCCGCCAGGTGCCGATCGCCTCCAGCTCCCCCAGGCGCTGGCTCCACCCCCTGCTGGGTGTCTGGACACCTTCATCCCGGACCCTCCGACCTCCAAGTGCGAGGGTCCGGACATCAAAGGGCACCAGCCCTATAACTGAGGCAGCTCCGGAGCAGGAAGGCAGTTGTATCCTGGAGTCGAGAGACACCGAGTGAACTCAACCCTGACGGTCTACTGGCGCTGCCGTAGCCCGCTCTTGTGAACCATCGTCCTGCCTGCTGGCGCTGCCGCGGCCTTCTGCAACCTTCTTCTTCCTGGGACCTGCTGGCGCCGCCGCGGCCCGTTGTAACGACCATCCTCACCGGGACCTGCTGGCGCTGCCGCGGACCGTCATCTTCCTGGGACCTGCTGGCGCTGCCGCGGCCCGTTGTAACGACCATCCTCACCGGGACCTGCTGGCGCTGCCGCGGACCGTACATCTTCCGGGGACCTGCTGGCGCTGCCGCGGCCCGTTGTATCGACCATCCTTACCGGGACCTGCTGGCGCTGCCGCGGACCGTACCACCTAACCACCAAGCTCGAGGATTGTGAGCTCATCATCATCTCATCCGAACTACCTGATTGGTAAATAGACTGACCCGCTACCCCCTTCCCTACCTTACGAGACTCTAATCGAGGGGACCCCTGCGTCCAGACCTCCTTGTACCATTCTACCGTATCATAACTAAGTACCTATAAAGAACACTGAACCTTATCCGTGTGTGATATCTGTCTGTGGGGGGGAAGTTACTTGTCTGTACGATCGCTGGAGACGGCTCTCCCCGGAGACCTCTCCCCCTGACCCCGGCCGGCCCTCCCGGTCCGTCTACCTTTTCTAACAGTCCCCCTCCCCTCTCTGCCTCCTGGTCCACCCCTCCATACCCCCAAGTAACTGAAGAGAGAGCTCTGCATGCAACTCACCCATGAGGTTCCCCTCCCCTCTCTGTCTCCTGGTCCACCCCTCCATGCCCCCAAGTAACTGAAGACACAGCTCTGCATGCAACTCACTCATGAGGTTCCCCTCTCCTCTCTGCCTCCTGGTCCACCCCTCCATGCCCCCAAGTAACTGAAGAGAGAGCTCTGTATGCAACTCACCCATGAGGTTCCCCTCTCCTCTCTGCCTCCTGGTCCACCCTTCCATGCCCCCAAGTAACTGAAGAGAGAGCTCTGCATGCAACTCACCCATGAGGTCCCCCTCCCCTCTCTGCCTCCTGGTCAACCCCTCCATGCCCCCAAGTAACTGAAGAGAGAGCTCTGCATGCAACTCACCCATGAGGTTCCCCTCCCCTCTCTGACTCCTGGTCCACCCCTCCATGCCCCCAAGTAACTGAAGACACAGCTCTGCATGCAACTCACCCATGAGGTTCCCCTCCCCTCTCTGACTCCTGGTCCACCCCTCCATGCCCCCAAGTAACTGAAGAGAGAGCGCTGCATGCAACTCACCAATGAGGTCCCCCTCCCCTCTCTGCCTCCTGGTCCACCCCTCCATACCCCCAAGTAACTGAAGACACAGCTCTGCATGCAACTCACCCATGAGGCTCCCCTCCACTCTCTGCCTCCTGGTCCACCCCTCCATGCCCCCAAGTAACTGAAGAGAGAGCTCTGCATGCAACTCACCCATGAGGTTCCCCTCCCCTCTCTGCCTCCTGGTCCACCCCTCCGTGCCTCCAAGTAACTGAAGAGAGAGCTCTGCATGCAACTCACCCATGAGGTTCCCCTCCCCTCTCTGCCTCCTGGCCACCCCTCCATGCCCCCAAGTAACTGAAGAGAGAGCTCTGCATGCAACTCACCCATGAGGTTCCCCTCTCCTCTCTGCCTCCTGGTCCACCCCTCCATACCCCGAAGTAACTGAAGAGAGAGCTCTGCATGCAACTAACCCATGAGGTTCCCACCTCCTCTCTGCCTCCTGGTCCACCCCTCCATGCCCCCAAGTAACTGAAGACACAGCTCTGCATGCAACTCATCCATGAGGTCCCCCTCCCCTCTCTGCCTCCTGGTCCACACCTCCTTGCCCCCAAGTAACTGAAGAGAGAGCTCTGCATGCAACTCACCCATGAGGTTCCTCTCCCCTCTCTGCCTCCTGGTCCACCCCTCCATACCGCTAAGTAACTGAAGAGAGAGCTCTGCATGCAACTCACCCATGAGGATCCCTTTCCCTCTCTGCCTCCTGGTCCACCCCTCCATGCCCCCAAGTAACTGAAGAGAGAGCTCTGCATGCAACTCACCCATGAGGTCCCCCTCCCCTCTCTGCGTCCCGGTCCACCCCTCCATGCCCCCAAGTAACTGAAGAGAGAGCTCTGCATGCAACTCACCCATGAGATCCCCCTCCCCTCTCTGCTTCCTGGTCCACCCCTCCATGCCCCCAAGTAACTGAAGAGAGAGCTCTGCATGCAACTCACCCATGGGGTCCCCCTCCCCTCTCTGCCTCCTGGTCCACCCCTCCATGCCCCCAAGTAACTGAATAGAGAGCTCTGCATGCAATTCACCCATGAGGCCCCCCTCCCCTCTCTGCCTCCTGGTCCACCCCTCCATGCCACCAACTAACCGAAGAGTAAGCTCTGCATGCAACTCACCCATGAGGTCCCCCTCCCCTCTCTGCCTCCTGGTCCACCCCTCCATGCCCCCAAGTAACTGAAGACACAGCTCTGCATGCAACTCACTCATGAGGTTCCCCTCCCCTCTCTGCCTCCTGGTCCACCCCTCCATGCCCCCAAGTAACTGAAGAGAAAGCTCTGCATGCAACTCACCCATGAGGTCCCCTTCCCCTCTCTGCCTCCTGGTCCACCCCTCCATGCCCCCAAGTAACTGAAGACACAGCTCTGCATGCAAATCACCCATGAGGTTCCCCTGTCTGCCTCCTGGTCCACCCCTCCATGCCCCCAAGTAACTGAAGAGAGAGCTCTGCATGCAACTCACCCATGAGGTCCCCCTCCCCTATCTGCCTCCTGGTCCACCCCTCCATGCCCCCAAGTAACTGAAGACACAGCTCTGCATGCAACTCATCCATGAGGTCCCCCTCCCCTCTCTGCCTCCTGGTCCACACCTCCATGCCCCCAAGTAACTGAAGAGAGAGCTCTGCATGCAACTCACCCATGAAGTTCCCCTCCCCTCTCTGCCTCCTGGTCCACCCCTCCTTGCCCCCAAGTAACTGAAGAGAGAGCTCTGCATGCAACTCACCCATGAGGTCCCCCTCCCCTCTCTGCCTCCTGGTCCACCCCTCCATGCCCCCAAGTAACTGAAGAGAGAGCTCTGCATGCAACTCACCCATGAGGTTCCCCTCCCCTCTCTGCCTCCTGGTCCACCCCTCCATGCCCCCAAGTAACTGAAGACACAGCTCTGCATGCAACTCACCCATGAGGTTCCCCTCCCCTCTCTGCCTCCTGGTCCACCCCTCCATGCCCCCAAGTAACTGAAGAGAGAGCTCTGCAAGCAACTCACCCATGAGGTTCCCCTCCCCTCTCTGCCTCCTGGTCCACCCCTCCATGCCCCCAAGTAACTGAAGAGAGAGCTCTGCATGCAACTCACCCATGAGGTCCCCCTCCCCTCTCTGCCTCCTGGTCCACCCCTCCATGCCCCCAAGTAACTGAAGACACAGCTCTGCATGCAACTCACCCATGAGGTTCCCCTCCCCTCTCTGCCTCCGGGTCCACCCCTCCATACCCCCAAGTAACTGAAGAGAGAGCTCTGCATGCAACTCACCCATGAGGATCCCTTCCCCTCTCTGCCTCCTGGTCCACCCCTCCATGCCCCCAAGAAACTGAAGACACAGCTCTGCATGCAGCTCACCCATGAGGTCCCCTTCCCCTCTCTGCCTCCTGGTCCACCCGTCCATGCCCCCAAGTAACTGAAGACACAGCTCTGCATGCAACTCACCCTTGAGGTCCCCCTCCCCTCTCTGCCTCCTGGTCCACCCCTCCATACCCCCAAGTAACTGAAGAGAGAGCTCTGCATGCAACTCACCCATGAGGTTCCCCTCCCCTCTCTGTCTCCTGGTCCACCCCTCCATGCCCCCAAGTAACTGAAGACACAGCTCTGCATGCAACTCACCCATGAGGTCCCCCTCTCCTCTCTGCCTCCTGGTTCTCCACTCCATACCCCCAAGTAACTGAAGAGAGAGCTCTGCATGAAAATCACCCATGAGGATCCCGTCTCCTCTCTGCCTCCTGGTCCACCCCTCCATACCCCCAAGTAACTGAAGAGAGAGCTCTGCATGCAACTCACCCATGAGGTCCCCCTCCCCTCTCTGCCTCCTGGTCCACCCCTTCATGCCCCCAAGTAACTGAAGAGAGAGCTCTGCATACAACTCACCCATGAGGTTCCCCTCCCCTCTCTGCCTCCTGGTCCACCCCTCCATGCCTCCAAGTAACTGAAGAGAGAGCTCTGCATTCAACTCACCCATGAGGTTCCCCTCCCCTCTCTGCCTCCTCGTCCACCCCTTCATGCCCCCAAGTAACTGAAGAGAGAGCTCTGCATGCAACTCACCCATGAGGTCCCCCTCCCCTCTCTGCCTCCTGGTCCACCCCTCCATGCCCCCAAGTAACTGAAGAGAGAGCTCTGCATGCAACTCAACCATGAGGTCCCCCTCCCCTCTCTGCCTCCTGGTCCACCCCTCCATGCCCCCAAGTAACTGAAGACACAGCTCTGCATGCAACTCACCCATGAGGTTCCCCTCCCCTCTCTGCCTCCTCGTCCACCCCTCCATGCCCCCAAGTATCTGAAGAGAGAGCTCTGCATGCAACTCACCCATGAGGTTCCCCTCTCCTCTCTGTCTCCTGGTCCACCCCTCCATGCCCCCAAGTAACTGAAGAGAGAGCTCTGCATGCAACTCACCCATGAGGTCCCCTCCCCTCTCTGCCTCCTGGTCCACCCCTCCATGCCCCCAAGTAACTGAAGAGAGATCTCTGCATGCAACTCACCCATGATGTCCCCCTCCCCTCTCTGCCTCCTGGTCCACCCCTCCATGCCCCCAAGTAACTGAAGAGAGAGCTTTGCATGCAACTCACCCATGAGGTTCCCCTCCCCTCTCCCCCTCCTGGTACACCCCTCCATGCCCCCAGGTAACTGAAGACACAGCTCTGCATGCAACTCACCCATGAGGTCCCCCTCCCCTCTCTGCCTCCTGGTCCACCCCTCCATGCCCCAAGTAACTGAAGAGAGAGCGCTGCATGCAACTCACCCATGAGGTTCCCCTCCCCTCTCTGCCTCCTGGTCCACCCCTCCATGCCCCCAAGTAACTGAAGAGAGAGCTCTGCATGCAACTCACCCATGATGTTCCCCTCTCATCTCTGCCTCCTGGTCCACCCCTCCATGCCCCCAAGTAACTGAAGAGAGAGCTCTTCATGCAACTCACCCATGAGGTTCCCCTCCCCTCTCTGCCTCCTGGTCCACCCCTCCATGCCCCCAAGTAACTGAAGAGAGAGCTCTGCATGCAACTCACCCATGAGGTTCCCCTACCCTCTCTGCCTCCTGGTCCACTCATCCATGCCCCCAAGTAACTGAAGACACAGCTCTGCATGCAACTCACCCATGAGGTCCCCCTCCCCTCTCTGCCTCCTGGTCCACCCCTCCATGCCCCCAAGTAACTGAAGAGAGAGCGCTACATGCAACTCACCCATGAGGTTCCCCTCCCCTCTCTGCCTCCTAGTCCACCCCTCCATGCCCCCAAGTAACTGAAGAGAGAGCTCTGCATGCAACTCACCCATGAGGTCCCCCTCCCCTCTCTGCCTCCTGGTCCACCCCTCCATGCCCCCAAGTAACTGAAGAGAGAGCTCTGCATGCAACTCAACCATGAGGTCCCCCTCCCCTCTCTGCCTCCTGGTCCACCCCTCTATGCCCCCAAGTAACTGAAGAGAGAGCTCTGCATGCAACTCACCCATGATGTTCCCCTCTCATCTCTGCCTCCTGGTCCACCCCTCCATGCCCCCAAGTAACTGAAGAGAGAGCTCTGCATGCAACTCACCCATGAGGTTCCCCTCCCCTCTCTGCCTCCTGGTCCACCCCTCCATGCCCCCAAGTAACTGAAGAGAGAGCTCTGCATGCAACTCACCCATGAGGTTCCCCTACCCTCTCTGCCTCCTGGTCCACTCATCCATGCCCCCAAGTAACTGAAGACACAGCTCTGCATGCAACTCACCCATGAGGTCCCCCTCCCCTCTCTGCCTCCTGGTCCACCCCTCCATGCCCCCAAGTAACTGAAGAGAGAGCGCTACATGCAACTCACCCATGAGGTTCCCCTCCCCTCTCTGCCTCCTGGTCCACCCTCCATGCCCCCAAGTAACTGAAGAGAGAACTCTGCATGCAACTCACCCATGAGGTCCCCCTCCCCTCTCTGCCTCCTGGTCCACCCCTCCATGCCCCCAAGTAACTGAAGAGAGAGCTCTGCATGCAACTCAACCATGAGGTCCCCCTCCCCTCTCTGCCTCCTGGTCCACCCCTCCATGCCCCCAAGTAACTGAAGACACAGCTCTGCATGCAACTCACCCATGAGGTTCCCCTCCCCTCTCTGCCTCCTCGTCCACCCCTCCATGCCCCCAAGTATCTGAAGAGAGAGCTCTGCATGCAACTCACCCATGAGGTTCCCCTCTCCTCTCTCCCTCCTGGTCCACCCCTCCATGCCCCCAAGTAACTGAAGAGAGAGCTCTGCATGCAACTCACCCATGAGGTTCCCCTCCCCTCTCTGCCTCCTGGCCCACCCCTCCATGCCCCCAAGTGTTGGACAGGCCACATGAAGGGCTTGCTCCCTCCCCGCATGACAGGGCCCAAGCCCCGGCCCTCCAGGTGTTACCCACAAGAACAACCCGCACCCCGTCTCCCGACGGAACTCCTGCCCCCGGACATCCATGTATCATGGGGCCAAACCACTACCGGCTCCCCCGGCCGGACCAGCCGCCATCTTGGACTCTGCACCACGAGGCCGCGTGGCCTCAGCTCGACCCTAACCCTGGGCCTGGCCAGGCCCCGACATCCCGGCACCACCATCCACCCAGGAGGTGAACGGACCACTTGGCAGGTCAATGGGAGAAAGAAGTGTCGATGGCTCTCCCCCGCCAGGTGCCGATCGCCCTCCAGCTCCCCCGGGCGCTGGCTCCACCCCCCTGCTGGGTGTCTGGACTCCCTCATCCCGGACCTTCCAACCTCCAAGTGCGAGGGTCCGGACATCAAAGGGCGCCAGACCTATAAATAGGGCAGCTCCAGAGCAGGAAGGCAGTTGTATCCTGGAGTCGAGAGACACCGAGAAGAACTCAGCCTTGACGGACTACCGGCGCTGCCGTAGCCCTGCCTTGTGAACTATCGTCCTGCCTGCTGGCGCTGCCGCGGCCTTCTGCATCCTCCATCCTCGTCGGGACCTGCTGGCGCTGCCGCGGACCGTGTGACGACCACCTTCCTCGGGACCTGCTGGCGCTGCCGCGGACCGTGTAACGACCACCTTCATCAGGACCTGCTGGCGCTGCCGCGGACCGTGTAACGACCACCTTCATCGGGACCTGCTGGCGCTGCCGCGGACCGTGTAACGACCACCTTCATCGGGACCTGCTGGCGCTGCCGCGGACCGTGTAACGACCACCTTCACTGGGACCTGCTGGCGCTGCCGCGGCCCGTCCAAAGCTAGAACATCGAGCTCGAGGATTGTGAGCTATCCATCAGACCATCTCAGCTACCAGATTGGTAACCAGACTGTCCCGCTACCCCCTTTCCCAAACCAAGAGACTAGAATCGAGGGGACCCCTGAGTCCAGACCTCCTTGTACCATTCCATCGTACCTTAAGAAATCGCTTATAAAGAACGTTAAATCCTATCCTTGTGTGGTGTATATCTGTGGGGGGGGAAGTTACTCATCTGTACGATCGCTGGAGACGGCTCTCCCCGGAGACCTCTCCCCTTGTCCTCGGCCGACCCTCCCGGTCCGTCTAACATTGGTGGCCAGCGGCGCGATCCGAATCAACGCGTAATCGTACAGAGAGTAGCTCACCCCACGACAAAACCACGATGTCAACCAAAGAGAGCGGATCCACCGAGAAATTCCAGATGGATAAATTGGAAGAGTACAGCCATCGTGAATTGAAACAATTCTGCATGGAACTAGACATTGCTACCACCGGCCTGAGTACCAAAGACGATTTTAAGCACGCCATTGAGTCGTGGGCAGAAACCGGGGTCGCCGGATCCCCAGACCGAAACAGTGCAGCATCAGAGAGGAACGCCACGGCTCCCGAGGAGCGAGGAACGGGCCTCTCGCAGGAAGAGATCCAAGAAAGAGAAAAAAAACAGACTACATGAGTTAGAAATGGCACGACTCAAAATGGACGGTGAACTAAAATTAGCCGAGCAAAAACTGAACCTAGAACATCTGCGGCTCCGAGAAGAACGGGAAGAAAAACAGAGGCAGAGAGAGCTCGAAGAAAAAAGATTGGCATACGAACACGAGCGCAAACTGGCAGAAATAGAACTACGGAAGCAGAACAAAGAACCGGAGGTGCCCGAGCGACCGCGCACCCCGGGAGCGACAGAAAAGAAAGTCCACATCCCCAAGGATGTCGTCCGAGAGTATGTCCGAGAGGACGACATACAACAGTGGTTCAAGGCCTACGAGATCGCCATGACCTCCCACCGGATCGATCGAAGTGACTGGGGAGCCGGCCTATGGGGGAGGTTCGTCAACGAAGGCCGCGATGCCCTGCTACAGCTCCCAGACCATCAGATGTCATCCTATGACCACATTGTGAGAAGTTGGCCTGATATGTAGTGCTCACTATTCTAGTGATCACTGTGTATCATTCCAAACGACCCTTATTGATGATTGGTTGTAAGTCAACCTTTTAGACCAGCTATCCTAGTAGCGTGGATACGAGCAGTCTTAGGCTAAACTCTAGAGGGCGTGTTAAGCCGGCTGTTTACCATCACATATACCCCTTGAACACCAAGTGAAAGGACACCACACAAGTTGTTATGAAAATAAAAGGATATTTATTTATAACAAGACTACCCTGGCTCTTTATGAGTCAGGGAGCTACGCACACTACAAAACTCTTAGGAAAATACTTCAGTTGCACAATTTACACAAAAGCCCGAGGGGCACGAGAAACCATCTACACTAACAGTGAAATGCGAATGGTTAGAGTCTGGAGGTACTGATTCCGGAGTGTTCCGATCAGTGGGACTAAACGAAAAAGGAACTGGACACTTGTAGAGCGAACCTGCGATGGAGCACCGAGATGCTCGATTTACCTAGCCCGGAGGCTGCGGCTGCGTGAAGTTCGGCAAGATGTCGGGAGTCCTCGTGTAGTCTCAGGAGCCTGAAAGAAGAAGTTGCTGGCAGGCGACCAGTGACGATGTTCAGGGCGATCCAAGCCTGGATCGGTGGTGAAGGAAAACCTGAAAGCAGAGGGGACTCAGTTCTCAACCGCTAACCAGCGATCGTGTGGGTACCAGGAGGGTACCGGCTGAAGTCACCTCGACCAGGTGAGTGGGTGACGTCGGACTCGGCTGTTCCTCGGACCAGGAGGCGCGGCGGCGACCAGGATGGAGGGCGAGCTGTCCCACGAAGGTGTCTGCTGTCGATGATGCTGGGCCCAGGAAGGGGCAGCGGATCTTGGCAGTGGCAACCCAAGCGGGGAAGTCAAGATGGCGTCGGGAGTGGACCAGGAGGGTCCGGGGTACTCCTCTGTTGAAGGGGAGCAAGAGCCAGTCTGGAGCAACCAGACCGGGGATGCAAAATAATCTTGGAGCGTCGTGAAGAGGGCCACAAGCCGGTCGGCAAGTGGTCGGACAACGCGGTGAACAGCAAGGAGCGGAAGGGCCCCCCACGCAGATCTCGTGGATGCTGGGGAGACAGACTTCGAAGCTGGAGCTGCTCAGGGTTTAGGGCTTCTCAAACCCTAGGTGCACTCACTCGAGGGTCCCTCGGTGGGCGTGCTAGATAAGCGTCGTGCAGGTTCTGAAGATAGCCGGTCCCGCAGGTCTCGTCACACCTACGACTCTCAGCTGGGCTGATGAGGCAGGTAAAAGGTCAGAGATGGCAGGGTACTCGGGTCTCGTCGAGCTGGGCAGTCTTGATCCGTAGGAGAGACTTACAGCAAACCGCAAGCGCTTAGTTGGTGCCTGCTGGTGCAGGGTGGCTACTCCTTAGCCACAAGGGAGAGTCTTCAGAAATAGTCAAGAGTTCCTTTCGTGGAAAGTGGTTCGTGATTCGGAGGTATCCGATTATCTGATTATCCAATTTGGGAAGGGGACTCGCTCCTACCTTTATTCTAAGAAAAAAGGGTTGGCCCGTGACTAGGTTCTACCTATGGGTGGAGCCAGGAGGGGGGTAGTTACACCCCTATCCTTTGTCCGGCTTCGCGCCAGCTCAGGGGCTGGTGTGCCCCCGAAACTGGTTTGAGCCGGGCTATGCACAGTGAGCACCGGGGTGCCACTGGCAATCACCTTCCTTTCAGCCCTGCCTACCTGGAATACACAAACCCTGTCTGGGATGGTGCTAACACCGCCCTCGACAGGAAACCCTTTGTCCAAACTCCCTTCGCTGGAAGGTCCCCCAGCAGCAGGAGGTCAGACTTGTGTCTGGTGGCAGCATCCATTTTGTGATGCTGAGGCTTGAGTCAACTTCAACCGGGGTTCAGGGTTACTTCCATGTCGTGCCCCTCTAGAAGGGGGGAATGCTAACCCCGTCGCCAGAACTAGCGAGGGGTTCGTATTCCAATTCGTATGACACCTTACTCGACATGTGTAGGTGATGCGATGCCAAAGTTAGCAAATAGCTGGCCCGCGTCACCATGGAACGGCTATTAGGACTTGGTTCCGCAAGCCGTCGACTGGCTCGGCTCGCGCCAGAGCACCATCCCACATGACTCCCCGCACTCTGCCTTCAGGATTGATAAGGCCTGCCATAGGAGTGACTGATAGGAATCCATGTGTCCATTTTAGGGTTAGGTGTAGGAATACTACACCTACAGCAACGGGTGATTACACCACGTGGCCCCAGCTGTCGTGCAGCCAGTTGTGTCAGATTTGGGCGGCCATTCCAGGGGTGGCATAATACATGCTGCAGCCCCTGGTAGGCCCCGGGGTACACCGATGCCCTGGATACCTGTGGTATGCTGAGACAGGGACTGACAAGGCGGCCCAGTTCCAATTAGTGGATGCATCTAATGTACATGTGTGTTAATTTCGAGAGAGAACAGCTAGGCTGTGGGTCTGATCGGCAGGCCCACAGCCGGGGAAAGTCGTAAACCAATGAAGCAAAAGCAAAAAAAATCGGGGTGATCATAGGATTGCAGACCCTACTCTCCTACATGACCCCCCCCCAAACTTTGGGACAATAAGCTAACCTTGACCAGGTGAGTCTTCTTGCTCTAAGTGGAAATACCTGGAGAGCCCATCTGCATTGCCATGATCAGTGCCAGGTCTATGCTCCACTGTGAAGTCCATCCCCTGTAGGGAAATGGACCACCTAAGTAGTTTGGGGTTTTCACCCTTCATTTGATTTAGCCACAAGAGGGGCTTATGGTCGGTCTGAATCTTGAAGTGAGTGCCAAACAAGTATGGCCTCAACTTCTTCAGGGCCCAAACCACAGCAAAGGCCTCCCTCTCAATAGCTGACCAATTCTCCTCTCTGGGGGTCAGCCTCCTGCTAATAAAAGCTATGGGCTGGTCATGACCATCAAAATTCAGTTGCGATAGAACAGCTCCCACACCCAGCTCCGAAGCGTCTGTTTGGACAATGAATGGTCGGGAGTAGTCTGGACTCTTTAGGATAGGTGCTGTGCACATGGCCTGCTTTAGGTCATCGAATGCCTTCTGACAGCTTGCTGTCCACTGAACTTTTTTTGGCATCTTTTTACTTGTCAGGTCGTTTAGCGGGGTCACAATGGATCCATAATTTCTGACAAATTTCCGGTAATAACCAGTCAGGCCCAAGAAAGCTCGAACCTGAGTCTGGGTGGTTGGAGGAGCCCAGTCCTGTATGGCCTGTATTTTGCTCTCCAACGGTTGAACCTGACCCCCTCCTACAAGGTGGCCTAGGTATACAACCTGTGTCTGCCCTATCTGGCACTTGGTGGCCTTGATAGTGAGGCCTGCCTTCTGCAGGGCCTCTAACACTTTCCTCAGGTGGACCAGGTGATCCTCCCAGGTGGAGCTAAAGACAGCGATATCGTCCAGATACGCCACACAGAAGTCGTCCAACCCAGTGAGAACTCGATTCACCAGCCTTTGGAAGGTGGCAGGTGCATTTTTCAAACCAAAGGGCATTACCACGAACTGATAATGCCCACCCGGGGTAGAAAATGCTGTTTTGGGCTTGGCCTCCTCAGCTAACCTGATTTGCCAATACCCAGCTGTCAGGTCAAACGTACTTAAGTAGTTGGCCGAGGCCAACCGGTCGATAAGTTCGTCTGCTCTTGGTATCGGGTGGGCGTCAGTCTTAGTGACTGCATTGAGACCTCTGTAGTCCACGCAAAACCTCATCTCTTTCTTACCGCCCTGGGTGTGAGGTTTCGGCACGAGCACTACGGGACTAGCCCAGGGGCTGTCCGAGGGTTCAATGACTCCCAGCTCCAACATTTTCTGCACCTCGGTCTTGATGCAGTCTCTGACGTGATCAGGTTGCCGATAGATTTTACTCTTTACGGGTAGACTGTCCCCAGTGTCGACCTCATGGGTACACCAATTGGTCTGACTGGGTGTCAGAGAGAACATATGTCGAAAGGATTGAAGAACCTGTTTACAATCCTTTTGTTGATGTCCAGAGAGGCTGCCACAAAAGACAACACCATCTACTGATCCATCGTCAGGGTTCTGAGAGAGCAGGTCCGGGAGAGGGTCACTCTCCTCCTCCTGTCCCTCATCTGTGGCCATGAGCAAGCCCATGCCCTCCCTGTCGACATATGCCTTGAGCCTGTTTACATGGAGCACCCTGTGGGGGCTCCGGGGAGTTCCCAGGTCTACCAGGTAGGTGACCTCTCCCTTTTGCTCAATGATCGTGTGGGGCCCAGACCATTTGTCTTTGAGTGCTGCTGGGGCCACTGGCTCCAGCACCCACACCTTCTGTCCAGGCTGGTACACAGTCAGGACAGCCTTTTGGTCGTGCCAAGCTTTCTGTAATTCTTGGCTCGCCTCAAGGTTTTTAGACGCCTTTTCCATGTACTCCGCCATCCGCGAGCGGAGACCGAGCACATAGTCCACAATGTTTGATGCCGGCTTTCTGAGAGGTCTCTCCCATCCTTCCTTTACCAAACAAAGGGGTCCCCTTACAGGATGTCCGAACAGAAGCTCAAAAGGGCTGTAGCCAACCCCCTTCTGCGGGACCTCTCTGTAGGCGAACAAGAGGCAGGGTATCAGGACATCCCATCTCCGCCGAAGCTTTTCAGGTAGTCCGTGAATCATCCCTTTTAGGGTCCTGTTGAATCTCTCAACAAGCCCATTGCATTGTGGGTGATAGGGTGTGGTGAATTTGTAATTGACACCACATTCCTTCCACATAGCAGTCAGATATCCCTACATGAAGTTTGCACCTCTGTCTGAGACGACCTCCTTAGGGAAGCCCACTCTGGAGAACACTCCAAGTAGGGCCCGTGCCACCACAGGGGCTGTAGTGGTCCTAAGGGGAATAGCTTCAGGATACCTGGTGGCGTGGTCCACCACCACCAGTATAAACTTGTGCCCTGATGCTGTCTGGGGTTCCATTGGTCCGACAATGTCGATCCCCACTCGCTCAAAGGGTACCCCCACCACTGGTAGTGGTATGAGGGGGGCCTTTGTCGTGCCACCTGACTTACCACTGGCTTGGCAAGTGACACAGGAGCGGCAAAACTCCTTCGTATCTTCGGACATGTGGGGCCAGTGAAAGTGTGGAACAATTCGGTCCCAAGTCTTATTCTGGCCTAAGTGACCTGCAAGGGGAATCTCGTGGGCCAAGGTGAGAAGGAAACCTCTCAGAGACAAGGGGATGACCAGCCTCCTGGTCGCACCAGGTTTGGGGTCTCTTGCCTCAGAGTACAGGAGTCCATCGTCCCAGTACACTTTGTGGGTACCTGTGGCGTTCCCTGCAGCCTCAGCAGCGGCCTGCTGTCTGAGGGGTTCAAGTGAGGGGCAGTCTAACTGTGCCTTCCCCAGGTCTTCCCTGGAGGGTCCCCCTGAGCCCAGAAACTCAACCTGACCAGGTTCAAGCTCTTGCGGCTCAGTTTCCCTCAGTTCCTTAAGGTCAGCCTCCTCGGAGACTTGATCCACGACCTGGGGCAAGGGGGAAGGCGAAGCCTTACCCTTACTGCTCCTTTTCTTGGAAGGTGTCTGGTCCGTTCTCCCAGGATCCAGCACCTGTTCAGTGGGGCATCTTTTGGCCTGTGACCTGGTCACAGCAAGGACATGTGCTGGCAAGCCTAACATCTCCATGTGAGTCCTCTGCTCCACTTCTGACCATTGTGACGTTTCCAAATCATTGCCCAACAGACATTCTACGGGGAGGTCTGAACTAACCACAACCTTTTTCGGGCCACTTACCCCTCCCCAGGAGAAATCAACAACTGCCATACTGTGATTGGTAGTGACGTTGCTGGCATTGGTCACTAGGTAACTGGTACCTAGCATGATCTGTCCAGGGTCCACGAAGTTAGGCGTCACCATGGTGACACTGGCACACGTGTCCCTGTAGGCCTGAGCCACTTTTCCATTGATCAAAGGTGTCTGTCTGTATTTGCCCAAAGTATTGGGACTGGCATCAGGGGACATATCCATATCCCCTGTACAGACAAGGACGGCCTGAGTGAGCGTGCCGACTAAGTCGTCACTCCCCTCGGTTCCCAAGGTTAACCCAACTAATGCCTTGGGAGGCGCACTACCACTGCTGACTGTACTAGGGGGCGCAGGTGCCTTAGGGGCTGCAGTGGTAGGAGTTTGCCCTCCTTTCTTGGTGCACTCACTAAACCAGTGAGTCTTACTTTTGCAGTACTGGCACCACCTTTTTGACTGGCCTTCTTGAGACTTCTTCTTCTGTGAAGCCTGACCCCCACCCTCTTTGGTTTGTTGGGGACCTGTCGAAGACTTCTGGTCATTTTGTTCGTTCTTGTTACCCTTTTGGTCTGCTTTCTTCTGACCACCCTGGTTCTGGTTCTGGTTCTGCTTGACCCTTGTTCTGACCCATCTGTCTGCCTTCTTTCCCAATTCTTGGGGAGAGGTCAGATCCGAGTCGACAAGGTGCTGATGCAACAATTGGTTCTGACAGTTGTTTAAAATCTGTTCTCGCATGATAAGATTGTACAATCCTGTGTAATCAGTAACCTTGCTACCCAGCAACCAGCCTTCCAAAGCCTTAGTGGCACAATCAACAAAGTCAGTCCAATCCTGAGACTGAATTTTCTGGGTGTCCCGGAACAGCACCCGGTACTGTTCCGTGGTTAAGCCGAACCCATCAATCAGTGTGTTCTTCAGGACTTGGTAGTTGTTAGCATCCTCAGCTCTAGTAGTGAGGAGCTTGTCCCTTCCTTTACCTTCAAAGGAAAGCCACAGTATAGCTGCCCACTGACTTGGGGGGACGCACTGGACAGTGCAGGCCCTCTCCAAGGCAGTTATCCACTTGTGGATGTCGTCCCCTTGTTTAAAGGGGGGCACTATTTTACTCAGGTGTCTAGTGTCTATACCCCTGTCTTTCTCTCTATTGAGACTGCTGCCACCAGTGGGATCTAACCCACTCAATTTCTGTTCTCGGGCCAAGGCAAGTCTTTCTTTGGCGAGGGCAAGTTCTTCCCGCTCGATCCTCAGATTGACTTCCCTCATCTTCGCTTCATGCTCCCTTCTCTGAGGGGACGTCATTCCTCTCTGAGAAGATGCCTGAGAGACATGTGTATGAACCGATCTGCCGGAGCCTCTGGAGAGAGACCTAGCTCGTCCGTTCCCAAGGTTAAGCCTGCTTGAGCGTGGGCCCGGGGCTCCCCCAGTTCCATTCTCATGCCTGCTTAAGTTGGTCCTAGTAAGCCTGCTGACTACCACTGGACCTTTGTCTGCCTCGTCTCCCGATAACTCGTCCTCGTCCTCCTCCTCTGTGTGGAGGTCGAGGTCGGGGTCACCGAGGGTTCCCTCTAAGGGAGGCATGTTCCCATCTGCACTGGGGGGACCTGTGTTAGAGGACCTCCTAGCATCGTACGCCTCTAAGAGACCTATCAGAATTGCGATGGTAGGGTTAGAACCCTGGTTTAGCTTCCTGGAGGCACACAGTTGTCGCATCTCCTTGAAGCTAAGAGTTGCATATCGTGACACGACCTGTGGAGGGTCACTGACCACTAAGGGAGTCTGCGAAGACTCTCCGTGGATCGACATGCTTTTCTAGTGAGGTGTAAGTGTTGCACCTACCTACACTATGGGTTACCTACTGATCCCTTGCTAGGAGTTGTAGTCAGGGTGTGCTAAGCCCTGTTACACTACAACAGCCGGTTCAGTAGAACTCGGAGTATTCTAAGTTAAGTTATATGTACCTGGGTACTTATGTGATCTTTCACTGCGATATTCTTAGGATACGTGTGTGGTAAAACAACAGCAAGCTCAAATCCCAACCGCTGCTCACCAATGTGAGAAGTTGGCCTGATATGTAGTGCTCACTATTCTAGTGATCACTGTGTATCATTCCAAACGACCCTTATTGATGATTGGTTGTAAGTCAACCTTTTAGACCAGCTATCCTAGTAGCGTGGATACGAGCAGTCTTAGGCTAAACTCTAGAGGGCGTGTTAAGCCGGCTGTTTACCATCACATATACCCCTTGAACACCAAGTGAAAGGACACCACACAAGTTGTTATGAAAATAAAAGGATATTTATTTATAACAAGACTACCCTGGCTCTTTATGAGTCAGGGAGCTACGCACACTACAAAACTCTTAGGAAAATACTTCAGTTGCACAATTTACACAAATGCCCGAGGGGCACGAGAAACCATCTACACTAACAGTGAAATGCGAATGGTTAGAGTCTGGAGGTACTGATTCCGGAGTGTTCCGATCAGTGGGACTAAACGAAAAAGGAACTGGACACTTGTAGAGCGAACCTGCGATGGAGCACCGAGATGCTCGATTTACCTAGCCCGGAGGCTGCGGCTGCGTGAAGTTCGGCAAGATGTCGGGAGTCCTCGTGTAGTCTCAGGAGCCTGAAAGAAGAAGTTGCTGGCAGGCGACCAGTGACGATGTTCAGGGCGATCCAAGCCTGGATCGGTGGTGAAGGAAAACCTGAAAGCAGAGGGGACTCAGTTCTCAACCGCTAACCAGCGATCGTGTGGGTACCAGGAGGGTACCGGCTGAAGTCACCTCGACCAGGTGAGTGGGTGACGTCGGACTCGGCTGTTCCTCGGACCAGGAGGCGCGGCGGCGACCAGGATGGAGGGCGAGCTGTCCCACGAAGGTGTCTGCTGTCGATGATGCTGGGCCCAGGAAGGGGCAGCGGATCTTGGCAGTGGCAACCCAAGCGGGGAAGTCAAGATGGCGTCGGGAGTGGACCAGGAGGGTCCGGGGTACTCCTCTGTTGAAGGGGAGCAAGAGCCAGTCTGGAGCAACCAGACCGGGGATGCAAAATAATCTTGGAGCGTCGTGAAGAGGGCCACAAGCCGGTCGGCAAGTGGTCGGACAACGCGGTGAACAGCAAGGAGCGGAAGGGCCCCCCACGCAGATCTCGTGGATGCTGGGGAGACAGACTTCGAAGCTGGAGCTGCTCAGGGTTTAGGGCTTCTCAAACCCTAGGTGCACTCACTCGAGGGTCCCTCGGTGGGCGTGCTAGATAAGCGTCGTGCAGGTTCTGAAGATAGCCGGTCCCGCAGGTCTCGTCACACCTACGACTCTCAGCTGGGCTGATGAGGCAGGTAAAAGGTCAGAGATGGCAGGGTACTCGGGTCTCGTCGAGCTGGGCAGTCTTGATCCGTAGGAGAGACTTACAGCAAACCGCAAGCGCTTAGTTGGTGCCTGCTGGTGCAGGGTGGCTACTCCTTAGCCACAAGGGAGAGTCTTCAGAAATAGTCAAGAGTTCCTTTCGTGGAAAGTGGTTCGTGATTCGGAGGTATCCGATTATCTGATTATCCAATTTGGGAAGGGGACTCGCTCCTTCCTTTATTCTAAGAAAAAGGGGTTGGCCCGTGACTAGGTTCTACCTATGGGTGGAGCCAGGAGGGGGGTAGTTACACCCCTATCCTTTGTCCGGCTTCGCGCCAGCTCAGGGGCTGGTGTGCCCCCGAAACTGGTTTGAGCCGGGCTATGCACAGTGAGCACCGGGGTGCCACTGGCAATCACCTTCCTTTCAGCCCTGCCTACCTGGAATACACAAACCCTGTCTGGGATGGTGCTAACACCGCCCTCGACAGGAAACCCTTTGTCCAAACTCCCTTCGCTGGAAGGTCCCCCAGCAGCAGGAGGTCAGACTTGTGTCTGGTGGCAGCATCCATTTTGTGATGCTGAGGCTTGAGTCAACTTCAACCGGGGTTCAGGGTTACTTCCATGTCGTGCCCCTCTAGAAGGGGGGAATGCTAACCCCGTCGCCAGAACTAGCGAGGGGTTCGTATTCCAATTCGTATGACACCTTACTCGACATGTGTAGGTGATGCGATGCCAAAGTTAGCAAATAGCTGGCCCGCGTCACCATGGAACGGCTATTAGGACTTGGTTCCGCAAGCCGTCGACTGGCTCGGCTCGCGCCAGAGCACCATCCCACATGACTCCCCGCACTCTGCCTTCAGGATTGATAAGGCCTGCCATAGGAGTGACTGATAGGAATCCATGTGTCCATTTTAGGGTTAGGTGTAGGAATACTACACCTACAGCAACGGGTGATTACACCACGTGGCCCCAGCTGTCGTGCAGCCAGTTGTGTCAGATTTGGGCGGCCATTCCAGGGGTGGCATAATACATGCTGCAGCCCCTGGTAGGCCCTGGGTACACCGATGCCCTGGATACCTGTGGTATGCTGAGACAGGGACTGACAAGGCGGCCCAGTTCCAATTAGTGGATGCACCTAATGTACATGTGTGTTAATTTCG
Organism: Triturus cristatus; assembly: GCF_964204655.1. Lineage (NCBI taxonomy): Eukaryota > Metazoa > Chordata > Amphibia > Caudata > Salamandridae > Triturus > Triturus cristatus. The sequence goes on along the minus strand of NC_140589.1, from coordinate 14,133,333 downwards.
AGAGAGAACAGCTAGGCTGTGGGTCTGATCGGCAGGCCCACAGCCGGGGAAAGTCGTAAACCAATGAAGCAAAAGCAAAAAAAATCGGGGTGATCATAGGATTGCAGACCCTACTCTCCTACACACATGAAGGCTGCCCTCCTCACCCGATATGGGCTCACACCCGAAATGTACCGCCAGAGGTTTCGGGACTGCACCCGGATCCCGGGTACAACTTGGGTGGAATATGTCAACTATTTCAGCCGAGCCTTCGAGGGTTGGATCAAGGGAAGCCACGTAACGACCTACGAGCAACTTTTTAATCTCATGGTGTGGGAGCACCTATCTAACAACTGCTTCGTCGAGCTCAGGCAGCACCTCCTCGACAGTAAATTGACTGACCCGCGGCAACTCGCCGCCGAAGCTGACCGGTGGGAAAGCACCCGAGTGGGCCGGAGAGGGCCACACGAGCAGAACCGGAACAACCAAGGTCAGCACCGTCCCCGAGGAGGAGGAGGAGGCCAGGGGCGAGGGAGAGACACCGTCCCGGCCGCTCCCACTGCCAGCACCCCGCCCCCGGCCAGCCGGGGGAACCCCCCGATGCGCCCGGGGTTCCGAGCCAACGTCACGTGTCACCGATGCCAGAGAGTCGGCCACTACGCCAATGACCCGAACTGTCCACAGAACCAAACTCCAAAACCCCGCTGTTGGACAGGCCACATGAAGGGCTTGCTCCCTCCCCGCACGACAGGGCCCAAACCCCGGACTCCCAGGTGTTACCCCCAAGGGCAACCCGCACCCCGTCTCCCAACGGAACTCCTGCCCCCGGACATCCATGTATCATGGGGCCGAACCACTACCGGCTCCCCCGGCCGGATCAGCCGCCATATTGGACACTGCGCCACGAGGCCGCGTGGCCTCAGCCCGACCCTAACCCTGGGCCTGGCCGGCCCCGACATCCCGGCACCACCATCCACCCAGGAGGTGAACGGACCACTTGGCAGGTCAATGGGAGAAAGAAGCGTCGAGGGCTCTCCCCCGCCAGGTGCCGATCACCCTCCAGCTCCCCCAGGCGCTGGCTCCACCCCCTGCTGGGTGTCTGGACTCCCTCATCCCGGACCCCCCGACCTCCAAGTGCGAGGGTCCGGACATCAAAGGGCGCCAGACCTATAACTAGGGCAGCTCCAGAGCAGGAAGGCAGTTGTATCCTGGAGTCGAGAGACACCGAGAGAACTCAGCCTTGACGGACTACTGGCGCTGCCGTAGCCCTGCCTTGTGAACTATCGTCCTGCCTGCTGGCGCTGCCGCGGCCTTCTGCAACATCCATCCTCGTCGGGACCTGCTGGCGCTGCCGCGGACCGTTGTAACGACCACCTTCATCGGGACCTGCTGGCGCTGCCGCGGACCGTGTAACGACCATCTTCACCGGGACCTGCTGGCGCTGCCGCGGACCGTGTAATGACCATCTTCACCGGGACCTGCTGGCGCTGCCGTGGCCCGTCCAAGCTAGAACACTGAGCTCGAGGATTGTGAGCTATCCACCATATCATCTCAGCTACCAGACTGGTAACCAGACTGTCCCGCTACCCCCTTTCCCCAAACCAAGAGACTCGAATCGAGGGGACCCCTGAGTCCAGACCTCCTTGTACCATTTCATCGTACCTTAAGAAATCACCTATAAAGAACGCTAAATCTTATCCTTGTGTGGTGTATATCTGTGGGGGGGAAGTTATTCATCTGTACGATCGCTGGAGACGGCTCTCCCCGGAGACCTCTCCCCTTGTCCTCGGCCGACCCTCCCGGTCCGTCTAACATTGGTGGCCAGCGGCGCGATCCGAATCAACGTGTAATCGTACAGAGAGTAGCTCACCCCACGACAAAACCACGATGTCAACCAAAGAGAGCGGTTCCACCGAGAAATTCCAGATGGATAAATTGGAAGAGTATAGCCATCGCGAACTTAAACAATTCTGCATGGAACTAGGCATTGCTACCACCGGCCTGAGTACCAAAGACGATTTGAAGCACGCCCTTGAGTCGTGGGCGGAAACCGGGGTCGCCGGATCCCCCGACCAAAACGGTGTAGCACCAGAGGGGAACGCCACAGCTCCCGAGGAGCGAGGAACGGGCCTCTCGCAGGAAGAGATCCAAGAAAGAGAAAGAACCAGATTACATGAGTTGGAAATGGCACGACTCAAGATGGACGGTGAACTAAAGTTAGCCGAGCAAAAACTAAATCTAGAACATCTGCGGCTCCGAGAAGAACGGGAAGAAAAACAGAGGCAGAGAGAGCTCGAAGAAAAAAGACTAACATTCGAACACGAGCGCAAACTGGCGGAAATAGAACTTCGGAAACAGAATAAAGAACCGGGGGTGCCTGAGCGACCGCACACCCCGGGAGCAACCGAGAAGAAAGTCCACATCCCCAAGGATGTTGTCCGAGAGTATGTCCGAGAGGACGACATACAACAGTGGTTCAAAGCCTACGAGATCGCCATGACCTCCCACCGGATCGATCGGAGTGACTGGGGAGCCGGCCTATGGGGGAGGTTCGTCAACGAAGGCCGCGATGCCCTACTGCAGCTCCCAGATCATCAGATGTCATCCTATGACCACATGAAGGCTGCCCTCCTCACCCGATATGGGCTCACACCCGAAATGTACCGCCAGAGGTTCCGAGACTGCACCCGGATCCCGGGTACAACTTGGGTGGAATACGTCAACTATTTCAGCCGAGCCTTCGAGGGTTGGATCAAGGTAAGCCACGTAACGACCTACGAGCAACTCTTTAATCTTATGGTGTGGGAGCACCTGTCTAACAACTGCTTCGTCGAGCTCAGGCAGCACCTCCTCGACAGTAAATTGACTGACCCACGGCAACTCGCCGCCGAAGCTGACCGGTGGGAAAGCACCCGAGTGGGCCGGAGAGGGCCACACGAGCAAAACCGAAAAAACCAAGGTCAGCACCATCCCCGAGGAGGAGGAGGAGGCCAGGGGCGAGGGAGAGACACCATCCCGGCCACTCCCGCGGCCAGCACCCCGCCCCCGGCCGGCCGGGGCAACCCCCCGATGCGCCCGGGGTTCCGAGCCAACGTCATGTGTCACCGATGCCAGCGAGTCGGCCACTACGCCAATGACCCGAGCTGCCCGCAGAACCAAACGCCAAAGCCCCGCCAGGTAGCTGCCGCCGCCCTGGGGGGAGAACAAATCTCCGAGGAACAGGAAGAATATGAGCAGGCACAACAAGAGTGGGAACCGGCCGCCATGGTTCTAGCGTGCCTAGGGGGAAAAGACATGGTCCCGCGGGCTCCCCTACCCGCCAACACCCGGAAATATGGCCAGTGGGTGAACATTAATGGGCGCCGGGCCGAAGCCCTACGTGACACAGGGGCCAGTGTGACGGCCGTCCGCTGTCACCTGGTGCAACCAGAGCAGATCCTGCCGAACATTCTCTGCCCCGTCCGCTCAGCCGACAATTCCGAAAGTCTGTGTCGGATGGCCTGCGTCCCCTTCGAATGGGGAGGGGTCTCCGGCATGTTGAAGGTGACGGTCCGGGATGATGCCCCCGTGGACTGTCTCCTGGGGAATGACCTTGAGAGTTCCCCGTGGGCCGCCGTCGAAAGAAGAGAGCACCTGGGGATGCTGGGCCTCCCGGACTGGGCCTGCGTAACCACCCGGTCCATGGCCGCCCGTGCCGTCCCCCGACCAGAAGAACCAGAATGGCCAGCACCTCCTCCCCCGGTCGCTCCAGTAGAGGACAACGACTATACCTACCCCCCAGAGCCAACGCCCGAAGGGGTCGCCCAGCCCCAGGACCTTCCCGGCATGGCTCAGTGGCGTCAAGAAGGGGGGCCCACCCAGGAACAGTTCCGCCAGGAACAGAAGACCTGCCCCTCCCTCGAGGGACTCCGCCAGCAAGCCAGCGCCCAGAGCGCAGGGGACTCCACCGGAACCCATTGGGTCTATTGGGATAACGACCTGCTATACAGTGAACAAAGAATCGCGGAGTTAGGGGCCAGTCGAGTGCTGGTGGTGCCCCTCCGTTTCAGAGACTTCCTACTAACTTTGGCCCACGATGTTCCCCTGGCTGGACACCTGGGCCAGGACAAAACCTACAGTCGCCTGGTGACCCACTTTTTCTGGCCGAAGATGCGGAACGACGTCCTCAACCACTGCCGGTCCTGCCCCACGTGCCAGGCCAGCGGGAAGAGCGGCCGTAAGCTCAAAGCCCCTCTGCAACCCTTCCCAGTGGTCACCACCCCGTCTGAGAGGGTAGGAATAGACATTGTGGGGCCCTTGGACCCCCGCACAGCACAAGGACATCGGTTCATCCTGGTACTGGTGGACCACGCCACCCGCTACCCCGAGGCTGTGCCCCTGCGAACTGTAACAGCTCCGGTGGTCGGCCGGGCCCTAATGGGGATCTTCTCCCGGGTGGGCTTCCCCCGAGAAGTCGTCAGCGACCGAGGCACAAACTTTATCTCGAAATATATGAAGTCCCTCTGGCAACAGTGCGGGGTCACCTACCGATTCACGACCCCCTATCACCCTCAAGGGAACGGACTAGTTGAGCGATTCAACCGCACACTCAAGGGGATGATTGGGGGATTGGAAGAGCCCCTCCGTCGCCAGTGGGATGTACTACTCCCGTGCCTCCTCTTCGCCTATCGAGAAGTTCCCCAGAAGTCCCTCGGCTTTAGCCCTTTCGAACTCCTGTACGGGCACCCTGTGCGAGGGCCCCTCAGCCTAGTCAAAGAAGGTTGGGAGATGGCCCCCCTAAAGACCCCTCCAGACGTCTTCAAGTACCTCCTGGCACTACGCAATCAGACCCGGCGCTTCAGGGAAATGGCAAAAGCGAACCTCGAGGCCAGTCAGGAGGACATGAAAAAATGGTACGATCAGAATGCCTCCTCCGTCGAATTCGAACCTGGTCAACAAGTGTGGGTGATGTCCCCCACCGAACCCTGTGCCTTGCAAGATAAGTGGACGGGGCCCTTCAAAGTGGTCGAACGCAAGAGCCCCGTCACCTACCTCATCGACATGGAGTCCCCCCGGAACCCCCTCCGGGTCCTCCACACCAACAGACTCAAACCCCACTTTGTGCGCTCGGAACTCAGCCTCCTGATGGCTACAGACAGTGGGGCGGAAGAAGACTCCGAGCCCCTCCCTGATCTCCTGAAGACCCAGGAGAACGACGGTTCCATGGACGGGGTCCGGCTCTCCGATGCCCTCACCCCAGAGCAACGCCAGGGCTGCCGGGACCTCCTGCTGCCGTTTGCTACACTGTTTTCCTTCACCCCAGGGATCACCCCTTGGTGCTTGCACGACGTGGACACCGGGGACAGTCCCCCTATCCGACACCGGGCCTACCGCGTGCCAGATCGGGTGCGGGCCTGCATCCAAGAGGAAGTATCCAAGATGCTCACGCTCGGGGTCATCGAGCCCTCGGACAGCCCCTGGGCCAGCCCGGTCGTGCTGGTCCCCAAAGCCGCTGCCCCCGGCACCACTCCTGAACTCCGATTCTGCGTCGACTATCAGGGCTTGAACGCTGTCACCCGGACCGACGCTCATCCCATCCCCCGAGCGGATGAATTGATCGACCGCCTGGGGGCCGCCCGCTACCTCAGCATCTTCGACCTGACAGCGGGCTACTGGCAGATCGGTCTCACAACCCGGGCCCAGGAACGGTCCGCCTTTTCTACCCCCGATGGCCACTACCACTTCAAGGTCATGCCCTTCGGCATGAAGAATGCCCCAGCTACTTTTCAACGTCTAGTGAACCAGGTCTTGGCGGGGCTCGAAGAGTTCAGCGCCGCCTACCTGGACGATATCGCTGTGTACAGCCGCCACTGGTCCGACCACCTCCACCACCTCCAAGAGGTCCTGCAGGCCCTCCAGCGGGCCGGCCTCACGATTAAGGCCGGCAAGTGCCAGATTGGTCAAGGGTCCGTGACCTACCTCGGACACCAGGTGGGAATCGGTCTGGTGGCCCCTCTGCAACTCAAAATTGCTGCCATCCAGTCCTGGCAACCCCCCGTCACGCAGACCGAGGTCCGAGCCTTCTTGGGACTCACCGGCTACTACCGGCGGTTCGTGAGGGACTATGGCAGCATTGTGGGGCCCCTCACGGGTCTCACGTCCAAAAACCACCCGAAGAAGATTAACTGGACCCCCGACTGTCAAGCGGCCTTCGAGAAGCTGAAGGCCGCCCTGTGCACCGCCCCTGTGCTCCAGGCCCCCGATTACAGTCGGGAATTCATTGTACAAACGGACGCCTCCGACCACGGCATCGGGGCGGTTCTTTCCCAGCTGAACCCCGAGGGTCTTGACCAGCCGGTGGCCTTCATCAGCAGACGCCTCCTGGCCCGAGAACAGCGCTGGAGCACAATCGAGAGGGAGGCCTTCGCAGTGGTGTTGGCCCTCAAAAAGCTCCGGCCCTATCTCTTTGGTACCCACTTCCGGGTGCAAACCGATCATCGACCCCTGCAGTGGCTAATGCAGATGCGGGGGTGTTGGACAGGCCACACGAAGGGCTTGCTCCCTCCCCGCACGACAGGGCCCAAGCCCCGGCCCGCCAGGCGTGACCCACAAGAATCACCCGCACCCCGTCCCCCGACGGAACTCCTGCCCCCGGACCTCCATGTATCACGGGACCGAGCCACCACCGGCTCCCCCGGCCGGCTCAAGCCGCCATCTTGGGCCCTGCACCACGAGGCCGCGTGGCCTCCACCCGACCCTAACCCTGGGCCTGGCCGGCCCCGACATCCCGGCACCACCATCCACCCAGGAGGTGAGCGGACCACTTGGCAGGTCAATGGGAGAACGAAGCATCAAGGGCTCTCCCCCGCCAGGTGCCGATCGCCTCCAGCTCCCCCAGGCACTGGCTCCACCCCCTGCTGGGTGTCTGGACACCTTCATCCCGGGCCCTCCGACCTCCAAGTGCGAGGGTCTGGACATCAAAGGGCGCCAGACCTATAACTAGGGCAGTTCCGGAGCAGGACGACAGTTGTATCCTGGAGTCGAGAGACACCGAGAGAACTCAGCCTTGACGGACTACTGGCGCTGCCGTAGCCCTACCTTGTGAACTATCGTCCTGCCTGCTGGCGCTGCCGCGGCCTTCTGCAACATCCATCCTCGTCGGGACCTGCTGGCGCTGCCGCGGCCCGTTGTAACGACCATCTTCACCGGGACCTGCTGGCGCTGCCGCGGACCGTGTACCGACCATCTTCACCGGGACCTGCTGGCGCTGCCGCGGACCGTGTATCGACCATCTTCACCGGGACCTGCTGGCGCTGCCGCGGACCGTGTATCGACCATCTTCACCGGGACCTGCTGGCGCTGCCGCGGCCCGTCCCAGCTAGAACACCGAGCTCGAGGATTGTGAGCTAACCACCCTACCACCTCAACTACCAGACTGGTAACCAGACTGTCCCGCTACCCCCTTTCCCCACCTTGAGAGACTTGAATCGAGGGGACCCCTGAGTCCAGACCTCCTTGTACCATTTCATCGTACCGTAAGAAATTGCCTATAAAGAACGCTGAATCTTCTCCTTGTGTGGTGTCTGTCTGTGGGGGGGAAGTTATTTATCTGTACGATCGCTGGAGACGGCTCTCCCCGGAGACCTCTCCCATTGTCCTCGGCCGACCCTCCCGGTCCGTCTAACATTGGTGGCCAGCGGCGCGATCCGAATCAACGCGTAATCGTACAGAGAGTAGCTCACCCCACGACAAAACCACGATGTCAGCCAAAGATAGCGGTTCCACTGACAAGTTCCAAATGGATAAGTTGGAAGAATATAGCCACCGCGAACTTAAACAATTCTGCATGGAACTAGGCATTGCTACCACCGGCCTGAGTACCAAAGACGATTTGAAGCGCGCCCTTGAGTCCTCGGCAGAAACTGGGGTCACCGGATCACCCGACCAAAACAGTGTCGCACCAGAGGGGAACGCCACGGCTCCCGAGGAGCGGGGAACGGGCCTCTCGCAGGAGGAGATCCAAGAAAGAGAAAGAACCAGATTACATGAGTTGGAAATGGCACGACTCAAGATGGACGGTGAACTAAAGTTAGCCGAGCAGAAACTAAATCTAGAACATCTGCGGCTCCGAGAAGAACGAGAAGAAAAACTGAGACAGAGACAGCTCGAGGAAAAAAGAATAACACTCGAACACGAGCGCCAACTGGCGGAAATAGAACTTCGGAAACAGAATAAAGAACCGGGGGTGCCTGAGCGACCGCACACCCCGGGAGCAACCGAGAAAAAAGTCCACATCCCCAAGGATGTTGTCCGAGAATATGTCCGAGAAGACGACATACAACAGTGGTTCAAAGCCTACGAGATCGCCATGACCTCCCACCGGATCGACCGGAGTGATTGGGGAGCCGGACTATGGGGGAGGTTCGTCAACGAAGGCCGCGATGCCCTATTGCAGCTCCCAGATCACCAGATGTCGTCCTACGACCACATGAAGGCTGCCCTCCTCACCCGCTACGGCCTCACGCCCGAGATGTACCGCCAGAGGTTCCAAGACTGCACCCGGATCCCGGGTACAACTTGGGGGGAGTACGTCAACTATTTCAGCAGAGCCTTCGAGGGTTGGATCAAGGGGAGCCATGTAACGACCTACGAGCAACTCTTTAACCTTATGGTATGGGAGCACCTGTCGAACAACTGTTTCGTCGAGCTCAGGCAGCACCTCCTCGACAGTAAGTTGACTGACCCCCGGCAACTCGCCGCCGAAGCTGACCGATGGGAAAGCACCCGAGTGGGCCGGAGAGGACCACACGAGCAAAACCGAAACAACCCAGGCCAGCACCGTCCCCGGGGAGGAGGAGGAGGCCATGGGCGAGGGAGAGACACCATCCCGGCAACACCCGTGGCCAGCACCACGCCCCCGGCCGGCCGGGACAACCCCCCGATGCGCCCGGGGTTCCGAGCCAACGTCACGTGCCACCGATGCCAGCGAGTCGGCCACTACGCCAATGACCCGAGCTGCCCGCAGAACCAAACACCAAAGCCCCGCCAGGTAGCTGCCGCCGCCCTGGGGGGAGAACGACTATCAGAGGAACAGGAAGAATATGAGCCGGCCCAGCAGGAGTGGGAACCAGCCGCCATGGTCCTAGCGTGCCTAGGGGGAAAAGACATGGTCCCGCGGGCTCCCCTACCCGCCAACATCCGGAAATATGGCCAGTGGGTGACCATTAATGGACGTCGGGCCGAGGCCTTACGTGACACAGGCGCCAGTGTGACGGCCGTCCGCTGTCACCTGGTGAAGCCCGAGCAGATCATTCCGAACATTCTCTGCCCCGTCCGCTCCGCCGACAATTCCGAAAGTCTGTGTCAGATGGCCTGCGTCCCCTTCGAATGGGGAGGGGTCTCCGGCCTGTTGAAGGTGACGGTCCGGGATGATGCCCCCGTGGACTGCCTCCTGGGGAATGACCTTGAGAGTTCCCCGTGGGCCACCGTCGAAAGAAGAGAGCACCTGGGGATGCTGGGCCTCCCGGACTGGGCCTGCGTAACCACCCGGTCCATGGCCGCCCGTGCCGTCCCCCGATCAGAAGAACCAGAATGGCCAGCACCTCCGCCCCCGGTCGCCCCAGTAGAGGACAACGACGAGGCCAACCCCCCAGAACCAACGGCCGAAGGGGTCGCGCAACCCCCGGACCTTCCCGGCCTGGCTCAGTGGCATCAAGAAGGGGGGCCCACCCAAGAACAGTTCCGCCAGGAGCAAAAGACCTGCCCCTCCCTCGAGGGACTCCGCCGGCAAGCCAGCGCCCAGAGCGCAGGGGACTCCACCGGAACTCATTGGGTCTATTGGGATAACGACCTGCTATACAGCGAACAAAGAATCGCAGAGCTAGGGGCCAGTCGAGTGCTGGTGGTACCTCTCCGCTTCAGAGACTTCCTACTAACTCTGGCCCACGATGTCCCCCTGGCTGGACACCTGGGCCAGGACAAAACCTACAGTCGCCTAGTGACTCACTTTTTCTGGCCGAAGATGCGGAACGACGTCCTTAACCACTGCCGGTCCTGCCCCACGTGCCAGGCCAGTGGGAAGAGCGGCCGTAAGCTGAAAGCCCCTCTGCAACCCTTCCCAGTGGTCACCACCCCGTTCGAGAGGGTAGGAATAGACATTGTGGGGCCCCTGGACCCCCGCACGGCACAAGGACATAGGTTCATCCTGGTACTGGTGGACCACGCCACCCGCTACCCCGAGGCGGTGCCCCTACGAACTGTAACAGCTCCGGTGGTTGGCCGGGCCCTAATGGGGATCTTCTCCCGGGTGGGCTTCCCCCGAGAAGTCGTCAGCGACCGAGGCACGAACTTTATCTCAAAATATATGAAGTCCCTCTGGCAACAGTGCGGGGTCACCTACCGATTCACGACCCCCTATCACCCCCAAGGGAACGGACTAGTGGAGCGATTCAACCGCACCCTCAAGGGGATGATTGGGGGATTGGAAGAGCCCCTCCGTCGCCAGTGGGATGTACTACTCCCGTGCCTCCTCTTCGCCTATCGAGAAGTTCCCCAGAAGTCCCTCGGCTTTAGCCCTTTCGAACTCCTGTACGGGCACCCTGTGCGAGGGCCCCTCAGCCTGGTCAAAGAAGGTTGGGAGATGGCCCCCCTAAAGACCCCTCCAGACGTCTTCAAGTACCTCCTGGCCCTACGCAATCAGACCCGGCGCTTCAGGGAGATGGCCAAGGCGAACCTCGAGGCCAGTCAGGAGGACATGAAAAAATGGTACGATCACAATGCCTCCTCCGTCGAGTTCGAACCTGGTCAACAAGTGTGGGTGATGTCCCCCACCGAACCATGTGCCTTACAAGATAAGTGGACGGGGCCCTTCAAAGTGGTCGAGCGCAAAAGCCCCGTCACTTACCTCATCGACATGGGGACCCCCCGGAACCCCCTCCGGGTCCTCCACACCAACAGACTCAAACCACACTTTGTGCGCTCAGAACTCAGCCTCCTGATGGCTACGGACAGTGGGGCGGAAGAAGACTCCGAACCCCTCCCGGATCTCCTGAAGACTCAGGAGAACGACTGCTCCGTGAACGGGGTCCGGCTCTCCGATGCCCTCACCCCAGAGCAACGCCAGGGCTGCCGGGACCTCCTGCTGCGGTTCACTACACTGTTCTCCCTCACCCCCGGGATCACCCCTTGGTGCTTGCACGACGTGGACACCGGGGACAGTCCCCCTATCCGACACCGGGCCTACCACGTGCCAGATCGGGTACGGGCCTGCATCCAACAGGAAGTGGCCAAAATGCTCTCGATCGGGGTCATCGAGCCCTCGGACAGCCCCTGGGCCAGCCCGGTTGTACTGGTCCCCAAAGCCGCTGCCCCCGGCACCACACCTGAACTGAGATTCTGCGTCGACTACCGGGGCTTGAACGCTGTCACCCGGACCGACGCTCATCCTATCCCCCGAGCGAATGAATTGATCGACCGGCTGGGGGCCGCCCGCTACCTCAGCATCTTCGACCTAACAGCGGGCTACTGGCAGATCGGTCTCACACCCCGGGCTCAGGAACGGTCCGCCTTCTCTACCCCCGATGGCCACTACCACTTCAAGGTCATGCCCTTCGGCATGAAGAATGCCCCCGCTACTTTTCAACGTCTAGTGAATCAGGTCTTGGCGGGGCTCGAAGAGTTCAGCGCCGCCTACCTGGACGATATCGCTGTGTACAGCCGCCACTGGTCCGACCACCTCCTCCACCTCCAAGAGGTCCTGCAGGCCCTCCAGCGGGCCGGCCTCACGATTAAGGCCGGCAAATGCCAAATTGGTCAAGGGTCCGTGACCTACCTCGGGCACCAGGTGGGAAGCGGGCTGGTGGCCCCGCTGCAACTTAAAATTACTGCCATCCAGTCCTGGCAGCCCCCCGTCACCCAGACCGAGGTCCGAGCCTTCTTGGGGCTCACCGGCTACTACCGGCGGTTCGTGAGGGACTACGGCAGCATTGTGGGGCCCCTCACGGGTCTCACGTCCAAAAACCAGCCGAAGCGGATTAACTGGACCCCCGACTGTCAAGCGGCCTTCGAAAAGCTGAAGGCCGCCCTGTGCACTGCCCCTGTGCTCCAGGCCCCGATTACAGTCGGGAATTCATTGTACAGACAGACGCCTCCGACCACGGCATCGGAGCGGTTCTTTCCCAGCTGAACCCCGAGGGTCATGACCGGACGGTGGCCTTCATCAGCAGACGTATCCTGGCCCGAGAACAGCGCTGGAGCACAATCGAGAGGGAGGCCTTCGCAGTGGTGTGGGCCCTCAAAAAGCTCCGGCCCTATCTCTTCGGTACCCACTTCCGGGTACAAACTGACCATCGACCCCTGCAGTGGCTGATGCAGATGCGGGGGGAGAACCCAAAACTATTGCGCTGGTCCATCTCCCTGCAGGGAATGGACTTCACCGTGGAACATCGACCGGGCCAAGACCACGCCAACGCAGATGGCCTGTCACGCTTTTTCCGCCTCGACGAGGAGAGTCCCCAGGAAGATGGGTGACTCTCCCCGCCTTCAGCTGGGGGGGACGCATGTTGGACAGGCCACACGAAGGGCTTGCTCCCTCCCCGCACGACAGGGCCCAAGCCCCGGCCCGCCAGGCGTGACCCACAAGAATCACCCGCACCCCGTCCCCCGACGGAACTCCTGCCCCCGGACCTCCATGTATCACGGGACCGAGCCACCACCGGCTCCCCCGGCCGGCTCAAGCCGCCATCTTGGGCCCTGCACCACGAGGCCGCGTGGCCTCCACCCGACCCTAACCCTGGGCCTGGCCGGCCCCGACATCCCGGCACCACCATCCACCCAGGAGGTGAGCGGACCACTTGGCAGGTCAATGGGAGAACGAAGCGTCAAGGGCTCTCCCCCGCCAGGTGCCGATCGCCTCCAGCTCCCCCAGGCACTGGCTCCACCCCCTGCTGGGTGTCTGGACACCTTCATCCCGGGCCCTCCGACCTCCAAGTGCGAGGGTCCGGACATCAAAGGGCGCCAGACCTATAACTAGGGCAGCTCCGGAGCAGGACGACAGTTGTATCCTGGAGTCGAGAGACACCGAGAGAACTCAGCCTTGACGGACTACTGGCGCTGCCGTAGCCCTACCTTGTGAACTATCGTCCTGCCTGCTGGCGCTGCCGCGGCCTTCTGCAACATCCATCCTCGTCGGGACCTGCTGGCGCTGCCGCGGCCCGTTGTAACGACCATCTTCACCGGGACCTGCTGGCGCTGCCGCGGACCGTGTACCGACCATCTTCACCGGGACCTGCTGGCGCTGCCGCGGACCGTGTATCGACCATCTTCACCGGGACCTGCTGGCGCTGCCGCGGACCGTGTATCGACCATCTTCACCGGGACCTGCTGGCGCTGCCGCGGCCCGTCCCAGCTAGAACACCGAGCTCGAGGATTGTGAGCTAACCACCATACCACCTCAACTACCAGACTGGTAACCAGACTGTCCCGCTACCCCCTTTCCCCACCTTGAGAGACTTGAATCGAGGGGACCCCTGAGTCCAGACCTCCTTGTACCATTTCATCGTACCGTAAGAAATTGCCTATAAAGAACGCTGAATCTTCTCCTTGTGTGGTGTCTGTCTGTGGGGGGGAAGTTATTTATCTGTACGATCGCTGGAGACGGCTCTCCCCGGAGACCTCTCCCATTGTCCTCGGCCGACCCTCCCGGTCCGTCTAACAGGGGGGAAAACCCAAAACTATTGCGCTGGTCCATCTCCCTGCAGGGAATGGACTTCACTGTGGAACATCGACCGGGCCAAGACCACGCCAACGCAGATGGCCTGTCACGCTTTTTCCGCCTCGACGAGGAGAGTCCCCAGGAAGATGGGTGACTCTCCCCGCCTTCAGCTGGGGGGGATGCATGTTGGACAGGCCACACGAAGGGCTTGCTCCCTCCCCGCACAACAGGGCCCAAGCCCCGGCCCGCCAGGCGTGACCCACAAGAATCACCCGCACCCCGTCCCCCGACGGAACTCCTGCCCCCGGACCTCCATGTATCACGGGACCGAGCCACCACCGGCTCCCCCGGCCGGCTCAAGCCGCCATCTTGGGCCCTGCACCACGAGGCCGCGTGGCCTCCACCCGACCCTAACCCTGGGCCTGGCCGGCCCCGACATCCCGGCACCACCATCCACCCAGGAGGTGAGCGGACCACTTGGCAGGTCAATGGGAGAACGAAGCGTCAAGGGCTCTCCCCCGCCAGGTGCCGATCGCCTCCAGCTCCCCCAGGCACTGGCTCCACCCCCTGCTGGGTGTCTGGACACCTTCATCCCGGGCCCTCCGACCTCCAAGTGCGAGGGTCCGGACATCAAAGGGCGCCAGACCTATAACTAGGGCAGCTCCGGAGCAGGACGACAGTTGTATCCTGGAGTCGAGAGACACCGAGAGAACTCAGCCTTGACGGACTACTGGCGCTGCCGTAGCCCTACCTTGTGAACTATCGTCCTGCCTGCTGGCGCTGCCGCGGCCTTCTGCAACATCCATCCTCGTCGGGACCTGCTGGCGCTGCCGCGGCCCGTTGTAACGACCATCTTCACCGGGACCTGCTGGCGCTGCCGCGGACCGTGTACCGACCATCTTCACCGGGACCTGCTGGCGCTGCCGCGGACCGTGTATCGACCATCTTCACCGGGACCTGCTGGCGCTGCCGCGGACCGTGTATCGACCATCTTCACCGGGACCTGCTGGCGCTGCCGCGGCCCGTCCCAGCTAGAACACCGAGCTCGAGGATTGTGAGCTAACCACCATACCACCTCAACTACCAGACTGGTAACCAGACTGTCCCGCTACCCCCTTTCCCCACCTTGAGAGACTTGAATCGAGGGGACCCCTGAGTGCAGACCTCCTTGTACCATTTCAGCGTACCGTAAGAAATTGCCTATAAAGAACGCTGAATCTTCTCCTTGTGTGGTGTCTGTCTGTGGGGGGGAAGTTATTTATCTGTACGATCGCTGGAGACGGCTCTCCCCGGAGACCTCTCCCATTGTCCTCGGCCGACCCTCCCGGTCCGTCTAACAGGGGGGAAAACCCAAAACTATTGCGCTGGTCCATCTCCCTGCAGGGAATGGACTTCACTGTGGAACATCGACCGGGCCAAGACCACGCCAACGCAGATGGCCTGTCACGCTTTTTCCGCCTCGACGAGGAGAGTCCCCAAGAGGATGGGTGACTCTCCCCGCCTTCAGCTGGGGGGGACGCATGTTGGACAGGCCACATGAAGGGCTTGCTCCCTCCCCGCACGACAGGGCCCAAACCCCGGACTCCCAGGTGTTACCCCCAAGGGCAACCTGCACCCCGTCTCCCAACGGAACTCCTGCCCCCGGACATCCATGTATCATGGGGCCAAACCACTACCGGCTCCCCCGGCCGGACCAGCCGCCATCTTGGACACTGCACCACGAGGCCGCGTGGCCTCAGCTCGACCCTAACCCTGGGCCTGGCCAGGCCCCGACATCCCGGCACCACCATCCACCCAGGAGGTGAACGGACCACTTGGCAGGTCAATGGGAGAAAGAAGTGTCGATGGCTCTCCCCCGCCAGGTGCCGATCGCCCTCCAGCTCCCCCGGGCGCTGGCTCCACCCCCCTGCTGGGTGTCTGGACTCCCTCATCCCGGACCTTCCAACCTCCAAGTGCGAGGGTCCGGACATCAAAGGGCGCCAGACCTATAACTAGGGCATCTCCAGAGCAGAAAGGCATGTGTATCCTGGAGTCGAGAGACACCGAGAAGAACTCAGCCTTGACGGACTACCGGCGCTGCCGTAGCCCTGCCTTGTGAACTATCGTCCTGCCTGCTGGCGCTGCCGCGGCCTTCTGCATCCTCCATCCTCGTCGGGACCTGCTGGCGCTGCCGCGGACCGTGTGACGACCACCTTCCTCGGGACCTGCTGGCGCTGCCGCGGACCGTGTAACGACCACCTTCATCAGGACCTGCTGGCGCTGCCGCGGACCGTGTAACGACCACCTTCATCGGGACCTGCTGGCGCTGCCGTGGACCGTGTAACGACCACCTTCATCGGGACCTGCTGGCGCTGCCGCGGACCGTGTAACGACCACCTTCACTGGGACCTGCTGGCGCTGCCGCGGCCCGTCCAAAGTTAGAACATCAAGCTCGAGGATTGTGAGCTATCCATCAGACCATCTCAGCTACCAGATTGGTAACCAGACTGTCCCGCTACCCCCTTTCCCAAACCAAGAGACTAGAATCGAGGGGACCCCTAAGTCCAGACCTCCTTGTACCATTCCATCGTACCTTAAGAAATCGCTTATAAAGAACGTTAAATCCTATCCTTGTGTGGTGTATATCTGTGGGGGGGGAAGTTACTCATCTGTACGATCGCTGGAGACGGCTCTCCCCGGAGACCTCTCCCCTTGTCCTCGGCCGACCCTCCCGGTCCGTCTAACATTGGTGGCCAGCGGCGCGATCCGAATCAACGCGTAAT
Organism: Triturus cristatus; assembly: GCF_964204655.1. Taxonomy (NCBI): domain Eukaryota; kingdom Metazoa; phylum Chordata; class Amphibia; order Caudata; family Salamandridae; genus Triturus; species Triturus cristatus. Next base: position 14,116,902 of record NC_140589.1, on the reverse strand, counting down.
CGTACAGAGAGTAGCTCACCCCACGACAAAACCACGATGTCAACCAAAGAGAGCGGATCCACCGAGAAATTCCAGATGGATAAATTGGAAGAGTACAGCCATCGTGAATTGAAACAATTCTGCATGGAACTAGGCATTGCTACTGTGAGAAGTTGGCCTGATATGTAGTGCTCACTATTCTAGTGATCACTGTGTATCATTCCAAACGACCCTTATTGATGATTGGTTGTAAGTCAACCTTTTAGACCAGCTATCCTAGTAGCGTGGATACGAGCAGTCTTAGGCTAAACTCTAGAGGGCGTGTTAAGCCGGCTGTTTACCATCACATATACCCCTTGAACACCAAGTGAAAGGACACCACACAAGTTGTTATGAAAATAAAAGGATATTTATTTATAACAAGACTACCCTGGCTCTTTATGAGTCAGGGAGCTAAGCACACTACAAAACTCTTAGGAAAATACTTCAGTTGCACAATTTACACAAATGCCCGAGGGGCACGAGAAACCATCTACACTAACAGTGAAATGCGAATGGTTAGAGTCTGGAGGTACTGATTCCGGAGTGTTCCGATCAGTGGGACTAAACGAAAAAGGAACTGGACACTTGTAGAGCGAACCTGCGATGGAGCACCGAGATGCTCGATTTACCTAGCCCGGAGGCTGCGGCTGCGTGAAGTTCGGCAAGATGTCGGGAGTCCTCGTGTAGTCTCAGGAGCCTGAAAGAAGAAGTTGCTGGCAGGCGACCAGTGACGATGTTCAGGGCGATCCAAGCCTGGATCGGTGGTGAAGGAAAACCTGAAAGCAGAGGGGACTCAGTTCTCAACCGCTAACCAGCGATCGTGTGGGTACCAGGAGGGTACCGGCTGAAGTCACCTCGACCAGGTGAGTGGGTGACGTCGGACTCGGCTGTTCCTCGGACCAGGAGGCGCGGCGGCGACCAGGATGGAGGGCGAGCTGTCCCACGAAGGTGTCTGCTGTCGATGATGCTGGGCCCAGGAAGGGGCAGCGGATCTTGGCAGTGGCAACCCAAGCGGGGGAGTCAAGATGGCGTCGGGAGTGGACCAGGAGGGTCCGGGGTACTCCTCTGTTGAAGGGGAGCAAGAGCCAGTCTGGAGCAACCAGACCGGGGATGCAAAATAATCTTGGAGCGTCGTGAAGAGGGCCACCAGCCGGTCGGCAAGTGGTCGGACAACGCGGTGAACAGCAAGGAGCGGAAGGGCCCCCCACGCAGATCTCGTGGATGCTGGGGAGACAGACTTCGAAGCTGGAGCTGCTCAGGGTTTAGGGCTTCTCAAACCCTAGGTGCACTCACTCGAGGGTCCCTCGGTGGGCGTGCTAGATAAGCGTCGTGCAGGTTCTGAAGATAGCCGGTCCCGCAGGTCTCGTCACACCTACGACTCTCAGCTGGGCTGATGAGGCAGGTAAAAGGTCAGAGATGGCAGGGTACTCGGGTCTCGTCGAGCTGGGCAGTCTTGATCCGTAGGAGAGACTTACAGCAAACCGCAAGCGCTTAGTTGGTGCCTGCTGGTGCAGGGTGGCTACTCCTTAGCCACAAGGGAGAGTCTTCAGAAATAGTCAAGAGTTCCTTTCGGGGAAAGTGGTTCGTGATTCGGAGTTACCCGATTATCTGATTATCCAATTTGGGAAGGGGACTCGCTCCTACCTTTATTCTAAGAAAAAGGGGTTGGCCCGTGACTAGGTTCTACCTATGGGTGGAGCCAGGAGGGGGGTAGTTACACCCCTATCCTTTGTCCGGCTTCGCGCCAGCTCAGGGGCTGGTGTGCCCCCGAAACTGGTTTGAGCCGGGCTATGCACAGTGAGCACCGGGGTGCCACTGGCAATCACCTTCCTTTCAGCCCTGCCTACCTGGAATACACAAACCCTGTCTGGGATGGTGCTAACACCGCCCTCGACAGGAAACCCTTTGTCCAAACTCCCTTCGCTGGAAGGTCCCCCAGCAGCAGGAGGTCAGACTTGTGTCTGGTGGCAGCATCCATTTTGTGATGCTGAGGCTTGAGTCAACTTTAACCGGGGTTCAGGGTTACTTCCATGTCGTGCCCCTCTAGAAGGGGGGAATGCTAACCCCGTCGCCAGAACTAGCGAGGGGTTCGTATTCCAATTCGTATGACACCTTACTCGACATGTGTAGGTGATGCGATGCCAAAGTTAGCAAATAGCTGGCCCGCGTCACCATGGAACGGCTATTAGGACTTGGTTCCGCAAGCCGTCGACTGGCTCGGCTCGCGCCAGAGCACCATCCCACATGACTCCCCGCACTCTGCCTTCAGGATTGATAAGGCCTGCCATAGGAGTGACTGATAGGAATCCATGTGTCCATTTTAGGGTTAGGTGTAGGAATACTACACCTACAGCAACGGGTGATTACACCACGTGGCCCCAGCTGTCGTGCAGCCAGTTGTGTCAGATTTGGGCGGCCATTCCAGGGGTGGCATAATACATGCTGCAGCCCCTGGTAGGCCCTGGGTACACCGATGCCCTGGATACCTGTGGTATGCTGAGACAGGGACTGACAAGGCGGCCCAGTTCCAATTAGTGGATGCACCTAATGTACATGTGTGTTAATTTCGAGAGAGAACAGCTAGGCTGTGGGTCTGATCGGCAGGCCCACAGCCGGGGAAAGTCGTAAACCAATGAAGCAAAAGCAAAAAAATCGGGGTGATCATAGGATTGCAGACCCTACTCTCCTACATGACCCCCCCCCAAACTTTGGGACAATAAGCTAACCTTGACCAGGTGAGTCTTCTTGCTCTAAGTGGAAATACCTGGAGAGCCCATCTGCATTGCCATGATCAGTGCCAGGTCTATGCTCCACTGTGAAGTCCATCCCCTGTAGGGAAATGGACCACCTCAGTAGTTTGGGGTTTTCACCCTTCATTTGATTTAGCCACAAGAGGGGCTTATGGTCGGTCTGAATCTTGAAGTGAGTGCCAAACAAGTATGGCCTCAACTTCTTCAGGGCCCAAACCACAGCAAAGGCCTCCCTCTCAATAGCTGACCAATTCTTCTCTCTGGGGGTCAGCCTCCTGCTAATAAAAGCTATGGGCTGGTCATGACCATCAAAATTCAGTTGCGATAGAACAGCTCCCACACCCAGCTCCGAAGCGTCTGTTTGGACAATGAATGGTCGGGAGTAGTCTGGACTCTTTAGGATAGGTGCTGTGCACATGGCCTGCTTTAGGTCATTGAATGCCTTCTGACAGCTTGCTGTCCACTGAACATTTTTTGGCATCTTTTTACTTGTCAGGTCGTTTAGCGGGGTCACAATGGACCCATAATTTCTGACAAATTTCCGGTAATAACCAGTCAGGCCCAAGAAAGCTCGAACCTGAGTCTGGGTGGTTGGAGGAGCCCAGTCCTGTATGGCCTGTATTTTGCTCTCCAACGGTTGAACCTGACCCCCTCCTACAAGGTGGCCTAGGTATACAACCTGTGTCTGCCCTATCTGGCACTTGGTGGCCTTGATAGTGAGGCCTGCCTTCTGCAGGGCCTCTAACACTTTCCTCAGGTGGACCAGGTGATCCTCCCAGGTGGAGCTAAAGACAGCGATATCGTCCAGATACGCCGCACAGAAGTCGTCCAACCCAGTGAGAACTCGATTCACCAGCCTTTGGAAGGTGGCAGGTGCATTTTTCAAACCAAAGGGCATTACCACGAACTGATAATGCCCACCCGGGGTAGAAAATGCTGTTTTGGGCTTGGCCTCCTCAGCTAACCTGATTTGCCAATACCCAGCTGTCAGGTCAAACGTACTTAAGTAGTTGGCCGAGGCCAACCGGTCGATAAGTTCGTCTGCTCTTGGTATCGGGTGGGCGTCAGTCTTAGTGACTGCATTGAGACCTCTGTAGTCCACGCAAAACCTCATCTCTTTCTTACCGCCCTGGGTGTGAGGTTTCGGCACGAGCACTACGGGACTAGCCCAGGGGCTGTCCGAGGGTTCAATGACTCCCAGCTCCAACATTTTCTGCACCTCGGTCTTGATGCAGTCTCTGACGTGATCAGGTTGCCGATAGATTTTACTCTTTACGGGTAGACTGTCCCCAGTGTCGACCTCATGGGTACACCAATTGGTCTGACTGGGTGTCAGAGAGAACATATGTCGAAAGGATTGAAGAACCTGTTTACAATCCTTTTGTTGATGTCCAGAGAGGCTGCCACAAAAGACAACACCATCTACTGATCCATCGTCAGGGTTCTGAGAGAGCAGGTCCGGGAGAGGGTCACTCTCCTCCTCCTGTCCCTCATCTGTGGCCATGAGCAAGCCCATGCCCTCCCTGTCGACATATGCCTTGAGCCTGTTTACATGGAGCACCCTGTGGGGGCTCCGGGGAGTTCCCAGGTCTACCAGGTAGGTGACCTCTCCCTTTTGCTCAATGATCGTGTGGGGCCCAGACCATTTGTCTTTGAGTGCTGCTGGGGCCACTGGCTCCAGCACCCACACCTTCTGTCCAGGCTGGTACACAGTCAGGACAGCCTTTTGGTCGTGCCAAGCTTTCTGTAATTCTTGGCTTGCCTCAAGGTTTTTAGACGCCTTTTCCATGTACTCCGCCATCCGCGAGCGGAGACCGAGCACATAGTCCACAATGTTTGATGCCGGCTTTCTGAGAGGTCTCTCCCATCCTTCCTTTACCAAACAAAGGGGTCCCCTTACAGGATGTCCGAACAGAAGCTCAAAAGGGCTGTAGCCAACCCCCTTCTGCGGGACCTCTCTGTAGGCGAACAAGAGGCAGGGTATCAGGACATCCCATCTCCGCCGAAGCTTTTCAGGTAGTCCGTGAATCATCCCTTTTAGGGTCCTGTTGAATCTCTCAACAAGCCCATTGCATTGTGGGTGATAGGGTGTGGTGAATTTGTAATTGACACCACATTCCTTCCACATAGCAGTCAGATATCCCGACATGAAGTTTGCACCTCTGTCTGAGACGACCTCCTTAGGGAAGCCCACTCTGGAGAACACTCCAAGTAGGGCCCGTGCCACCACAGGGGCTGTAGTGGTCCTAAGGGGAATAGCTTCAGGATACCTGGTGGCGTGGTCCACCACCACCAGTATAAACTTGTGCCCTGATGCTGTCTGGGGTTCCATTGGTCCGACAATGTCGATCCCCACTCGCTCAAAGGGTACCCCCACCACTGGTAGTGGTATGAGGGGGGCCTTTGTCGTGCCACCTGACTTACCACTGGCTTGGCAAGTGACACAGGAGCGGCAAAACTCCTTCGTATCTTCGGACATGTGGGGCCAGTGAAAGTGTGGAACAATTCGGTCCCAAGTCTTATTCTGGCCTAAGTGACCTGCAAGGGGAATCTCGTGGGCCAAGGTGAGAAGGAAACCTCTCAGAGACAAGGGGATGACCAGCCTCCTGGTCGCACCAGGTTTGGGGTCTCTTGCCTCAGAGTACAGGAGTCCATCGTCCCAGTACACTTTGTGGGTACCTGTGGCGTTCCCTGCAGCCTCAGCAGCGGCCTGCTGTCTGAGGGGTTCAAGTGAGGGGCAGTCTAACTGTGCCTTCCCCAGGTCTTCCCTGGAGGGTCCCCCTGAGCCCAGAAACTCAACCTGACCAGGTTCAAGCTCTTGCGGCTCAGTTTCCCTCAGTTCCTTAAGGTCAGCCTCCTCGGAGACTTGATCCACGACCTGGGGCAAGGGGGAAGGCGAAGCCTTACCCTTACTGCTCCTTTTCTTGGAAGGTGTCTGGTCCGTTCTTCCAGGATCCAGCACCTGTTCAGTGGGGCATCTTTTGGCCTGTGACCTGGTCACAGCAAGGACATGTGCTGGCAAGCCTAACATCTCCATGTGAGTCCTCTGCTCCACTTCTGACCATTGTGACGTTTCCAAATCATTGCCCAACAGACATTCTACGGGGAGGTCTGAACTAACCACAACCTTTTTCGGGCCACTTACCCCTCCCCAGGAGAAATCAACAACTGCCATACTGTGATTGGTAGTGACGTTGCTGGCATTGGTCACTAGGTAACTGGTACCTAGCATGATCTGTCCAGGGTCCACGAAGTTAGGCGTCACCATGGTGACACTGGCACACGTGTCCCTGTAGGCCTGAGCCACTTTTCCATTGATCAAAGGTGTCTGTCTGTATTTGCCCAAAGTATTGGGACTGGCATCAGGGGACATATCCATATCCCCTGTACAGACAAGGACGGCCTGAGTGAGCGTGTCGACTAAGTCGTCACTCCCCTCGGTTCCCAAGGTTAACCCAACTAATGCCTTGGGAGGCGCACTACCACTGCTGACTGTACTAGGGGGCGCAGGTGCCTTAGGGGCTGCAGTGGTAGGAGTTTGCCCTCCTTTCTTGGTGCACTCACTAAACCAGTGAGTCTTACTTTTACAGTATTGGCACCACCTTTTTGACTGGCCTTCTTGAGTCTTCTTCTTCTGTGAAGCCTGACCCCCACCCTCTTTGGTTTGTTGGGGACCTGTCGAAGACTTCTGGTCATTTTGTTCGTTTTTGTTACCCTTTTGGTCTGCTTTCTTCTGACCACCCTGGTTCTGGTTCTGGTTCTGCTTGACCCTTGTTCTGACCCATCTGTCTGCCTTCTTTCCCAATTCTTGGGGAGAGGTCAGATCCGAGTCGACAAGGTGCTGATGCAACAATTGGTTCTGACAGTTGTTTAAAATCTGTTCTCGCATGATAAGATTGTACAATCCTGTGTAATCAGTAACCTTGCTACCCAGCAACCAGCCTTCCAAAGCCTTAGTGGCACAATCAACAAAGTCAGTCCAATCCTGAGACTGAATTTTCTGGGTGTCCCGGAACAGCACCCGGTACTGTTCCGTGGTTAAGCCGAACCCATCAATCAGTGTGTTCTTCAGGACTTGGTAGTTGTTAGCATCCTCAGCTCTAGTAGTGAGGAGCTTGTCCCTTCCTTTACCTTCAAAGGAAAGCCACAGTATAGCTGCCCACTGACTTGGGGGGACGCACTGGACAGTGCAGGCCCTCTCCAAGGCAGTTATCCACTTGTGGATGTCGTCCCCTTGTTTAAAGGGGGGCACTATTTTACTCAGGTGTCTAGTGTCTATACCCCTGTCTTTCTCTCTATTGAGACTGCTGCCACCAGTGGGATCTAACCCACTCAATTTCTGTTCTCGGGCCAAGGCAAGTCTTTCTTTGGCGAGGGCAAGATCTTCCCGCTCGATCCTCAGATTGACTTCCCTCATCTTCGCTTCATGCTCCCTTCTCTGAGGGGACGTCATTCCTCTCTGAGAAGATGCCTGAGAGACATGTGTATGAACCGATCTGCCGGAGCCTCTGGAGAGAGACCTAGCTCGTCCGTTCCCAAGGTTAAGCCTGCTTGAGCGTGGGCCCGGGGCTCCCCCAGTTCCATTCTCATGCCTGCTTAAGTTGGTCCTAGTAAGCCTGCTGACTACCACTGGACCTTTGTCTGCCTCGTCTCCCGATAACTCGTCCTCGTCCTCCTCCTCTGCGTGGAGGTCGAGGTCGGGGTCACCGAGGGTTCCCTCTAAGGGAGGCATGTTCCCATCTGCACTGGGGGGACCTGTGTTAGAGGACCTCCTAGCATCGTACGCCTCTAAGAGACCTATCAGAATTGCGATGGTAGGGTTAGAACCCTGGTTTAGCTTCCTGGAGGCACACAGTTGTCGCATCTCCTTGAAGCTAAGAGTTGCATATCGTGACACGACCTGTGGAGGGTCACTGACCACTAAGGGAGTCTGCGAAGACTCTCCGTGGATCGACATGCTTTTCTAGTGAGGTGTAAGTGTTGCACCTACCTACACTATGGGTTTACCTACTGATCCCTTGCTAGGAGTTGTAGTCAGGGTGTGCTAAGCCCTGTTACACTACAACAGCCGGTTCAGTAGAACTCGGAGTATTCTAAGTTAAGTTATATGTACCTGGGTACTTATGTGATCTTTCACTGCGATATTCTTAGGATACGTGTGTGGTAAAACAACAGCAAGCTCAAATCCCAACCGCTGCTCACCAATGTGAGAAGTTGGCCTGATATGTAGTGCTCACTATTCTAGTGATCACTGTGTATCATTCCAAACGACCCTTATTGATGATTGGTTGTAAGTCAACCTTTTAGACCAGCTATCCTAGTAGCGTGGATACGAGCAGTCTTAGGCTAAACTCTAGAGGGCGTGTTAAGCCGGCTGTTTACCATCACATATACCCCTTGAACACCAAGTGAAAGGACACCACACAAGTTGTTATGAAAATAAAAGGATATTTATTTATAACAAGACTACCCTGGCTCTTTATGAGTCAGGGAGCTAAGCACACTACAAAACTCTTAGGAAAATACTTCAGTTGCACAATTTACACAAATGCCCGAGGGGCACGAGAAACCATCTACACTAACAGTGAAATGCGAATGGTTAGAGTCTGGAGGTACTGATTCCGGAGTGTTCCGATCAGTGGGACTAAACGAAAAAGGAACTGGACACTTGTAGAGCGAACCTGCGATGGAGCACCGAGATGCTCGATTTACCTAGCCCGGAGGCTGCGGCTGCGTGAAGTTCGGCAAGATGTCGGGAGTCCTCGTGTAGTCTCAGGAGCCTGAAAGAAGAAGTTGCTGGCAGGCGACCAGTGACGATGTTCAGGGCGATCCAAGCCTGGATCGGTGGTGAAGGAAAACCTGAAAGCAGAGGGGACTCAGTTCTCAACCGCTAACCAGCGATCGTGTGGGTACCAGGAGGGTACCGGCTGAAGTCACCTCGACCAGGTGAGTGGGTGACGTCGGACTCGGCTGTTCCTCGGACCAGGAGGCGCGGCGGCGACCAGGATGGAGGGCGAGCTGTCCCACGAAGGTGTCTGCTGTCGATGATGCTGGGCCCAGGAAGGGGCAGCGGATCTTGGCAGTGGCAACCCAAGCGGGGGAGTCAAGATGGCGTCGGGAGTGGACCAGGAGGGTCCGGGGTACTCCTCTGTTGAAGGGGAGCAAGAGCCAGTCTGGAGCAACCAGACCGGGGATGCAAAATAATCTTGGAGCGTCGTGAAGAGGGCCACCAGCCGGTCGGCAAGTGGTCGGACAACGCGGTGAACAGCAAGGAGCGGAAGGGCCCCCCACGCAGATCTCGTGGATGCTGGGGAGACAGACTTCGAAGCTGGAGCTGCTCAGGGTTTAGGGCTTCTCAAACCCTAGGTGCACTCACTCGAGGGTCCCTCGGTGGGCGTGCTAGATAAGCGTCGTGCAGGTTCTGAAGATAGCCGGTCCCGCAGGTCTCGTCACACCTACGACTCTCAGCTGGGCTGATGAGGCAGGTAAAAGGTCAGAGATGGCAGGGTACTCGGGTCTCGTCGAGCTGGGCAGTCTTGATCCGTAGGAGAGACTTACAGCAAACCGCAAGCGCTTAGTTGGTGCCTGCTGGTGCAGGGTGGCTACTCCTTAGCCACAAGGGAGAGTCTTCAGAAATAGTCAAGAGTTCCTTTCGGGGAAAGTGGTTCGTGATTCGGAGTTACCCGATTATCTGATTATCCAATTTGGGAAGGGGACTCGCTCCTACCTTTATTCTAAGAAAAAGGGGTTGGCCCGTGACTAGGTTCTACCTATGGGTGGAGCCAGGAGGGGGGTAGTTACACCCCTATCCTTTGTCCGGCTTCGCGCCAGCTCAGGGGCTGGTGTGCCCCCGAAACTGGTTTGAGCCGGGCTATGCACAGTGAGCACCGGGGTGCCACTGGCAATCACCTTCCTTTCAGCCCTGCCTACCTGGAATACACAAACCCTGTCTGGGATGGTGCTAACACCGCCCTCGACAGGAAACCCTTTGTCCAAACTCCCTTCGCTGGAAGGTCCCCCAGCAGCAGGAGGTCAGACTTGTGTCTGGTGGCAGCATCCATTTTGTGATGCTGAGGCTTGAGTCAACTTTAACCGGGGTTCAGGGTTACTTCCATGTCGTGCCCCTCTAGAAGGGGGGAATGCTAACCCCGTCGCCAGAACTAGCGAGGGGTTCGTATTCCAATTCGTATGACACCTTACTCGACATGTGTAGGTGATGCGATGCCAAAGTTAGCAAATAGCTGGCCCGCGTCACCATGGAACGGCTATTAGGACTTGGTTCCGCAAGCCGTCGACTGGCTCGGCTCGCGCCAGAGCACCATCCCACATGACTCCCCGCACTCTGCCTTCAGGATTGATAAGGCCTGCCATAGGAGTGACTGATAGGAATCCATGTGTCCATTTTAGGGTTAGGTGTAGGAATACTACACCTACAGCAACGGGTGATTACACCACGTGGCCCCAGCTGTCGTGCAGCCAGTTGTGTCAGATTTGGGCGGCCATTCCAGGGGTGGCATAATACATGCTGCAGCCCCTGGTAGGCCCTGGGTACACCGATGCCCTGGATACCTGTGGTATGCTGAGACAGGGACTGACAAGGCGGCCCAGTTCCAATTAGTGGATGCACCTAATGTACATGTGTGTTAATTTCGAGAGAGAACAGCTAGGCTGTGGGTCTGATCGGCAGGCCCACAGCCGGGGAAAGTCGTAAACCAATGAAGCAAAAGCAAAAAAATCGGGGTGATCATAGGATTGCAGACCCTACTCTCCTACAGCTACCACCGGCCTGAGTACCAAAGACGATTTTAAGCACGCCATTGAGTCGTGGGCAGAAACCGGGGTCGCCGGATCCCCAGACCGAAACAGTGCAGCATCAGAGAGGAACGCCACGGCTCCCGAGGAGCGAGGAACGGGCCTCTCGCAGGAAGAGATCCAAGAAAGAGAAAAAAACAGACTACATGAGTTAGAAATGGCACGACTCAAAATGGACGGTGAACTAAAATTAGCCGAGCAAAAACTGAACCTAGAACATCTGCGGCTCCGAGAAGAACGGGAAGAAAAACAGAGGCAGAGAGAGCTCGAAGAAAAAAGATTGGCATACGAACACGAGCGCAAACTGGCAGAAATAGAACTACGGAAGCAGAACAAAGAACCGGAGGTGCCCGAGCGACCGCGCACCCCGGGAGCGACAGAAAAGAAAGTCCACATCCCCAAGGATGTCGTCCGAGAGTATGTCCGAGAGGACGACATACAACAGTGGTTCAAGGCCTACGAGATCGCCATGACCTCCCACCGGATCGATCGAAGTGACTGGGGAGCCGGCCTATGGGGGAGGTTCGTCAACGAAGGCCGCGATGCCCTGCTACAGCTCCCAGACCATCAGATGTCATCCTATGACCACATGAAGGCTGCCCTCCTCACCCGATATGGGCTCACACCCGAAATGTACCGCCAGAGGTTTCGGGACTGCACCCGGATCCCGGGTACAACTTGGGTGGAATATGTCAACTATTTCAGCCGAGCCTTCGAGGTTGGATCAAGGGAAGCCACGTAACGACCTACGAGCAACTTTTTAATCTCATGGTGTGGGAGCACCTATCTAACAACTGCTTCGTCGAGCTCAGGCAGCACCTCCTCGACAGTAAATTGACTGACCCGCGGCAACTCGCCGCCGAAGCTGACCGGTGGGAAAGCACCCGAGTGGGCCGGAGAGGGCCACACGAGCAGAACCGGAACAACCAAGGTCAGCACCGTCCCCGAGGAGGAGGAGGAGGCCAGGGGCGAGGGAGAGACACCGTCCCGGCCGCTCCCACTGCCAGCACCCCGCCCCCGGCCAGCCGGGGGAACCCCCCGATGCGCCCGGGGTTCCGAGCCAACGTCACGTGTCACCGATGCCAGCGAGTCGGCCACTACGCCAATGACCCGAACTGTCCACAGAACCAAACTCCAAAACCCCGCTGTTGGACAGGCCACATGAAGGGCTTGCTCCCTCCCCGCACGACAGGGCCCAAACCCCGGACTCCCAGGTGTTACCCCCAAGGGCAACCCGCACCCCGTCTCCCAACGGAACTCCTGCCCCCGGACATCCATGTATCATGGGGCCGAACCACTACCGGCTCCCCCGGCCGGATCAGCCGCCATCTTGGACACTGCGCCACGAGGCCACGTGGCCTCAGCCCGACCCTAACCCTGGGCCTGGCCGGCCCCAGCATCCCAGCACCACCATCCACCCAGGAGGTGAACGGACCACTTGGCAGGTCAATGGGAGAAAGAAGCGTCGAGGGCTCTCCCCCGCCAGGTGCCGATCACCCTTCAGCTCCCCCAGGCGCTGGCTCCACCCCCTGCTGGGTGTCTGGACTCCCTCATCCCGGACCCCCCGACCTCCAAGTGCGAGGGTCCGGACATCAAAGGGCGCCAGACCTATAACTAGGGCAGCTCCAGAGCAGGAAGGCAGTTGTATCCTGGAGTCGAGAGACACCGAGAGAACTCAGCCTTGACGGACTACTGGCGCTGCCGTAGCCCTGCCTTGTGAACTATCGTCCTGCCTGCTGGCGCTGCCGCGGCCTTCTGCAACATCCATCCTCGTCGGGACCTGCTGGCGCTGCCGCGGACCGTTGTAACGACCACCTTCATCGGGACCTGCTGGCGCTGCCGCGGACCGTGTAACGACCATCTTCACCGGGACCTGCTGGCGCTGCCGCGGTGTAACGCCCTGAACGTCTCAGGATCGTTTAACAGACACGACAATGAGGACGCAACCACTTGTGAAGGGTTAGTTCTTTTAATGAAGGCAAATAAAATACAAAGAACAAACAAAAGTTATAGTCACTGGAATCCTCCAGGCTAAGTACGTTACCAGCCCACAGCACGGATGGTCCTAACCGTCCTCTGCATATACGCCGATCCCGGCGTATGCCAACAGAGGGCAGAAATGAAATGGCCGACAATGCCAATCGGTAGGCTGTGAGGGGCACGAAGAGTGTTGGGGAGAATCGAGGAGTCAGGGAAACACCCAGCCGGGGTCTCTACCTGAAGGGAGCAGCCGCTCAACCTCTTCCTCAGACTGCACCGGGACGCGGAGTCACCTCCTGGTGATGCGTCACCGATACCCCAATCACAAGCAAGAAGACTGAACCGAGAGCAGCCGCTCGATCGATCCTGTGGACTTCCGAGTCTGTAACGCGGCAAACACCTCCTGGTGTGCGTTACAGCTGGCAGTCCCTGTGTCTCTGGTCGGGCTGGGAGTTACGACTCCAACCAGCAAAAGCGCCACTGCGCTTGGACTCAGCCGAGTCAAAAAGCGAGGCTCAATGGTTGACCGGTAGAGCTTCCGGGTCCTTCACAGGTGACGATGGGGCAAGACACGGCCCAGGGAGTAACGACTCGACCTACCTCCGTTCTTGCCTTACTGGAGCACCACTCCGGAACACTGCTCTTCACGAAGCAGGTACGTCGGTGTAAACACAATATCCGACAGCCTTGTACCTCCCGGTTCCTCCCTTTATAGGGCGTGTTTTCCTTGAGTTATGTAACAGCTCTCCTGTTTACATAAGGGCGTGTTTCCCTTGAGTTATGTAACAGCTCTCCTGTTTACATAAGGGCGTGTTTCCCTTGAGTTATGTAACAGCTCTCCTGTTTACATAAGGGCGTGTTTCCCTTGTATGACAGGAATTCTTGACAGTACATCCTCCCTCTCAGCGGCTCCCCACGGGTCCAGCGCTGGCAGGAAAACGCCGATGGAACAAGGAGACCAAGCGCGGAGCATGAACCCCTTCAGCCGGTTCCCATGAATGCTCCTCCGGGCCATAGCCTTTCCACGCAACCAGGTACCACAGCTTCCCCCTGCGCCATTTGGACGCCCGTATGCCCGACACTTCATACTCCACCTCCGACTCCACGCATACCGGCCTAGGTGTCCCAAACGGCTTGGAGGGTGCTGGTTTGAGCAATGATACATGAAAGACAGGGTGTATCCGCAATGACTGGGGCAAGCACACCTTCACGTTCACGGGACCCATACACTTGGTAATTCGATAGGGGCCCATGTACTTGGGATGGAACACACTGTTCTTTCGAAACCTCATGTTTCTTGTGGATATCCAGACGTAGTCTCCAGTGCGGTACAGTGGCCCGGGCCTTCTCTTCCTATCTGCCGCAGCCTTGTATCTTCTCTTGGCCTCTATTAGGACAGCCCTTGAGCGCATCAACGTGTCTTTTATGTGTGCCACCCTGTCCGCTGTGGCGGGAATCCTGTCCTCTCTGAACGGATGTAGAAATGGCAAGAACCTGGGATGTTGGCCATAGTTGCTATAGAACGGAGATGACTGTGTGGAGCTGTGAGTGGCGTTGTTATAGGCTATCTCTGCAACCCATAGCAAGTCGACCCATTCTTCCCTGCCCTGGTCCACAAAACATCGCAGATACTGTTTGAGCGTTTGGTTCAGGCGCTCGGTTTGGCCGTCCGTTTGAGGGTGGTAGCTGGTGGACAGGGCGGTCTTAACATGCAGCGCAGTGCACCAAGTCTTCCAGAATTGCGCAGTAAACTGCGACCCCCGGTCCGACACGATCACCCCAGGTAATCCATGCAGTCGTACCACATTCTTTAGGAGTAGTGACGCCAATTCCCCGGCCGTAGGGACTCTCTTGCAGGGGATGAAGTGCCCCATTTTCGTCAAGTAATCCACCACCACCAGTATTGCCGTCATCCCCTGGTCTACCGGTAGGCCCACCACGAAGTCCAGTGATATGCTATCCCATGGTCTATCCGGGGTCGGAAGTGGATGTAAGAGCCCTTGGGTTCGGCCATGGTCGGCCTTCATGGTAGCACACGTAGGACACTCCTGTCCCCACCTCCTGACATCCACTCTCATGGTTGGCCACCAGAAATGCCGTCCCATGCTAGCCACCGTTTTTTCAAAGCCCAAATGACCTGCGCATGGAGAGTCATGGCACCAGATGAATGCTTGTTTCCTTAGCCTAGGCGTGGGTATCAATAGGCACCTGCCCTTCAGGGGTATCCCGTCCTTCAGCTGCCATTCTCTGTGACTGAGGAGCCACCTCCGCCATGCGAATGACCTGATCCCTCTCTTTATTCCCCTCAGGAAAGTATCCGGTTGGATAACCCCCAATACCATCCTCGGGGAAATGATGGAACGCTCGGTTGCAGGCAATGGTTCCTTAACTGCAGATTGACGGGACAGGGCGTCCGCCTTCCGGTTTTCCGTCCCCGGCCGATATGTGATGCGGAAGTTGAACCCCGCAAAGAAGATCATCCACCGCAGCTGCCTGGGAGAAAGGTGTCTAGTGGCCGTCATGAACTGTAGGTTCCGATGGTCCGTGTACACCGATACCACATGTCTTGCCCCCATCAACCAATGC
The DNA here is from genome assembly GCF_964204655.1 of Triturus cristatus. Classification (NCBI taxonomy): domain Eukaryota; kingdom Metazoa; phylum Chordata; class Amphibia; order Caudata; family Salamandridae; genus Triturus; species Triturus cristatus. The sequence goes on along the minus strand of NC_140589.1, from coordinate 14,101,753 downwards.
CTCCATTCGGTGAAGGCGTCCTTGATTGCGAGAAGCTCCTTCTCCGCAATATGGTAGTTGCGTTCGGCGTCGTTGAGTTTGCGGGACATGTACGCAACGGGATGAAGCACCCCTGTGTCGTGGTTGCGTTGGGACAAGATAGCCCCCAGCGCCACATCCGACGCGTCCGCTTCCACCACGTAGGGGAGATCCGGATCGGGGTGAGCCAACACCGGCGCCTTACCAAAGGCGCTTTTCAGGGCCTCAAAGGCTTTGTTCGCTTCAGGGGACCAGACAAACTCCTTGGACTTCCTCAGTAGCTGTGTGATTGGGGCCACCACTCCTGAAAATCCATCTATAAACCGCCTGTAAAAGTTGGCGAAGCCAATGAAACTTTGGACGTCCTTCACGCTTTGGGGCACCGGCCATTCTTTCACCGCCTTGATCTTTCGTTCTGCCATCTCCTGTCCCTCTGGACTCAGCATCACTCCGAGGAATTCCACGGATGTGACGTGGAAGTCACACTTGCTGAGTTTACAAAACAGCATGTTTTCCCTCAGCTTTTGGAGCACAGCTTTGACGTGGTGTACGTGCTCCTCCACACTGGACGAATAGATGAGGATGTCGTCGATATATACGACCACGTAGATATCCAACTCCTCTCTGAATACCTCATTCAAAAAGTACTGAAAGGCTGCCGGGGCGTTGCACAGACCGAACGGCATGACGAGGTACTCAAAAAGGCCGAACCTGGTCTTAAAGGCGGTCTTCCACTCGTCTCCGTCCCTCATGCGCACCAGATGGTATGCCCCTTTCAAATCCAACTTGGTGTAGATACGAGCTTTCTTGACCTGTTCCAGAAGTACACTGATGAGAGGCAAGGGGTACCGATTTTTTATGGTTATCGCATTCAATGCCCTAAAGTCCACACAGGCTCTCAGCTCCCCATTAGCCTTCGGGATGAAGAAGAGTGGCGAGGCGGCCGGAGACTTGGACGGGCGGATGAATCCTAGCTTGAGGAGTTTATCCAGGTACCCCCGGAGATGCACGTTTTCAGGCTCCGTCAGGGCATACAGCCTGCCGCTGGGAACGCTGGCCCCTGGCACCAGGTCGATCTGGCAGTCAAACTGTCTATGTGGTGGTAGCACTTCCGCCTTCACCTCATCAAATACATCCTCAAAACTGTGATAAGCCTGGGGGAGAGCCACATCTTTTTCTGCCGCTGTAGCCACCGTCTGACTCCCGCTCTCATCTGCGTCAAGGGATTCCGTTCTTATTCCACAATGCAGGATGCAATACGGTGACGTCATTTCGATGCGATGTGTTGGCCAATCCACAAAGGGGTTGTGTTTCTGTAGCCACGGCAATCCCAATATGACGCCATATTGGGGCGCTCGGATGATGTTAAAATCGATTTGTTCCAAATGGTTCCTCCCATATCTCATCGGAAGGACCCCCGTGTGCTGTCCGATGGGCCCCGTCACCAATCGCCTTCCGTCTACCGCATAGACGTCTTCGGGTACTGCTTTGGGAAGAAGCACTAGCCCTAGCCTGCATGCCTCGTTGTGGTCCATAAACATGCCAGTGGCCCCTGAATCCACCATGGCCACAACGGGTATCCACTGGTCATGCACTCCCACGTGCACCGTGATAAACAGGTGTCGTTGTCCCTTAGTGACCGAGTTGGAAAGTGAAGGGATGGATGAGTGACTCCGAGATGCCCCTTCTCTGGTCTTGGAGTCCTCTAGTTTTCCGCCGGTATGTCCACCACGGCTGTTACCGACCGGTTGGCCCGATAACGTGACGTCTTCGGTTTGGCAGGGCATTCACGTACGTAGTGGCCTTTTTTGCCACAATATAGGCACAATCCTTGTTTACGGCGTGACTCTTTCTCCGTGGCTGTGAGGCTCGCTCGTATTGCGCTGATGTCCATGGGTTCTCCCTTGGATGCGGTGGAAGTTTCAGGACTTCCCACCGTCACATAGGATGGAAGGGATTTTCCTTTTCTCCCATGATCCCCCTTTCTTTCACTTAGCCTATGTTCCAGCCGTAATACCAGGTTGATAAGGCCCTCACATGTCTTGGGTTGAGGGTCAATATGAGCCACGGCGTCCTTGAGCTCATCGCACAGCCCTTGATGGAAGAGCGCCGTCTGTTTAGCAACAGGCCACTTGGTTTCCGCAACCAGCCTTCGGAACGCGTTGAGATACTGCACCAGGTCGTTGGATCCCTGTCTCAACTCAAGCATTTCACGGTCCGCCGTGTACGAGTCAGCCCTTCTGTCGAATACCTTCAGGAATTCCTCGCGAAAAGCACCCCAATCACATAAGAGGGGGTCGTCCCTGCTCACCAGAGGTACGGCCCATTGTGCCGCGTTTCCAGCCAAATAGGATATAAGGAAAGCCACACGAGCCTGACTCGTGGGGAACGCCTTTGGTTTGCACGATAAATGTAGCGCCACTTGTGTGAGGAATACCTGCACTGTGTTAGGATCCCCACTGTACCTCTCTGGTGTTGCCAAGGGGATGGCTACCGGCATTTCCACTACTACCGCAGGGGTCTGGTTCGTGAGGGAGGTGCTGGGCGTGAGCGGGTCCAATTGGATAGCATCCAGTCTGGCTTTTACATCGGCTGTTTCTTGCCTAGAGGCAGCCACTTCAACTTGCATGGCCGCTAAAGCAGCCAGCACATCATCAAGTGTTGCCATGTCTGTTATCGACCGGGAGACAGTTAGTGTTATTAAGGTCGGATATTTTGTAACGCCCTGAACGTCTCAGGATCGTTTAACAGACACGACAATGAGGACGCAACCACTTGTGAAGGGTTAGTTCTTTTAATGAAGGCAAATAAAATACAAAGAACAAACAAAAGTTATAGTCACTGGAATCCTCCAGGCTAAGTACGTTACCAGCCCACAGCACGGATGGTCCTAACCGTCCTCTGCATATACGCCGATCCCGGCGTATGCCAACAGAGGGCAGAAATGAAATGGCCGACAATGCCAATCGGTAGGCTGTGAGGGGCACGAAGAGTGTTGGGGAGAATCGAGGAGTCAGGGAAACACCCAGCCGGGGTCTCTACCTGAAGGGAGCAGCCGCTCAACCTCTTCCTCAGACTGCACCGGGACGCGGAGTCACCTCCTGGTGATGCGTCACCGATACCCCAATCACAAGCAAGAAGACTGAACCGAGAGCAGCCGCTCGATCGATCCTGTGGACTTCCGAGCCTGTAACGCGACAAACACCTCCTGGTGTGCGTTACAGCTGGCAGTCCCTGTGTCTCTGGTCGGGCTGGGAGTTACGACTCCAACCAGCAAAAGCGCCACTGCGCTTGGACTCAGCCGAGTCAAAAAGCGAGGCTCAATGGTTGACCGGTAGAGCTTCCGGGTCCTTCACAGGTGACGATGGGGCAAGACACGGCCCAGGGAGTAACGACTCGACCTACCTCCGTTCTTGCCTTACTGGAGCACCACTCCGGAACACTGCTCTTCACGAAGCAGGTACGTCGGTGTAAACACAATATCCGACAGCCTTGTACCTCCCGGTTCCTCCCTTTATAGGGCGTGTTTTCCTTGAGTTATGTAACAGCTCTCCTGTTTACATAAGGGCGTGTTTCCCTTGAGTTATGTAACAGCTCTCCTGTTTACATAAGGGCGTGTTTCCCTTGAGTTATGTAACAGCTCTCCTGTTTACATAAGGGCGTGTTTCCCTTGAGTTATGTAACAGCTCTCCTGTTTACATAAGGGCGTGTTTCCCTTGTATGACAGGAATTCTTGACACGCGGACCGTGTAACGACCATCTTCACCGGGACCTGCTGGCGCTGCCGCGGCCCGTCCAAGCTAGAACACCGAGCTCGAGGATTGTGAGCTATCCACCATACCATCTCAGCTACCAGACTGGTAACCAGACTGTCCAGCTACCCCCTTTCCCCAAACCAAGAGACTCGAATCGAGGGGACCCCTGAGTCCAGACCTCCTTGTACCATTTCATCGTACCTTAAGAAATCACCTATAAAGAACGCTAAATCTTATCCTTGTGTGGTGTATATCTGTGGGGGGGAAGTTATTCATCTGTACGATCGCTGGAGACGGCTCTCCCCGGAGACCTCTCCCCTTGTCCTCGGCCGACCCTCCCGGTCCGTCTAACATTGGTGGCCAGCGGCGCGATCCGAATCAACGCGTAATCGTACAGAGAGTAGCTCACCCCACGACAAAACCATGATGTCAACCAAAGAGAGCGGTTCCACCGAGAAATTCCAGATGGATAAATTGGAAGAGTATAGCCATCGCGAACTTAAACAATTCTGCATGGAACTAGGCATTGCTACCACCGGCCTGAGTACCAAAGACGATTTGAAGCACGCCCTTGAGTCGTGGGCGGAAACCGGGGTCGCCGGATCCCCCGACCAAAACGGTGTAGCACCAGAGGGGAACGCCACAGCTCCCGAGGAGCGAGGAACGGGCCTCTCGCAGGAAGAGATCCAAGAAAGAGAAAGAACCAGATTACATGAGTTGGAAATGGCACGACTCAAGATGGACGGTGAACTAAAGTTAGCCGAGCAAAAACTAAATCTAGAACATCTGCGGCTCCGAGAAGAACGGGAAGAAAAACAGAGGCAGAGAGAGCTCGAAGAAAAAAGACCAACATTCGAACACGAGCGCAAACTGGCGGAAATAGAACTTCGGAAACAGAATAAAGAACCGGGGGTGCCTGAGCGACCGCACACCCCGGGAGCAACCGAGAAGAAAGTCCACATCCCCAAGGATGTTGTCCGAGAGTATGTCCGAGAGGACGACATACAACAGTGGTTCAAAGCCTACGAGATCGCCATGACCTCCCACCGGATCGATCGGAGTGACTGGGGAGCCGGCCTATGGGGGAGGTTCGTCAACGAAGGCCGCGATGCCCTACTGCAGCTCCCAGATCATCAGTGTTAGACGGACCGGGAGGGTCGGCCGAGGACAAGGGGAGAGGTCTCCGGGGAGAGCCGTCTCCAGCGATCGTACAGACCAATAACTTGCCCCCTACAGACAGATACCACACCAGGAGATGAGTTAGCGTTCTTTATAAGCACTTCTTAAGGTACGATGAAAAGGTACAAGGAGGTCTGGACTCAGGGGTCCCCTCGATTCAAGTCTCTCAGGATGGGAAAAGGGGGTAGCGGGATAGTCTGGTTACCAGTCTGGTAAGTGAGGTGGTATGGTGGGTAGCTCACAATCCTCGAGCTTGGTGGTCTAGCTGGTACGGGCCGCGGCAGCGCCAGCAGGTCCCAGTGAAGATGGTCGGTACACGGTCCGCGGCAGCGCCAGCAGGTCCCGGTGAAGATGGTCGAGGTACGGTCTGCGGCAGCGCCAGCAGGTCCCCGTGAAGATGGTCGTTACAACGGGCCGCGGCAGCGCCAGCAGGTCCCGACGAGGATGGATGTTGCAGAAGGCCGCGGCAGCGCCAGCAGGCAGGTCGATAGTTCACAAGATAGGGCTTCGGCAGCGCCAGTAGTCCGTCAAGGCTGAGTTCTCTCGGTGTCTCTCGACTCCAGGATACAACTGCCTTCCTGCTCCGGAGCTGCTCCAGTTATAGGGCAGGTGCCCTTTGATGTCCGGACCCTCGCACTTGGAGGTCGGAGGGTCCGGGATGAAGGTGTCCAGACACCCAGCGGGGGGTGGAGCCGGTGCCTGGGGGAGCTGGAGGCGATCGTCACCTGGCGGGGGAGAGTCCTTGGTGCTTCGTTCTCCCATTGACCTGCCAAGTGGTCCGCTCACCTCCTGGGTGGATGGTGGTGCCGGGATGTCGGGGCCGGCCAGGCCCAGGGTTAGGGTCGGGGGGAGGCCATGCGGCCTCGTGGCGCAGGGCCCAAGATGGCGGCTTGACCCGGCCGAGGGAGCCGGTGGTGGCTTGGGCCCGTGATACATGGAGGTCCGAGGGCAGGAGTTCCGTCGGGAGACGGGGTGCGGGTGATTCTCGTGGGTCGCGCCTGGGGGGCCGGGGCTTGGGCCCTGTCATGCGGGGAGGGAGCAAGCCCTTCGTGTGGCCTGTCCAACATGCGTCCCCCCCAGCTGAAGGCGGGGAGAGTCACCCATCTCCTTGGGGACTCTCCTCGTCGAGGCGGAAGAAGCGGGACAGGCCATCTGAGTTGGCGTGGTCTTGGCCCGGTCGGTGCTCCACGGTGAAGTCCATTCCCTGCAGGGAGATGGACCAGCGCAATAGTTTTGGGTTTTCCCCCCGCATCTGCATCAGCCACTGCAGGGGTCTATGGTCGGTTTGTACCCGGAAGTGGGTACCGAAGAGATAGGGCCGGAGCTTTTTGAGGGCCCACACCACTGCGAAGGCCTCCCTCTCGATGGTGCTCCAGCGCTGTTCTCGGGCCAGGAGACGTCGGCTGATGAAGGCCACCGGCTGGTCATGACCCTCGGGGTTCACTTGGGAAAGAACCGCTCCGATGCCGTGGTCGGAGGCGTCTGTCTGTACTACGAATTCCCGACTGTAATCGGGGGCCTGGAGCACAGGGACGGTGCACAGGGCTGCCTTCAGCTTTTTGAAGGCCGCTTGACAATCGGGGGTCCAGTTAATCCACTTCGGTTGGTTCTTGGACGTGAGACCCGTGAGGGGCCCCACAATGCTGCCGTAGTCCCTCACGAACCGCCGGTAGTAGCCGGTGAGCCCCAAGAAGGCTCGGACTTCGGTCTGGGTGACGGGGGGCTGCCAGGACTGGATGGCAGCAATCTTAAGTTGCAGCGGGGCCACCAGCCCGCTCCCCACCTGGTGCCCCAGGTAGGTCACGGACCCTTGACCAATTTGGCATTTGCCGGCCTCAATCGTGAGGCCGGCCCGCTGGAGGGCCTGTAGGACCTCCTGTAGGTGGAGGAGGTGGTCGGACCAGTGGCGGCTGTATACAGCGATATCGTCCAGGTAGGCAGCGCTGAACTCTTCGAGCCCCGCCAAGACCTGGTTCACAAGACGTTGAAATGTAGCGGGGGCGTTCTTCATGCCAAAGGGCATGACCTTGAAGTGGTAGTGGCCATCGGGGGTGGAGAAGGCGGATCGTTCTTGAGCCCGGGGCGTGAGACCGATCTGCCAGTAGCCCGCTGTTAGGTCGAAGATACTGAGGTAGCGTCCGGCCCCCAGCCGGTCGATCAATTCATCCGCTCTGGGGATAGGATGAGCGTCGGTTCGGGTGACAGCGTTCAAGCCCCGGTAGTCGACGCAGAATCTTAGTTCAGGTGTGGTGCCGGGGGCAGCGGCTTTGGGGACCAATACAACCGGGCTGGCCCAGGGACTGTCCGAGGGCTCGATGACCCCGATCGTGAGCATTTTGGCCACTTCCTCTTGTATACAGGCCCGTACCCGATCTGGTACGCGGTAGGCCCGGTGTCGGATAGGGGGACTGTCCCCGGTGTCCACGTCGTGCAAGCACCAAGGTGTGACCCCGGGAGTGAGGGAGAACAGTGAAGCGAACCGCAGCAGGAGGTCCCGGCAGCCCTGGCGTTGCTCTGGGGTGAGGGCATCGGAGAGCCGGACCCCGTCCACGGAACCGTCGTTCTCCTGAGTCTTCAGGAGATCCGGGAGGGGTTCGGAGTCCTCCTCTGCTCCACTGTCTGTAGCCATCAGGAGGCTGAGTTCTGAGCGCACAAAGTGTGGTTTGAGTCTGTTGGCGTGGAGGACCCGAAGGGGGTTCCGGGGGGTCCCCATGTCGATGAGGTAAGTGACGGGGCTTTTGCGCTCGACCACCTTGAAGGGCCCCGTCCACTTATCTTGCAAGGCACATGGTTCGGTGGGGGACATCACCCACACTTGTTGTCCAGGTTCGAACTCGACAGAGGAGGCATTGTGATCATACCATCTCTTCATGTCTTCCTGGCTGGCCTCGAGGTTCGCCTTGGCCATCTCCCTGAAGCGCCGGGTCTGATTACGTAGGGCCAGGAGGTACTTGAAGACGTCTGGAGGGGTCTTTAGGGGGGCCATCTCCCAACCTTCTTTGACTAGGCTGAGGGGCCCTCGCACAGGGTGCCCGTACAGGAGTTCGAAAGGGCTAAAGCCGAGGGACTTCTGGGGAACTTCTCGGTAGGCGAAGAGGAGGCACGGGAGTAGTACATCCCACTGGCGACGGACGGGCTCTTCCAATCCCCCAATCATCCCCTTGAGAGTGCGGTTGAATCGCTCCACTAGTCCGTTCCCTTGGGGGTGATAGGGGGTCGTGAATCGGTAGGTGACCCCGCACTGTTGCCAGAGGGACTTCATGTATTTGGAGATGAAGTTCGTGCCTCGGTCGCTGACGACTTCTCGGGGGAAGCCCACCCGGGAGAAGATCCCCATTAGGGCCCGGCCAACCACCGGAGCTGTTACAGTTCGTAGAGGCACCGCCTCGGGGTAGCGGGTGGCGTGATCCACCAGTACCAGGATGAACCTATGTCCTTGTGCCGTGCGGGGGTCCAGGGGCCCCACAATGTCTATTCCTACCCTCTCGAACGGGGTGGTGACCACCGGGAAGGGTTGTAGAGGGGCCTTCAGCTTACGGCCACTCTTCCCGCTGGCCTGGCACGTGGGGCAGGACCGGCAGTGGTTCAGGACGTCGTTCCGCATCTTCGGCCAGAAAAAGTGGGTCACTAGGCGACTGTAAGTTTTGTCTTGGCCCAGGTGTCCAGCCAGGGGGACATCGTGGGCCAGGTTGAGCAGGAAGTCTCTGAAGCGGAGAGGTACCACCAGTACTCGACCGGCCCCTAGCTCTGCGATTCTCTGTTCGCTGTATAGCAGGTCGTTCTCCCAGTAGACCCAGTGAGTTCCGGTGGAGTCCCCTGCGCTCTGGGCGCTGGCTTGTTGGCGGAGTCCCTCGAGGGAGGGGCAGGTCTTTTGCTCCTGGCGGAACTGTTCTTGGGTGGGCCCCCCTTCTTGACGCCACTGAGCCAGGCCGGGGACGTCCTGGGGTTGCGCGTCCCCTTCGGTCGTTGGCTCCGGGGGGTTGGCCTCGTCGTTGTCTTCTACTGGGGCGACCGGGGGTGGAGGTGCTGGCCATTCCGGTTCTTCTGGTCGGGGAACGGCACGGGCGGCCATGGACCGGGTGGTTACGCAGGCCCAGTCCGGAAGGCCCAGCATCCCCAGGTGCTCTCTTCTCTCGACGGTGGCCCACGGGGAACTCTCAAGGTCATTCCCCAGGAGGCAGTCCACGGGGGCATCATCCCGGACCGTCACTTTCAACAGGCCGGAGACCCCTCCCCATTCGAAGGGGACGCAGGCCATTTGACACAGACTTTCGGAATTGTCGGCTGAGCGGACGGGGCAGAGAATGTTCGGCAGGATCTGCTCGGGGCTCACCACGTGACAGCGGACGGCCGTCACACTGGCGCCCGTGTCACGTAAGGCCTCGGCCCGATGCCCATTAATGGTCACCCACTGACCGTATTTCCTGGTGTTGGCGGGTAGGGGAGCCTGCGGGACTATGTCTTTTCCCCCTAGGCACGCTAGAACCATGGCGGCCGGTTCCCACTCTTGCTGGGCCGGCTCATACTCTTCCTGTTCCTCTGATAGTCGTTCTTCCCCCAGGGCGGCGGCAGCTACCTGGCGGGGCTTGGGTGTTTGGTTCTGCGGGCAGCTCGGGTCATTGGCGTAATGGCCGACTCGCTGGCATCGGTGGCACGTGACATTGGCTCGGAACCCTGGACGCATCGGGGGGTTTCCCCGGCCGGCCGGGGGCGGGGTGCTGGCCACGGGTGTTGCCGGGAGGGTGTCTCTCCCTCGCCCCTGGCCTCCTCCTCCTCCCCGGGGACGGTGCTGGCCTTGGTTGTTTCGGTTCTGCTCGTGCGGTCCTCTCCGGCCCACTCGGGTGCTCTCCCATCGGTCAGCTTCAGCGGCGAGCTGCCGGGGGTCGGTCAATTTACTGTCGAGGAGGTGCTGCCTGAGCTCGACGAAGCAGTTGTTTGACAGGTGTTCCCATACCATAAGGTTAAAGAGTTGTTCGTAGGTCGTTACATGGCTCCCCTTGATCCAACCCTCGAAGGCTCGGCTGAAATAGTTTACGTACTCCACCCAAGTTGTACCCGGGATCCGGGTGCAATCTCTGAACCTCTGGCGGTACATCTCGGGTGTGAGGCCGTAGCGGGTGAGGAGGGCAGCCTTCATGTGGTCGTAGGACGACATCTGGTGATCTGGGAGCTGCAATAGGGCATCGCGACCTTCGTTGACGAACCTCCCCCATAGTCCAGCTCCCCAATCACTCCGGTCGATCCGGTGGGAGGTCATGGCGATCTCGTAGGCTTTAAACCACTGCTGTATGTCGTCTTCTCGGACATACTCTCGGACAACATCCTTGGGGATGTGGACTTTTTTCTCGGTTGCCCCTGGGGTGTGCGGTCGCTCAGGCACCCCCAGTTCTTTATTCTGTTTCCGAAGTTCTATTTCCGCCAGTTTGCGCTCGTGTTCGAGTGTTATTCTTTTTTCCTCAAGCTCTCTCTGTCTCTGTTTTTCTTCTCGCTCCTCTCGGAGCCGCAGATGCTCTAGATTTAGTTTCTGCTCGGCTAACTTTAGTTCACCGTCCATCTTGAGTCGTGCCATTTCCAACTCGTGTAATCTGGTCCTTTCTCTTTCCTGGATCTCCTCCTGCGAGAGGCCCGTTCCCCGCTCCTCGGGAGCCATGGCGTTCCCCTCTGGTGTGACACTGTTTTGGTCGGAGGATCCGGTGATCCCAGTTTCTGCCCACGACTCAAGGGCGCGCTTCAAATCATCTTTGGTACTCAGGCCGGTGGTAGCAATGCCTAGTTCCTTGCAAAATTGTTTAAGTTCGCGGTGGCTATATTCTTCCAACTTATCCATTTGGAACTTTTCATTGGAACCGCTATCTTTGGCTGACATCGTGGTTTTGTCGTGGGGTGAGCTACTCTCTGTACGATTACGCGTTGATTCGGATCGCGCCGCTGGCCACCAATGTTAGACGGACCGGGAGGGTCGGCCGAGGACAAGGGGAGAGGTCTCCGGGGAGAGCCGTCTCCAGCGATCGTACAGACCAATAACTTCCCCCCCACAGACAGATACCACACCAGGAGATGAGTTAGCGTTCTTTATAAGCACTTCTTAAGGTACGATGAAAAGGTACAAGGAGGTCTGGACTCAGGGGTCCCCTCGATTCAAGTCTCTCAGGATGGGAAAAGGGGGTAGCGGGATAGTCTGGTTACCAGTCTGGTAAGTGAGGTGGTATGGTGGGTAGCTCACAATCCTCAAGCTTGGTGGTCTAGCTGGTACGGGCCGCGGCAGCGCCATCAGGTCCCAGTGAAGATGGTCGGTACACGGTCCGCGGCAGCGCCAGCAGGTCCCGGTGAAGATGGTCGAGGTACGGTCCGCGGCAGTGCCAGCAGGTCCCGGTGAAGATGGTCGTTACAACGGGCCGCGGCAGCGCCAGCAGGTCCCGACGAGGATGGATGTTGCAGAAGGCCGCGGCAGCACCAGCAGGCAGGTCGATAGTTCACAAGATAGGGCTACGGCAGCGCCAGTAGTCCGTCAAGGCTGAGTTCTCTCGGTGTCTCTCGACTCCAGGATACAACTGCCTTCCTGCTCCAGAGCTGCTCCAGTTATAGGGCAGGTGCCCTTTGATGTCCGGACCCTCGCACTTGGAGGTCCGAGGGTCCGGGATGAAGGTGTCCAGACACCCAGCGGGGGGTGGAGCCGGTGCCTGGGGGAGCTGGAGGCGATCGTCACCTGGCGGGGGAGAGTCCTTGGCGCTTCGTTCTCCCATTGACCTGCCAAGTGGTCCGCTCACCTCCTGGGTGGATGGTGGTGCCGGGATGTCGGGGCCGGCCAGGCCCAGGGTTAGGGTCGGGGGGAGGCCATGCGGCCTCGTGGCGCAGGGCCCAAGATGGCGGCTTGACCCGGCCGAGGGAGCCGGTGGTGGCTTGGGCCCGTGATACATGGAGGTCCGAGGGCAGGAGTTCCGTCGGGAGACGGGGTGCGGGTGATTCTCGTGGGTCGCGCCTGGGGGGCCGGGGCTTGGGCCCTGTCATGCGGGGAGGGAGCAAGCCCTTCGTGTGGCCTGTCCAACAATCAGATGTCATCCTATGACCACATGAAGGCTGCCCTCCTCACCCGATATGGGCTCACACCCGAAATGTACCGCCAGAGGTTCCGAGACTGCACCCGGATCCCGGGTACAACTTGGGTGGAATACGTCAACTATTTCAGCCGAGCCTTCGAGGGTTGGATCAAGGGAAGCCACGTAACGACCTACGAGCAACTCTTTAATCTTATGGTGTGGGAGCACCTGTCTAACAACTGCTTCGTCGAGCTCAGGCAGCACCTCCTCGACAGTAAATTGACTGACCCACGGCAACTCGCCGCCGAAGCTGACCGGTGGGAAAGCACCCGAGTGGGCCGGAGAGGGCCACACGAGCAAAACCGAAACAACCAAGGTCAGCACCGTCCCCGAGGAGGAGGAGGAGGCCAGGGGCGAGGGAGAGACACCATCCCGGCCACTCCCGCGGCCAGCACCCCGCCCCCGGCCGGCCGGGGCAACCCCCCGATGCGCCCGTGGTTCCGAGCCAACGTCACGTGTCACCGATGCCAGCGAGTCGGCCACTACGCCAATGACCCGAGCTGCCCGCAGAACCAAACGCCAAAGCCCCGCCAGGTAGCTGCCGCCGCCCTGGGGGGAGAACAAATTTCTGAGGAACAGGAAGAATATGAGCAGGCACAACAAGAGTGGGAACCGGCCGCCATGGTTCTAGCGTGCCTAGGGGGAAAAGACATGGTCCCGCGGGCTCCCCTACCCGCCAACACCCGGAAATATGGCCAGTGGGTGAACATTAATGGGCGCCGGGCCGAAGCCCTACGTGACACAGGGGCCAGTGTGACGGCCGTCCGCTGTCACCTGGTGCAACCAGAGCAGATCCTGCCGAACATTCTCTGCCCCGTCCGCTCAGCCGACAATTCCGAAAGTCTGTGTCGGATGGCCTGCGTCCCCTTCGAATGGGGAGGGGTCTCCGGCATGTTGAAGGTGACGGTCCGGGATGATGCCCCCGTGGACTGTCTCCTGGGGAATGACCTTGAGAGTTCCCCGTGGGCCGCCGTCGAAAGAAGAGAGCACCTGGGGATGCTGGGCCTCCCGGACTGGGCCTGCGTAACCACCCGGTCCATGGCCGCCCGTGCCGTCCCCCGACCAGAAGAACCAGAATGGCCAGCACCTCCTCCCCCGGTCGCTCCAGTAGAGGACAACGACTATACCGACCCCCCAGAGCCAACGCCCGAAGGGGTCGCCCAGCCCCAGGACCTTCCCGGCCTGGCTCAGTGGCGTCAAGAAGGGGGGCCCACCCAGGAACAGTTCCGCCAGGAACAGAAGACCTGCCCCTCCCTCGAGGGACTCCGCCAGCAAGCCAGCGCCCAGAGCGCAGGGGACTCCACCAGAACCCATTGGGTCTATTGGGATAACGACCTGCTATACAGTGAACAAAGAATCGCGGAGTTAGGGGCCAGTCGAGTGCTGGTGGTGCCCCTCCGTTTCAGAGACTTCCTACTAACTTTGGCCCACAATGTTCCCCTGGCTGGACACCTGGGCCAGGACAAAACCTACAGTCGCCTGGTGACCCACTTTTTCTGGCCGAAGATGCGGAACGACGTCCTCAACCACTGCCGGTCCTGCCCCACGTGCCAGGCCAGCGGGAAGAGCGGCCGTAAGCTCAAAGCCCCTCTGCAACCCTTCCCAGTGGTCACCACCCCGTCCGAGAGGGTAGGAATAGACATTGTGGGGCCCCTGGACCCCCGCACAGCACAAGGACATCGGTTCATCCTGGTACTGGTGGACCTCGCCACCCGCTACCCCGAGGCTGTGCCCCTGCGAACTGTAACAGCTCCGGTGGTCGGCCGGGCCCTAATGGGGATCTTCTCCCGGGTGGGCTTCCCCCGAGAAGTCGTCAGCGACCGAGGCACAAACTTTATCTTGAAATATATGAAGTCCCTCTGGCAACAGTGCGGGGTCACCTACCGATTCACGACCCCCTATCACCCTCAAGGGAACGGACTAGTTGAGCGATTCAACCGCACACTCAAGGGGATGATTGGGGGATTGGAAGAGCCCCTCCGTCGCCAGTGGGATGTACTACTCCCGTGCCTCCTCTTCGCCTATCGAGAAGTTCCCCAGAAGTCCCTCGGCTTTAGCCCTTTCGAACTCCTGTACGGGCACCCTGTGCGAGGGCCCCTCAGCCTAGTCAAAGAAGGTTGGGAGATGGCCCCCCTAAAGACCCCTCCAGACGTCTTCAAGTACCTCCTGGCACTACGCAATCAGACCCGGCGCTTCAGGGAAATGGCAAAAGCGAACCTCGAGGCCAGTCAGGAGGACATGAAAAAATGGTACGATCAGAATGCCTCCTCCGTCGAATTCGAACCTGGTCAACAAGTGTGGGTGATGTCCCCCACCGAACCCTGTGCCTTGCAAGATAAGTGGACGGGGCCTTTCAAAGTGGTCGAACGCAAGAGCCCCGTCACCTACCTCATCGACATGGAGTCCCCCCGGAACCCCCTCCGGGTCCTCCACACCAACAGACTCAAACCCCACTTTGTGCGCTCGGAACTCAGCCTCCTGATGGCTACAGACAGTGGGGCGGAAGAAGACTCCGAGCCCCTCCCTGATCTCCTGAAGACCCAGGAGAACGACGGTTCTGTGGACGGGGTCCGGCTCTCCGATGCCCTCACCCCAGAGCAACGCCAGGGCTGCCGGGACCTCCTGCTGCCGTTTGCTACACTGTTTTCCCTCACCCCAGGGATCACCCCTTGGTGCTTGCACGACGTGGACACCGGGGACAGTCCCCCTATCCGACACCGGGCCTACCGCGTGCCAGATCGGGTGCGGGCCTGCATCCAAGAGGAAGTATCCAAGATGCTCACGCTCGGGGTCATCGAGCCCTCGGACAGCCCCTGGGCCAGCCCGGTCGTGCTGGTCCCCAAAGCCGCTGCCCCCGGCACCACTCCTGAACTCCGATTCTGCGTCGACTATCGGGGCTTGAACGCTGTCACCCGGACCGACGCTCATCCCATCCCCCGAGCGGATGAATTGATCGACCGCCTGGGGGCCGCCCGCTACCTCAGCATCTTCGACCTGACAGCGGGCTACTGGCAGATCGGTCTCACACCCCGGGCCCAGGAACGGTCCGCCTTTTCTACCCCCGATGGCCACTACCACTTCAAGGTCATGCCCTTCGGCATGAAGAATGCCCCAGCTACTTTTCAACGTCTAGTGAACCAGGTCTTGGCGGGGCTCGAAGAGTTCAGCGCCGCCTACCTGGACGATAACGCTGTGTACAGCCGCCACTGGTCCGACCACCTCCACCACCTCCAAGAGGTCCTGCAGGCCCTCCAGCGGGCCGGCCTCACGATTAAGGCCGGCAAGTGCCAGATTGGTCAAGGGTCCGTGACCTACCTCGGACACCAGGTGGGAAGCGGTCTGGTGGCCCCTCTGCAACTCAAAATTGCTGCCATCCAGTCCTGGCAACCCCCCGTCACGCAGACCGAGGTCCGAGCCTTCTTGGGACTCACCGGCTACTACCGGCGGTTCGTGAGGGACTATGGCAGCATTGTGGGGCCCCTCACGGGTCTCACGTCCAAAAACCACCCGAAGTAGATTAACTGGACCCCCGACTGTCAAGCGGCCTTCGAGAAGCTGAAGGCCGCCCTGTGCACCGCCCCTGTGCTCCAGGCCCCCGATTACAGTCGGGAATTCATTGTACAAACGGACGCCTCCGACCACGGCATCGGGGCGGTTCTTTCCCAGCTGAACCCCGAGGGTCTTGACCAGCCGGTGGCCTTCATCAGCAGACGCCTCCTGGCCCGAGAACAGCGCTGGAGCACAATCGAGAGGGAGGCCTTCGCAGTGGTGTGGGCCCTCAAAAAGCTCTGGCCCTATCTCTTCGGTACCCACTTCCGGGTGCAAACCGATCATCGACCCCTGCAGTGGCTAATGCAGATGCGGGGGGAAAACCCAAAACTATTGCGCTGGTCCATCTCCCTGCAGGGAATGGACTTCACTGTGGAACATCGACCGGGCCAAGACCACGCCAACGCAGATGGCCTGTCACGCTTTTTCCGCCTCGACGAGGAGAGTCCCCAAGAGGATGGGTGACTCTCCCCGCCTTCAGCTGGGGGGGACGCATGTTGGACAGGCCACATGAAGGGCTTGCTCCCTCCCCGCACGACAGGGCCCAAACCCCGGACTCCCAGGTGTTACCCCCAAGGGCAACCCGCACCCCGTCTCCCAACGGAACTCCTGCCCCCGGACATCCATGTATCATGGGGCCAAACCACTACCGGCTCCCCCTTGCCGGACCAGCCGCCATCTTGGACACTGCACCATGAGGCCGCGTGGCCTCAGCTCGACCCTAACCCTGGGCCTGGCCAGGCCCCGACATCCCGGCACCACCATCCACCCAGGAGGTGAACGGACCACTTGGCAGGTCAATGGGAGAAAGAAGTGTCGATGGCTCTCCCCCGCCAGGTGCCGATCGCCCTCCAGCTCCCCCGGGCGCTGGCTCCACCCCCCTGCTGGGTGTCTGGACTCCCTCATCCCGGACCTTCCAACCTCCAAGTGCGAGGGTCCGGACATCAAAGGGCGCCAGACCTATAACTAGGGCATCTCCAGAGCAGGAAGGCAGTTGTATCCTGGAGTCGAGAGACACCGAGAAGAACTCAGCCTTGACGGACTACCGGCGCTGCCGTAGCCCTGCTTGTGAACTATCGTCCTGCCTGCTGGCGCTGCCGCGGCCTTCTGCATCCTCCATCCTCGTCGGGACCTGCTGGCGCTGCCGCGGACCGTGTGACGACCACCTTCCTCGGGACCTGCTGGCGCTGCCGCGGACCGTGTAACGACCACCTTCATCAGGACCTGCTGGCGCTGCCGCGGACCGTGTAACGACCACCTTCATCGGGACCTGCTGGCGCTGCCGCAGACCGTGTAACGACCACCTTCATCGGTACCTGCTGGCGCTGCCGCGGACCGTGTAACGACCACCTTCACTGGGACCTGCTGGCGCTGCCGCGGCCCGTCCAAAGCTAGAACATCGAACTCGAGGATTGTGAGCTTTCCATCAGACCATCTCAGCTACCAGATTGGTAACCAGACTGTCCCGCTACCCCCTTTCCCAAACCAAGAGACTAGAATCGAGGGGACCCCTGAGTCCAGACCTCCTTGTACCATTCCATCGTACCTTAAGAAATCGCTTATAAAGAATGTTAAATCCTATCCTTGTGTGGTGTATATCTGTGGGGGGGGGAAGTTACTCATCTGTACGATCGCTGGAGACGGCTCTCCCCGGAGACCTCTCCCCTTGTCCTCGGCCGACCCTCCCGGTCCGTCTAACATTGGTGGCCAGCGGCGCGATCCGAATCAACGCGTAATCGTACAGAGAGTAGCTCACCCCACGACAAAACCACGATGTCAACCAAAGAGAGCGGATCCACCGAGAAATTCCAGATGGATAAATTGGAAGAGTACAGCCATCGTGAATTGAAACAATTCTGCATGGAACTAGGCATTGCTACCACCGGCCTGAGTACCAAAGACGATTTTAAGCACGCCATTGAGTCGTGGGCAGAAACCGGGGTCGCCGGATCCCCAGACCGAAACAGTGCAGCATCAGAGAGGAACGCCACGGCTCCCGAGGAGCGAGGAACGGGCCTCTCGCAGGAAGAGATCCAAGAAAGAGAAAAAAACAGACTACATGAGTTAGAAATGGCACGACTCAAAATGGACGGTGAACTAAAATTAGCCGAGCAAAAACTGAACCTAGAACATCTGCGGCTCCGAGAAGAACGGGAAGAAAAACAGAGGCAGAGAGAGCTCGAAGAAAAAAGATTGGCATACGAACACGAGCGCAAACTGGCAGAAATAGAACTACGGAAGCAGAACAAAGAACCGGAGGTGCCCGAGCGACCGCGCACCCCGGGAGCGACAGAAAAGAAAGTCCACATCCCCAAGGATGTCGTCCGAGAGTATGTCCGAGAGGACGACATACAACAGTGGTTCAAGGCCTACGAGATCGCCATGACCTCCCACCGGATCGATCGAAGTGACTGGGGAGCCGGCCTATGGGGGAGGTTCGTCAACGAAGGCCGCGATGCCCTGCTACAGCTCCCAGACCATCAGATGTCATCCTATGACCACATGAAGGCTGCCCTCCTCACCCGATATGGGCTCACACCCGAAATGTACCGCCAGAGGTTTCGGGACTGCACCCGGATCCCGGCTACAACTTGGGTGGAATATGTCAACTATTTCAGCCGAGCCTTCGAGGGTTGGATCAAGGGAAGCCACGTAACGACCTCCGAGCAACTTTTTAATCTCATGGTGTGGGAGCACCTATCTAACAACTGCTTCGTCGAGCTCAGGCAGCACCTCCTCGACAGTAAATTGACTGACCCGCGGCAACTCGCCGCCGAAGCTGACCGGTGGGAAAGCATCCGAGTGGGACGGAGAGGGCCACACGAGCAGAACCGGAACAACCAAGGTCAGCACCGTCCCCGAGGAGGAGGAGGAGGCCAGGGGCGAGGGAGAGACACCGTCCCGGCCGCTCCCACTGCCAGCACCCCGCCCCCGGCCAGCCGGGGGAACCCCCCGATGCGCCCGGGGTTCCGAGCCAACGTCACGTGTCACCGATGCCAGCGAGTCGGCCACTACGCCAATGACCCGAACTGTCCACAGAACCAAACTCCAAAACCCCGCTGTTGGACAGGCCACATGAAGGGCTTGCTCCCTCCCCGCACGACAGGGCCCAAACCCCGGACTCCCAGGTGTTACCCCCAAGGGCAACCCGCACCCCGTCTCCCAACGGAACTCCTGTCCCCGGACATCCATGTATCAAGGGGCCGAACCACTACCGGCTCCCCCGGCCGGATCAGCCGCCATCTTGGACACTGCGCCACGAGGCCGCGTGGCCTCAGCCCGACCCTAACCCTGGGCCTGGCCGGCCCCGACATCCCGGCACCACCATCCACCCAGGAGGTGAACGGACCACTTGGCAGGTCAATGGGAGAAAGAAGCGTCGAGGGCTCTCCCCCGCCAGGTGCCGATCACCCTCCAGCTCCCCCAGGCGCTGGCTCCACCCCCTGCTGGGTGTCTGGACTCCCTCATCCCGGACCCCCGACCTCCAAGTGCGAGGGTTCGGACATCAAAGGGCGCCAGACCTATAACTAGGGCAGCTCCAGAGCAGGAAGGCAGTTGTATCCTGGAGTCGAGAGACACCGAGAGAACTCAGCCTTGACGGACTACTGGCGCTGCCGTAGCCCTGCCTTGTGAACTATCGTCCTGCCTGCTGGCGCTGCCGCGGCCTTCTGCAACATCTATCCTCGTCGGGACCTGCTGGCGCTGCCGCGGACCGTTGTAACGACCACCTTCATCGGGACCTGCTGGCGCTGCCGCGGACCGTGTAACGACCATCTTCACCGGGACTTGCTGGCGCTGCCGCGGACCGTGTAACGACCATCTTCACCGGGACCTGCTGGCGCTGCCGCGGCCCGTCCAAGCTAGAACACCAAGCTCGAGGATTGTAAGCTATCCACCATACCATCTCAGCTACCAGACTGGTAACCAGACTGTCCCGCTACCCCCTTTCCCCAAACCAAGAGACTCGAATCGAGGGGACCCCTGAGTCCAGACCTCCTTGTACCATTTCATCGTACCTTAAGAAATCACCTATAAAGAACGCTAAATCTTATCCTTGTGTGGTGTATATCTGTGGGGGGGAAGTTATTCATCTGTACGATCGCTGGAGACGGCTCTCCCCGGAGACCTCTCCCCTTGTCCTCGGCCGACCCTCCCGGTCCGTCTAACATTGGTGGCCAGCGGCGCGATCCGAATCAACGCGTAATCGTACAGAGAGTAGCTCACCCCACGACAAAACCACGATGTCAACCAAAGAGAGCGGTTCCACCGAGAAATTCCAGATGGATAAATTGGAAGAGTATAGCCATCGCGAACTTAAACAATTCTGCATGGAACTAGGTATTGCTACCACCGGCCTGAGTACCAAAGACGATTTGAAGCACGCCCTTGAGTCGTGGGCGGAAACCGGGGTCGCCGGATCCCCCGACCAAAACGGTGTAGCACCAGAGGGGAACGCCACAGCTCCCGAGGAGCGAGGAACGGGCCTCTCGCAGGAAGAGATCCAAGAAAGAGAAAGAACCAGATTACATGAGTTGGAAATGGCACGACTCAAGATGGACGGTGAACTAAAGTTAGCCGAGCAAAAACTAAATCTAGAACATCTGCGGCTCCGAGAAGAACGGGAAGAAAAACAGAGGCAGAGAGAGCTCGAAGAAAAAAGACTAACATTCGAACACGAGCGCAAACTGGCGGAAATAGAACTTCGGAAACAGAATAAAGAACCGGGGGTGCCTGAGCGACCGCACACCCCGGGAGCAACCGAGAAGAAAGTCCACATCCCCAAGGATGTTGTCCGAGAGTATGTCCGAGAGGACGACATACAACAGTGGTTCAAAGCCTACGAGATCGCCATGACCTCCCACCGGATCGATCGGAGTGACTGGGGAGCCGGCCTATGGGGGAGGTTCGTCAACGAAGGCCGCGATGCCCTACTGCAGCTCCCAGATCATCAGATGTCATCCTATGACCACATGAAGGCTGCCCTCCTCACCCGATATGGGCTCACACCCGAAATGTACCGCCAGAGGTTCCGAGACTGCACCCGGATCCCGGGTACAACTTGGGTGGAATACGTCAACTTGTTGGACCCGGCCTCGTGGCGTGGTCCTTAACCCCCTGGATTGTGGTCGTTCCCCGCCCCGGCCGTCACGGGCCACCCGTCTGGACTGCACCAAGGCCCTTCACCCGGAGCTGCACGTGGTCGCATACTCCTCGTGGCTCCGCCATCTTGTTGGCATCCACGTCACACCGTGCCCCAGCCGGCGCGACCCCGCTCAACCCGGCCTCGACCCTAGCGAAGCCCCGACATCGAGGCACCACGAACTGGCCAGGGGGTGCCGCAGGAACCATTCATCGCCCCCGGCGGAGGACAGTATCGATGGGACCCCCAACTGTCCTCCCCTCTCGAGGTGTGATCACCCTGCAACTCCCATGGGCCTGGCGCCTCTCCTGCTGGGCGTCTGGCCACCTCCACCCGGCCACTCCGCCCCCTCGGGCGCATAGGTCCGGACATCAAAGGGCTCCAGACCTATATCTGGGGTGACCCCACCACAGCTCGGCAGTTGTATCCCGGAGTCGAGAGCCCTGCTGATCGAATCGCGGCTGACCCTACGGAGAAGAACTCTAGCCGGAACCATCACGAGCCCTGCTGACTGCGTCGCGGCTCCCTCTTGTGAACCCTTTCTGAACCACCTGGAACATCGGAGCCCTGCAGACGCTGTCGCGGCCCAACCTCGCTGAAACCTTCCTCGGAGCCCTGCTGACGACGTCGCGGCTCGAGCTGAGCAGAAACCATCTTGAGAGCCCTGCTGATTGAATCGCGGCTCTCCACGAACTGTACGCCAGAGCCCTGCTGACGCCGTCGCGGCTCGACCCCTCCGAGATCGGAGGTCCTCCAGCTTGAGGATAAGAACTGGGCCCCAGGTACCCTCGTACCACATTCCTGCCAAAGACTGTCCCGCTACCCCTACCCTTCCAAAGAGACATTGAGACTTTTGGTGGATCCCTCGATCCCTTCGTGTAAATATTGAACTCGTAACCTTTTATTGATGATAAAGAATTGCTTGTCTTGAGACAACCTCCTTGAGTCCGGTGTGGTGGTGTTACTGTGCTAGTACGTGATAGGAGAAGGATCTCTCAGGAGACTTCTCGGCAGCGCTCGGCTACTTCGTGCAGTGAGAGGGCCCCCCCTTGGTGGTCTCACCGACTCCTCGGGGTCCGCCTTCCAACATTTGGTGGCCAGCGACGGGATCCGAGCCGAACGCAGTACGTACCAGCCAGTACCCACTAGCTACCCATCCAAACGAATAGCATCATGAGCAGCCAGGAAAACAACGCGACAATGGAGTTCCAGCCCGAACGGCTGGAAGAATATACGCACAAAGAATTAAAACAGTTCTGCAGAGACAAAGGCATTGCAACCACCAGCCTCGGTACCAAGGAAGAGATGCAGAAAGCTCTGAGGGCATGGTTGGAGGCTGGGGCAGGCCCCTCCCAGGAAGAAGGGCCCTTGCCCCTGACGGAGACCACAGCAACCGCACTGACCCCGGCAACCGGAGGAAGAAAGAGCCTAGAAACCGGCCTCTCCGAAGAAGAAATACGAGAGCGGGAAAAGGTCCGGAGCCACGAACTAGAGCTCGCCCGACTGCGACTGGACGGCGAACTCCAGCTGGCAGAAAAGAAACTGACCCTCGAGCAGCTACGCCTTCAAGAAGAAATAGAAGAGAAGAGACGACACCGGGAGTTGGAGGAAAAGAAACTAACTCTTGAGCACGAGCGCAGTCTCAAGGAGCTCGAGATCAAGGCCAAGAACGGAGGGACCAACAGCCCCAGTACTAGAGACACTCTACCGCCCCCCGAGGCCAAGGTGCATATCCCGAAGGAGGTCGTCAAGGAGTATTACAAGAATGACGATATCCAACAATGGTTCAAGGCCTACGAGGTGGCCATGACCTCCCATCGAGTGCCCCGAAAAGACTGGGGCGCAGGCCTGTGGGGGCGATTCCTGAGTGAAGGGCGGGACACGCTGCTCCAGCTACCGGAGGAGGTGATGACCTCCTACGATCACATGAAGGAGGCCCTGCTCACCCGCTACGGGCTAACAGCGGAGATGTACCGCCAGCGGTTCCGAGACTGCAAGAAAATCCCGGGTACCACATGGGTGGAATATGTGGACTTTTTCAGTCGGGCCCTAGAAGGGTGGATCAAAGGCAGCAAAGTAACCACCTACGGGCAACTGGTCGACCTCATCGTCTGGGAACATCTTTCCAACAATTGCTTCGTGGAACTGAGACAGCACCTCCTCGACAGCAAAATGACCGACCCGCGAAAACTTGCCGTCGAGGCCGATCGATGGGTCAACTCCCGGGTCCCCCGGAGCCCAATGGGGGAGTACCAGAGGAACCCCAACGGACCCCCACGCCAGCGCGGTGGGGGGGGGAGGGCCGAACAGGAACCGAGACCCTCCCGCTGGGGCCCCCAGGAGCCCCCCTCGAGGGCCACCGCAGCCACATCTCTCCCCGAGCCTAGCGCGAAGGGTGGGCCCGGCCCGACCCGGACCACGGCCACCAGTGACCTGCTATGGCTGCCAACAAACCGGACACTTTGCCAGCGACCCGGCCTGCCCCCTGAACCGAAGAAACGGGGCCGGCGGGCCCCCGCCCCGGCAGCTGACAGCTGCTGCCTTGGGGGGAGGAGAAGAGGAGGAAGAGGCCCTCGACCGAGAAAACACTGAGTGGGAGCCGGCAGCCATGTCCCTGGTCTGCCTGGGTAGCCGAGAGATGGTACCCTGCACCCCCATCCCAACCAACACCCAGAAGAACCGGCAGCAGGTCACGGTCAACGGACAACGGGCCGAAGCCCTTCGCGACACCGGCGCCAGTATCACCGCTGTCCGCTGCCACCTGGTGACCCCTGAACAGATTCTACCGAATGTGCTGTGCCCTGTACGGACGGCCGACAACAGTGAAAGCCTATGCCAGATGGCCCTGGTCCCCTTCGAGTGGGGAGGGGTGACGGGCCTGCTGAAGGTGACAGTGCGCGACGACGCCCCGGTCGACTGCCTCCTGGGGAACGACCTGGGCTCAAGTAGAACGACGAGAGCACCTCCGAATGTTGGGACTGGCTGATTGGGCCTGCGCCATCACCCGGTCCATGACCGCCCAGGCCCCCCGCTCATCCTCGACCTCCGGGACCGCCCGACCCGAGGGGCTCACACCCCCTCCCGCCAGCAGCGAGGAGGAGGCGGACACCGACCCTGGGCCCAGCGAATCCTCCCCCGAAGAGATTGCTTCTCCGAGCGCCCTACCAGAGCTGACGCAATGGCGACATGAAGGGGGCCCCACCCGAGAGCAGTTCCAGCAAGAGCAACAGTCCTGTCCCTCTCTCGAAGGGGTCCGACAGCAGGCGACCGCGCAAGCCAACGGTGACCAGACCGGCACCCACTGGATCTACTGGGCCAAGGGCCTGTTGTACAGCGAACAGAAAGTAGCAGAACTCGGGGCCAGCCGCGTGTTGGTGGTCCCCCTCCGCTTCCGGGAGTTCCTTCTCAACCTGGCCCATGATGTGCCCCTCGCCGGACACTTGGGGCAAGACAAAACGTACAGTCGTCTGGTGACCCACTTCTACTGGCCCCGGATGCGGAGAGATGTGGACAACCACTGCCGGTCCTGCCAGACCTGCCAAGCCAGCGGAAAGACGGGGGGTCGGGTCAAGGCCCCCCTCCAGCCCTTTCCCGCCGTCAGCACCCCGTTTGAACGAGTCGGAATCGACATTGTGGGACCCCTGGACCCCCAAACCGCCCTGGGCCACCGCTTCATCCTGGTCCTCGTGGACCACGCCACCAGGTACCCGGAGGCGGTCCCGCTCAGAACTATAACGGCCCCTGTGGTAGGCCGGGCCTTGATGGGGATCTTCTCCCGAGTGGGATTCCCCAGCGAAGTGGTGAGTGACCGCGGCACAAACTTTATCTCCAGGTACATGCGGTCCCTGTGGCAATAATGCGGGGTCACATACAAGTTCACGACCCCATATCACCCTCAGGGGAACGGACTGGTTGAGCGGTTCAACCGAACATTGAAAGGGATGATCCAGGGCCTGGAAGAACCCCTCAGGCGGAAATGGGATGTCCTGCTGCCCTGCCTCCTGTTTGCCTATCGGGAGGTCCCGCAGAAGTCCCTGGGGTTCAGCCCGTTTGAACTATTGTATGGACACCCGGTCCGCGGACCGCTCAGCCTGGTCAAGGAGGGCTGGGAGATGAAGCCCCGAGGCGCCCCTCCTGACGTCTACCGATACCTCCTGACCCTCCAAAACCAGACCCGCAAGTTCCGAGCCATAGCCGAAGCCAACCTCGAGGCCAGCCAGGAGGACATGAAGCGGTGGTACGATCGCAACACTTCTACTGTAGAATTCGAGCCAGGTCAGAAAGTATGGGTCATGGCCCCGGTCGAACCCGGCGCCCTCCAGGACAAGTGGACCGGGCCCTTCAAGGTGGTGGAGAAGAAAAGTCCTGTCACCTACCTGGTCGATCTGGAGTCCCCCCGGAACCCCCTCCGGGTCCTACATGCGAACAGGCTAAAACCCCACTTTGCCCGGACCGAACTGAGCCTGCTGCTGGCGACCGACGAGGGGGGCGAGGACGACTCCGAGCCCTTGCCCGACCTCTTGCAATCCGACATTCACGATGGATCGATCGAAGGGGTCCAACTCGCCTCGTCCCTGACCCCGGAACAGCGCAACGACTGCCAGCGATTACTGCGGGACTACGCAGCCCTCTTCTCTCTCACCCCGGGGGTGACCCACTGGTGCGTCCACGACGCCGACACCGGGGAGAACCCCCCCATACGACACAGAGCCTACCGGGTGCCTGACCGAGTGCGGGCCTGCATCCAGGCCGAAGTAGCGAAGATGCTGGCCCTGGGGGTCATCGAGCCTTCCGACAGCCCGTGGGCCAGCCCTGTCGTCCTGGTGCCCAAGGCCGCAGCTCCCGGTCACCCCCCGGAGTTGCGATTCTGCGTGGACTACCGAGCCCTGAATGTAGTAACCAAGACGGACGCACACCCGATACCCCGGGCCGACGAACTCATCGACCGCCTAGGGGCCGCTCGCTACTTGAGCACGCTGGACCTCACCGCCGGGTACTGGCAAATCCAGCTCACCCCCGGCGCCCAAGAAAGATCCGCCTTTTTGACTCCGGATGGGCATTACCACTTTCGGGTGATGCCCTTCGGAATGAAGAACGCCCCGGCCACCTTCCAAAGACTGGTGAACAAGGTTTTGGCCGGGCTTCAGGCCTTCAGCGCGGCCTACTTAGATGACATTGCCGTGTACAGCAACCACTGGGCCGAGCACCTCCTCCACCTGAAGGCCGTCCTGGCCGCCCTCCAGCGGGCCGGGCTCACAATCAAGGCCAGCAAATGCCAAATCGGCCACGGATCCGTGACCTACCTGGGCCATCAAGTGGGGAGCGGGCAGGTGGCCCCCCTCCAAGCGAAGATAGATGCCATCCAGACCTGGGAACCCCCCACTACCCAGACCGCTGTCCGGGCCTTCCTGGGCCTCACCGGATACTACCGGCGGTTTATCCGGGACTATGGGAGCATTGTTGGCCCCCCCACAGAGTTAACGTCCAAAAAACAGCCCAAGAAGGTACACTGGACACCCCGCTGCCAAACAGCCTTCGACACCCTCAAAACGGCCATGTGTACTGCTCCGGTGCTGCAAGCCCCGGACTACCAGAAGGAGTTCGTGGTACAGACGGACGCCTCCGAGTATGGGATCGGGGCCGTCCTCTCCCAAACTGACGGAAAGGGGCTCGACCGACCAGTGGCCTTCATCAGCCGGCGACTACTGCCCCGGGAGCAACGCTGGAGCACTATTGAGCGCGAGGCCTTCGCTGTGGTGTGGGCCCTCAAGAAGCTCCGGCCCTACCTCTTTGGCGCCCACTTCCGGGTCCAGACCGACCACCGGCCCTTGCAATGGTTAATGCGGATGCGGGGCGAGAACCCCAAGCTGCTGCGATGGTCCATCTCGCTACAAGGGATGGACTTTGACGTCGAACACCGGCCCGGCAATGACCACGCCAACGCCGACGGCCTGTCCCGCTTCTTCCGCCTTGACGAGGAGAATCCCCAAGGAGATGGGTGACTCTCCATGCCTTCGGCTGGGGGGGACGCCTGTTGGACCCGGCCTCGTGGCGTGGTCCTTCCCCGCCCCGGCCGTCACGGGCCACCCGTCTGGACTGCACCAAGGCCCTTCACCCGGAGCTGCACGTGGTCGCATACTCCTCGTGTCTCCGCCATCTTGTTGGCATCCACGTCACACCGTGCCCCAGCCGGCGCGACCCCGCTCAACCCGGCCTCGACCCTAGCGAAGCCCCGACATCGAGGCACCACGAACTGGCAAGGGGTGCCGCAGGAACCATTCATCGCCCCCGGCGGAGGACAGTATCGATGGGACCCCCAACTGTCCTCCCCTCTCGAGGTGTGATCACCCTGCAACTCCCATGGGCCTGGCGCCTCTCCTGCTGGGCGTCTGGCCACCTCCACCCGGCCACTCCGCCCCCTCGGGCGCATAGGTCCGGACATCAAAGGGCTCCAGACCTATATCTGGGGCGACCCCACCACAGCTCGGCAGTTGTATCCCGGAGTCGAGAGCCCTGCTGATCGAATCGCGGCTGACCCTACGGAGAAGAACTCTTGCCGGAACCATCACGAGCCCTGCTGACTGCGTCGCGGCTCCCTCTTGTGAACCCTTTCTGAACCACCTGGAACATCGGAGCCCTGCAGACGCTGTCGCGGCCCAACCTCGTTGAAACCTTCCTCGGAGCCCTGCTGACGACGTCGCGGCTCGAGCTGAGCAGAAACCATCTTGAGAGCCCTGCTGATTGAATCGCGGCTCTCCACGAACTGTACGCCAGAGCCCTGCTGACGCCGTCGCGGCTCGACCCCTCCGAGATCGGAGGTCCTCCAGCTTGAGGATAAGAACTGGGCCCCAGGTACCCTCGTACCGCACTCCTGCCAAAGACTGTCCCACTACCCCTACCCTTCCAAAGAGACATTGAGACTTTTGGTGGATCCCTCGATCCCTTCGTGTAAATATTGAACTCGTAACCTTTTATTGATGATAAAGAATTGCTTGTCTTGAGACAACCTCCTTGAGTCCGGTGTGGTGGTGTTACTGTGCTAGTACGTGATAGGAGAAGGATCTCTCAGGAGACTTCTCGGCAGCGCTCGGCTACTTCGTGCAGTGAGAGGGCCCCCCCTTGGTGGTCTCACCGACTCCTCGGGGTCCGCCTTCCAACACAACTATTTCAGCCGAGCCTTCGAGGGTTGGATCAAGGGAAGCCACGTAACGACCTACGAGCAACTCTTTAATCTTATGGTGTGGGAGCACCTGTCTAACAACTGCTTCGTCGAGCTCAGGCAGCACCTCCTCGACAGTAAATTGACTGACCCACGGCAACTCGCCGCCGAAGCTGACCGGTGGGAAAGCACCCGAGTGGGCCGGAGAGGGCCACACGAGCAAAACCGAAACAACCAAGGTCAGCACCGTCCCCGAGGAGGAGGAGGAGGCCAGGGGCGAGGGAGAGACACCATCCCGGCCACTCCCGCGGCCAGCACCCCGCCCCCGGCCGGCCGGGGCAACCCCCCGATGCGCCCGGGGTTCCGAGCCAACGTCACGTGTCACCGATGCCAGCGAGTCGGCCACTACGCCAATGACCCGAGCTGCCCGCAGAACCAAACGCCAAAGCCCCGCCAGGTAGCTGCCGCCGCCCTGGGGGGAGAACAAATCTCCGAGGAACAGGAAGAATATGAGCAGGCACAACAAGAGTGGGAACCGGCCGCCATGGTTCTAGCGTGCCTAGGGGGAAAAGACATGGTCCCGCGGGATCCCCTACCCGCCAACACCCGGAAATATGGCCAGTGGGTGAACATTAATGGGCGCCGGGCCGAAGCCCTACGTGACACAGGGGCCAGTGTGACGGCCGTCCGCTGTCACCTGGTGCAACCAGAGCAGATCCTGCCGAACATTCTCTGCCCCGTCCGCTCAGCCGACAATTCCGAAAGTCTGTGTCGGATGGCCTGCGTCCCCTTCGAATGGGGAGGGGTCTCCGGCATGTTGAAGGTGACGGTCCGGGATGATGCCCCCGTGGACTGTCTCCTGGGGAATGACCTTGAGAGTTCCCCGTGGGCCGCCGTCGAAAGAAGAGAGCACCTGGGGATGCTGGGCCTCCCGGACTGGGCCTGCGTAACCACCCGGTCCATGGCCGCCCGTGCCGTCCCCCGACCAGAAGAACCAGAATGGCCAGCACCTCCTCCCCCGGTCGCTCCAGTAGAGGACAACGACTATACCGACCCCCCAGAGCCAACGCCCGAAGGGGTCGCCCAGCCCCAGGACCTTCCCGGCCTGGCTCAGTGGCGTCAAGAAGGGGGGCCCACCCAGGAACAGTTCCGCCAGGAACAGAAGACCTGCCCCTCCCTCGAGGGACTCTGCCAGCAAGCCAGCGCCCAGAGCGCAGGGGACTCCACCGGAACCCATTGGGTCTATTGGGATAACGACCTGCTATACAGTGCACAAAGAATCGCGGAGTTAGGGGCCAGTCGAGTGCTGGTGGTGCCCCTCCGTTTCAGAGACTTCCTACTAACTTTGGCCCACGATGTTCCCCTGGCTGGACACCTGGGCCAGGACAAAACCTACAGTCGCCTGGTGACCCACTTTTTCTGTCCGAAGATGCGGAACGACGTCCTCAACCACTGCCGGTCCTGCCCCACGTGCCAGGCCAGCGGGAAGAGCGGCCGTAAGCTCAAAGCCCCTCTGCAACCCTTCCCAGTGGTCACCACCCCGTCCGAGAGGGTAGGAATAGACATTGTGGGGCCCCTGGACCCCCGCACAGCACAAGGACTTCGGTTCATCCTGGTACTGGTGGACCACGACACCCGCTACCCCGAGGTTGTGCCCCTGCGAACTGTAACAGCTCCGGTGGTCGGCCGGGCCCTAATGGGGATCTTCTCCCGGGTGGGCTTCCCCCGAGAAGTCGTCAGCGACCGAGGCACAAACTTTATCTCGAAATATATGAAGTCCCTCTGGCAACAGTGCGGGGTCACCTACCGATTCACGACCCCCTATCACCCTCAAGTGAACGGACTAGTTGAGCGATTCAACCGCACACTCAAGGGGATGATTGGGGGATTGGAAGAGCCCCTCCGTCGCCAGTGGGATGTACTACTCCCGTGCCTCCTCTTCGCCTATCGAGAAGTTCCCCAGAAGTCCCTCGGCTTTAGCCCTTTCGAACTCCTGTACGGGCACCCTGTGCGAGGGCCCCTCAGCCTAGTCAAAGAAGGTTGGGAGATGGCCCCCCTAAAGACCCCTCCAGACGTCTTCAAGTACCTCCTGGCACTACGCAATCAGACCCGGCGCTTCAGGGAAATGGCAAAAGCGAACCTCGAGGCCAGTCAGGAGGACATGAAAAAATGGTACGATCAGAATGCCTCCTCCGTCGAATTCGAACCTGGTCAACAAGTGTGGGTGATGTCCCCCACCGAACCCTGTGCCTTGCAAGATAAGTGGACGGGGCCCTTCAAAGTGGTCGAACGCAAGAGCCCCGTCACCTACCTCATCGACATGGAGTCCCCCCGGAACCCCCTCCGGGTCCTCCACACCAACAGACTCAAACCCCACTTTGTGCGCTCGGAACTCAGCCTCCTGATGGCTACAGACAGTGGGGCGGAAGAAGACTCCGAGCCCCTCCCTGATCTCCTGAAGACCCAGGAGAACGACGGTTCCGTGGACGGGGTCCGGCTCTCCGATGCCCTCACCCCAGAGCAACGCCAGGGCTGCCGGGACCTCCTGCTGCCGTTTGCTACACTGTTTTCCCTCACCCCAGGGATCACCCCTTGGTGCTTGCACGACGTGGACACCGGGGACAGTCCCCCTATCCGACACCGGGCCTACCGTGTGCCAGATCGGGTGCGGGCCTGCATCCAAGAGGAAGTATCCAAGATGCTCACGCTCGGGGTCATCGAGCCCTCGGACAGCCCCTGGGCCAGCCCGGTCGTGCTGGTCCCCAAAGCCGCTGCCCCCGGCACCACTCCTGAACTCCGATTCTGCGTCGACTATCGGGGCTTGAACGCTGTCACCCGGACCGACGCTCATCCCATCCCCCGAGCGGATGAATTGATCGACCGCCTGGGGGCCGCCCGCTACCTCAGCATCTTCGACCTGACAGCGGGCTACTGGCAGATCGGTCTCACACCCCGGGCCCAGGAACGGTCCGCCTTTTCTACCCCCGATGGCCACTACCACTTCAAGGTCATGCCCTTCGGCATGAAGAATGCCCCAGCTACTTTTCAACGTCTAGTGAACCAGGTCTTGGCGGGGCTCGAAGAGTTCAGCGCCGCCTACCTGGACGATATCGCTGTGTACAGCCGCCACTGGTCCGACCACCTCCACCACCTCCAAGAGGTCCTGCAGGCCCTCCAGCGGGCCGGCCTCACGATTAAGGCCGGCAAGTGCCAGATTGGTCAAGGGTCCGTGACCTACCTCGGACACCAGGTGGGAAGCGGTCTGGTGGCCCCTCTGCAACTCAAAATTGCTGCCATCCAGTCCTGGCAACCCCCCGTCACGCAGACCGAGGTCCGAGCCTTCTTGGGACTCACCGGCTACTACCGGCGGTTCGTGAGGGACTATGGCAGCATTGTGGGGCCCCTCACGGGTCTCACGTCCAAAAACCACCCGAAGAAGATTAACTGGACCCCCGACTGTCAAGCGGCCTTCGAGAAGCTGAAGGCCGCCCTGTGCACCGCCCCTGTGCTCCAGGCCCCCGATTACAGTCGGGAATTCATTGTACAAACGGACGCCTCCGACCACGGCATCGGGCGGTTCTTTCCCAGCTGAACCCCGAGGGTCTTGACCAGCCGGTGGCCTTCATCAGCAGACGCCTCCTGGCCCGAGAACAGCGTTGGAGCACAATCGAGAGGGAGGCCTTCGCAGTGGTGTGGGCCCTCAAAAAGCTCCGGCCCTATCTCTTCGGTACCCACTTCCGGGTGAAAACCGATCATCGACCCCTGCAGTGGCTAATGCAGATGCGGGGGGAAAACCCAAAACTATTGCGCTGGTCCATCTCCCTGCAGGGAATGGACTTCACTGTGGAACATCGACCGGGCCAAGACCACGCCAACGCAGATGGCCTGTCACGCTTTTTCCGCCTCGACGAGGAGAGTCCCCAAGAGGATGGGTGACTCTCCCCGCCTTCAGCTGGGGGGGGACGCATGTTGGACAGGCCACATGAAGGGCTTGCTCCCTCCCCGCACGACAGGGCCCAAACCCCAGACTCCCAGGTGTTACCCCCAAGGGCAACCCGCACCCCGTCTCCCAACGGAACTCCTGCCCCCGGACATCCATGTATCATGGGGCCGAACCACTACCGGCTCCCCCGGCCGGATCAGCCGCCATCTTGGACACTGCGCCACGAGGCCGCGTGGCCTCAGCCCGACCCTAATCCTGGGCCTGGCCGGCCCCGACATCCCGGCACCACCATCCACCCAGGAGGTGAACGGACCACTTGGCAGGTCAATGGGAGAAAGAAGCGTCGAGGGCTCTCCCCCGCCAGGTGCCGATCACCCTCCAGCTCCCCCAGGCGCTGGCTCCACCCCCTGCTGGGTGTCTGGACTCCCTCATCCCGGACCCCCCGACCTCCAAGTGCGAGGGTCCGGACATCAAAGGGCGCCAGACCTATAACTAGGGCAGCTCCAGAGCAGGAAGGCAGTTGTATCCTGGAGTCGAGAGACACCGAGAGAACTCAGCCTTGACGGACTACTGGCGCTGCCGTAGCCCTGCCTTGTGAACTATCGTCCTGCCTGCTGGCGCTGCCGCGGCCTTCTGCAACATCCATCCTCGTCGGGACCTGCTGGCGCTGCCGCGGACCGTTGTAACGACCACCTTCATCGGGACCTGCTGGCGCTGCCGCGGACCGTGTAACGACCATCTTCACCGGGACCTGCTGGCGCTGCCGCGGACCGTGTAACGACCATCTTCACCGGGACCTGCTGGCGCTGCCGCGGCCCGTCCAAGCTAGAACACCGAGCTCGAGGATTGTGAGCTATCCACCATACCATCTCAGCTACCAGACTGGTAACCAGACTGTCCCGCTACCCCCTTTCCCCAAACCAAGAGACTCGAATCGAGGGGACCCCTGAGTCCAGACCTCCTTGTACCATTTCATCGTACCTTAAGAAATCACCTATAAAGAACGCTAAATCTTATCCTTGTGTGGTGTATATCTGTGGGGGGGAAGTTATTCATCTGTACGATCGCTGGAGACGGCTCTCCCCGGAGACCTCTCCCCTTGTCCTCGGCCGACCCTCCCGGTCCGTCTAACACCCGCCAGGTAGCTGCCGCCGCCCTGGGGGGAGAACAAATCTCCAAAGAACAAGAAGAATACGAGCAGGCACAACAAGAGTGGGAACCGGCCGCCATGGTTCTAGCGTGCCTAGGGGGAAAAGACATGGTCCCGCGGGCCCCCCTACCCGCCAACACCAGAAAATATAGCCAGTGGGTGAACATTAATGGGCGCCGGGCCGAAGCCCTACGTGACACAGGGGCCAGTGTGACGGCCGTCCGCTGTCACCTGGTAAAACCAGAGCAGATCCTGCCGAACATTCTCTGCCCCGTCCGCTCAGCCGACAACTCAGAGAGAATATGTCGGATGGCCTGCGTCCCCTTCGAATGGGGAGGGGTCTCCGGCATGTTGAAGGTGACGGTCCGGGATGATGCCCCCGTGGACTATCTCCTGGGGAATGATCTCGAGAGTTCCCCGTGGGCCGCCGTCGAAAGAAGAGAGCACCTGGGGATGCTGGGCCTCCCGGACTGGGCGTGCGTAACCACCCGGTCCATGGCCGCCCGTGCCATCCCCCGACCAGAAGAACCAGAATGGCCTGCACCTCCTCCCCCGATCGCTCCAGTAGACACCGACTATACCGACCCCCCAGAGCAAACCCCCGAAGGGGTCGCCCAGCCCCAGGACCTTCCCGACCTGGCTCAGTGGCGTCAAGAAGGGGGGCCCACCCAGGAACAGTTCCGCCAAGAGCAGAAGACCTGTCCCTCCCTCGAGGGACTCCGCCAGCAAGCCATCGCCCAGAGCGCAGGGGACACCACCGGAGCCCATTGGGTCTATTGGGATAACGACCTGTTATACAGTGAACAGAGAATCGCGGAGTTAGGGGCCAGTCGAGTGCTGGTGGTGCCCCTCCGTTTCAGAGACTTCCTATTAAATTTGGCCCACGATGTCCCTCTGGCTGGACACCTGGGCCAGGACAAAACCTACAGTCGCCTGGTGACCCACTTTTTCTGGCCGAGGATGCGAAACGACGTCCTCAACCACTGCCGGTCCTGCCCCACGTGCCAGGCCAGCGGGAAGAGCGGCCGCAAACTCAAAGCACCTCTGCAACCCTTCCCAGTCTTCACCACCCCGTTCGAGAGGTTGGGAATAGACATTGTGGGGCCCCTGGACCCCCGCACAGCACAAGGGCATCGGTTCATCCTGGTACTGGTGGACCACGCCACCCGCTACCCCGAGGCTGTGCCCCTGCGAACTGTAACAGCTCCGGTGGTCGGCCGGGCCTTAATGGGGATCTTCTCCCGGGTGGGCTTCCCCCGAGAAGTCGTCAGCGACCGAGGCACAAACTTTATTTCGAAATATATGAAGTCCCTCTGGCAACAGTGCGGGGTCACCTACCGATTCACGACCCCCTATCATCCTCAAGGAAACGGACTAGTTGAGCGATTCAACCGCACGCTCAAGGGAATGATTGGGGGATTGGAAGAGCCCCTCCGTCGCCAGTGGGATGTACTACTTCCGTGCCTCCTCTTCGCCTTTCGAGAAGTTCCCCAAAAGTCCCTCGGTTTTAGCCCTTTCGAACTCTTGTACGGGCACCCTGTGCGAGGGCCCCTCAGCCTAGTCAAAGAAGGTTGGGAGATGGCCCCCCTAAAGACCCCTCCAGACGTCTTCAAGTACCTCCTGGCCCTACGTAATCAGACCCGGCGCTTCAGGGAGATGGCCAAGGCGAACCTCGAGGCCAGCCAGGAAGACATGAAGAGATGGTATGATCACAATGCCTCCTCTGTCGAGTTCGAACCTGGTCAACAAGTGTGGGTGATGTCCCCCACCGAACCATGTGCCTTGCAGGACAAGTGGACGGGGCCCTTCAAAGTGGTCGAACGCAAGAGCCCCGTCACCTATCTCATCGATATGGAGTCTCCCCGGAACCCCCTCCGGGTCCTCCACACCAACAGACTCAAACCCCACTTTGTGCGCTCGGAACTCAGCCTCCTGATGGCTACAGACAGTGGGGCGGAAGAAGACTCCGAGCCTCTCCCTGATCTCCTGAAGACTCAGGAGAAGGATGGTTCCGTGGACGGGGTCCGGCTCTCCGAGGCCCTCACCCCAGAGCAGCGCCAAGGCTGCCGGGACCTCCTGCTGCAGTTTGCTACCTTGTTTTCCCTCACCCCAGGGGTCACCCCCTGGTGCTTGCACGACGTGGACACTGGGGACAGTCCCCCTATCAGACACCGCGTACCAGATCGGGTGCGGGCCTGCATCCAAGAGGAAGTATCCAAAATGCTCACGCTCGGGGTCATCGAGCCCTCGGACAGCCCCTGGGCCAGCCCGGTCGTGCTGGTCCCCAAGGCTGCTGCCCCCGGCACCACTCCTGAACTCCGATTCTGCGTCGACTATCGGGGCTTGAATGCTGTCACCAGGACCGACGCTCATCCCATCCCCCGAGCGGATGAATTCATCGACCGCATGGGGGCTGCCCGCTACCTCAGCATCTTCGACCTGACAGCGGGCTACTGGCAGATCGGTCTCACACCCCGGGCCCAAGAACGGTCCGCCTTTTCTACCCCCGATGGCCACTACCACTTCAAGGTCATGCCCTTCGGCATGAAGAATGCCCCAGCTACTTTTCAGCGACTAGTGAACCAGGTCTTGGCGGGGCTCGAGGAGTTCAGCGCCGCCTACCTGGACGATATCGCTGTGTACAGCCGCCACTGGTCCGACCACCTCCACCACCTCCGAGAGGTCCTGCAGGCCCTCCAGCGGGCCGGCCTCACGATCAAGGCTGGCAAGTGCCAAATTGGTCAGGGATCCGTGACCTACCTCGGACACCAGGTGGGAAGCGGTCTGGTGGCCCCTCTGCAACTCAAAATCGCTGCCATCCAGTCCTGGCAGCCCCCAGTCACGCAGACCGAGGTCCGAGCCTTCCTGGGGCTCACCGGCTACTACCGGCGGTTCGTGAGGGACTATGGCAGCATTGTGGGGCCCCTCACGGGTCTCACGTCCAAAAACCACCCGAAGAAGATTAACTGGACCCCCAACTGTCAAGCGGCCTTCGAGAAGCTGAAAGCCGCCCTGTGCACTGCCCCTGTGCTCCAGGCCCCCGATTACAGTCGGGAATTCATTGTGCAAACGGACGCCTCCGACCACGGCATCGGGGCGGTTCTCTCCCAGCTGAACCCCGAGGGTCTTGACCAGCCGGTGGCCTTCATCAGCAGACGCCTCCTGGCCCGAGAACAGCGCTGGAGCACAATCGAGAGGGAGGCCTTCGCAGTGGTGTGGGCCCTCAAAAAGCTCGGGCCCTATCTCTTCGGTACCCACTTCCGGGTGCAAACCGATCATCGACCCCTGCAGTGGCTAATGCAGATGCGGGGGGAAAACCCCAAACTATTGCGCTGGTCCATCTCCCTGCAGGGAATGGACTTCACTGTGGAACATCGACCGGGCCAAGACCACGCCAACGCAGATGGCCTGTCACGCTTTTTCCGCCTCGACGAGGAGAGTCCCCAAGAGGATGGGTGACTCTCCCCGCCTTCAGCTGGGGGGGACGCATGTTGGACAGGCCACATGAAGGGCTTGCTCCCTCCCCGCATGACGGCCCTCCAGGTGTTACCCACAAGAACAACCCGCACCCCGTCTCCCGACGGAACTCCTGCCCCCGGACATCCATGTATCATGGGGCCAAACCACTACCGGCTCCCCCGGCCAGACCAGCCGCCATCTTGGACACTGCACCACGAGGCCGCGTGGCCTCAGCTCGACCCTAACCCTGGGCCTGGCCAGGCCCCGACATCCCGGCACCACCATCCACCCAGGAGGTGAACGGACCACTTGGCAGGTCAATGGGAGAAAGAAGTGTCGATGGCTCTCCCCCGCCAGGTGCCGATCGCCCTCCAGCTCCCCCGGGCGCTGGCTCCACCCCCCTTCTGGGTGTCTGGACTCCCTCATCCCGGACCTTCCAACCTCCAAGTGCGAGGGTCCGGACATCAAAGGGCGCCAGACCTATAACTAGGGCAGCTCCAGAGCAGGAAGGCAGTTGTATCCTGGAGTCGAGAGACACCGAGAAGAACTCAGCCTTGACGGACTACCGGCGCTGCCGTAGCCCTGCCTTGTGAACTATCGTCCTGCCTGCTGGCGCTGCCGCGGCCTTCTGCATCCTCCATCCTCGTCGGGACCTGCTGGCGCTGCCGCGGACCGTGTGACGACCACCTTCCTCGGGACCTGCTGGCGCTGCCGCGGACCGTGTAACGACCACCTTCATCGGGACCTGCTGGCGCTGCCGCGGACCGTGTAACGACCACCTTCATCGGGACCTGCTGGCGCTGCCGCGGACCGTGTAACGACCACCTTCATCAAGACCTGCTGGCGCTGCCGCGGACCGTGTAACGACCACCTTCACTGGGACCTGCTGGCGCTGCCGCGGCCCGTCCAAATCTAGAACATCGAGCTCGAGGATTGTGAGCTATCCATCAGACCATCTCAGCTACCAGATTGGTAACCAGACTGTCCTGCTACCCCCTTTCCCAAACCAAGAGACTAGAACCAAGGGGACCCCTGAGTCCAGACCTCCTTGTACCATTCCATCGTACCTTAAGAAATCGCTTATAAAGAACGTTAAATCCTATCCTTGTGTGGTGTATATCTGTGGGGGGGGAAGATACTCATCTGTACGATCGCTGGAGACGGCTCTCCCCGGAGACCTCTCCCCTTGTCCTCGGCCGACCCTCCCGGTCCGTCTAACACCAAGTAACTGAAGAGAGAGCTCTGCATGCAACTCACCCATGAGGTTCCTCTCCCCTCTCTGCCTCCTGGTCCACCCCTCCATGCCCCCAAGTAACTGAAGAGAGAGCTCTGCATGCAACTCACCCATGAGGTTCCCCTCCCCTCTCTGCCTCCTGGTCCACCCCTCCATGCCCCCAAGTAACTGAAGACACAGCTCTGCATGCAACTTACCCATGAGGTTCCCCTCCCCTCTCTGCCTCCTGGTCCACCCTTTCATGCCCCCAAGTAACTGAAGACACAGCTCTGCATGCAACTCACCCATGAGGTCCCCCTCCCCTCTCTGCCTCCTGGTCCACCCCTCCATGCCCCCAAGTAACTGAAGAGAGAGCGCTGCATGCAACTCACCCATGAGGTTCCCCTCCCCTGTCTGCCTCCTGGTCCACCCCTCCATGCCCCCACGTAACTGAAGAGAGAGCTCTGCATGCAACTCACCCATGAGGTTCCCCTCCCCTCTCTGCCTCCTGGTCCACTCATCCATGCCCCCAAGTAACTGAAGACACAGCTCTGCATGCAACTCACCCATGAGGTCCCCCTCCCCTCTCTGCCTCCTGGTCCACCCCTCCATGCCGCCAAGTAACTGAAGAGAGAGCTCTGCATGCAACTCACCCATGAGGTTCCCCTCCCCTCTCTGCCTCCTGGTCCACCCCTCCATGCCCCCAAGTAACTGAAGAGAGAGCTCTGCATGCAACTCACCTATGAGGTTCCCCTCCCCTCTACCTCCTGGTCCACCCCTCCATGCCCCCAAGTAACTGAAGACACAGCTCTGCATGCAACTCACCCATGAGGTTCCCCTCCCCTCTCTGCCTCCTGGTCCACCCTTCCATGCCCCCAAGTAACTGAAGACACAGCTCTGCATGCAACTCACCCATGAGGTCCCCCTCCCCTCTCTTCCTCCTGGTCCACCCCTCCATGCCCCCAAGTAACTGAAGAGAGAGCGCTGCATGCAACTCACCCATGAGGTTCCCCTCCCCTCTCTGCCTCCTGGTCCACCCCTCCATGCCCCCACGTAACTGAAGAGAGAGCTCTGCATGCAACTCACCCATGAGGTTCCCCTCTCCTCTCTGCCTCCTGGTCCACCCCTCCATGCCCCCAAGTAACTGAAGAGAGAGCGCTACATGCAACTCACCCATGAGGTTCCCCTCTCCTCTCTGCCTCCTGGTCCACCCCTCCATGCCCCCAAGTAACTGAAGACACAGCTCTGCATGCAACTCACCCATGAGGTCCCCCCCTCTCTGCCTCCTGGTCCACCCCTCCATACTCCCAAGTAACTGAAGAGAGAGCTCTGCATGCAACTCACCCATGAGGATCCCTTCCCCTCTCTGCCTCTTGGTCCACCCCTCCATGCCCCCTAGTAACTGAAGAGAGAGCGCTGCATGCAACTCACCCATGAGGTCCCCCTCCCCTCTCTGCCTTCTGGTCCACCCCTCCATGCCCCCAAGTAACTGAGGAGAGAGCTCTGCATGCAACTCGCCCATGAGGTTCCCCTTCCCTCTCTGCCTCCTGGTCCACTCCTCCATGCCCCCAAGTAACTGAAGAGAGAGCTCTGCATGCAACTCACCCATGAGGTTCCCCTCCCCTCTCTGCCTCCTGGTCCACCCCTCCATGCCCCCAAGTAACTGAAGAGAGAGCTCTGCATGCAACTCACCCATGAGGTTCCCCTCCCCTCTCTGCCTCCTGGTCCACCCCTCCATACCCCCAAGTAACTGAAGAGAGAGCTCTGCATGCAAGTCACCCATGAGGTCCCCCTCCCCTCTCTGCCTCCTGATCCACCCCTCCATGCCCCCAAGTAACTGAAGAGATAGCTCTGAATGCATCTCACCCATGAGGTCCCCCTCCCCTCCTTGCCTCCTGGTCCACCCCTCCATGCCCCCAAGTAACTCAAGAGAGAGCTCTGCATGCAACTCACCCATGAGGTTCCCCTCCCCTCTCTGCCGCCTGGTCCACCGCTCCATGCCCCCAAGTAACTGAAGAGAGAGCTCTGAATGCAACTCACCCATGAGGTTCCCCTCCCCTCTCTGCCCCCTGGTCCACCCCTCCATGCCCCCAAGTAACTGAAGAGAGAGCTCTACATGCAACTCACCCATGAGGTTCCCCTCCCCTCTCTGCCTCCTGGTCCACCCCTCCATGCCCCCAAGTAACTGAAGAGAGAGCTCTGCATGCAACTCACCCATGAGGTTCCCCTCCCCTCTCTGCCTCCTGGTCCACCCCTCCATACCCCCAAGTAACTGAAGAGAGAGCTCTGCATGCAAGTCACCCATGAGGTCCCCCTCCCCTCTCTGCCTCCTGATCCACCCCTCCATGCCCCCAAGTAACTGAAGAGATAGCTCTGAATGCATCTCACCCATGAGGTCCCCCTCCCCTCTCTGCCTCCTGGTCCACCCCTCCATGCCCCCAAGTAACTCAAGAGAGAGCTCTGCATGCAACTCACCCATGAGGTTCCCCTCCCCTCTCTGCCGCCTGGTCCACCGCTCCATGCCCCCAAGTAACTGAAGAGAGAGCTCTGAATGCAACTCACCCATGAGGTTCCCCTCCCCTCTCTGCCTCCTGGTCCACCCCTCCATGCCCCCAAGTAACTGAAGAGAGAGCTCTGCATGCAACTCACCCATGAGGTCCCCCTCCCCTCTTTGACTCCTGGTCCACCCCTCCATGCCCCCAAGTAACTGAAGAGAGGGCTCTGCATGCAACTCACCCATGAGGTTCCCCTCCCCTCTCTGCCTCCTGGTCCACCCCTCCATGCCCCCAAGCACTCCCCCCATCCTTGCCTCTCACAGGTCCACTCTCTTATGTTACACTTCATCTCCCTTCATCCGCCCTTGTGAAGAACAAATCAGAACCGGACGGAGTAGAATAGACAGCAAAGCACAGCACTGGACCAGCTGGCTACATCTGACCAGGGAGTTCACCCTTGTTTACACTTCCTAAATGAGGTACACTATTATGTTTAAAAAGCTTGAAGAGCTGTAATGCGCCCTTTATGGGAGGCAGGGAACATAAAATTAATGAACTGAGGCAGAAGCTATTTTATACCTGTTTTGTGTTTATTGCACAATTAGAATTAGATCTTCATGGGGAGGGAGACGCGATAAGGGCGCGTTCACTGGCGCGATAAAAGGCTTGGGAGGGGGATTGGTGGCTGTGGGTAACCTGCAGGGGACAAGTCTGAATCTCAATGGGGGGGGGACATCCACAAATAATCCTTCTAACACCCTCATCACAAGTGGCTTGGAAACTGGGCTCATATTTCTGCACCCTGTTAACAATGCTATTGATACCGGTAAATACAGGGACTTAGAGAAGCTGGCTCATAGTAGATTGTACCCCGAGAGTCCACTTAGAAATGAGCAATTACTGGGGAAATCAGTAATTACCGTCCAATTTCCTCAGTAATTCTCCATTTGTCCCCAGAATTCCATCTGGATCCAATCCACTGGTGAAAGTGAACAGATCTGCATGGTTCCCAGGGGCCTCATACATATAATGGGGCCAGAGGTAAGGGTCCTCTCATAATTAAAGTCTAAGGCTCTGCCCCCCCTTCTACCTACTCCTCACAGCATCACTCTTTTACTCCACTCTCACTGAGGGAAGTGATCCCATGTTAGTATCGCCATCCTGCACTACCTGTTTCCTGTTTGTGTTTACTCCACACGTTATAAAACCTCGAGCACAGACCGTTGAGAGATTTCAGCCCATCCACATGTCTGAATGCTTCAAATCTGTGGTTATCAACCCTTTTCTAACAAAAACCACAGCTGGCATCTTCCTTCTAACTCACGCCCAGTACAGCTGACACCTACCATCTAACTCATGTCCAGTACAGCTGACACATTCCATCTAACTCACGCCCAGTACAGCTGTCTCCTCCCATCAAACTCACGCCTAGTACAGCTCTCACCTCCCATCTAACTCACGCCCAGTACAGCTGTCACCTCCCATCTAACTCATGCTCAGTACAGCTGTCACCTCTCATCTAACTCACGTCCAGTACAGCTGACACATTCCATCTAACTCACGCCCAGTACAGCTGTCTCCTTCCATCTAACTCATGTCCAGTACAGCTGTCACCTCCCAATTAACTCACGCCCGGTACAGCTGTCACCTCCCATCTAACTCATTCCCAGTACAGCTGTCACCTCCCATCTAACTCACGCCCAGTACAGCTGTCTCCTCCCATCTAACTCACACCCAGTACAGCTGTCTCCTATCTTCTAACTCACGCCCAGTACAGCTGTCTCCTTCCATCTAACTCATGCCCAGTACAGCTGTCACCTTCCATCTAACTCACGCCCAGTACAGCTGTCTCCTCCCATCTAACTCACACTCAGTACAGCTGTCTGCTATCTTCTAACTCACGTCCAGTACAGCTGTCTCCTTCCATCTAACTCACGTCCAGTACAGCTATCTCCTTCCATCTAACTCATGTCCAGTGCATCTATCTCCTCCCATCGAACTCACACCCTGTACAGCTGTCACCTTCCATCTAACTCATGCACAGTACAGCTGTCGCCTTCCATCTAACTCACGCCCAGTACAGCTGTCTCCTATCTTCTAACTCACTTCCAGCACAGCTGTCTCCTATCTTCTAACTCATGTCCAGTACAGCTGTCTCCTTCCATCTAACTCATGCCCAGTACAGCTGTCTCCTTCCATCTAACTCATGCCCAGTACAGCTGTCACCTCCCATCTAACTCACGCCCAGTACAGCTGTCAACTTCCATCTAACTCAGGCCCAGTACAGCTGTCTCCTATCTTCTAACTCACATCCAGCACAGCTGTCTCCTATCTTCTAACTCACCCCAGTACAGCTGTCACCTCCCATCTAACTCACGCCCAGTACAGCTGTCACCTCCCATCTAACTCACGCCCAGTACAGCTGTTACCTCCCATCTAACTCACGCCCAGTACAGCTGTCACCTTCCATCTAACTCACGCCCAGTACAGCTGTCTCCTCCCATCAAACTCACGCCCAGTACAGCTGTCTCCTAATTTCTAACTCACCCCCGTACAGCTGTCTCCCTCCATCCAACTCACGTCCAGTACAGCTGTCTCCTTCCATCTAACTCATGCCCAGTACAGCTGTCTCCTTCCATCTAACTCACGTTCAGTACAGCTGTCTCCTTCCATCTAACTCACGCCCACTACAGCTGTCTCCTTCCATCTAACTCACGTCCAGTACAGCTGTCACCTCCATCTAACTCATGCCCAGTCCAGCTGTCACC
The DNA here is from genome assembly GCF_964204655.1 of Triturus cristatus. Classification (NCBI taxonomy): domain Eukaryota; kingdom Metazoa; phylum Chordata; class Amphibia; order Caudata; family Salamandridae; genus Triturus; species Triturus cristatus. Next base: position 14,058,828 of record NC_140589.1, on the reverse strand, counting down.
TCTCATCTAACTCAGGCCCAGTACAGCTCTCACCTTCCATCTAACTCACGCCAAGTACAGCTGTCTCCTCCCATCTAACTCACGGCCAGTACAGCTGTCTCCTATCTTCTAACTCATGTCCAGTACAGCTGTCTCCTTCCATCTAACTCACGTCCAGTACAGCTGTCTCCTTCCATCTAACTCACGCCCAGTACAGCTGTCTCCTCCCATCTAACTCACTCCCAGTACAGCTGTCTCCTATCTTCTAACTCACTCCCAGTACAGCTGTCTTCTTCCATCTAACTCACGTCCATTACAGCTGTCTCCTTACATCTAACTCACGCCCAGTACAGTTGTCTCCTATCTTCTGACTAACACACAGTACAGCTGTCTCCTTCCTTCTAACTCACACCCAGTACAACTGACACCTCCCATCTAACTCACGCCAGTACAGCTGTCTCCTATCTTCTAACTCACGCCCAGTACAGCTGTCTCCTTCCATCTAACTCATGCCCCATACAGTTGACACCTTCCATCTAACTCACACCTGGTATAGATGTCACCTCCTACCTGACTCCTGTCTATGGCACATGACCTCCCATCTGAGGCCAAGTAAACCTGTAACCTCCCATCTAGTTGACGCCCAGTAAAACTGTCACCTCACATCTAACTCACTCCCAGTTAGGCCTAGGCGTGAATTTCCGCTCCTCTTGTTGAGCTTTTCTCACTCTACGTTACGCGGAGTGGAGTGTTCGTTTCGCACGCCAACTTTAAGAGCTTGCAAGCGCGAACAAGGAAAACCTTACTCCAGACCACTGCCCAACGAGATTTCTCAACGCAAGCAGTCGCGGATGGCCGCAACCTATCGCGTTGAGAAACATTCTGTTCGTGTTGAAGAAGCTGACGCTCGAGTAGAACATCTGCTCGAGTGGCAGAAAGAAGCAACGCCCTCCAGCGCTGGACATGGTGTAGTTTGCTCTGATTTACCAGTGCGGCACAAACACCCGGTGCTAAAAATCACCGCAAACGGCATGACCTAACGCACTCCACCGGTTGTGGAGCTCCAAGTAGTGCGACTGAGTTTTTGGGTCACTTTGCAGAGTTCCATGTAGTGGAACTCCGCAAACTCCACCCAGGCCGGCTCCCAGTACAGCTGTCAACTCATAATCTAACTCACACCCAGTGCAGCTGTCACCTTCCATCGAACTCACACCCAGTGCAGCTGTCACCTCCCATCTAACTCACACCTGGTACAGCTGTCATCTCCCATCTAACTCAAACCCATTACAGCTGTCTCCTATCTTCTAACTTACGCCCAGTACAGCTGTCTCCTTCCATCTAACTCACGCCCAGTAGAACTGTCATCTCCTATCTAACTCACGATAAGCACAGCTGTCTCCTTCCATCTAAATCACGCCCAGCACAGCTGTTTCCTTCCATCTAACTCACGCCCAGTACAGCAGTCTCCTTCCATCTAACTCATGCCCAGCACAGCTGTCTCCTTCCATCTAACTCATGCCCAGTACAACTGACACCTCCCATGTAACTCAAACCCAGTAGAGCTGTCTCCTATCTTCTAACTCAGCAAACTCCACCGAGGCCTACGCCCAGTACAGCTGTCAACTCATAATCTAACTCACACCCAGTGCAGCTGTCACCATCCCATCTACCTCACGCCTAACACAGCTGTCACCTCCCATCTAACTCACACCCAGTGCAGCTGTCACCTTCCATCGAACTCACACCCAGTTCAGCTTTCACCTCCCATCTAACTCACACCTGGTACAGCTGTCACCTCCCATCTAACTCCCGCCTGGTACAGCTGTCACCTCCCATCCAACTCACACCCAGTGCAGCTGTTACCTTCCATCTAACTCACGTACAGTACAGCTGTCACCTTTCATCTAACACATGTCCAGTGCAGCTGTCACCTTTCATCTAGTTCATGTCCAGTACAGCTGTCAGCTTTTATCTAACTCACGTCGAGTACAGCTGTCTCCTTCCATGTAACTCATGTCCAGTACAGCTATCACCTCACATCTAACTCACGTCCAATACAGGTGTCACTTTTCATCTAACTTATGTCCAGTACAGCTGTCTCCTTCCATCTAACTCACGTTCAGTACAGCTGTCTCCTTCCATCTAACTCACGTCCAGTACAGCTGTCACCTTTCATCTAACACATGTCCAGTACAGCTGTCACCTTTCATCTAGTTCATGTCCAGTACAGCTGTCAGCTTTTATCTAACTCACGTCGAGTACAGCTGTCTCCTTCCATGTAACTCATGTCCAGTACAGCTATCACCTCACATCTAACTCACGTCCACTACAGGTGTCACTTTTCATCTAACTTATGTCCAGTACAGCTGTCTCCTTCCATCTAACTCACGTTCAGTACAGCTGTCTCCTTCCATCTAACTCACGTCCAGTACAGCTGTCACCTTTCATCTAACTCATGTCCAGTACAGCTATCACTTCACAGCTAACTCATGTCTGGTACAGCTGTCACCTCTGATTTTACTCATGACCGGTACAGCTGTCACATTTCAGCTAATTCATGTCCAGTACAGATTTCACCTTTCATCTAACTCATGTCCAGTACAGCTGTCACCTTGCATATCATGCCTAGTACAGATGTCACTTCCAATCTTATGCCCGTTACAGCTGTCACCTCCCATCTAAGTCACACCCAGTACAACTTTTACCTCCCATCTAACTCCAGCCCAGTACAGTTGTCATCTCCTATCTAATTCACAACACGTACAGCTATCACCTTGCATATCATGCCTAGCACAGATGTCACCTCCCATCTTATGCCCCTTACAGCTGTCGCCTCCCATCTAAGTCACACTCAGTACAGCTGTCACCTGCAATCTAATGCTTGTCACTTTCTGCTTAGCACATGTCCGGTATAGCTGTCACCTCCCATCTAACTCATGCCTAGTACCGCTGTCACCTCACATCTAACTCACGTCCGATACAGCTGTCACCTCCCATCTAAGTTATGTCTAGTACAGCCGTCATCATCATCGTCAAACTTTATTTGCATTAAAAATGCTTAAAAGTACATAAAGTTTAATTACAGATAGTTTACAAATCTATTAATTCCTCATTTTAGTTTTAGACCAAGTAAAACCAGATTAAACTAAAATCAAATATTTAATAGAATACATATGTACGACACTAAGCAATAAATAGTTAAAATATGTATTTGATAGATATTCAATATACGTAATCTTATACCACCATTTGTCCTTTATGCTAGCTGGTGGACCTATCCATTTCACCTTATATGGTCCAGCTTGATATTAGCCGGTTAGGCATAGAGAATTCCATTCTGGTTTGTAGTACCGCTTGCAGCAAGGCCGCCATCGCAAAACACACAAATGGCGTTTGCACTTGCTGAAAAACTAGAAGTGCTGAAATATAGTTGTTTAAACTAAACTTTCGCCTTAATGGTATAATAAACTGTTTCCTCTCTGCTTGGTAAAAAGAACAAAATAATAGGGTATGTGAAATTGTTTGTTTTGATGTTATCACATGGACGCATCGGAGAGGGATTAATGAATGTGTGTTAGCCGGATAACCCAACATTAAAGGGATATCACTGAAACGAACCCTAGTCAATAACTATGGATGGGGGGGGGGGGGGGGTCATAACACAAGAAAGGTGAGAAGACGACCCAGCTAGCACCGACCGTAGAGCCTGGCGTGAAGTTACTGTGCTTGTTGCCGCGTTCCTTTCCCACCTTGCCTGATTAGTTTTCGCCAAAAAAGATCTTTCAGTCTTGATTTTGAAAAGTTGCACAACTGAGAGGAGCTTCAAAGGCTCTTCCAGGCCCATGGAGACAAAGGTCTGCTTCACATGGGTTCGCCAAGGGAAGGACACAGCACCATCAAGGTCTATGACATCCCTTAGAATGTGCTGGTGACGCTGGACCTCTTGCTTTTGTTTTCCAGGTCGATGTCCACAACAGTGACGGGGCTAGTTTGATACTTTTACTTATGTATGGCAGGCCTAGTTCTTTATGTGCAATAAAATTGGGGCACGAACTCGAAATTGACAATAGCCTCTTGGTGAACTTGTCTTTTTTCTTTTGTAAAGCTTCATCTTGTGCGTTGCCCCATACTGCGGCCCCATAAGTGGCTATTGATGTCATTTTTGCCAAGTACATTTGAAGCATCTCCTGGATAGGTCTATTGCCTAAGGGCCCGATTCACAGAACTAACTTAAGACAAAATCCTAAACTTACTACCATTTTGGTATTCACAGAAGGCACTTACTCATTTCGGTATTCACAGAAGTTAGGAGTCCTAACTTTAGGACTCCTAAATGCCTTCTGTGAATACCGAAAGCCTTAAAATTAGGATTTTTCTCAGGTTAGTAGTAGTAAAGTTAAGAGTCCTAACTTTAGGACTTCTAAATTGAGAAAAATCCTAATTTTAAGACTTTCGGTATTCACAGAAGGCATTTAGGAGTCCTAAAGTTAGGACTCCTAACTTCTGTGAATACCGAAGAGATTAAGTGTCTTCTGTGAATATCAAAATCAGTAAGTGCCTTCTGTGAATGCCAAAATGGTAGTAAGTTTAGGATTTTGTCTTAAGTTAGTTCTGTGAATCGGGCCCTAAGTTTTTTGCAAACTTAAAAAGTGCGGCTATGCTTTTTGAAATGTGGTTTGCTCTATTTCTTAGTATTTCTTTCCACATTAAGTTGAAGTCGAACAAAATACCTATATAGGTAAACTTATAAACCAGCTCTATACACTTGGGGGCCGATTCACAGAACTAACTTAAGACAAAATCCTAAACTTACTACTTTTGGTATTCACAGAAGTTAGGATTTTGTCTTAAGTTTGTATTAAGACAAACTTAAGACAGACTTAAGACAGACTTAAGACAGTCTTAAGACAGACTTAAGACAGGCTTAAGACAAACTTAAGACAAAATCTTAACTTAAGTCTGTCTTAAGTCTGTAGTAAGTTTGTCTTAAGTCTGTCTTAAGACTGTCTTAAGTCTGTCTTAAGACTGTCTTAAGTCTGTCTTAAGACTGTCTTAAGACAAACTTAAGACAAAATCCTAACTTCTGTGAATACCAAAAGTAGTAAGTTTAGGATTTTGTCTTAAGTTAGTTCTGTGAATCGGGCCCATACCCTTTATATATAGCCTCATCGCTCTTTTCTTGTCCCCCATCACCAAGATAAAAGTCTTTGTTATGTTTACGTGCAGATCCACGACTGCCATAAAGGCTGAATAAACCCCAATGGATTTTTGCGGATCATCGGGGTTCTGGCCATCAAAACCGCGTCGTCTGCATATAGCAGGATTGGGAGAGGGTAGAGGTTGCGGAAGGAACATCCTCGCTTTTGTCGATCAGAACCGTGATTAAACTGTTGGTATTCAATGAAAATAAAAATGGAGCAAGCACGCATCCCTGCCTTACACCTTTCGCAATCTTAAAAGGTTTGGTGCACTCCCCTTGGCTTCCATAACCCTCCACCGCTTCTGCCTCCACATATATTTGTCTTATAAATACAATTCTCTCTACTTCCATTCCCATGGCCTCCATGACGGACCACAGTTCACTTAGGGCCACACAGTCGAAGTCCGCCGAGAGAGCCATATAAGAAATTGGCCTTTTTTTGCTATGGCATACTTTGAAGCAAATAGCGATAAATTCAAACATTGATCAAGTGTCCCCCTGCCCCTTCTAAAACCATATTGTACCTCTGTTAAAATATTATTTTCCTCCGCCCACTCTTCCAGCCAATTAAGCAAGAGTCTGCCCATTCATTTTGCTGGACTGTCGATTAATGAACTAGGGCGGTAGTTGGCTGGATTTGTGCCATCCTCCTTCTGATGCACCTGGATAATCACTGATCTTTTCCAGGAGGTCCTTGGGCCTCTTCTAATCACTGCATTAAATAAGATAGTCAGCGGGGGTACCCAGAAATGATTGTGGGTGAGGAATAAATCCACTAGGACCCTATCCGGGCGGCCGCTCTCAAGCGGATAGACTGGGCCAAAGCAAGCTCAATGTCTTTCAAATCAAACTTCCGCATGCAAGGCTCTCTGACGTCTCTCATCGTCTGCCACGTTAGTGTCTCCCTTCTTTTGAAAAATAGTCTGGAAATTGGTTACCCATGTTTCCTCATCAATATGTGAATTCAGTGATGGCCCACCACTTTCATGTAGGAAAGGGGAATTAACCACAGCCCAGAATAGTTTACAATCCTTAGACTTAGAAGCTTGCTGTTACTTCTCCCATGCTTCCGCTTTAAGCTGATTCTTTCTTGTTTCCCTCGCTAACTTATAAGCCGCCCTATACTTACTTATTAGATATATATTCTTGGTATCGGCTTTAATCCTTGCTTGAGGTTAGCTGCGGCTTGTGAGCACTCCTTATCAAGCCACCCATTATAGGGCGTTTTTTTTTCGAGGATTGTGACGGTTAATTTGAATCTTGCGCATTCAATATTCTTCTAAATGCATCAGTTCTTTGTTGTTCATCTGCTTGCGGATCTAAGATCACGGAAACCTCATTTCCAGTGTTATTAATGATCTCGGTAATCAATGTATTTGGGTCCACTTTGTCCCATCTTAAAATATATCCTTTCTTCCTTTGAAGAGTTGACAGAGGGACGTTTGTGTCACTCCTTGCCTCTTGCTCTCCCAATGGGAATCTGTAGGGGCCGATTCACAGAACTAATCTGAGATAAAATCCTAAACTTACTACTTTTAGTATTCACAGAAGGCATTTAGTAGGAGTAAAGTTAGGAGTCCTAACTTTACTATGACTAAACTGTATGAATTAAGGGCATGCCCACTAAAGCCCGTCATCTTAACCTTTGGTTTAATTAAATGTCCTTCATGGATAGCCAATGAAATTACGGAATCAATTGTTGAGGAAAGTCCTGCCCTATAAAAGGGGGGGATCAGGTCACCTGTACTTGGATCTATCACGTTTCTTATTTCTAATAGCCAAGACACTCATCCGTTGTTTAGGGCACTACCATAGCTAAGTGGTTAAATGACTCCCCATTGTGATCCTCAACCCCACATAGTCTGGGGTCCCCTCTGGGGCATCTATTTACATTAAACCCCCACCCAGATCATTTGGGAGGGTTTAGAATAGAGACAGAGCAGGTCATCCATGTTCTTTCCAAAGCTCCTTCACCACTGAAACCGCGTTAGTGAAATTGTTGTTAGAATAATTTATTATCAACAAGTCACTACTTTAATTTCCTGTTACTACTAGCATATGGAAATAGGGTGAGCTATTCCAAACAGTCGCTATTCTAAACGCGATTGTATTCGCGACTAATGTTAGGATGCCGCCCTTTTCCCCGCCCTTATTGATGGAGGTGTTGGGGTTTGAAATGAGTGATAGAGGTTACAGCTTCCGGCCTCTGCGTCACAGCTTCTATCACATTCTACTCTAACGAATGCTTTGCTGGGTAGCTCCCTCTATCATCTCCCTTATTTATGGATCGAGCCACCTGATTGGGCACTGTCAGTCAATCACAGATATCTAGATTCTCCAGTGCAGTAAATCTATTTCTAATAGGTATATCTAAAATATCCACCTGAGGGGGGGGGGGCAAAATTAGATCTCCAATTCCACTAAGGTTGGTTATGCGTCGGGTAAGTATAAAGAGAAGGCGGTTTAGAGGAGAAGCCCAGCAGGACAGTGTATATCTGAGAGGACAGTGTAGGAGCTGAGGGGAGTTGATTTAGCAGAATCACTGACAAGAATCAGAATCAGAATACGTTTATTGTTTAGTTAATTAAAACCATAACAATGCACCAGTGAGTCGCGATGCATGGCACCATTAAAAAGTCCCTAGAAATATATTCTCCTTTTTTTGTGCTTATTAAAAAAGAAAAACAATTTCTTATCGTAAAAGTTTTCACTTCATTCTGTTACAAGTAAAAGATTTTTTTTAATTTTTTTTATTAACTAGTACATACAAACATAGGGGCCTATTAGGATGGCGGGTGGACTTTAGTCCGCCCGCCATCCTCGCGGTGCTGGGACCGGCTGCCAGACGTGCGGCAGCCCCGCACCACTGATTAGGATGCGACCGCCACCCTGGCAGTGGCATTACGGATATTTGACATTGCTTACAGCAGCACCCACCGCAATGCCAAATTAGCATGTTGTGCATTCCCATGCACAACGTGGCAGGCACTGTGCGTTTCCTGACACCTTGTACATGGAACGACACGGGGGAACCATAGGTACCCCCCAAGTGCAACCCAACACACACCCCCACCCACCTAGGGGGCCCACAACGGGCCCCCAAAGCACATCCCCGCCAGCCTTTCCATGGCAGCATCGCCGCAATGGAAAGGCCTTTAAAACCATGCATCATAATATGGATGGCGGTGCCTTCTAGGCACCGCCACCATGCTGTGCCCCAGCTCCGCCAGGCCAGCAATCAGAACGATTGCCGACCGGCTGAAAAGCCCCCGCCATTATGATATGGTGGGGGGTAAATCAGGTTGGGATGGCAGGCGGATCGCCACCGCCAGACCAGCCCTGGCGATCCGCCCGCCATCCTAATGACCCCCTTAGTATCTAAAGTTTCATCGTGCTGCTCTTTTTACATTATCTGATCATGTGTTCAGTAATAATTTATTAGTTGCATTTGCACGGACCTAGCTTGATGGACAGAAGAAACTGGCCTTTCTGCCAGGCCACTAGTTGTGTTTCAATTCTTCCTCGTGTTTGGTTAAAAATGTAATCAAACGACAGTTGAGCTGAAGCTCTTCCGGATCGAGACATTTTAATATTGCAGTTCTACAGGAGCGAATGTCTCCTGCGTTGAATGGTCCCTTTAGCAATTTCCGGCGATCCTTGCTTAGAGCTGGGCAGATGCAAACTAGGTGAATAAAATCCTGTATTGGCGACCCACAAGGCTGCATGACTTTGGGCCCTGGTTGCGATTTCACATAGGATTGCAGGACCATCCATGCGTGGGCCCGCTTGCTCAGGATGACCTTATCCTCAAGTAATAATTGTTGCTTTGCTTCCTTCTTCAAGATTTGATGAAGGTGGTAAATGGAAGATTCTGCTGCCAAAGGTCTACCATATTAGTGGACTGTAATGAGGAGTGAAGATTTTTGGACTAGGCAGACTGTGGGTCGCCTTGTAACGCATCCAAGAGTGCATTATTGATCTCAATTTCTCGGTTGCGCCAGACTTTGTACCAGACTTTTATCGTGACATATATTCTGTGCAGCTGTTGCTGTTATAGCCAAAATTCTAAACGAACCTGCGCCAGTGAGGCATTATGCGGAAGCGAAAATACTTTTTTATATGCTTGCGTCTAGAGTCTATCCAACGTCATGGCGTCTTTCCCATACTGGACTTCACTTCCGTATGCTAGAGTAGGTAAAAGTTTTGCTTTCATAATGGCAAGTAGTGGGATGAAAGAAGGAGCTTTTAAACTTTTTGATATTGAGCTAAATGCAAATGTAAGTCCATTTCCCTTTTTATGTATTGCCTCATTTTGTATTTGAAAGGTTGGTCGTTTGTCCAAATGTATCTCTAGATATTTGTAGCTACTCACTACTTCCAGGTTCACATTGCTAAATTTATATGATGTTTGTTTTTGGATGTCTCGACTTATAATCATAGGACCCGATTCACAGAACTAACTTAAGACAAAATACTAAACTTACTACTTTTGGTATTCACAGAAGTTAGGATTTTGTCTCAAGTTTGTCTTAAGTCAGACTTAAGACAGTCTTAAGACAGACTTAAGACAAACTTAAGATAGACTTAAGACAGACTTAAGACAGACTTAAGACAGACTTAAGTTAGGATTTTGTCTTAAGTTTGTCTTAAGTCTGTCTTAAGTCTGTCTTAAGTCTGTCTTAAGTTTGTCTTAAGTCTGTCTTATGACTGTCTTAAGTCTGTCTTAAGACTGTCTTAAGTCTGGCCTCCAAACTCAAAAAAGCTGGCCAGACAAGAAACCTCAGGAGCTCCAACAACCTCCAACTCATCCCGATGAAAACACGCAAACAAAAATCCGCTGCTCGATCCTTCGCTGGAAACGCACCCAAAATCTGGAACTCCATCCCAGTCAATATCAGGACTATCCGTTCCTTTATAAAATTCAAAAGTCTCCTAAAAGACCTCTACCTCGACCATGCCTTCCCGAACCGAGAATCGGCGCCGAAACACACAACCCCGAAGTCCGCTGTCACTTGACAATGTTCCATCACAACCTACCTCTTCCTGCACTTTACAACCCCTTGACAATGTTCCGCCACTATCTACCTCATCCCCGCTCACCTACCCCCCCTCCTCGTTCCCTCCCCCTGGAAAGAGGTTTAAACCAGGACATTGTGCACTCATCAATGCTATCTCAGGACCTCCCCACCTCAAGGACGCACAGCACAATGAGTCCGTCGATATTTAACGTTTACCTTTGCCTTTTTATGTGATTTCTGCTTTAAATCTGTTGTGAAGCACTCCGATACCTTGGGTCTGGCCAGCGCTATATAAAACTCCTAATAAATTAAAAAATATATATATATGCTACCGAGGAGACTGACTTCAGAACACTTGATAAAACATAATATGCATTTCCAACACCCCTAAAGACCCGCCCAGACTGGAATTTTCCAGCTCGGGCACTGATGAACAAAGGAGGTACAGAAGGATGAGCTACCTCCTGCAGAACGGGTACATGTTATCACATTTTCAAGGTTGTCTTGTTCAGGCTCGACGCTCTCTAGTGTGGGAGCAGGGCTACGGTAGAGGAAAGGCATGGTAAGACAGTATAAGCTATTCATTAGTTCATTAAGATTCAACCTTGAAAACGATAAGAACTAACTCGAAGCAGCTTTTCCATGCGTGGGCCCGCTTGCTCAGGATGACCTTATCCTCAAGTAATAATTGTTGCTTTGCTTCCTTCTTCAAGATTTGATGAAGGTGGTAAATGGAAGATTCTGCTGCCAAAGGTCTACCATATTAGTGGACTGTAATGAGGAGTGAAGATTTTTGGACTAGGCAGACTGTGGGTCGCCTTGTAACGCATCCAAGAGTGCATTATTGATCTCAATTTCTCGGTTGCGCCAGACTTTGTACCAGACTTTTATCGTGACATATATTCTGTGCAGCTGTTGCTGTTATAGCCAAAATTCTAAACGAACCTGCGCCAGTGAGGCATTATGCGGAAGCGAAAATACTTTTTTATATGCTTGCGTCTAGAGTCTATCCAACGTCATGGCGTCTTTCCCATACTGGACTTCACTTCCGTATGCTAGAGTAGGTAAAAGTTTTGCTTTCATAATGGCAAGTAGTGGGATGAAAGAAGGAGCTTTTAAACTTTTTGATATTGAGCTAAATGCAAATGTAAGTCCATTTCCCTTTTTATGTATTGCCTCATGTTGTATTTGAAAGGTTGGTCGTTTGTCCAAATGTATCTCTAGATATTTGTAGCTACTCACTACTTCCAGGTTCACATTGCTAAATTTATATGATGTTTGTTTTTGGATGTCTCGACTTATAATCATAGGACCCGATTCACAGAACTAACTTAAGACAAAATACTAAACTTACTACTTTTGGTATTCACAGAAGTTAGGATTTTGTCTCAAGTTTGTCTTAAGTCAGACTTAAGACAGTCTTAAGACAGACTTAAGACAAACTTAAGATAGACTTAAGACAGACTTAAGACAGACTTAAGACAGACTTAAGTTAGGATTTTGTCTTAAGTTTGTCTTAAGTCTGTCTTAAGTCTGTCTTAAGTCTGTCTTAAGTCTGTCTTAAGTTTGTCTTAAGTCTGTCTTATGACTGTCTTAAGTCTGTCTTAAGACTGTCTTAAGTCTGGCCTCCAAACTCAAAAAAGCTGGCCAGACAAGAAACCTCAGGAGCTCCAACAACCTCCAACTCATCCCGATGAAAACACGCAAACAAAAATCCGCTGCTCGATCCTTCGCTGGAAACGCACCCAAAATCTGGAACTCCATCCCAGTCAATATCAGGACTATCCGTTCCTTTATAAAATTCAAAAGTCTCCTAAAAGACCTCTACCTCGACCATGCCTTCCCGAACCGAGAATCGGCGCCGAAACACACAACCCCGAAGTCCGCTGTCACTTGACAATGTTCCATCACAACCTACCTCTTCCTGCACTTTACAACCCCTTGACAATGTTCCGCCACTATCTACCTCATCCCCGCTCACCTACCCCCCCTCCTCGTTCCCTCCCCCTGGAAAGAGGTTTAAACCAGGACATTGTGCACTCATCAATGCTATCTCAGGACCTCCCCACCTCAAGGACGCACAGCACAATGAGTCCGTCGATATTTAACGTTTACCTTTGCCTTTTTATGTGATTTCTGCTTTAAATCTGTTGTGAAGCACTCCGATACCTTGGGTCTGGCCAGCGCTATATAAAACTCCTAATAAATTAAAAAATATATATATATGCTACCGAGGAGACTGACTTCAGAACACTTGATAAAACATAATATGCATTTCCAACACCCCTAAAGACCCGCCCAGACTGGAATTTTCCAGCTCGGGCACTGATGAACAAAGGAGGTACAGAAGGATGAGCTACCTCCTGCAGAACGGGTACATGTTATCACATTTTCAAGGTTGTCTTGTTCAGGCTCGACGCTCTCTAGTGTGGGAGCAGGGCTACGGTAGAGGAAAGGCATGGTAAGACAGTATAAGCTATTCATTAGTTCATTAAGATTCAACCTTGAAAACGATAAGAACTAACTCGAAGCAGCTTTTCGCTGAGGTAGACAGTTAATGAGAAAGAAGCTTACTTTCGATCACAGTACACAATGGCACAGCAAATGCTAACTTAACTCGCACCATGCTAGAAGGAGTCGGCTAGACGCATTTGCAGTCCAACACAGGTGTAGTTTTCTTAGCCCATCCTGAGCGTCTCTTTTTCTACAGCTATCCTCTCTACCACTCCCACTCCTACTCCCTTTTCTGAATTTCTCTCTGCCACTCAATTTTTCTCTTCTCATGGGGGTATTCCTCCTGGTTCTCTCTCCATCTTTTCTCTTGTTCTTGTTCCTGGCAAGCAAGTCTCAGCTCTACCTCTCCCTGGCCTTCTCCTCTTGACTTGTTGGAGCACCAACTGCAAGTTCTGAGTCTCACTTAGACTTAACCCTCCCAAGGGGAAAACTCCTGGATTCGATGACAATGATACCCTAGAAATCGGTGGCAGTGATTGCCTTGGAAACATTGGAAAGCTAAGGTAGGGATGTTTAGCAAACATGTTTTGTGTCTGTGGAAAACTTAAGCTTAATTGCTAACAGAGCCTGATACCACAGAAGTCGCTTCTTGGGTTCCTATCATCTTACCCTTCCCAGAGTCCTTCATATTCACTTCCCTTAACTGAAGTTTCTCCAACTAGTCTCTAATGTACCTCAGAAGGACATCCCTGTCTTGTTTCCTGCGAGCTCTCCACACTCTAGCCAAGCTCAGATCCTTCGACTAATCTACAATCAGACTGCCAAGGCCTACCCTAACCAACCTTGCATCTTTCATCATACTGGGCATGTCTTAAGGTGTATATGCTGAACTTGTTGCTTTGTTGTTGAAAGTTGGAACTGACTTTTTCAGGATCTCATACCCCTTGCTGCCAATTCCCAGACCCTATTCAGGGGTCCACTGCGCAAGCAGGGGCTTCTGGGCCTCATCTTTGGGGCATGGGGTCATTTGTCTCTGATGCCTCATGGTCCATTATATCATGAATCTGAAAACTTGGCCAAGTCAAACCCCTTCAGCACTTGACCGACAGTGGCAGCAATGATTACTATTCACAGGCTTCTCAGGGAGGCCGTGTAGGGATGCACAAACCCAGCACTAAACAATCACCCGGCAGCGCAAAAACTGAATGTCCAGACCAGTTTTTTACCTTGGTAAAAGAACTGAACTTTACACTTAAAACAACCTCACATGTTTGATGGCAGCATGCTGTGCCTTGGGCATAGCTCATTGACGGAGCAAGGATGACCATTGACCACGTTTCCCTTGTGGAACTGCTTTCATGGAAAGACAGCTGCCTATAAGCCTCAGGGCACACATATCGCTCTCCTCAGCCTCCCTATGGCCGGCTGATCTACACAGCACCAGGAGCCAAGGATGCTCTGGTTCTTCAGGTCAGTTACACGTTTACAGGCTGTTGGACTCATGGTGTTTGAAGCCAGGATCTTTTCTTCCTTCCAGACCTCGCTCCAGGCGAAGTCCTCTCGCCTCTGGGAAGCCGGCGGTCAGGCAAACACCAGCTCTGGTTGCACAGCAGTCCTCTCAGTACTCTTTGGGGCACCGCTACTTGGATGAAGAGAACATGGAGCTGCTGTAACAAGCAAAGCAGCAGCTCTCACTTTTATGCAGAAAAAAGTAGATGGGGATGTGACTTCTCAGTCTGCGCTTTCAGGCCTGCTTCGGTTGGTTCTCCTTTCTTCTGTCTTCTCCAGGCTGTTCTCCAGAGACAGCCTCCATGTAGAGTGTTGCTCCACACAAGTAGCCTTCAGACTGTAGTACCAACAACAAAGGTGCGAGGATGTGAGAGCTTTCCTCACCTACCTCAACAACAGTCACACTCAGTGATCAGGAAAGAGACAAAAGTCAGGCGCCATCTAAAGGACCCCTTTCACTCTGAACAACAGAGGCTGCAGTCCCACCCTTCACCCAGTGCTGTCTCCTCTTTTCCCACTTCACTGTCTAGGCCTCCCCGCTCCAGCTTCAGGGATGTCAGTAGTACACATCTACTCTATGGAAACACAACCTCACGCCCATCCTCTGCACAAGGATTAGGCCAGGGGATTCCAAAATGGACCTCACAGAGGTCCAAATTCTGATTAACACATACATATAATACATGATAGCTGCCACCGGCTCTATGTGCTCAACGCAAGGTGGAGACGGTAGTCCACTGTCAGTAAAATGAGGGAATGAAGTGGAGCCTGTCCAGGCCACAGTTCCTCACTCATTTTCAAGGGTCATTGATTCTGACAAAGCGTGAAGTCACTGTGTACTGGAAGTTGGAGTGTGGCCCTCGAATGTCTAGATGGCGAAAAGAACTGGTTAAGTGGGTGGGTACTGTTTAGACACGCGAGAGCAGCAGATTCATGGAAGTCATCTCTCTACCATACCACGGTGTACATCGACGATACCATAGACAAGCAAGAGCTGCAGATTCAAGGAAGTCAGCTCTCCCTACAGTAACACAGTTTACATCGCTGCTACCTTTTGGACAAGCGAGAGCTGCAGATTCATCGATGCTACCCTATAAACAAGTGAAAGCTGCAGATTTAAGGTGGTCCGCTCTACCGTACCATGGTGTACATCGAATCTACCGTACACAAGCGAGAGCTGCAGATTCACCTCTCCACCATACCACAGTATACATCGATGCTACTGTATAGACAAGTGAGAGCTGCAGATTCAAGGAAGCAACCTCTCTACCGTACCAAAGTGTACATCGATGCTACCGTAGACAAGCAAGAGCTGCAGATTCAAGGAAGTCAGCTCTCTCTACCGTAACATGGTGTACATCGCTGCTACCTAATGGACAAGTGAGAGCTGCAGATTCAAGGCGGTCAGCTCTCCACCGTACCACGGTGTACATCTATGCTACTGTATAGACAAGCGAGAGCTGCAGATTCAAGGAGGTCCGCTCTCTACAGTACTAGGTGTGCATCGATGCTACCATATAGACAAGCGAGAGCTGCAGATTCAAGGAAGTCACCTCTCCACCACACCACATTGTACATCGACGCTACCATATAGACAAGTAAGAGCTGCAGATTCATGGAAGTCATCTCTCTACCGTACCATGGTGTACATCGACGCTACCATAGACAAGCGAGAGCTGCACATTCAAGGAAGTCACCTCTCTGCGTACCAAAGTGTACATTGATGCTACCGTAGACAAGCACGAGCTGCAGATTCAATGAAGTCAGCTCTCCCTACCGTAACACAGTGTACATCGCTGCTACCATATGGACAAGCGAGAGCTGCAGATTCAAGGAGGTTAGCTCTCTACCGTACCACGGTGCACACCGATTCTACCATAGACAAGCGAGAGCTGCAGATTTAAGAAGGTCCGCTCTCTACCGTACGATGGTGTACATCGATGGTACCCTATAGACAAGTGAGAACTGCAGATTTAAGGAGGTCCTCTCTACCGTACCATGGTGTACATCGACTCTACCGTATGCAAGCGAGAGCTGCAGATTCAAGTAAGTCACCTCTCCACCGTACCACAGTGTACCTCGACGCTACTG
This sequence comes from Triturus cristatus, assembly GCF_964204655.1. Classification (NCBI taxonomy): domain Eukaryota; kingdom Metazoa; phylum Chordata; class Amphibia; order Caudata; family Salamandridae; genus Triturus; species Triturus cristatus. The sequence goes on along the minus strand of NC_140589.1, from coordinate 14,042,577 downwards.
TATAGACAAGCGAGAGTTGCAGATTCAAGGAAGCCACCTCTCTACCGTACCAAAGTGTACATCAATGCTACCGTAGACAAGCAAGAGCTGCAGATTCAAGGAAGTCAGCTCTGTCTACCGTAACACGGTGTACATCGCTGCTACCTTATGGACAAGCGAGAGCTGCAGATTCAAAGAGATCAGCTCTCTACAGTACCACGTTGTACATAAATGCTACCATATAGACAAGCGAGCGCTCCGTATTCAAGGAAGTCACCTCTCTACCATACCACATTGTACATTGATTCTACCGTATAGACAAGTAAGAGCTGCAGATTCATGGAAGTCATCTCTCTACCATACCACGGTGTACATCGACGCTACCATAGACAAGCAAGAGCTGCAGATTCAAGGAAGCCAGCTCTCTCTACCGTAACACAGTGTACATCGTTGCTACCTTTTGGACAAGCAAGAGCTGCAGATTCAAGAAGGTCAGCTCTCTACTGTACCACGGTGTACATCGATGCTACTGAATACACAAGCGAGAGCTGCAGATTCAAGGAGGTCCGCTTTCTACCGTACCAGGGAGTACATAGACGCTACCCTATAGACAAGTAAGAGCTGCAGATTCATGGAAGTCATCTCTCTACTGTACCACGGTATACATTGACACTACCATAGACAAGAGAGAGCTGCAGGTTCAAGGAAGTCAGCTCTCGACCGTACCACAGTGTACATCAACGGTACAGTAGACTAGCGAGAGCTGCAGATTCAAGGAGGTCAGCTATCTACCGTACTACTATGTACAGCAATGCTACTGTATAGACAAGCGAGAGCTGCAGATTCAAGGAGGTCAGCTCTCTACTGTACCACGGTGTACATCGATGGTACAGAATAGAGAAGCGAGAGCTGCAGATTCAGGAAGGTCAGCTCTCTACCGTATCGCGGTGTACATCAACGCTACAGTAAAGACAAGCAAGAGCTGCAGATTTAAGAAGGTGAGCTCTCTACCGTACCACGTGTATATCAACGCTACAGTATAGACTAGTGAGAGCTGCAGATTTAAGGAGGTCCGCTCTACCGTACCACGTTGTACATTGACACTACAGTATAGACAAGCAAGAGCTGCAGATTTAAGGAGGTCAGCTCTCTACAGTATCACGGTGTACATCGATTTTACTGTAGACAAGCGAGAGCCTCAGATTCAGGGGGGTCAGCTCTCCAACCGTACCATGGTGTACATCAATGCTACTGTATAGACAAGCGAGAGCTGCAGATTCAAGGAGGTTAGCTCTCTACCATACCAAGGTGTACATCGATTCTACCGTAGACAAGCAAGAGCTGCAGATTCAAGAAAAGTCACCTCTCTACCGTACCAAAGTGTACATCAATGCTACTGTAGACAAGCGAGAGCTGCAGATTCAAGGAAGTCAGCTCTCTCTACCGTAACATGGTGTACATCGCTGCTACCGTATGGACTAGCAAGAGCTGCAGATTCAAGGTGGTCAGCTCTCTACCATACCACTGTGTACATCAATGCTATTGTATAGACAAGCGAGAGCTGCAGAATTAAGGAGGTTCGCTCTCTACCACAGTGTACATTCACACTACAGTATAGACAAGTGAGAGCTGCAGATTTAAGGAGGTCCGCTCTACCATACCAGGTTGTACATCGATGCTACAGTATAGAGAAGCGGGAGCTACAGATTTAAGGAGATCAGCTCTCTACCGTGCCACGGTGTACATCGACACTATAGTATAGAGAAGCGAGAGCTGCAGATTTAAGGAGGTCAGCTCACTACCGTACCACGGTGTACATCGTCGCTACCATATAGACAAGTGAGAGCTTCAGATTTAAGGAGGTTCGCTCCATCGTACCATGTTGTACATTGACACTACAGTATAGAGAAGCGAGAGCTACAGATTTAAGGAGATCAGCTCTCTACGGTACCACGTGTAGCTCCTCCCAAGGGCTTCTTGCATTCTTCTCATGAGAAGAGTTCGCCTCCTGCTCCGTACTGTCTACCTTGGGTTTTGGTTCAATCACTTCTTCTTTCTCCCTTGCTGCACAGTGTAAAAGTAGGATAAAAAATGTATTGAATTCAGCGTTATGTGCTTCCATGGTTCAGACGGCAAAGCACTGGTGCGTTTTTGTTGCATTCTATATTTGTGCATTAAACATGTGTTTGACTTCTATGAGCTTTACTGAGTATTAACCCTGGGCATAGTTTGCAAAGTAGCGCTACGCATAGCTACGCGAAGTGCACTTCGCACTACGCGAGCTACGTGTAGCTTCGCAAACTGCGTAGTGCACTGTGCAAGATGCTGTTCGCACTGAATGCACAGTGCGGACAAGCATCCGGCACTGTGCAATCAGTGCAAACTGCACAGTGCAAGCGGTCGTTTTCTGCCGCTTGAGTAGATTTCTACTCGAGCGGCAGCTTTCTCAACGCGGACTGGTAGTTTCTCATCGTGAGTGGTCGCGAGCATATGCGACCACTCGCAATTAGAAACCTGACCTCCCCGCGTTGAGAAGCTCGCTGGGAGGTTTATTTTCCACGCTCACGATCTGCAACTTGACGTTGCTGACCGTGAACGAGGAAAAAGTCTCGCCGGGATGTCATTTTGCTTGCTTGCGGTCACCAACTTGACGTTGTGGACTGCGAGCAAGTAAAAAATGACCGCTGCACTACGCTACGTGTGTTTGCACTGTGCTACGTGCAATTCGCATAGTGCGAAGTAGCACAAACTTCGCAAACTACGCGAGCGTTGCGTAGTGCTTTGCCCAGGCTTACCGAGTATCCTTTTTTTTCAATTGGGAATTGCAAAGCACGGCTAACCACCTGTGAAGTATTCCAGGAAATAGGTTCTTGCTGAATTCAGTTGAAGAGCCAGGTCTTGAGTCCCTTTCTGAATTGCGGGAGCAACGGAGCTGATCAGATGTGGAGGCAAAGGTCATTCCAGGGCTTGGCGGTGAGGTAGGAGAAGGATCGTCCCTCCAATGTGGCTTCAGCCGATGTGGGGGTGTGTGAGTATTTGCTTTATTTCGCACAGCAGAGGTAGGCAGGTTCAGTGCACCTGGTGGCATCAGTGGGTAAGAAGTTGTGATACACTTTGGTGTCCAGGCTGATACAAGCCGTGCGCTGCCAGGTAGAACTTCAGTGGATAGTATTTAGAAACACCTGCAGCAATGTAGAAGGTACTAAGGTTGCACCTGCGTGAACGCGAGGGGTAGCAGATGGCTCTAGGTTTGCCTGTAGATAAACTTGGCACCCAGCTGTCTGTGATTATTGCACCAGTGTGAGACTCGTGTGAACGGTCTCCTGAACCTTTATCCCAGAATGAGACACTAAGGGGCAGATTTACTCGTTTCTCATGCAGCGCAGTGCAGCAGCTGCAAATGCTGCGCTGCATGCGGAGAGAGCATGAGAGTGCCATATTTACAGGAATATGACACTCTCCCCCCTCTCACTAGCGCCAGTACAGAAATATGCTGCCGTGCGACACAGACACAGCTTTGTACTATAGTGAAAGGGTGTCTCCATGAGTCTAGCATAGATTTTGTAGTGGCAGGGAACCCTTCCAGTACAAAATGCTATGCTTAGACTAACTTGAAACCTTTTCCACTTTGTATGACTGCTGCTAAGTGACGCACACATGCAAATTCGGAAAAGAAACGAGAAATGAAAGCACTTCTCCTTCTTAACCCCTATTTGAAATGGGCGCTATTTTCTCACACTAAACCCTGTCTCCTTTTTTAAGTAAATAGAGCTTTGCTTCAGAAACCTAGGGCCCGATTCACAGAACTAACTTAAGACAAAATCCTAAACTTACTACCATTTTGGCATTCACAGAAGGCACTTACTCATTTTGGTATTCACAGAAGACACTTACTCACTTCGGTATTCACAGAAGTTAGGAGTCCTAACTTTAGGACTCCTAAATGCCTTCTGTGAATACCGAAAGTCTTAAAATTAGGATTTTTCTCAATTTAGGAGTACTAAAGTTAGGACTCCTAACTTTACTACTACTAAACTGAGAAAAATCCTAATTTTAAGACTTTCGGTATTCACAGAAGGCATTTAGGAGTCCTAAAGTTAGGAGTCCTAACTATACTACTACTAAACTGAGAAAAATCCTAATTTTAAGGCTTTCGGTATTCACAGAAGGCATTTAGGAGTCCTAAAGTTAGGGCTCCTAACTTCTATGAATACCGAAGTGAGTAAGTGTCTTCTGTGAATACCAAAATGAGTAAGTGCCTTCTGTGAATACCAAAATGGTAGTAAGTTTAGGATTTTGTCTTAAGTTAGTTCTGTGAATCGGGCCCCTAGGGTGGTTGCATGGGAATGCCCAGGTACCACCCATGTTATGACCCCTCTGCACTAAGGAATATTTTCCAAAAGTAAATAGGTGAACAAAGACTTAGCGTAGTTTTGCATCACTTTGGTAATGCAAACACTGCGTTAAAGTTTAGTAAATAGACCCCTAGGAGTATTTGGGCATTTCACTGTCCTGCAGGAGTTTTTATATATTACTCTTCTGCTGTTGAGGTGCCAAAGCACATTAGTGGACACACTACTCTGTGTGAGTCCTACAGACGGAAGTTGTGTGTGGGTCATGTGGCCTAGATGTTGTCTGAGGAGCAGAGTTGTGTTGTTAGCAGGTAAGTGTGTACCAACAGAGAATGAGAGGTTCAGTCCTGAAACATTAGAGCTGGCTAAATACAGGCAGAGAGTATCTGGAAACTTCAGAAGAGTCCAGGTGGAAGGATCTGAGGAGAGACTCAAGAGGGAGGAACAGAGGAGAATCTCAAGAGGAGCCCAGCTGAGAGGAACAGAGGAGAAAATCAAGCAGACCCAGTACAGAACATCAGAGAATAATCTCAAGAGGGAAGAGTGGAGGAGAAACTCAAGTGGAGACACAGGGGAGAAACTCAAGAGGAGCCCAGGTGGGAGAAACAGAGGAGAAACTCAAGAGGAGCACAGCTTGGAGGAGCAGAGAAAAAACTCAAGAGGAGCCCAGTAGAGAACAGCAGACAATAATCTCAAGCGGGAAGAGTAGAGGAAAAACTCAGAGGAGACCAGATGGGAGAAACAGGGGAGAATCTAAAGAGGAGCCCAGCTGGGAGAAACAGAGAAGAAACTCAAGAGGGGCCCAGCAGAGAGATGCAGAGAAGAAACTCAAGAGAAGCCCAGCTGGGAGGAGCAGAGGAGACACTCAAGAAGTGTCCAGCTGGGAGGAGCAGAGGAGAAACTCAAGAGGAGCCCAGCTGGGAGGAACAGAGGAGAAACTCAAAAGGAGCCGAGGAGCAGAGAAGAAACTCAAGAGGAGCACAGCTAGGAGGAACAGAGGAGAAACTCAAGTGGAGCCCAGCTGGGAGGAGCAGAGGAGAAACTCAAGAGGAGCCCAGGAGGGAGGAGCAGAGGAGAAACTCAAGAGGAGCCCAGCACAGAGGAGCAGAGAAGAAACTCAAGAGGAGCCCACCTGGGAGGAACAGAGGAGAAACTCAAGAGGAGCCAAGGAGCAGAAAAAAAACTCAAGAGGAGCCCAGCACGGAGGAGCAGAGAAGAAATTCAAGAGGAGCCCAGCTGGGAGGAGCAGAGGAGAAATTCAAGAGGAGCCGAGGAGCAGAGGAGCCCAGCTGGGAGGAGCACAATAAAAGCTCAGGAGGAGCCCAGCTGGGAGGAACAGAGGAGAAACTCAAGAGGAACTGAGGAGCAGAGGAGAAACTCAAGAGGAGCCCAGCTGGGAGGAGCACAGAAAAGCTCAGGAGGAGCCCAGCTGGGAGGAACAGAGGAGAAACTCAAGAGGAGCACAGCTTGGAGGAGCAGAGAAGAAACCCAAGAGAGAGGAACAGAGGAGAAACTCAAGAGGAGCCCAGCTGGGAGGAGCAGAGAAGAAACTCAAGAGGAGCCCACCTGGAAGGAACAGAGGAGAAACTCAAGAGGAGCCCACCTGGGAGGACCAGAGGAGAAACTCATGAGGAGCTGAGGAGCAGAGGAGAAACTCAAGAGGAGCCCAGCTGGGAGGAGCACAAGAAAAGCTCAGGAGGAGCCCAGCTGGGAGGAACAGAGGAGAAACTCAAGAGGAGCCGAGGAGCAGAGGATAAACTCAAGAGGAGCCCAGCTGGGAGGAGCACAAGAAAAGCTCAGGAGGAGCCCAGCTGGGAGGAACAGAGGAGAAACTCAAGAGGAGCCGAGGAGAAACTCGAGAGGAGTCCAGCTGGGAGGAGCACAAGAAAAGCTCAGGAGGAGCCCAGCTGGGAGGAACAGAGGAGAAACTCAAGAGGAGCACAGCTGGGAGGAACAGAGGAGACACTCAAGAGGGAAGAGTAGAGGAGAAACACAAGAGCAGCCCCTCAAACAGGAGCACTTGGAGGAGTGGGGTAGAATCTCAATCAATCAACACATCCCTTACAAGCAAAGAGGCCACTGGGCTGCTGCTGCACGAATCATGCCGTACCCTTAAACGTGGGCTGCTCCATGATTCAATCTGGCGAGGTTCTCCATGGCATTGCTGCTGGACCCGGAAGTGATTTCATTTTCAGAGTCGTGCTCCTGTAATTGAGATACACCAGATTGGTTCTGATATGGCAGCATCAATATTTGTAAACAATGCAGCATCCTTAGCAGCAGCATTTGCTAGGGCACTGCCCCTTGAGTCGTGAGGGTGTTGGTGAGCAGCGCACTTCACCACTATCACTATTTCCGCACGTGCAAGGCATTTCAAAGGTTCAGAACCAATTACCCATTCTTATAGCAGTACCTGCCAAGGCTGAGAATCCTCTTTGTATCCAGAAGAGCCCATAGTCATCTGTGAGTCCAAATGCACACGTTACGTCTGTGTATACAGCAGACGTCCTTTCACGGTGGGTACATTGCAGCTTTTCACAATTTTGTGTACAGTATAACCAGCAAAAAGAGTTCCTTCATCATTCGTAACACATGATTGTTCCACAAAATACATTAATTCATAGTTACTAACAGGATTATCAGTCAAATCGATGCAGCGCTTGGAAGCATGCAGAGCAGACAGAACACAGTGGTGTCAATCTTCATCCTCACCTGTGGGTAACGAGGAAGCAGGGCACAGTGGTGTCAATCTTCATCCTCACCTGTGGGTTAAGAGGAAGCAGGGCACAGTCGTGCAGATCTTCATCCTCACCTGTGGGTTACGATGAAGCACGGCACAGTCGTGCAGATCTTCATCCTCACCTGTGGGTTACGAGGAAGCAGGGCACAGTCGTGCAGATCTTCATGCTCACCTGTGGGTTACGAGGAGGCAGGGCACAGTCGTGCAGATCTTCCTCCTCACCTGTGGGTTACGAGGAAGCAGGGCACAGTCGTGCAGATCTTCATCCTCACCTGTGGGTTACGAGGAAGCAGGGTACAAAGCTGGGCAGTGGATCCAACTAATATGGGAAGCAGATAGATTCGTAGTGAGACTACAGAGTTCTGGAGAGTCCCTGTGCTTTCGTGGCACAGAGGAGAGCCGCCACAGAAGGGGGCACACCAAACTTTAATGGGTACCTTCACAGTATTGCCAGAATCTTCCACAAGATTTGCGACAGCGGCCACAGCCTGCAGACGTGGTGGTAGCCCGACGCAACTGGATCCAGCATGGAGTAGTATTAAGCTACGGGGGTCTCTGATCCTCATGGCTTTGAACCAACACCCCAATTGCAAATCCATTTTGTTCATGACAGTACAAAGTAAGAGGTTTGGTACAATCAGGGAGCCCTAAAGCGAGTGCAGACGTCAGAGCTTGTTTGATTTTCACAAATGCATTCTCTGCTTTGCTAGACGACTTCAAGGGTTCAGGGTATTTTTTTGAATATGCTTTTGCAGAGGTTTAGCCATTTTGTCATAACCCAGATCCACGGTGTGAAATGCCCACCATTGCCAAAAAGGCATGTACCTGGGAGACAATTACAGGGCGTGGAAAATTACGGATGCCTTTAACTTGCTTAGAGGACAGGCGGCGCTCACCAGCAGACATTTCTTGGCCAAGATTTCACACTCAGGGAAGGAAGAGTTGCAATTGTTTCTTTAAAGCCTTATGCCCCTTCTTAGCCAATGTGGAAAGGAGATAGACTGAGCTCTCCTTGCACTGATCTAAAGTAACAGATGCCAACAGTTGATCATTTCTATATGAATGAACTACAGGAGATCGCAGGGGGAACCAACGTGTTCAATTCCTTCTTCGGGGCTTCTGAAAAGATAAAGGGAGACTCAGTAAATCTTTTAGGGGGTCTGGTCCATGAAAGCTAAGACCGTCAGAAGGTGAAGACGAAGAGGCACTGATGCTCATGTATGGGAATGGAGAAGGAGGCAGAAGAACCATCAACCACAGTGAACGATTGGGCATTTGCGCGGAGGCCAGAAAGCACAGTGGCAGGATTGGGGACCACAGGGAAACTGGGAGTAACCACATTATTAATAGCCCTGAGGTCCTGGATGAACCTGTACACGTTGGCCTCTCCCGCCTTGCATATCATGAGATTTGGGATATTACATCTACTAATCGTAGATACTAAAAGCCCTTGGGCCCGATTCACAGAATTAACTTAAGACAAAACCCTAAACTTACTACTTTTGGTATTCACAGAAGTTAGGATTTTGTCTTAAGTTTGTCTTAAGACAAACTTAAGACAGACTTAAGACAGTCTTAAGACAGACTTAAGACAGTCTTAAGACAGACATAAAACAAACTTAAGACAGACTTAAGACAGACTTAAGACAGACTTAAGTTAGGATTTTGTCTTATGTTTGTCTTAAGTCTGTCTTAAGTCTTTCTTAAGTCTGTCTTAAGTCTGTCTTAAGTTTGTGTTAAGTTTGTCTTAAGTCTGTCTTAAGACTGTCTTAAGTCTGTCTTAAGTTTGTCTTAAGACAAAATCCTAACTTCTGTGAATACCAAAAGTAGTAAGTTTAGGATTTTGTCTTAAGTTAGTTCTGTGAATCGGCCCCCTTGTTTGGTCACATCTGCTGTCACAGGGCAGATTCCTTCTTCTGTTCTGTATCATTCCGCAGCAAGCAGCCTCCATTCACTATGGGTAGTGTTAGAAATGGGATTTTGGGTAGGCTAGGGCGGGTGCCAAAGCCCGGCAAAAAACACCACTCTAGTCAGGATAAGGGAGTTACACGTCTAAAATAACCCCTGCTCACACCCTTGGTAGCTTGGCACTAGCAGCCAGGCTTATCTTATAGGCAGTGTGTAAAGTATTTGCACATAACCAACAGTAATACAGTGTACGCTCTACAAAAGGACACCACACCAGTTTAGAAAAATATCCAACATTTTTATATAATTAAAACAAGACCAAAACCATAAAAATCCACAATACTATACTTAAAAGTTCACAGTTCAAAAATACGTTGATTAAAAAAAGTTCCTTGTGTGGATAGCTCCGTTCGGGCTACCACGGTGTTATGAACACACAAATCCAAAAATGGCTGTGGCTGATCGTGCGATCGCAGGCCAGCTACGGTGTCAGGAAGACACGCAAACAGTACCTATCAGAGATGCAGGGCGATGGGGTCCTTAAAGTCACTCGCATTGCAGGTCGAGCTCCTTTCTGATGGGATCAGGAGCGCTGGTGCCAACAGGCGTCGGGTGCTGCGGTGCTAAGGGCAGCAGTGCAGCGTGCGGTGCCCCCAGGTCGCGGTGCGAGCAGCGGCTCGGTAGCGGCGTCAGATAGCGTCATCGGTGAGACCAGGGTCGCAGTGCGAGATGGAGGCGGTGCTCGTCACCGTGCTAGCAGGTCACGGTGCAAGCAGCGTCGTCGTCGTTGCTGAAGCGCTGTCGTCATCTGACGAGCGGGAGTCGATGGCACCGGCGTCGGTGGGCCAAGGCTGCGGTTTGGAATGAGGGCGGTGCATCGTGTAACTTATGAGTGGTGCCCCCGAACCATGGTGCAATCCGCGGCGTCGATCTCGGTGGGAAGTGGTGGCGTCAGGAAGGCCAAGGCGTCCTCGTGAAGCAAGATAGTGCGGAGTGTGGTGTCTACAGGTTGCGGTGCGAGCAGCGGCTCGGTGGCAGCGTCAACAGGCGTCGTCGGTGAGACCAGGGTCGCGGTGTGGCGTTGCGGCGGTGCTCTCTGCGGTGCCAAAGCTTCGGCATGAAGCGAGGCGGTGCCCACAGGTCGCGGTGCAAGCAGGGTTGCGGTGCGGCATTGCGGTGGTGCCCTCTGCAGTGCCTTCAGGAAACGGAGTCAGCAGGGGCATCATAAACGTCGTCGAGTTGGTGTTCTTCGGGTTGCAGCACAAAACACACAGTCCCCAGGGCTGAGGGTCGAAGAATTGAAGTCTCTGCTGTTCCTGAGACTTTGTCAAGAGGGGGTAAGCTCTACCTCAAGCCCTTGAAGAGACTCACAAATTAGGTTACAGAAAGTCCAGTCCAGGCCTTTCACTGTCCAAGACAGAAGCAGCCACTGCAGGTCGGCCCAGCAAAGCATGCAGCAAAGCAGTCGTTTCTTCTTGCAGCTTCTCCGGCTCTTCTTCTTGGTAGTCCTCTTGATCTAGATGAGTTCTGAAGTTAAGGGGTCTGGGCCCCAGTATTTGTACACAAAAATCCTTTGATCTTCCAGGCAGAGGGTGTCTGTGCCCGGCCAGAACCAGTTCGGTCTTCTCTGGTGTGAATTCCTGGCAGGAGGTGGAGACGGTTTTGTCAGAGGCAGACCAGGCCCCCTCTGACAAGGCCATTTGAGGTGCAAGGAAATCTCCTTCCCCTTCCCCCATCGCAGCCCAGGTTTATTTAGCCCTTTCCTGACCTACCTAGATTATCGGGAGCCACCCTGCTTCCTAGTCATCTGTCGTCCAAAACCCAGACAGGCAATCCACATTCCAGCAGAGGCACACGGGATGACAGAGCAAAATAATACCCACTTTCTAAAAGTGGCCTTTATGAACTCAGCATGAAAAGGGCACACTCGCTAAAGGCTAAGTCTTCAGACGCTGAGTTCAGGCATACCAATCTTCATTCACTTAAACCTTTTTCGGGCTACATACGGGGGTGCCACAATCCATGCTGCAGGCCCACGTGTAGCGGTTGACTCACAGGCCCCGGCACCCGCAGTGCTGTTTACTGGGGACTGACAAGTAAATCAAACATCCAATCATAACACAATTTACCACAGGAGCACCAGCGCTTTACCACTGATCAGCAGTGCAAAAAGCGCGCAGAAACGTTACACCAGCAAAAACAGAGGGCAGAAAGCAAAAACTCAGGGGAAACACGCCAAAAGATGCCAAGTCTAACAGGACGAGATGTTGTGCCCTCAGCGAGGGGTCGTTCAAGCCAATGGGAATCATGGTCGATAGTTTTGCAACTGCTTTCAATTTCTGTTCTATTCACAGAGTTGAAAATTGTTTATTTACAGCTGCATTTATTTTGACAGAAACCCCAGGATTGAAAATGCTGGTGTCGGTGAAGGCCGAGCCTTGCGGTTTATTTTTCCCAAAAGGTGGTTTTGTTGTGTCATGCTGCATTGTTGTTTCCAAACCGTATCCAGCAAATTGTTACCAGAGGCCCTGAGTCTCTTCAGTCCATATTTTATAGGGGCCGCTTGGCAACTGGTTTCTTAGAAACATAGCCGATCTCTGGCTCCAGATCCATCGTTGAAAACCTTGATGGTTTCAGAACCTCCTCTCAAACCACCTGCACGGCGCGCTGCTTTCTCCAAGCCTCATATCTCAGAGACTTCACTTACCACCTTCGCTTGGTTCACCCGGTCGGGGTGTTGGGGTGAGAGTCAGTCCAAAATGGCTTTGGCTGCTGCCTCTATGGATCTCAGTATCCCTTCTGACGTCACTGCTGATCGTCACCCTCACGTATATAAAAGAAGTAGACTTTTTCCAGTCTTGTGCTCTTAAAAAAGTTATTGTATTTTCTTCTGTATTTTCTCTTGAAGGTCATAATTTAGTTTTTTTGCCTCATTATCCTACACTTACTGACCTTGCATTACCTCCTCGTAATGTTTTCCCTATAATTGATTACATATTGAGGCCGCTGCACCTCCTAGACACACACCTATCAAAGTAAAACGTATAAAGGCCCCTCCCACCCTCACCACTTCCTGCTTTAGGCGTGTCTCATGAGCACCTGCATGGGTCGCTAATGGGTCGCGACTCCAGCTTTATTTATTTATTTCTTACTAGATTGATGATTTTACAAGATTCACAGGGCTCAGCGTCCGCTTAGCAGAGCATGTAGGCGCGGCGGGGAACAGTGATGATGATGCCACGGTTACTTACTGGTAATCTTTATTACTCCGAGTATTGTCTTCCTCGCCACATGAGTTATGCAGTGAGCTTCAGCTCCACACCAGAACCCTCCAAAGCAAAGTTAGCATCCCTTGCCTCCCATCCCTCCCCAACATGGCCGACCACCGTCACCCCTGACACAGTACAAGGGGAGGGCCGACACACCCCACTTCCTGTAGAACCACCAAGCCCCAAAAAAACACATGAAGCCAATGGAAAAACAGGAAGGGAGGGATGGGAACTCATGTAGTGAGGAAGACAATGCTCGGAGTGATGAAGATTACCAGTAAGTAACCGGGGCATCATCTCCTCGCAGGTCTTCCTCGCCCCCAGAGTTACGAAGTGAGCACATACCCAAGCCCAGCGGCTTCATGGAAACTCACAAGCAACCACAGACAAAAGGATAATGCAAACAGCAGATTTCATCCAAAAAGCAACACAGATGGAAAACAAACCCAGAAGACGCCCACAGAAGGCGGGACCATCAAGAGCCGGAAGAACCAGCCTTCAGTACAGCTTCACAAAATCCCCCGTAGGAGGACCACCCTACACCACCCGGTAGTGATCCATGAACATGTTGGGAGAGGACCAAGTAGCGACCCTACAAATATCCTCAGTGGAGATACCCTTGAAAGAGGCCCAGGAGACAGCCAAACCCTGGGTAGACCGACCCTGAATCCGGGCAGACACCTCTGACCCCTGTGAACCACAGGCCTCAAGAATTGTCAGCTCAATCCACTGACTCGGGGCAGAGAGAGAAGTCTTATGACCAGACCAAACAGGCCTAAAAGTGACAAACAGGCTATCACAGGTGTAAAAAGACAAAGTCCATTCCAAATATACCAATACGGCCCACGAGACGTCCAACAGAGAGAGACCAGTATCCACCCTGGACTCAACGACTAGAGGAAAAGAAGGCAAAATAAGCTCCCTGGAATGGGTGACAACCAGTGGAACTTTGGATCACTGTGCAAGACAATACGGTCCAGCAGAATATGCAAAAAAGTAGGAGAGCACAAGAATGAACCCAGGAACCCAGCAGACACGATGGCCACAAAAAACACAACCTTCATAGGGCCCAATTCACAGAAATAACTTAAGACAAAATCCTAAACTGACTACTTTTGGTATTCACAGAAGTTAGGATTTTGTCTTATGTTTGTCGTAAGACAAACTTAAGACAGACTTAAGACAAACTTAAGACAGACTTAAGACAGACTTAAGACAGACTTAAGACAAACTTAAGACAGACTTAAGACAGACTTAAGACAGACTTAAGTTAGGATTTTGTCTTAAGTTTGTCGTAAGTTTGTCTTAAGTCTGTCTTAAGTCTGTCTTAAGTCTGTCTTAAGTTTGTCTTCAGTCTGTCTTAAATCTGTCTTAAGTCTGTCTTAAGTCTGACTTAAGTTTGTCGTAAGACAAACTTAAGACAAAATCCTAACCTAAGTCTGTCTTAAGTCTGTCTTAAGCCTGTCTTAAGTTTGTCTTAAGACAAACTTAAGACAAAATCCTAACTTCTGTGAATGCCAAAAGTAGTAAGTTTAGGATTTTGTCTTAAGTTAGTTCTGTGAATCGGCCCCAGAGTGAGGAGCTTGACGTCCACGGACCAAACAGACTCAAGCGGAAGCCCCTGATGGGCCTGCAACACCAATGGAAGATCCCAGGAAGGGGAAAGACAATTCGTCCTAAGGAGTTGCAAAAAACAACTGTGACGGAGTCGGGCCACCAAAACATCCAGGCTGTCCAACTCAGGACTGAGAAATGCCCGCAAGGTTGCCCACTGACCCCGAAGCATAGAAGGAGCCAGGCCCAAGGCAAAACCAATAGACAGGAAATCCACCACCCTCATCGGATCCACCGAACCAGAGTCCAGGCCCTTAGAAACACACCACCGAGAGAAGGACCCCCAATGGAGGGAATAAGTTTGAAGAGTCTCAAGGCGACGGGAGCCTTGCAGCAAATTAACCACTTCCATGGAGCAACCTCGAGACAAGAGACTTACCCTCTCAAGAACCAGGCCTGACAATGAAGACAACGCAGAACCCCCACAGGAAGAGGATGGCCCCGCAATGGATATGGAAGATCCGGAATCGCACAGCATTCCTGCACGTCCATCTCCCTAAGCAGAGGAAAAGACGGGCAGCGAACCCAACCGGGCTCGACCAACAGAATAAATGCCCTGTCCAGGTGAATCTTGCACAGAACCTGAGCAATCAAATGGATCAGGGGAAAGACGTAAAGCAAGGAGCCCGGCCAATGGATTGACAACGCATCCACCCTACAAGCCTCCGGGCACGGGAGGATCGAGCAGAAGCAGGGCAGGTGAGCATTGGCCCTGTCTGCAAACAAATCCACCACTGGGCACCCAAACCTTAACTGCAACAGCTGGAACACCACCCCCGTCAGGGAGATGGAAGCCATGGGGGAAAAGATCCTGCTCATGCAGTCTGCCGCACAGTTCTCTCCCCCCCGGGAGATAGACCGCCCTGAGCGTCAACACAGTCTCCTCTGCCCAGATCAGAATCTCCTGAGCCAAGAGCCATAGAGAGCAAGCCCTGCAGCCCCCCTGGTAATTGAGGTAACACATCACAACCTGATTGTCCGGTCGGACCAGCACATGGTACCCCCGAAGGGCCGAAGCAAACACCAGACAAGCCAAATGAGTGACCTTCAGTGCCAAGAAGTTGAACGAGCACCCGCCCGGAGGTGATCCCAAAGGCCCTGCACCCACCGGGACTCCATCGTCACCCCCCCCACGCCAAACTGGCTGGCATCCGTCGTCACAACCTGGGAGGGGGACACCTGAATAGGGAGACCCTTGGACATATTGGATTCCACCATCCGCCAACCCAGATCGGCCCGAATCTGAGGAGACACCACCACCGTCAGATCGTAAGCCGCAGAACAATTGGACCAAAGGGACAAGAGATGGTTCATCAATGGGTACAAATGCAGATGAGCCCAAAACAGTACATTGATCGCCGTTGACATCAAACCTGCACCCTCCACCATTGATGTACTGGGGTGGAATCCAAGGCCAGAAGACAACCCAGGTCCCTCCTCAAGGTTGCCTTCCTCTCTGCAGGTAAAAGCAACAACCCCTTGACCATGTCCAGGTGGCCCCCGATAAACACCAAGTCCTGAGTAGGATCCAGATGCAACTTTTTGTGGTTGATCAGGAAACTATGCCTTTCCATGACCTCGCACACCCTCTGGACGTGAAGAATCCCTTTAGAAAAAGAAGAGGCAGAGATCAGCCAGTCATCAAGGGGCGGAAATAGCCGAATCCCCTCCCTGTGGATGATCCCAACAAAGTGAGCCAAAATCTTTGTGAAAACCCTCAGGGCAGAAGACAAACCAAAGGGCAGTAACTGGAACTGGAAGTGCTCGGTCCCCACACAAAACCAAAGGAAATGCTCAGAGGACGGGTGAATTGGTACATGGAGGTAGGCATCGAGGAGATCCAAGGAAGACACAACTCCTCCCTGAACCAGTAAAGAAAGAATCTCTTGCAAAGAGAGCATCTTAAATTTAACATGACGGATAAAGGAATTCACCCTCTTTAAATCCAACACTGGACGGAAAACCCCAGAAACCTTTCTCACCAGGAACGGGAAGGAACAAACCCCGAGACCCCTTTGACCGGTAGGATCAAGACGAATGGCCCCTCTGCAGAGAAGCCAAGGGAGTGAGAACGAAAGAGTCCGGAGGGGGGGAGTCGAAGACAATCGAGTAACCCTCACTGACCATCCGCAGAGCCCACTTGTCCAAGACCGATTCATCCCAAGTCTTTACGAAATGCAACAGTCAACCCTCCACAGGAGCCTGGACCACAAGAACCCAGGTATAGTCATGACTTTGATGAGGGGCGGAAACACCATCAGACTGCTGAGACCGGGATTTGTTTGAGAAACGAGTGCCCCAGCCGCGACCTCTCCCTCGAAAGGGCAAATCCCCCTTAGGAGTAGCAGATGGACCAAAAACCCGCTTGGGACCAAAGAACCTCCCTCTAGAAGGACGGACGGGCACCAACAGTTTCCTGTCCTCCGCTAATTTCTTCACCATCTCCAACAGGGAAGAACCAAACAACTTGGTCCCTGAAAAAGGGGTTGTTAGACCTGGCGCCATTGGCGGGAGTCTCCCTTCCATTTTTTCGCTGTTGTCTCCTCTGTTTTTGCTGGTATTAGATGCTGTGGGCGCTGTGCCACTGTCATTCAGGGCCACAGCGCGAATGCTCCCTGTGTAAATATGACATGTGAATTGGTATATCCATGATTGGCTTATTTGGTTTACCTGTTAGTCCCTAGTAGCGTGGCCTGTGTGTGCCCAGGGCTGGTAAACCAAATGCTGCTGGTGGGCCTGCAGCGCTGGTTTGCGCCACCCACAGAAGCAGCTTGTAAAGTGTGTCTCAGACCTGCCACTGCAGTGTCTGTGTGCAGTCCAGAACTGCCATCTTGGCTGTGAAGTGCACCCACTTCCCAGCCCCTGAACCTTCCCTTGGCATCATGTAAGCCACCCCTATGGTAGGGTGCATTGTATGTGTAAGGTAGGACCTGCTCTGATATGTGTAGCATGTCCTGGTAGTGAATTACACCCAATTTCGTTTTTCACTACTGTAAGGCTACCTGTTTTACATAGGCCAGAATGGGCAGTTTGACTATTAAATTCTATAGTCCTAACTGACCCAAAGAACCTGGTAGAAAAACGAATTTAGTATGCCTGAGCTCAGAATATTAAAATACATCTTTTAGTGAAGTTTATTTTTATATTCTGTGTTTGAAAATACCACTTTTAGAAAGTAGGTATTTTCTTGCCTAAGCCTTCCAGTGTGCTATGCTGTTATGTGTATTGGCTGTCTGGTTTTGGAGGGACAAGGCAGGCTGAGTCAGACCTGGGTTGAATAGAGAGATCTGCATTGGAGTATGGAGAGGGGTAGCTCCTTGACCTGAATAGGGCTGTGCCTGGCAAGGTGAATGCTGGCTCCACCTCCCACTGTGCGTCTGATGGCAGACCCCCTCTTTCTGAAAGGAAGGATGCAGCCTGGTAAACAAAGTGCTCCAGGGCTGGGCAGAACTGGTTCTGGCTGAGTTCAGTGACTTGTAGCTTCTGAGAACAAAGACTTTTGGGGTATAAATATCTGTGCTGAAACCCCTACAATTTGTATTGCTCCTGGACAACAAGAAGAACCTCTGTCCGTGTAACTACAGGAATCTGCAGGAGAGGACTGTCCTTGTGCTTGTGTGCTGTTTCTTGGACTGGCCTGCAGTGGTTACTACTGGCCTTGGAAGAAGAGGAAAAGGAATTTGAAGGAACTTTTATTTTATCTTGCTACAGCAATCACCCAAGGGCTAGAAGAGAGCTAGTCTCCTGCTGGAGTCTCAGGCACATCAGACTCCACCAACAGCCTCCTGTTTCCTCCCAGCGAGGATTTCTATCTGCAGGTGAGGCTCCTGTGAGTTCCAGGGCCTCTAGTTCTACTACAGAGAAGAGAGTGACGAAAATCGTCGCTAACGCCCGTTTGCGAGCCGCCGCAGCTGAAGCGCATAAGGAAAATCATCGCGCTGCCGCCGCTGAGTGCTCGCTACCGGAGATCATCGCATCACACGTTTGCGAGCTGCCAAATGCTCGCTAACCCGAAGATTATCGCATCACATGTTTGCGGGCCTCCAAGTGCTCGCTAACCAAAGATCATCGCATCAAGCTCATCGCTTCATGTCATCGCAACGCGTACGCCCAGCGTCCGTCATTTTTATCGCATCACATCAGGATCGTCGCTCCCTCGCGGAGCGCCATTTCTTTTCATCGAAACAAGATCGCACACGCAACAGGCTCGGCGCATCATCCTTCCTTTGCGGCAGGGATTTCAACGCATCGTCGGCTTAGCGTGGAGAAGTTTGTCGCTTTGTCCTGCACACAGATCAGCGCATCATCCTCCCTTGCGGCAAGGATTCAACGCATCGCTGGTCACGCGTGAGGAAAATCATCGCTACAACTCCTTTGCGACATTTTTGTTGATTTGCTACAGAACCCAGGTATTTTGTGATTAAAAGGGTCGCAGAGACCACTGCCTTGACCTGAACTCCTCTTTGCACGCTTTGAACTATTTTTGCAGCATTTCAAGAGTAACCCTATTTTCTAGTATTGTGGCTTTTTACTGTTATTGGTCTTGTGTTAAGTCTATATATAAAGATACTTATTTTTGATAACTACTTGTGTGGTGTCCCTTTGTAGTGTTCCTCACTGTGTTACTGTGTATGGTCATAAATGCTTCACACACTGCCGCTGAGATAAGCCTAGCTGCTCGTGCTACGTTACCACAGGGTTGAGCAGGGGTTATCAAAGGGTGTAGCTCGCTTACTCTGACTTAGGAAAAAGGGTCTCTACTTGGACAGTGGCCAGCCATTGCCAACCAGAGACCCCCATTTCTACCAGGGATCTTCACAGGAAGGGCGTTCTGAGCTGCCTCTGCTTTCCAGTGATGCAGCCAGAGCCTGAATAGCCGCATACCCAGTTGCGGCAGCGGCACCCAAGTTATCAAAAGAGATATCAGACAACAGCCTTGTTTGTTGTTCCATGACAGCCGGTGTAGGTAGGACGTCAGCCCCCTGTTCCATAAGTTCGCCCAGGGATTGGAAATCTTTCAACAAGGATTGAACTGCATAGGAGAGGTAGGCGGAATCTCTGATGGAAAAGTTAGCCACTGCCGCCTCCACTCTCTTGTCGACTGGGTCAGATAGGGAGGCATCCTCCGAAATGTTTGACCCATTGACAGGATAGCCCAGCCATCAAGGAGTCCACTTTAACGTCAGAGAGGAAATCCTTTGCAAAATCCTGAATGGCGTAACGCTTAGATAGGCAGCGTGGGAAGGGCTGTCTGTCCACTTCCTGCCACTCATTGTCAATCACCCTCTTGACAGAAGGATGCCATGGCTGGGCCTCTGGCTTCCGTCGCTGGTATTGCAAAAAAAAAAAAAATCATCCGCCTGCTCCTCCACCAGAGGAACAGAAAAAGCCAGGTTATCTTTAATGTGCTGTAGGGCCTCCTTCAGTTCTTGACCCTGCACGTATCTGTGAGATCCTCCTCCTCACCCTAAGTGCAGGTGGAAGGCTCCAGGTGCTGCTTTTTAGGAGAAGAGAGGCCATCGCGCTCCTTAAAAGCCACAGCAGCCTGAATCATGGCCTGAATGGCCTGGACCAAAGGGGTCTCAGCAGCGGCCTCCACCGGAGCAGCCTCACCAGGACCCACTGGTTAGAGCCCCTTCAAAAGGGATAGAACCCTGAAAAAACCAGGATAGAACCAGAGGCGTGGGAAGGAATCCTAAACACACTCCCAAACGGCTAAATTCAGGAAGCTGGCTCGAGAACTGAAATGTGAGCCTTTAAGTAGGGAAAACCAAAAAGAAATGCTGTTGTGAAACAAACACCACTGAATATTGGAAGGAATTCATTGCCAAGCAACCCTAATCAATGCGGGACGCCGGCCATGTGAGGTGCCGCCCTAGGGAGGGCAGGACAGGCCAGGGTGATGGAGGTGGTAAAACCCTCCGATCGCCCTCCTGCAACGCTGACACAAGAAGACACGCGGGGGGCGTCTCGCGACTAACACATGACGCAACCGACGTCGACGCTCGGGCGGCCCCAGGAGCAACGCTACACTGTCACGAGCTCCGGGGCGCCGTAAGGTGACGGGCGGCTGAATCTACAAAAGGTGGGCCCGCTGTGCAGGGCCACTGGAATCAGAGTGAGCAGAGGCCACCAAAAAGAACTAGGAGATGGGACTACATTTTGTGAGCCCGCTAGCGCAGGGCGTCCGCCCTGGGCATACAGACCTGCTAGAGTATGACCTCGCCTCACTTACCTGAAAACGTGCTCTGGAGAGTCTGCCACGCAGAACCAAAAATACCAGGAAGTGTGGTGAGTCATCCCTTCCCTTCGACTGTGTCAGGGGTGACGGTGGTCGGCCATGTTAGGGAGGGATGGGAGGCACAGTATGTAAATTACTTTGGAGTGTTCTGGTGTGGAGCTGAAGCTCACTTCGTAACTCTGGTGGAGAGGAAGACCCAGGAGGAGGTAATAGTATTTTAAAGGGGAACAACCTTTACAACGCAACTTTTACAACGCACTACCATTACAACGAAACTGTTACAACGCGAGTGCATTGACAACGCAGGACATTACAACGCAAGTCTTTACATCGACTTGCACTAGATGGCGTGCTAACATTAAAAATAGTGTAGTTTACTATCCCAACACCTTACCTACTGTTACGTGGACTGGAGTTGGAATAGTAAATTACACTTTTTTAATGTTAGCACGCCATCTAGTGCAAGTCGATGTAAAGACTTGCGTTGTAATGTCCTGCGTTGTCAATGCACTCGCGTTGTGAAACTTTCGTTGTAACAGCATGCGTTGTAACATCATACATCCATTTTAAAGTGTGCACAGCTGCTCCAAGGATTGTCCCGGCACGATACAGCAATGTTTTTTCTCCAGCAGTTTGAATCACCCGCTCTGTGGACGCAAAATGGTCATTGAGGTTTGTTTTTCTGCACTCAAGACCACCGAGTGGGCATGGGTGTCCTTCAGGGCTACTCTTCAGCATGGGCCAGGTAGGCAGAGGCCCGGGGTGCCAATATTCCAAGGGGCACAGCAGGGAGCTGCCTGACAATGTTATGCAAACATCAGTTCCGCCATCCCACTTGATTTCAACAGGTCCCGTTAAAGACTTTGGAATCAGCCCTTAATGTACCTCAGTGTAATTGTTAGTACTCCATCCAGCGGCGTAACAATAGCCCACACAGCCCCCGCGGTTGAGTGGAGGAGAGCCCAAGCTCCAGGGGGCCCCTTCGGACTGTGCACTGGCGGCAGGCAGCAAGCCCTTGTCCTAGGATCTCCTGACTGGGTTCAGAGTGTGCGTGGGCCTCCTCCAGCTCCTCAAGTTTCATTACGTCACTGACCCATCAACCCCTGGCCCTTCTCCCATCCTTCTCACACCTCCTGCCCTCACACCGCAAGGACCCCCACCCGTACAGCAAACACCAAATGTTCTTTCCACCCAGGGTGCTGTCCTAGTCAATCCGATTTAGGTCCCACCCTGAGTGTCTGGACAAACTGTCTGCTGGGAGATTCAAGCCTGGGAGATACATGATGTCATGACTCTATATCTGAAGGAGGAGAACCCATCTCTTATTCCTTGGGGAACATATGGCTCTGTGCCTTGGAAGAGTGGAGTGGCTGCTTGTGATATGACACAGCCCTGCCCCCTGTGTCCAAGGAGGAAGGTAGGGGAGGGTGTTAGTGCTTGGAGTAGGACGTCTCCCAGGTGAGCAGCTTCAGCTGAAGACATACAGTCATATGTACAAACACATTTTCCCATCGACACAGAATGGGTAAACCCCATTTATACATCTAGCCCCTAGTACTGCTGACAGTCGCAGAAGTCCCTGAATCTCCATGGAGGTTTCAAAGGTCATCTCCCTCACAAGAGGAAGAAGTGGAAAGGAGGAGGGAGAGCTGAGACTCAGGAGCACCGGAGAGCTGAGACCTAGAAGCACCGGAGAGATGAAACTCAGGAGCACCAGAGAGCTGAAACCCAGGAGGACCGGTGAACTGAGAATCAGGAGCACTGGAGAGCTGAGACTCAGGAACACTGGAGAGCTGAGACTCAGGAGCACCAGAGAGCTAAGACTCAGGAGCACTGGAGAGCTAAGACTCAGGAACACTGGAGAGCTGAGACTCAGGAGCACCAGAGAGCTAAGACTCAGGAGTACTGGAGAGCTAAGACTCAGAAGTACTGGAGAGCTAAGACTCAGGAGCGCCGGAGAGCTAAGACTCAGGAGTACTGGAGAACTAAGTCTCAGAAGCATCAGAGAGCTAAGACTCAGGAGCATCGGAGAGCTAAGACTCAGGAGCATCAGTAAGCTAAGACTCAGGAGCACCGGAGAGCTAAGACTCAGGAGCGCCGGAGAGCTAAGACTCTGGAGCACCAGAGAGCTAAGACTCAGGAGCACCGGAGAGCTAAGACTCAGGAGCACTAGAGAGCTAAAACTTAGGAGTAGCGGAGAACTAAGACTCAGGAGTAGCGGAGAGATAAGACTCAGGAGCACCGGAGAACTAAGACTCAGGAGCATTGGAGATCTAAGACTCAGGAGCGCCGGAGTGCTGAGACTCAGGAGCAGTGGAGAGCTAAGACTCAGGAGCGCCGGAGAGCTAAGACTCAGGAGTACTGGAGAGCTAAGACTCAGGAGTACTGGAGATTAAAGACTCAGGATAGCCAAGACTTAGGAGGGTCAGAGAGCTGTGATTCAGGAGCACCGGAGAGCTGAGACTCAGGAGCACCAGAGAGATAAGACTCAGGAGAGCCAAGACTTAGGAGGGCCAAGGAGCTGAGACTCAGGAGCACTGGAGAGCTGAGACTCAGGAGCACCAGAGATCTAAGACTCAGGAGTAGCGGAGAACTAAGACTCAGGAGTAGCGGAGAGATAAGACTCAGGGGCGCCGGAGAACTAAGACTCAGGACCACCGGAGAGCTCAGACTCAGGAGTGCCAGAGAGCTGAGACTCAGGAGCACCGGAGGGTTGAGACTCAGGAGCACCAGAGCGCTAAGACTCAGGAATGCCAGAGAGCTGAGACTCAGGAGTGCCAGAGAACTAAGACTCAGGAGGCCCAAAGAGCTGAGACTCAGGAGTGCCAGAGAGCTAAGACTCAGGGGTGCCGAAGAGCTACTACTCAGGAGCACCAGAGAGCTGAGACTCAGGCGTACTGAAGAGCTAAGACTCAGGAGTGCCAGAGAGCTAAGAGTCAGGAGTGCCAGAGAGCTGAGACTCAGGAGTGCTTGAGAGCTAAGACTCATGAGGGTCAAGGAACTGAGACTCAGGAGTGCCAGAGAGCTAAGACTCAGGGGTGCCGGAGAGCTAAGACTCAGATGTGCCCGAGAGCTAACACTCAGGAGCACCAGAGAGCTGAGACTCAGGCATACTGGAGAGCTAAGACTCAGGAGTACCAGAGAGCTGAGACTCAGGAGCACCGGAGAGCTAAGGCTCAGGAGCGCCGGAGAGCTAAGACTCAGGAATACTGGAGAGCTAAGACTCAGGAGTACTGAAGATTAAGACTCAGGAGAGTCAAGACTTAGGAGGGTCAGAGAGCTGAGACTCGGGAGCACCGGAGAGCTGAGACTCAGGAGCGCCAGAGAGATAAAACTCAGGAGAGCCAAGACTTAGGAGGGCCAAAGAGCTGAGACTCAGGAGCACTGGAGAGCTGAGACTCAGGAGCACCAGAGAGCTAAGACTCAGGAGTACTAGAGAGCTAAGACTTAGGAGTAGCGCAGAGATAAGACTCAGGAGCACCGGAGAACTAAGACTCAGGAGCATTGGAGAGCTAAGACTCAGGAGCATCGGAGAGCTAAGACTCAGGAGCACCGGAGTACTGAGACTCAGGAGCAGCGGAGAGCTAAGACTCAGGAGCACCGGAGAGGTAAGACTCGAGTACTGGAGAGCTAAGACTCAGGAGTACTGGAGACTAAAGACTCAGGAGAGCCAAGACTTAGGAGGGTCAGAGAGCTGAGACTCAGGAGCACCAGGGAGCTGAGACTCAGGAGCGCTAGAGAGATAAGACTCAGGAGAGCCAAGACTTAGGAGGGCCAAAGAGCTGAGACTCAGGAGCACTGGAGAGCTGAGACTCAGGAGCACCAGAGAGCTAAGACTCAGGAGTAGCGGAGAAATAAGACTCAGGAGTAGCGGAGAGATAAGACTCAGGAGCGCCGGAGAACTAAGACTCAGGAGAACCAGAGAGCTAAGACTCAGGAGCACCGGAGGGCTGAGACTCAGGAGCACCAGAGAGCTAAGACTCAGGAGTGCCAGAGAGCTGAGAATCAGGAGCACCAGAGGGTTGAGACTCAGGAGCACCAGAGCGCTAAGACTCAGGAATGCCAGAGAGCTGAGACTCAGGAGTGCCAGAGAGCTAAGACTGAGGAGGCCCAAAGAGCTGAGACTCAGGAGTGCCGAGAGCTAAGACTCAGGTGTGCCGAAGTGCTACTACTCAAGAGCACCAGAGACCTGAAACTCAGGCGTACCTGAGAGCTAAGACTCAGGAGTGCCAGAGAGCTAAGAGTCAGGAGTGCCAGAGAGCTGAGACTCAGGAGTGCCAGAGAGCTAAGACTCAGGAGGGCCAAAGAGCTGACACTCAGGAGTGCCGGAGAGCTAAGACTCAGGGGTGCCAGAGAGCTAAGACTCAGGTGTGCCCGAGAGCTACTACTCAGGAGCACCAGAGAGCTGAGACTCAGGCGTACTGGAGAGGTAAGACTCAGGTGTGCCAGAGAGCTGAGACTCAGGAGCACCAGAGAGCTGAGACTCAGGAGCACCAGAGAGCTAAGACTCAGGAGTACCAGACAAGTAAGACTCAGGAGTGCTAGAGAGCTAAGACTCAGGATTGCCAAAGAGCTAAGACTCAGGAGTGCCAGAGAGCTAAGATTCAGGAGTGCCGGACAGTGAAGACTCAGGAGTACTGGAGAGCTAAGACTCAGGAGTGCCGGAGAGCTAAAACTCAGGAGTGTCAGAGAGCAACGACTAAGGAGTGCCAGAGAGCTAAGACTCAGTAGTGCCAGAGAGCTGAGACTCAGGAGCACCGGAGGGTTGAGACTCAGGAGCACCAGAGAGCTAAGACTCAGTAGTGCCAGAGAGCTGAGACTCAGGAGCACCGGAGGGTTGAGACTCAGGAGCACCAGAGCGCTAAGACTCAGGAATGCCAGAGAGCTGAGACTCAGGAGTGCCGGAGAGCTAAGACTCAGGGGTGCCGAAGAGCTGTTACTCATGAGCACCAGAGAGCTGAGACTCAGGCATACTGGAGAGCTAAGACTCAGGAGTGCCAGAGAGCTAAGAGTCAGGAGTGCCAGAGAGCTGAGACTCAGGAGCACCAGAGAGCTGAGACTCAGGAGTACCAGACAAGTAAGACTCAGGAGTGCTAGAGAGCTAAGACTCAGGATTGCCAAAGAGCTAAGACTCAGGAGTGCCAGAGAGCTAAGATTCAGGAGTGCCGGACAGCTAAGACTCAGGAGTACTGGAGAGCTAAGACTCAGGAGTGCCGGAGAGCTAAAACTCAGGAGTGTCAGAGAGCAACGACTAAGGAGTGCCAGAGAGCTAAGACTTATGAGTGCGGGAGAACTATGACTCAAGAGCACCAGAGATCTGAGACTCAGGCATACAGGAGAACTAAGACTCAGGAGTGCCAGAGAACTGAGACTCAAGAGTGCTGGAGAGCTAAGACTAAGGATTGCCGGAGAGCTACAACTCAGTGTGGGACTTGGCCCTTTTTGCAGGGTCATCCCTAAACTTTTTGCCTTCCTCCTGCATTTTTTCTGACCTGTTGTTGGCTGTTCTATGACTCTGGGCACTTTACCACTGCTGATCAGTGCTAAAGTGCATATGCTCTCCCTACTGTAAAATGTATATGTTGGTTGGATTCCATGATCGGCTTATTTGGTTTACTGTCAGACCCCAGTGAAGTGCACTAGGAGTGCCCAGGGCTTGTAAATACAAATGCTGCTGGTGGGCTTGCAGCACTGGTTGTGCCACCCACAGAAGCGGCCTAGTAAAATGTGTCTAAGGTCTGCCATTGCAGAACCTGCGTGCAGTCTGGTACTGTCATGCTGACTGGGCAAGTGCACCCACTTGCCAGTCCCTAAACCTTCCCTTAACTTCATATTAGTCACCCCTATGGTAGGCCCAAGGGCAGGGTGCATTGTAACCATAAGGTAGGACAAGCCCTGATGTGTGTGGCATGTCCTAATAGTGAATTACAGCCAATTTAGTTTTTCACTATTGTAAGGCTACCTGTTCGCCATAGGCCCGAATGGGCTGTTAGAATTGTTACATTCTATGATCCTAACAGACCCAGGGAACATGGTAGAAATCCGAGTTTAGTATGCCTGAACTCAGAATGATAAAATACATCTTTCAGTAAAGTTTATTTTAATAGTCTGTGTTTGCAAATACCACTTTTAGAAAGTTGATATTTGCTTGCCTAACCATTTCAGCCCGCCTCTGCTATGATGTGTATCTGCCTGTCTGGTTTGTGTGAGTGACAGGGCTGGGGAAACCCAGAGGGGCAGGGCTAGGTAGGATGGTGGTGAATAGAGAGATTGACATCGAGATGGGTGGTAGGAGTGCAACTGGACTCTGAATAGGGCTGTGCTCTGCCACCACAATGCTGGCTCCACCTCCTGTGGAGCGGCTGACGTCTCTGCCCTGCACCCTGAATAGAAAGTCAGAGTCATGTCAACAAAGTGCTCAGGAAGTGGTTTAGACTGGGCAAAGGCCCCTCTACCCCAGAGGAACAAAGGAATTAGGGGTATAAGTATTGGGACCCTACTCCCAAGAAATTAGATCCTGCTGGACAAGAAGAACCTCTGCCTGAGGAGAAGGAACTGGGAAAGCTGTAAGGAGGAGTACTGTCCCTGACCTGGGGGATTGGCCTGCAGTGGTTGCCTTGCTGCTGAAGGAGAGGAGAAAGACTACAAAAGACTTTATTTCAACTTGTGCTTAAAAATATCTCCAAGGGCTTGGAATAGAGCTTGCCTCCTGCTGAAGTCTCAGGAACAAAAGACTTCACCCCCCAGCTCCCCAGAGTTCTTTGGAAGTGCCTGCTGCTGTTTTTGGGCTTTCTGAGGGACTGCGTGTCGCAAGGAGCTGGAAGCACGACTCAAGGAGGAGAAGCGGGCCGCCGTCGGAGCTGTTGTCGTCGCATCTCGTAAAGTGTGTCGCCGCTGCAGCATCGCATCGAGCGGAAGCGTCTTGCATCATCCAGGAAGTGTCTCGCAACGCCAAAGAAGCGTGTCGCCATCGCAGCCATCGTAGCTGACGCATCGCATCGCATCAAGGGAAAAGTCTCGCATCGAGGAAGAAGCGTGCCGCCATAGCAGCCATCGTAGTTGTCGCATTGCACCACATCAAGAAAAGCGCCTCGCATCCACGGAGAAGCGTGCCGCCGTCGGAGCTGCTGTCGTCGCATTGCGTAAAGGGTGTCACCGCTGTAGCATCGCTGCGAGTGGAAGCGTCTCACAAACGTCGGAGAAGGGTGTCGCTGCCAAGGCCGGTGTCGTTGCATCGTGTAAAGGGTGACGCCGCTGCAGCTGATGCATCGAGTCGAGTCTTCTCGCAACATCGGAGAAGCGTAACGCATCTGGAAGATCTTCCCGTCTTTATTTCTTTGCACCAAAAACTTCATCGCATCAACATCGTTGCAACACTTTCGTTGCCCTGCGTGTCGCATCTAAAAGGTACATTGACTTAAAGTGTCGCATTTAAGAACTTAAGAGAACTAAGCAAATTTCTACCATCTTAAGTAACAGTATTGTGTATTTTTGTCGTTTAATGGTCTTATGGTAACTCTATATAAAGAATCCTTATTTTTAATATAAAATCTGAGTGGTGTCCATTTGTAGTGTTGTCACTTGGTTACTGTATGTGTTCCCAAATGCTTTACACACTGCCCCTGAGATAAGCCTGTCTGCTCATGCCAAGCTACCAAGGGGGTGAGCAGGGGTTATTTTAGGAGTGTACCCCCTTACCCTGACTAGAGGAAAGGTTCCCTGCTTGACACAAGTACCTACCTGTGCCAACCAGAGAACCCAGATTCTAACATTGGTGGTCAGCGGTGAGGATTCTGGACTTGCATTTGTTACTCATGTACAGTGATTGGTGAACACTACTTAGTGAGTGCAGACCTTAACACAACCAATACTTGTTGGTAGATTTCTTTTTGGGACTGTCTATTTTTGAGTACTGCCAAGCTTAACCATGGTGGAGAAAGCAGCATCCAGAAGAAGAGAAACTGGACAGCTACCCAGTAAAACAGCTACAGTTCTTCTGCAAGAAATTCTAGGTTTCTACTACTGGATGCAAAAATAAGCCAGAGATCTACAAGGCGCTGAGGGACTGGGTAGAAGCAAGGAATGCCACTGATGATGATAATGCAGAGGAACAGCTGGAAGGGCCAGTGGGTCCAAGAGGAAGGAGAACCCCTTTCCCTGCCGGTAGCTGTGTTTCTGTTAAAAGTCTATCTCCAGAGGAATTGGCAGATAGAAGAGAGGGTAGGATGCACGAAATGGAAATGGCAACGCTCAAATTAAATAGACAGCTAGAGCTAGAAGGCAAAAGGCTGGCTCTGGAAGAAAAGAAAATGCAAATGGAGCATGACTTGATAATGAGGAAGCTTAACTTAGAGATCGAGAAGCTTGAGACCATGAGTGTCTCAGCCCAGCAACAAGAAATGTGTGTAGCTCAGAGATTGAGCTTTGCTGAGTGGGAGGAGGAATCCAGCTCAGATGGTGGCAGCAATATTGAATTTTCTAGTGCTGAGAGACTAGTACACACACCCAGAGATGTGGCACCTGACTTGAAGGAGGGGGTTAACATACACCAGGAGGTTCAAGGACATGAGGTAGCTCCAGTAGTGCGCAGTCTCCCTGAGAGGAATAGGGTAACTGGCGCAGGGGTTCATGGTCCTAGTGGTGGGAGGGACACTCTACTGACTCTAGATGAGAGGTGCAGCGAGAGGGGTTCCCCCAAAATTGAAGTCCTGGTATGTGAGTGTGAAGACCGCCCAGAAGAGTGTGGGTTGTGTGACAGAGACAGTCAGATACTGTCTTGCCAGTCTCAGGAGAGTGGTGTGGAGTACGTGTGCGAGGCACTGGATGGTGAGGTGAAGGATAGTTTGGTCAACCCTGCTAGGGGGCTGTGTGATCCAATTGTGGGAGATCATATTGTAAGTCCCTATTTTCCAGAGCTATGCCAACACCTGTGGGAGAGTGAGTTCTCTGACCGCAGGGAGCTCACATTGGAGGCAGACCTTTTGGTGGAGTCCAGAGGGTCTGGAAAGGCATTGGGGAGTGATCCCAAGATGAGTGGTTCAGGTATCTTCAAACCCAGTGTGGTGGAAGTGGCTCAGAGTAGCCCAACTAGGTCCTGTAGTAGTGAGAGGGGTGTAGGGCCTCACGTCCTGTCTGTAAGGGGAAGGAGTGAGAATGGGTTATGTCCCGGTAGTGCCCAACCTCAGTCTCAGAGCCTGGATGGTTCTTTAAGGGAACACCAGGTGGGGAGCCTAGTCTGTCCTGAGGGGCGGCCCGTTGTGCAGGACCCCCTAGTGTCTGGTGAACAGGGAGTGTCTGTAAGCAGGCCTCCATCAGTTCTGGTGTCTGGCAGTACCGCTCCAGTTGGGAGGGTGCAGAAGTCCAGAGTGAGGGGTGAGAGGGGGAAGGAGTCCGCAGTGGAAGAACCAGTGGGTCAGGGGCCAGCCAGAAGGGCTGCGTCCTCTGGGAATGACCAGGCTGACACCACTTCTGTCCTGGGGGAACTTCGCACACTGTCAGATGGACAGGGGTCGGGAGATCTGCGCCAGGCAGGCTGTCACACGACACATGAGTTATGTGTCACCCTCAGGGGGGGCATGCGTGCTCCCCGGGAAGTCCTGGTGCGCCAGGCGAGCGTTCAACCGCATGGGTTGGTCCCAGGGTTGGGAAGCCAGGTTCAGGTGTTGTCTGACCTGGAGAGTGGGACAATTGTAATCAGTGTCCTAACCCATGTTGCTTCTAGGGGTACCACGCCAGTTGGGAGTTGTTGGAGGGAGGACCACCGGGGAGTCGGAGGGACTACTCCGGGCACCTTCCTACCGCCAAGTTATAGCCGAGCGCCGCTGAGAAGCCTCCGAGGAGAGGTCCTTCTCCTATAATCGTACTAGGCCCAGTAACACCACCACACAGGACTCCGTATCAGTTGCTTATCTTGGTTCTTTATATAAAAAGGAGTACGTTTCAATATTTACAATGGGATCGAGTGATCCGGTAAGAGTCTCAATGTTCTTGGAGGGATAGGGTAGCGGGACAGTCTTGGTACCAGTCAGGTACGGGAAGGCTCTGCGCCAGACCTTGGGTGCTGGTCTCAGAGCGGCTCGGACGTGGAGAGCCGCGACGGCGTCTGCAGGGCTCAGGTGGTAGTTCCGCTTGGATCGAGCCGCGACACAGTCAGCAGGGCTCCGGTGGTAGGTCCGCTTCGGTCGAGCCGCGACGAGGTCAGCTGGGCTCTGATGGTCTGTTGCAACAAGGTCGGGCCGCGACGGCGTCAGCAGGGCCCCAAAGGTTCGTGAAGGTCTTGTAAGCACGATGGAGCCGCGACGTCGTCAGCAGGGCTCAGTAGGTAGGTTCGGGAAGAGTCTTTCTCCGTAGGGTCAGCCGCGATCCGATCAGCAGGGCTCTTGACTCCGGGATACAACTGTCATCTTGTTGTCGGGTCGCCCCAGATATAGGTCTTGAGCCCTTTGATGTCCGGACCCTTGCGCCCAGGAGGGCGGAGAGGCCGGGTAGGGCGCGGCCAGACGCCCAGCAGGAGAGGCGCCCGGCCCCAGAGAGCTGTGGGGCGATCGCACCTAGGTGTGGCAGGACGGTTGGGGGTCCCATCGATACTGCCCTCCGCTGGGAGTGGGAAGGGCTCACGTGGTATCCCCCGGGCCAGGGGTTGGCGCCTCGATGTCGGGCCTCGCTGGGACCGAGGCCGGGTAGAGCAGGGTCACGGAGGTGGTCACGTGGAATGACGTGTAATCCAAGATTGAGGAGCCCCGAGGTGCATGGGACCTCGTGCGGCGGAGCGAGGGGGAACAGGACCACGCCACGAGGCCGGCTCCAACACGCGTCCCCCCCGCATGAAGGCAGGGAGAGTCACCCATCTCCTTGGGGGTTCTCCTCGCCGAGGCGGAAGAATCGGGACAGGCCGTCAGCATTGGCGTGGTCGTTGCCGGGCCGGTGTTCCACGGTAAAGTCCATCCCTTGCAGCGAGATGGACCATCGCAACAGCTTGGGGTTCTTGCCCCGCATTTGCATGAGCCACCGCAAGGGTCGGTGGTCAGTCTGGACCCTGAAGTGGGTGCCGAAAAGGTAGGGCCGGAGCTTCTTGAGGGCCCATACCACAGCGAAGGCTTCCGCTCGATGGTGCTCCACCTCTGTTCACGTGGCAGCAGTCGGTGGCTGATAAAGGCCACAGGTCGGTCGTGGCCCTCGGCGTCCATCTGGGAGAGGACCGTGTAGGAGAGTAGGGTCTGCAATCCTATGATCACCCAGATTTTTTGCTTTTGCTTCATTGGTTTACGACTTTCTCCGGCTGTGGGCCTGCCAATCAGACCCACAGCCTAGCTGTTCTCTCTCGAAATTAACACACATGTACATTAGGTGCATCCACTAATTGGAACTGGGCCGCCTTGTCAGTCCCTGTCTCAGCATACCACAGGTATCCAGGGCATCGGTGTACCCAGGGCCTACCAGGGGCTGAAGCATGTATTATGCCACCCCTGGAATGGCCGCCCAAATCTGACACAACTGGCTGCACGACAGCTGGGGCCACGTGGTGTAATCACCCGTTGCTGTAGGTGTAGTATTCCTACACCTAAACCCTAAAATGGACACATGGATTCCTATCAGTCACTCCTATAGCAGGCCTTATCAATCCTGAAGGCAGAGTGCAGGGAATCATGTGGGACGGTGCTCTGGCGCGAGCTGAGCCCGTCGACGGCTTGCGGAACCAAGTCCTAATAGCCATTCCATGGTGACGCGGGCCAACTACTTTTAATGCATTATAATCCTTGCGGTTATTTGCTAACTTTGGCATCACATCACCTACACATGTCGAGTAAGGTGTCATACGAATGGGAATACGAACCCCTCGCCAGTCCTGGCGACGGGGTTAGCATTCCCCCCTTTTAGAGGGACACGACATGGAAGTAACCTTGAACCCCGGTTAAAGTTGACTCAAGCCTCAGCATCACAAAATGGATGCTGCCACCAGACACAAGTCTGACCTCCTGCTGCTGGGGGACCTTCCAGCAAGGGGAGCTTGGACAAAGGGTTTCCTGTCGAGGGCGGTGTTAGCACCATCCCAGACAGGGTTTGTGTATCCCAGGTAGGCAGGGCTGAAAGGAAGGTGATTGCAAGTGGCACCCCGGTGCTCACTGTGCATAGCCCGGCTCAAACCAGTTTCGGGGGCACACCAGCCCCTGAGCTGGCGCGAAGCCGGACAAAGGATAGGGGTGTAACCACCCCCCTCCTGGCTCCACCCATAGGTAGAACCTAGTCACGGGCCAGCCCCTTTTCTTAGAATAAAGGTAGGAGCGAGTCCCCTTCCCAAATTGGATAATCAGATAATCGGATAACTCCGAATCACGAACCACTTTCCACGAAAGGAACTCTTGACTATTTCTGAAGACTCTCCCTTGTGGCTAAGGAGTAGCCACCCTGCACCAGCAGGCACCACCTAAGCGCTTGCGGTTTGCTGTACGTCTCCTACGGATCAAGACTGCCCAGCTCGACGAGACCCGAGTTCCCTGCCATCTCTGACCTTTTACCTACCTCATCAGCCCAGCTGAGAGTCGTAGGTGTGACGAGACCTGCGGGACCGGCTATCTTCAGAACCTGCACGACGCTTATCTAGCACGCCCACCGAGGGACCCTCGAGTGAGTGCACCTAGGGTTTGAGAAGCCCTAAACCCTGAGCAGCTCCAGCATCGAAGTCTGTCTCCCCAGCATCCACGAGATCTGCGTGGGGGCCCTTCCGCTTCTTGCTGTTCCCAGCGTTGTCCGACCACTTGCCGACCGGCTTGTGGCCCTCTTCACGACGCTCCAAGATTATTTGCATCACCGGTCTGGTTGCTCCAGACTGGCTCTTGCTCCCCTTCCACAGAGGAGTACCACGGACCCTCCTGGTCCACTCCCGACGCCATCTTGACTCCCCCGCTTGGGTTGCCACTGCCAAGATCCGCTGCCCCTTCCTGGGCCCAGCATCATCGACAGCAGACACCTTCGTGGGACAGCTCGCCCTCCATCCTGGTCGCCGCCGCGCCTCCGGGTCCGAGGAACAGCCGAGTCCGACGTCACCCACTCACCTGGTCGAGGTGACTTCAGCCGGTACCCCCCTGGTACCCACACGATCGCTGGCTAGCGGTTGAGAACTGAGTCCCCTCTGCTTTCAGGTTTCCTTTATCACCGATCCAGGCTTGGATCGCTCTGAACATCGTCACTGGTCGCCTGCCAGCAACTTCTTCTTTCAGGCTCCTGAGACTACACGAGGACTCCCGACATCTTGCCGAACTTCACGCAGCCGCAGCCTCCGGGCTAGGTAACTCGAGCATCTCGGTGCTCCATCGCAGGTTCGCTCTACAAGTGTCCAGTTCCTTTTTCGTTTAGTCCCACTGATCGGAACACTCCGGAATCAGTACCTCCAGACTTTAACCATTCGCATTTCACTGTTAGTGTAGATGGTTTCTCGTGCCCCTCGGGCATTTGTGTAAATTGTGCAACTGAAGTATTTTCCTAAGAGTTTTGTAGTGTGCTTAGCTCCCTGACTCATAAAGAGCCAGGGTAGTCTTGTTATAAATAAATATCCTTTTATTTTCATAACAACTTGTGTGGTGTCCTTTCACTTGGTGTTCAAGGGGTATATGTGATGGTAAACAGCTGGCTTAACACGCCCTCTAGAGTTTAGCCTAAGACTGCTCGTATCCACGCTACTAGGATAGCTGGTCTATAAGGTTGACTTACAACCAATCATCAATAAGGGTCGTTTGGAATGATACACAGTGATCACTAGAATAGTGAGCACTACATATCAGGCCAACTTCTCACATTGGTGAGCAGCGGTTGGGATTTGAGCTTGCTGTTGTTTTACCACACACATATCCTAAGAATATCGCAGTGAAAGATCACATAAGTACCCAGGTACATATAACTTAACTTAGAATACTCCGAGTTCTACTGAACCGGCTGTTGTAGTGTAACAGGGCTTAGCACACCCTGACTACAACTCTTAGCAAGGGATCAGTAGGTAAACCCATAGTGTAGGTAGGTGCAACACTTACACCTCACTAAAAAAGCATGTCGGTCCACGGAGAGTCTGCAGGGACTCCCCTAGTGGTCAGTGACCCTCCACAGGTCGTGTCACGATATGCAACTCTTAGCTTCAAGGAGATGAGACAACTGTGTGCCTCCAGGAAGCTAAACCAGGGTTCTAACCCTACCATCGCAATACTGATAGGTCTCTTAGAGGCGTACGATGCTAGGAGGTCCTCTAACCCAGGTCCCCCCAGTGCAGATGGGAACATGCCTCCCTTAGAGGGAACCCTCGGTGACCCAGACCTCGACCTCCACACAGAGGAGGAGGACGAGGACGAGTTATCGGGAGACGAGGCAGACAAAGGTCCAGTGGTAGTCGGCAGGCTTACAAGGACCAACTTAAGCAGGCATGAGAATGGAACTGGGGGAGCCCCGGGCCCACGCTCAAGCAGGCTTAACCTTGGGAACGGACGAGCTAGGTCTCTCTCCAGAGGCTCTGGCAGATCGGTTCATACACATGTCTCTCAGGCACCTTCTCAGAGAGGAATGACTTCCCCTCAGAGGAGGGAGCATGAAGCGAAGATGCGGGAGGTCAATCTGAGGATCGAGCGGGAAGAACTTGCCCTCGCCAAAGAAAGACTTGCCTTGGCCCGAGAGCAGAAATTAAGTGGGTTAGACCCCACTGGTGGCAGCATTCTCAATAGAGAGAAAGACAGGGGTATAGACACTAGACACCTGAGTAAAATAGTGCCCCCTTTAAACAAGGGGACGACATCCACAAGTGGATAACTGCCTTGGAGAGGGCCTGCACTGTCCAGTGCGTCCCCCCAAGTCAGTGGGCAGCTATACTGTGGCTTTCCTTTGAAGGTAAAGGAAGGGACAAGCTCCTCACTACAAGAGCTGAGGATGCTAACAACTACCAAGTCCTGAAGAACACACTGATTGATGGGTTCGGCTTAACCACGGAACAGTACAGGGTGCTGTTCCGGGACACCCAGAAAATTCAGTCTCAGGATTGGGCTGACTTTGTCGATTGTGCCACTAAGGCTTTGGAAGGCTGGTTGCTGGGTAGCAAGGTTACTGATTACACAGGATTGTACAATCTTATCATGCGAGAACAGATTTTAAACAACTGTCAGAACCAATTGTTGCATCAGCACCTTGTCGACTCGGATTTGACCTCTCCCCAAGAATTGGGAAAGAAGGCAGACAGATGGGTCAGAACAAGGGTCAAGCAGAACCAGAATCAGAACCAGGGTGGTCAGAAGAAAGCAGACCAAAAGGGTAACAAGAACGAACAAAATGACCAGAAGTCTTCGACAGGTCCCCAACAAACCAAAGAGGGTGGTGGTCAGGCTTCACAGAAGAAGAAGACTCAAGAAGGCCAGTCAAAAAGGTGGTGCCAATACTGTAAAAGTAAGACTCACTGGTTTAGTGAGTGCAACAAGAAAGGAGGGCAAACTCCTGCCACTGCAGCCCCTAAGGCACCTGCGCCCCCTAGTACAGTCAGCAGTGGTAGTGCGCCTCCCAAGGCATTAGTTGGGTTAACCGTGGGAACCGAGGGGAGTGACGACTTAGTCGGCACGCTCACTCAGGCCGTCCTTGTCTGTACAGGGGATATGGATATGTCCCCTGATGCCAGTCCCAATACTTTGGGCAAATACAGACAGACACCTTTGATAAATGGAAAAGTGGCTCAGGCCTACAGGGACACATGTGCCAGTGTCACCATGGTGACGCCTAACTTCGTGGACCCTGGACAGATCATGCTAGGTACCAGTTACCTAGTGACCAATTCCAGCAACGTCACTACCAATCACAGTATGGCAGTTGTTGATTTCTCCTGGGGAGGGGTAAGTGGCCCGAAAAAGGTTGTGGTTAGTTCAGACCTCCCCGTAGAATGTCTGTTGGGCAATGATTTGGAAACGTCACAATGGTCAGAAGTGGAGCAGAGGACTCACATGGAGATGTTAGGCTTGCCAGCACATGTCCTTGCTGTGACCAGGTCACAGGCCAAAAGATGCCCCACTGAACAGGTGCTGGATCCTGGAAGAACGGACCAGACACCTTCCAAGAAAAGGAGCAGTAAGGGTAAGGCTTCGCCTTCCCCCTTGCCCCAGGTCGTGGATCAAGTCTCCGAGGAGGCTGACCTTAAAGAACTGAGGGAAACTGAGCCGCAAGAGCTTGAACCTGGTCAGGTTGAGTTTCTGGGCTCAGGGGGACCCTCCAGGGAAGACCTGGGGAAGGCACAGTTAGACTGCCCCTCACTTGAACCCCTCAGACAGCAGGCCGCTGCTGAGGCTGCAGGGAACGCCACAGGTACCCACAAAGTGTACTGGGACGATGGACTCCTGAACTCCGAGGCAAGAGACCCCAAACCTGGTGCGACCAGGAGGCTGGTCATCCCCTTGTCTCTGAGAGGTTTCCTTCTCACCTTGGCCCACGAGATTCCCCTTGCAGGTCACTTAGGCCAGAATAAGACTTGGGACAGAATTGTTCCACACTTTCACTGGCCCCACATGTCCGAAGATACGAAGGAGTTTTGCCGCTCCTGTGTCACTTGCCAAGCCAGTGGTAAGTCAGGTGGCACGACAAAGGCCCCCCTCATACCACTACCAGTGGTGGGGGTACCCTTTGAACGAGTGGGGATCAACATTGTCGGACCAATGGAACCCCAGACAGCA
Organism: Triturus cristatus; assembly: GCF_964204655.1. NCBI lineage: Eukaryota > Metazoa > Chordata > Amphibia > Caudata > Salamandridae > Triturus > Triturus cristatus. The sequence goes on along the minus strand of NC_140589.1, from coordinate 14,005,792 downwards.
TCGGGGCACAAGTTTATACTGGTGGTGGTGGACCACGCCACCAGGTATCCCGACGCTATTCCCCTTAAGACCACTACAGCACCTGTGGTGGCACGGGCCCTACTTGGAGTGTTCTCCAGAGTGGGCTTCCCTAAGGAGGTCGTCTCAGACAGAGGTGCAAACTTCATGTCGGGATATCTGACTGCTATGTGGAAGGAATGTGGTGTCAACTACAAGTTCACCACACCATATCACCCACAATGCAATGTGCTTGTTGAGAGATTCAACAGGACCCTAAAAGGGATGATTCACGGACTACCTGAAAAGCTTCGGCGGAGATGGGATGTCCTGATACCCTGCCTCTTGTTCGCCTACAGAGAGGTCCCGCAGAAGGGGGTTGGCTACAGCCCTTTTGAGCTTCTGTTCGGACATCCTGTAAGGGGACCCCTTTGTTTGGTAAAGGAAGGATGGGAGAGACCTCTCAGAAAGCCGGCATCAAACATTGTGGACTATGTGCTCGGTCTCCGCTCGCGGATGGCGGAGTACATGGAAAAGGCGTCTAAAAACCTGGAGGCGAGCCAAGAATTACAGAAAGCTTGGCACGACCAAAAGGCTGTCCTGACTGTGTACCAGCCTGGACAGAAGGTGTGGGTGCTGGAGCCAGTGGCCCCAGTAGCACTCAAAGACAAATGGTCTGGGCCCCACACGATCATTGAGCAAAAGGGAGAGGTCACCTACTTGGTAGACCTGGGAACTCCCCGGAGCCCCCACAGGGTGCTCCATGTAAACAGGCTCAAGGCATATGTCGACAGGGAGGGCATGGGCTTGCTCATGGCCACAGATGAGGGACAGGAGGAGGAGAGTGACCCTCTCCCAGACCTGCTCTCTCAGAACCCTGACGATGGATCAGTAGATGGTGTTGTCTTTTGTGGCAGCCTCTCTGGACATCAACAAGAGGATTGTAAACAGGTTCTTCAATCCTTTCGACATATGTTCTCTCTGACACCCAGTCAGACCAAGTGGTGTACCCATGAGGTCGACACTGGGGACAGTCTGCCCGTAAAGAGTAAAATCTATCGGCAACCTGATCATGTCAGAGACTGCATCAAGACAGAGGTGCAGAAAATGTTGGAGCTGGGAGTCATTGAACCCTCGGACAGCCCCTGGGCTAGTCCCGTAGTGCTCGTGCCGAAACCTCACACCCAGGGCGGTAAGAAAGAGATGAGGTTTTGCGTGGACTACAGAGGTCTCAATGCGGTCACTAAGACTGACGCCCACCCGATACCAAGAGCAGACGAACTTATCGACCGGTTGGCCTCGGCCAACTACTTAAGTACGTTTGACCTGACAGCTGGGTATTGGCAAATCAGGTTAGCTGAGGAGGCCAAGCCCAAAACAGCACTTTCTACCCCGGGTGGGCATTATCAGTTCGTGGTAATGCCCTTTGGTTTGAAAAATGCACCTGCCACCTTCCAAAGGCTGGTGAATCGAGTTCTCACTGGGTTGGACGACTTCTGTGCGGCGTATCTGGACGATATCGCTGTCTTTAGCTCCACCTGGGAGGATCACCTGGTCCACCTGAGGAAAGTGTTAGAGGCCCTGCAGAAGGCAGGCCTCACTATCAAGGCCACCAAGTGCCAGATAGGGCAGACACAGGTTGTATACCTGGGCCACCTTATAGGTGGAGGCCAGGTTTAACCATTGGAGAGCAAAATACAGGCCATCCAGGACTGGGCTCCTCCAACCACCCAGACTCAGGTTCGAGCTTTCTTGGGCCTGACTGGTTATTACCGGAAATTTGTCAGAAATTATGGATCCATTGTGACCCCGCTAAACGACCTGACAAGTAAAAAGATGCCAAAAAAAGTTCAGTGGACAGCAAGCTGTCAGAAGGCATTCGATGACCTGAAGCAGGCCATGTGCACAGCACCTATCCTAAAGAGTCCAGACTACTCCAAACCATTCATTGTCCAAACAGACGCTTCGGAGCTGGGTGTGGGAGCTGTTCTATCGCAACTGAATTTTGATGGTCATGACCAGCCCATAGCTTTTATTAGCAGGAGGCTGACCCCCAGAGAGAAGAATTGGTCAGCTATTGAGAGGGAGGCCTTTGCTGTGGTTTGGGCCCTGAAGAAGTTGAGGCCATACTTGTTTGGCACTCACTTCAAGATTCAGACCGACCATAAGCCCCTCTTGTGGCTAAATCAAATGAAGGGTGAAAACCCCAAACTACTTAGGTGGTCCATTTCCCTACAGGGGATGGACTTCACAGTGGAGCATAGACCTGGCACTGATCATGGCAATGCAGATGGGCTCTCCAGGTATTTCCACTTAGAGCAAGAAGACTCACCTGGTCAAGGTTAGCTTATTGTCCCAAAGTTTGGGGGGGGTCATGTAGGAGAGTAGGGTCTGCAATCCTATGATCACCCAGATTTTTTGCTTTTGCTTCATTGGTTTACGACTTTCTCCGGCTGTGGGCCTGCCAATCAGACCCACAGCCTAGCTGTTCTCTCTCGAAATGAACACACATGTACATTAGGTGCATCCACTAATTGGAACTGGGCCGCCTTGTCAGTCCCTGTCTCAGCATACCACAGGTATCCAGGGCATCGGTGTACCCAGGGCCTACCAGGGGCTGAAGCATGTATTATGCCACCCCTGGAATGGCCGCCCAAATCTGACACAACTGGCTGCACGACAGCTGGGGCCACGTGGTGTAATCACCCGTTGCTGTAGGTGTAGTATTCCTACACCTAAACCCTAAAATGGACACATGGATTCCTATCAGTCACTCCTATAGCAGGCCTTATCAATCCTGAAGGCAGAGTGCAGGGAATCATGTGGGACGGTGCTCTGGCGCGAGCTGAGCCCCTCGACGGCTTGCGGAACCAAGTCCTAATAGCCGTTCCATGGTGACGCGGGCCAACTACTTTTAATGCATTATAATCCTTGCGGTTATTTGCTAACTTTGGCATCACATCACCTACACATGTCGAGTAAGGTGTCATACGAATGGGAATACGAACCCCTCGCCAGTCCTGGCGACGGGGTTAGCATTCCCCCCTTTTAGAGGGACACGACATGGAAGTAACCTTGAACCCCGGTTAAAGTTGACTCAAGCCTCAGCATCACAAAATGGATGCTGCCACCAGACACAAGTCTGACCTCCTGCTGCTGGGGGACCTTCCAGCAAGGGGAGCTTGGACAAAGGGTTTCCTGTCGAGGGCGGTGTTAGCACCATCCCAGACAGGGTTTGTGTATCCCAGGTAGGCAGGGCTGAAAGGAAGGTGATTGCAAGTGGCACCCCGGTGCTCACTGTGCATAGCCCGGCTCAAACCAGTTTCGGGGGCACACCAGCCCCTGAGCTGGCGCGAAGCCGGACAAAGGATAGGGGTGTAACCACCCCCCTCCTGGCTCCACCCATAGGTAGAACCTAGTCACGGGCCAGCCCCTTTTCTTAGAATAAAGGTAGGAGCGAGTCCCCTTCCCAAATTGGATAATCAGATAATCGGATAACTCCGAATCACGAACCACTTTCCACGAAAGGAACTCTTGACTATTTCTGAAGACTCTCCCTTGTGGCTAAGGAGTAGCCACCCTGCACCAGCAGGCACCACCTAAGCGCTTGCGGTTTGCTGTACGTCTCCTACGGATCAAGACTGCCCAGCTCGACGAGACCCGAGTTCCCTGCCATCTCTGACCTTTTACCTACCTCATCAGCCCAGCTGAGAGTCGTAGGTGTGACGAGACCTGCGGGACCGGCTATCTTCAGAACCTGCACGACGCTTATCTAGCACGCCCACCGAGGGACCCTCGAGTGAGTGCACCTAGGGTTTGAGAAGCCCTAAACCCTGAGCAGCTCCAGCATCGAAGTCTGTCTCCCCAGCATCCACGAGATCTGCGTGGGGGCCCTTCCGCTTCTTGCTGTTCCCAGCGTTGTCCGACCACTTGCCGACCGGCTTGTGGCCCTCTTCACGACGCTCCAAGATTATTTGCATCACCGGTCTGGTTGCTCCAGACTGGCTCTTGCTCCCCTTCCACAGAGGAGTACCACGGACCCTCCTGGTCCACTCCCGACGCCATCTTGACTCCCCCGCTTGGGTTGCCACTGCCAAGATCCGCTGCCCCTTCCTGGGCCCAGCATCATCGACAGCAGACACCTTCGTGGGACAGCTCGCCCTCCATCCTGGTCGCCGCCGCGCCTCCGGGTCCGAGGAACAGCCGAGTCCGACGTCACCCACTCACCTGGTCGAGGTGACTTCAGCCGGTACCCCCCTGGTACCCACACGATCGCTGGCTAGCGGTTGAGAACTGAGTCCCCTCTGCTTTCAGGTTTCCTTCATCACCGATCCAGGCTTGGATCGCTCTGAACATCGTCACTGGTCGCCTGCCAGCAACTTCTTCTTTCAGGCTCCTGAGACTACACGAGGACTCCCGACATCTTGCCGAACTTCACGCAGCCGCAGCCTCCGGGCTAGGTAACTCGAGCATCTCGGTTCGCTCTACAAGTGTCCAGTTCCTTTTTCGTTTAGTCCCACTGATCGGAACACTCCGGAATCAGTACCTCCAGACTTTAACCATTCGCATTTCACTGTTAGTGTAGATGGTTTCTCGTGCCCCTCGGGCATTTGTGTAAATTGTGCAACTGAAGTATTTTCCTAAGAGTTTTGTAGTGTGCTTAGCTCCCTGACTCATAAAGAGCCAGGGTAGTCTTGTTATAAATAAATATCCTTTTATTTTCATAACAACTTGTGTGGTGTCCTTTCACTTGGTGTTCAAGGGGTATATGTGATGGTAAACAGCTGGCTTAACACGCCCTCTAGAGTTTAGCCTAAGACTGCTCGTATCCACGCTACTAGGATAGCTGGTCTATAAGGTTGACTTACAACCAATCATCAATAAGGGTCGTTTGGAATGATACACAGTGATCACTAGAATAGTGAGCACTACATATCAGGCCAACTTCTCACAGACCGCCCCGACCCCGTACTCTGATGCGTCGGTCTGCACCACAATCTCCTTGCTGTAGTCAGGGGCCTGTAGAACCGGGGCAGCACACATGGCTGCCTTGAGGGCTTCAAAAGCGGTCTGACAGCGGGGCGTCCAGTGCACCACCTTGGGCTGTTTCTTGGAAGTGAGCTCCGTAAGGGGGCCCACGATGCTGCCATAATCTTTAATAAATCGCCGGTAGTAGCCTGTGAGGCCTAAGAAGGCCTGGACAGCGGTCTGGGTTGCGGGGGGCTCCCACGCCTGGATGGCATCGACCTTCAGCTGGAGGGGCGCCACCTGGCCACTCTCCACCTGGTGGCCCAGATAGGTCACAGATCCTTGACCGATCTGGCACTTGCTGGCCTTAATTGTGAGCCCGGCTCTTTGGAGAGCGGCCAGGACTTCGCGGAGGTGTCCCAGGTGCGCGGCCCAGTGGTCGCTGAAGACTGCAATGTCGTCGAGGTAGGCCGCGCTGAAGGCTTCTAGCCCGGCCAGGACCTTGTTTACCAGCCTCTGAAAGGTCGCAGGGGCGTTCTTCATACCGAAGGGCATCACCCGAAAGTGGTAGTGCCCATCGGGGGTGGAAAAGGCGGATCGTTCCTGGGCGCCGGGAGTGAGCTTGATCTGCCAGTACCCAGCGGTGAGATCAAAGGTGCTTAGGTAGCGGGCGGCCCCTAAGCGATCGATCAGCTCGTCTGCCCGGGGCAGGGGGTGGGCATCGGTCTTGGTGACTGCGTTCAGGCCCCGGTAGTCTACACAAAATCAGAGTTCCAGAGAAGTACCGGGGGCGGCGGCCTTCGGCACCAAGACCACCGGGCTGGCCCACGGGCTGTCTGAGGGCTCAATGACTCCGAGGGCGAGCATCTTGGCGACCTCGGTCTGTATGCAGGCCCGGACTCGGTCAGGTACTCGGTAGGCGCGATGTCGCACAGGGGGGCTGTCCCCAGTATCCACGTCGTGTACGCACCAGGGGGTCACCCCGGGCGTGAGAGAGAAGAGGGCAGCGAAGGGTTGCAGCAGCCTCCGGCAATCATGGCGCTGTTCTGTGTGGACTCCCTCCAAGGAACCGTCTTGGCCCGAGGACCCCAGGAGGTCTGGCAGGGGCTCGGAGTCGCTTTCGCCCCCATCATCAGTAGCCAGCAGCAGGCTTAGTTCAGTTCGGGCAAAGTGAGGCTTGAGCCGGTTGGCGTGCAAGACCCGGAGGGGGTTCCTCGGGGACTCCATGTCGACTAGGTAGGTGACGGGGCTCTTTCTCTCAACCACCTTGAAGGGCCCGGCCCACTTGTCCTGCAGGGCGCAGGGGTCCACGGGTGACATGACCCAGACTTGCTGGCCTGGCTCGAACTCGATGGTCGAGGCATTTGCGTCATACCAGCGCTTCATGTCTTCTTGGCTGGCTTCGAGGTTGGCTTCTGCCAGGGCCCGGAACTTCCGAGTCTGGTTCCGCAGGGTCAGGAGGTACCGGTAGATGTCGGGGGGGGCATCTTGGACGTTCGCTTCCCAGCCCTCCTTGACCAGGCTGAGGGGCCCTCGGACGGGGTGCCCATACAATAGTTCGAAGGGGCTGAAGCCCAGGGATTTCTGTGGTACCTCTCGATAGGCGAACAGGAGGCAGGGCAGCAGGACATCCCACCTCCTCCGCAGGGGCTCTTCCAGACCTTTGATCATCCCTTTTAGGGTCCTGTTGAACCGCTCGACCAGTCCGTTCCCCTGGGGGTGGTAAGGGGTAGTGAATCTGTAGGTGATCCCGCATTGTTGCCAGAGGGATTTCATGTATTTTGAAATAAAGTTCGTACCCCTGTCGCTCACCACTTCTCGGGGGAACCCCACCCTGGAGAAGATGCCCATCAGGGCCCGGCCCACCACTGGAGCTGTCACAGTGCGGAGTGGGATGGCCTCAGGGTATCGGGTGGCGTGGTCGACCAGTACCAGGATGAAGCGGTGTCCTAGGGTGGTTCGGGGGTCGAGGGGCCCCACGATGTCGATCCCCACTCGTTCGAACGGGGTGTGGACGGCTGGAAATGGTTGGAGGGGGGCTTTAACTCGACCCCCCGTTTTTCCGCTAGCCTGGCAGGTCTGGCAGGACCGGCAGTGGTGGTCCACGTCTCTCCGCATTCGGGGCCAATAGAAATGGGTCACTAGGCGGCTGTAAGTCTTGTCCCGCCCGAGGTGTCCGGCGAGGGGCACGTCATGCGCCAGGTTCAGGAGGAACTCCCGGAACCGGAGGGGAACCACCAACACCCGGCCGGCTCCCAGCTCGGCGACTTTCTGCTCGCTGTATAGTAAGTCATTGTCCCAATAGACCCAGTGGGTTCCCGTGGGGTCCCCCGAGGCCTGGGCGGACGCTTGCTGTCGGGCCCCCTCGAGGGACGGGCAGGCCTTCTGTTCTTGCTGGAATTGTTCGCGGGTTGGGCCCCCATCGTGGCGCCACTGAGCCAACTCGGGGATCTCGCTGAGGGAGGCGGCCTCGTCGGGAGACAGTTCGGATGGCCCGGCTTCATCGTCGGGTTTCTCCGGGCCGGAGGAGGGTGATAGTTCTGGGCCCGTAGGCTGGTCGGTGGCCGCGGCAGCGGCGGGTTGGGCGGTCATGGACCGGGTGGTGGCGCAAGCCCACTCGGGCACCCCTAGCATCCCCAGATGCTCTCGGCGCTCCACCTGGGCCCAGGGGGAGCTCTCTAGGTCATTCCCCAGGAGGCAGTCCACGGGAGCGTCGTCGCGGACGGTCACTTTTAGGGTGCCAAACACTCCTCCCCACTCGAAGGAGATCCTGGCCATCCGGCACATGCTTTCGGTGTTGTCCGCGGTCCGGACAGGGCATAGGACATGTGGCAGGATTTGTTCGGGGGTCACTAGGTGGCAGCGGACAGCGGTCACGCTAGCCCCAGTGTCCCGGAGGGCTTCGGCCCGTCGTCCGTTGCAGGTGACCCACTGCTGGTACTTCTGGGTGTTGCTTGGGATGGCCGCTCGGGGCAGCATTTCTCGGGAGCCCAGGCAGACGAGCGACATGGCCGCCGGTTCCCACTCGGGGGACCCGTCCTTGCGGCTTTCCTCCTCTTCTTCTCCTTCCCCCAGGGCAGCGGCGGCTATTTGTCGGGGAGGGGGCCCAGCGGTCCCGTTTCGTCGGTTCACGGGGCAGGCCGGGTCGCTTGCATAGTGGCCGGTCTGCTGGCAGTCGAAGCAGGTCACGGGTGGTCGGGGTCCCGGTCGGGCGATGGGGGTCCCCCTTCGGCCCAGGGCCGGGGACGTGTGGTCGGCGGCTTGGCCTCGTGGCGGGCTTCTGGGCGGTCCGGCCGGGAATTCTCGGCTGCGGTGGGACCCCCCTCCTCCGCCCCGCTGGCGATGAGGTCCCGTGGTACTCCGTTGGTAGTCCCCCACGGGGTTCCGGGGGACCCTTGTGTTGACCCATCGGTCTGCTTCGGCGGCGAGCTTCCGGGGCTCGGTCAACTTACTGTCTAGGAGGTGTTGCCTTAGTTCCACAAAGCAGTTGTTGGCGAGGTGCTCCCAGACAATGAGGTCGAACAGTTCATTGTACGAGGTGACCTTGCTCCCTTTTATCCACCCTTCAAAGGCCCGGCTGAAGAAGTCCACGTACTCGACCCAGGTGGTACCGGGGAGCTTCTTGCAGTCCCGGAAGCGCTGCCGGTACATCTCGGCTGATAGTCCGTAGCGGGTGAGTAGGGCTTCCTTCATGTGATCGTAGGAGGTCATCACTGCGTCGGGGAGTTGCAGCAGGGTATCACGGCCCTCGCTGAGGAACCTCCCCCATAGGCCGGCACCCCAATCCTTCCGGGGTACCCGATGGGAGGTCATGGCTACCTCGTAGGCTCGGAACCACTGCTGGATGTCGTCGTTCTTGTAGTACTCTTTGACGACATCCTTGGGGATATGAACCTTTGGCTCGGTCAGTGGCAGAGCGTCCCGGGCCCCGGGGGTGCTGGTCTCCCCCGTTTTGGATTTCAGTTCGAGTTCTTTGAGGCTCCTCTCATGCTCGAGGGTTAGCCGTCTCTCTTCAAGTTCTCAATGCCGTTTCTTTTCCTCGATTTCCTCCTGCAGCCGTAGTTGCTCCAGGGCTATTTTCTTCTCCGCTAGCTGGAGCTCGCCGTCCAACCGGAGTCGTGCGAGGTCCATTTCGTGTGCCCGGACCCTCTCTCGTTCTCGTATTTCTTCGTGGGATAGGCTGGCTTCGGGAATGCCTCGCCCCCCATCCGTCGGGGTTGTGGTCGGCAGGTTTTCGTTCCGGGCCGAGGTCCCTTCGGTGCGGGGTGGAGTGGCCTCAGCTTCGGCCCAGGCTTTCAGGGCTTTCTGCATTTCTTCCTTGGTGCCCAATCCCGTGGTTGGGATCCCTTTGTCCTTGCAGAATTGTTTTAGTTCTTTGTGGGTGTATTCTTCCAGTTTTTCCAGCTGGAAGGTTGCGGCCACGGTTGCTTCTTGGCCGTCCATGGTTCCCTTTTCTTTTTTCCGTCTGGTTAGGTAGTGGGTGCGTTACTTGCTTGTACGATTGCGTCTGGCTCGGATCCCGTCGCTGGCCACCAAATGTTGGAGGGAGGACCACCGGGGAGTCGGAGGGACTACTCCGGGCACCTTCCTACCGCCAAGTTATAGCCGAGCGCCGCTGAGAAGCCTCCGAGGAGAGGTCCTTCTCCTATAATCGTACTAGGCCCAGTAACACCACCACACAGGACTCCGTATCAGTTGCTTATCTTGGTTCTTTATATAAAAAGGAGTATGTTTCAATATTTACAATGGGATCGAGTGATCCGGTAAGAGTCTCAATGTTCTTGGAGGGATAGGGTAGCGGGACAGTCTTGGTACCAGTCAGGTACGGGAAGGCTCTGCGCCAGACCTTGGGTGCTGGTCTCAGAGCGGCTCGGACGTGGAGAGCCGCAACGGCGTCTGCAGGGCTCAGGTGGTAGTTCCGCTTGGATCGGGCCGCGACACAGTCAGCAGGGCTCCGGTGGTAGGTCCGCTTCGGTCGAGCCGCGACGAGGTCAGCTGGGCTCTGATGGTCTGTTGCAACAAGGTCGGGCCGCGACGGCGTCAGCAGGGCCCCAAAGTTTCGTGAAGGTCTTGTAAGCACGATGGAGCCGCGACGTCGTCAGCAGGGCTCAGTAGGTAGGTTTGGGAAGAGTCTTTCTCCGTAGGTCAGCCGCGATCCGATCAGCAGGGCTCTTGACTCCGGGATACAACTGTCATCTTGTTGACGGGTCGCCCCAGATATAGGTCTTGAGCCCATTGATGTCCGGACCCTTGCGCCCAGGAGGGCGGAGAGGCCGGGTAGGGCGCGGCCAGACGCCCAGCAGGAGAGGCGCCCGGCCCCAGAGAGCTGTGGGGCGATCGCACCTAGGTGTGGAAGGACGGTTGGGGGTCCCATCGATACTGCCCTCCGCTGGGAGTGGGAAGGGCTCACGTGGTATCCCCCGGGCCAGGGGTTGGCGCCTCGATGTCGGGCCTCGCTGGGACCGAGGCCGGGTAGAGCAGGGTCACGGAGGTGGTCACGTGGAGTGACGTGTAATCCAAGATGGAGGAGCCCCGAGGTGCATGGGACCTCGTGCGGCGGAGCGAGGGGGAACAGGACCACGCCACGAGGCCGGCTCCAACAGGAGTGTGCAGTACTCTGGAAGGGGGTGCAGAGGGAGGGAGTCTTCGCCTCTGACCCCGGTGCAGCCTGAGGGTTTAGACCCTAGGTTGACGAGCCAGGTTCAGGTATTGTCTGACCTGGGGGGAGGGATATCTGTAATCAGTGTCCTGACCCATGTCGCTTCTTGGTGTACCACTCCAGGTGGGAGGGTACAGCCATCTGGAAGGGGGTGCAGAGGGAGGGAGTCCTCGCCTCTGACCCCGGCTCAACTGAGGGGTTTAGACCCTAGGTTGGAGGGCCAGGTTCAGGGTGTCCCCCCTGACCTGGACGCCCAGTTGCAGGATAGAAGCCCTGAACTGGTGGGCGAATCGCGCAAGACACCTGCCACAGGTGCCCTGGCAATTCTGGAAGGGGGTACCACTCCAAGTGGGAGGGTACAGAGCCCCAAGGAGGAGGACCGGGTGTGGGAGAGGCCACCCCAGTCTTTGGTCCAGCCGCCGGGTACAGACCTGGGGCTGGTGGGTCAGTGCCAGGATGTCATACCTGACCTGACAGGAGGGAGAATGGACAAAGGTTGCCAAGCACCTGGGGCTACTGCCCCCCGCTCCCTGGCGCCACAGAGGTTTGAGAGCCCTGAGAGGCATACGGCCTGGGTCTCATCCCTGACTACTGTCAGTGGCCACTGTAGCATTTTGCTGTCTGTCTTTTGGGGCACACCTGTGAGCCAGTTACGGTTAGGTGCTGCACAGGTGGTGTCCACATGTGAGGAGAAGGTTTCCCCATGGATTGGCATGGTGGGCCCTGAGAGTATGGACAGAGGGATTCCAATAGGTTCAGATTGGCGTAGAACTGGAGTCTACCCCTCCAGTTACGGGCAAGGTCCTTGTTCTATCGCCCGAAGCAGGGAAGTCCATCACGGTGGTGATTGGGCTACCCTGCGTTTTGGCTGGAAGGGGGTCGTGTTAGACTTGGCCCTTTTTGCAGGGTCATCCCTAAACTTTTTGCCTTCCTCCTGCATTTCTTCTGAGCTGTTGTTGGCTGTTCTATGACTCTGGGCACTTTACCACTGTTGATCAGTGCTAAAGTGCATTTGCTCTCCCTACTGTAAAATGTATATATTGGTTGGATTCCATGATTGGCTTATTTGGTTTACTGTCAGACCCCAGTAAAGTGCACCAGGAGTGCCCAGGGCTTGTAAATACAAATGCCGCTGGTGGGCTTGCAGCACTGGTTGTGCCACCCACAGAAGCGGCCTAATAAAATGTGTCTAAGGTCTGCCATTGCAGAACCTGCGTGCAGTCTGGTACTGTCATGCTGACTGGGCAAGCGCACCCACTTGCCAGTCCCTAAACCTTCCCGTCTTTATTTCTTTGCACCAAAAACTTCATCGCATCAACATCGTTGCAACACTTTCGTTGCCCTGCGTGTCGCATCTAAAAGGTACATTGACTTAAAGTGTCGCATTTAAGAACTTAAGAGAACTAAGCAAAATTCTACCATCTAAAGTAACAGTATTGTGTATTTTTGTCGTTTAATGGTCTTGTGGTAACTCTCTATAAAGAATCCTTATTTTTAATATAAAACCTGAGTGGTGTCCATTTGTAGTGTTGTCACTTGGTTACTGTATGTGTTCACAAATGCTTTGCACACTGCCTCTGAGATAAGCCTGTCTGCTCGTGCCAAGCTACCAAGGGGGTGAGCAGGGGTTATTTTAGGAGTGTACCCCCTTACCCTGACTAGAGGAAAGGTTCCCTGCTTGACACAAGTACCTACCTGTGCCAACCAGAGAACCCGGATTCTAACACTCAGGAGTGCCAGAGAGCTAAGACTCAGGATTGCCGGAGAGCTACGACTCATGAGCACCAAAGAGCTGAGCCTCTGGCATATCGGAGAGCTGAGACTCAGGAGCACCGGAGAGATAAGACTCAGGAGTACCGGAGAGCTAAGACTCAGGAATGCCAGAAAGCTAAGACTCAGGGGCACAGGAAGGCTTAGACTAAAGAGTACTGTAGATTAAAGACTCTGAAGCACCAGAGAGCTGAGACACCGGAGGGCCGGAGAGCTGAGACTCAGGAGCACAGGAGAGCTGAGATTCAGAAGTGCAGGAATATAAGACTCTGGATCAGCGGAGAGATACGACTCAGGAGCACAGGAGAGCTAAGACTCAGGAGCACCGGAGAGCTAAGACTCAGGAGTACTGGAGAGCTAAGACTCAGGAGCACAGGAGAGCTAAGACTCAGTGTTGGACCCGGCCTCGTGGCGTGGTCCGTACCCCCGTGGATTGTGCCCGTTCCCCGCCCCGGCCTTCACGGGCCACCCTTCCGAACTGCACCGAGACCCCTCATTCCGAGCCGCACGAGGTCGCATACCCCTCGGGGCTCCGCCATCTTGTTGGCATCCACGTGACTCTGTGCGCCAGCCGGCGCGACCCCGCTCAACCCGGCCTCGGCCCCGGCGAAGCCCCGACATCGAGGCACCAAGAACTGGCCAGGGGGTGCCACATGAACCATTCACCGCCCCCGGCGGAGGACAGTATCGATGAGACCCCCGACTGTCCTCCCATCCCTAGGTGTGATCGCCCTGCAACTCTCTTGGGCCGGGCGCCTCACCTGCTGGGCGTCTGGCCACCTCCACCCGGCCTCTCCGCCCCCCCGGGTGCCAGGGTCCGGACATCAAAGGGCTCCAGACCTATATCTGGGGCGACCCCGCCACAGATCGGCAGTTGTATCCAGGAGTCGAGAGCCCTGCTGATTGAATCGCGGCCGACCCTACGGAGAAGAACTCTTGCTTGAACTATCACGAGCCCTGCAGACTGCGTCGCGGCTCCTTCTTGTGAACACCTTGAAGCCCCCGGAACATCGGGGCCCTGCTGACGCTGTCGCGGCCCAACCTCGCTGAAACCTCCCTCGGAGCCCTGCTGACGACGTCGCGGCTCGAGCTGAGCAGAAACCATCTTGAGAGCCCTGCTGACCTGATCGCGGCTCCCCACGAACTGAACGCCAGAGCCCTGCTGACGCCGTCGCGGCTCGACCCCTCCGAGATCCGGAGGTCCTCCAGCTTGAGGATAAGAACTGGGCCCCAGGTACCCTCGTACCGAGCTCCTGCCAAAGACTGTCCCGCTACCCCTACCCTTCCAAAGAGACACTGAGACTTTTGGTGGATCCCTCGATCCCTGTCGTGTAAATATTGATCTCGTAAACCTTTAAATGCTGATAAAGAATTGCTCGTCTTTAGACAACCTCCTTGAGTCCTGTGTGGTGGTGTTACTGTGCTAGTACGTGATAGGAGAAGGATCTCTCAGGAGGCTTCTCGACGGCGCTCGGCTACTTCGTGCAAGTGAGGGCCCCCCCCCCTTGGTGGTCTCACCGACTCCTCGGGGTCCGCCTTCCAACATTTGGTGGCCAGCGACGGGATCCGAGCCGAACGCAGTACGTACCAGCCAGTACCCACTAGCTACCCATCCAGTCAAACAGTAATCATGAGCAGCCAGGAAAATAACGCGACCATGGAGTTCCAGCCCGAACGGTTGGAGGAATATACGCACAAAGAATTAAAACAGTTCTGCAAGGACAAAGGCATTGCAACCACCAGCCTAGGTACCAAAGAGGAGATGCAGAAAGCTCTGAGGACCTGGCTGGAGGCCGAGGCAGGCCACTCCCAAGAAGAAGGTCCCTTGCCCCTGACTGAGGCCACATCAACCGCACTGACTCCGGCAACCGGAGGAAGAAAGAGCCTAGAAACCGGCCTCTCCGAAGAAGAAATACGAGAGCGGGAGAAGGTCCAGAACCACGAACTAGAGCTCGCACGACTGCGGCTGGACGGCGAACTCCAGCTGGCGGAAAAGAAACTGGCCCTAGAGCAGCTACGGCTTCAAGAGGAGATAGAAGAGAAGAGACGGCACCGAGAGTTGGAGGAAAAGAAAATGACCCTGGAGCACGAGCGAAGCCTCAAAGAGCTCGAAATCAAGGCCAAGAACGGGGGGACCAACACCCCCAGTACTAGAGACACCCTACCACCGGCCGAGGCCAAGGTACATATCCCGAAAGAGGTCGTCAAGGAGTACTATAAGAATGACGACATCCAACAATGGTTCAAGGCCTACGAGGTGGCCATGACCTCTCATCGGGTGCCCCGAAAGGACTGGGGCGCCGGCCTGTGGGGGCGGTTCCTGAGTGAGGGTCGAAACACACTGCTCCAGCTGCCGGAGGAGGTGATGACCTCCTACGACCACATGAAGGAGGCCCTGCTCACCCGCTACGGGCTAACCGCGGAAATGTACCGCCAGCGGTTCAGAGACTGCAAAAAGATCCCGGGCACCACCTGGGTGGAATATGTGGACTTTTTCAGCCGGGCCCTAGAAGGATGGATCAAGGGTAGCAAAGTCACCACCTACGGGCAGCTGGTCGACCTCATCGTGTGGGAGCATCTCTCCAACAATTGTTTCGTGGAACTGAGGCAACACCTCCTCGACAGCAAGATGTCCGACCCACGAAAACTCGCCGTCGAGGCCGATCGATGGGTCAACTCCCGGGTCCCCCGGAACTCAATGGGGGAGTACCAGAGGAACCCCACCGGACCCCCCCGCCAACGCGGTGGAGGGGGAGGGCCGAACAGGAACTGGGACCCCCCCGCCGGGGCCCCCAGGAGCCCCCCTCGAGGGCCACCGCAGCAACAACTCTCCCCGAGCCTAGCCCGAAGGGGGGCGACCCCGGCCAGACACGGACCACGGCCACCAGTAACATGCTACGGCTGCCAACAAACCGGACACTATGCCAGCGACCCGGTCTGCCCCCTGAACCGAAGAAGCGGGGCCGGCGGGCCCCCGCCCCGACAGCTGGCGGCCGCCGCCCTGGGAGAGGGAGAAGAGGAAGAAGAAACCCTCGACCGAGGGACCACCGAATGGGAGCCGGCAGCCATGTCCCTGGTCTGCCTGGGTAGCCGAGAAATGGTGCCCCGCACCCCCATCCCAAGCAACACCCAGAAGTACAGGCAGCAGGTCACCGTCATAGGACAACGGGCCGAAGCCCTTTGTGACACCGGCGCCAGTGTCACCGCTGTCCGCTGCCACCTGGTGACCACCGAACAGATCCTACCCAATGTGCTGTGCCCCGTCCGGACGGCCGACAACAGCGAAAGCCTGTGCCAGATGGCCCTGGTCCCCTTCGAGTGGGGAGGGGTGACCGGCCTGCTAAAGGTGACGGTCCGCGATGACGCACCCGTAGACTGCCTCCTGGGGAACGACTTGGAGAGTTCCCTCTGGGCTCAAGTTGAGCGACGAGAGCACCTCCGAATGCTGGGACTATCCGAATGGGCCTGCGCCAGCACCCGGTCCATGACCGCCCGGGCCCGAGGGGCTCGCACCACCCCCCGCCGGCGGCGAAGGGGAGGCGGACACCGACCCTCGTCCTAGTGAATCCTCCCCCGAGGAGATTGCTTCCCCGTGCGCCCTACCAGAACTGGCACAATGGCGACGCGAAGGGGGCCCCACCCGGGAGCAGTTCCAGCAAGAGCAGCAGTCCTGTCCCTCTCTCGAAGGGGTCCAACAACAAGCGTCCGCACAAACCAACGGGGACCAGACCGGCACCCACTGGGTCTACTGGGCCGAGGTCCTGTTGTACAGTGAGCAAAAAGTGGCAGAACTCGGGGCCAGCCGCGTGTTGGTGGTCCCCCTCCGCTTCCAGGAGTTCCTGCTCAACCTGGCACATGACGTGCCCCTCGCCGGACACTTGGGGCAAGACAAAACTTACAGCCGTCTGGTGACCCACTTCTACTGGCCCTGGATGCGGAGAGACGTGGACAACCACTGCCGGTCCTGCCAGACCTGCCAAGCCAGCGGGAAGACGGGGGGTCGGGTCAAGGCCCCCCTCCAGCCCTTTCCAGCCGTCAGCACCCCGTTTGAACGGGTCGGAATCGTTATCGTGGGGCCCCTGGACCCCCAGACCGCCCTGGGCCACCGCTTCATCCTGGTCCTCGTGGACCACGCCACCAGGTACCCGGAGGCGGTCCCGCTAAGAACTATAACGGCCCCCGTGGTAGGCCGGGCCTTGATGGGGATCTTCTCCCGAGTGGGATTTCCCCGCGAAGTGGTGAGCGACAGGGGCACGAACTTTATTTCCAAATACATGCGGTCCCTGTGGCAGCAATGCGGGGTCACGTACAAATTCACAGCCCCCTATCACCCTCAGGGGAACGGACTGGTTGAGCGGTTCAACAGAACCTTAAAGGGAATGATCCAGGGCCTGGAAGAGCCCCTCAGGCGGAGATGGGATGTCCTGCTGCCGTGCCTCCTGTTTGCCTATTGGGAGGTCCCACAGAAGTCCCTGGGGTTCAGCCCGTTTGAACTATTGTACGGACATCTGGTCCGCGGACCGCTCAGCCTGGTCAAGGAGGGCTGGGAGACGAAGCTCCAAGGCGCCCCTCCTGACGTCTACCGATACCTCCTGACCCTCCGAAACCAGACCCGCAAGTTCCGAGCCATGGCCGAAGCAAACCTCGAGGCCAGCCAGGAGGACATGAAGCGGTGGTACAATCGGAACTCCTCTACCATCGAATTCGAGCCAGGCCAGAGAGTGTGGGTCATGGCCCCGGTTGAACCCGGCGCCCTCCAGGACAAGTGGACCGGGCCCTTCAAGGTAGTGGAGAAGAAAAGCCCCGTCACCTACCTTGTCGACCTGGAGTCCCCCCGGAACCCCCTCCGGGTTCTACATGCTAACAGGCTCAAACCCCACTTTGCCCGGACCGAACTGAGCCTGCTACTGGCGACCGACGAGGGGGGCGAGGACGACTCCGAGCCCCTGCCCGACCTCTTGCAGTCCAACGTCCATGACGGATCCATCAACGGTGTCCAACTCGCCTCTTCCCTGACCCCGGAACAGCGTGACGACTGTCAACAACTGCTGCAGGACTACGCAGCCCTCTTCTCCCTCACCCCGGGGGTGACCCACTGGTGCGTCCACGACGTCGACACCGGGGAGAGCCCCCCGTGCGACACCGAGCCTACAGGGTACCCAACCGAGTGCAGGCATGCATCCAGGCCGAGGTAGCAAAGATGCTGGCCCTGGGGGTCATCGAACCCTCCGACAGCCCGTGGGCCAGCCCTGTCGTCCTGGTACCGAAGGCCGCAGCCCCCGGCCACTCCCCGGAGTTACGATTCTGCGTCGACTACTGAGCCCTGAATGCGGTGACCAAGACGGACGCCCATCCTATACCCCGGGCCGACGAACTCATCGACCGCTTAGGGGCCGCCCGCTACCTGAGCACGCTGGACCTCACCGCCGGGTACTGGCAGATCCAGCTCACCCCCGGCGCCCAAGAAAGATCCGCCTTTTCTACCCCGGATGGGCATTACCACTTTCGGGTGATGCCCTTCGGAATTAAGAACGCCCCGGCCACTTTCCAAAGACTTGTAAACAAGGTTTTGGCCGGGCTCGAGGCCTTCAGCGCGGCCTACTTAGATGGCATTGCCGTGTACAGCAACCACTGGGCGGTGCACCTCCTTCACCTCAAAGCCGTCCTGGCCGCCCTCCAGCGGGCCGGGCTCACGATCAAGGCCAGCAAATGCCAGATCGGCCACGGATCCGTGACCTACCTGGGCCATCAAGTGGGAAGCGGGCAGGTGGCCCCTCTCCAGCCAAAAATCGATGCCATCCAGGCCTGGGAACCCCCTACTACCCAGACAGCTGTCCGGGCCTTCCTGGGCCTCACCGGTTACTACCGGCGGTTCATCCGGGACTATGGGAGCCTTGTTGGCCCCCTCACAGAGCTCACGTCCAAGAAGCAGCCCAAGAAGGTGCACTGGACACCCCGCTGCCAAGCAGCCTTCGAAACCCTCAAGACAGCGATGTGTACTGCCCCTGTGCTGCAGGCCCCCGACTACAGTAAGGAGTTCGTGGTGCAGACGGACGCCTCCGAGTATGGGATCGGGGCCGTCCTGTCCCAGGCCGATGAAAAGGGGCTCGACCGACCAGTGGCCTTCATCAGCCGACGGCTACTGCCCCGGGAGCAGCGATGGAGCACCATCGAGCGTGAAGCCTTCGCTGTAGTGTGGGCCCTTAAGAAGCTCCGGCCCTATCTCTTCGGTACCCACTTCCGGGTCCAGACCGACCACCGGCCCCTGCGGTGGTTAATGCAAATGCGGGGCGAGAACCCCAAGCTGCTGCGGTGGTCCATCTCGCTGCAAGGGATGGACTTTGATGTAGAACACCGGCCCGGCAATGACCACGCCAACGCCGACGGCCTGTCCCGCTTCTTCCGCCTTGACGAGGAGAATCCCCAAGGAGATGGGTGACTCTCCATGCCTTCGGCTGGGGGGGACGCCTGTTGGACCCGGCCTCGTGGCGTGGTCCGTACCCCCGTTGATTGTGCCTGTTCCCCGCCCCGGCCTTCACGGGCCACCCTTCCGAACTGCACCGAGACCCCTCATTCCGAGCCGCACGAGGTCGCATACCCCTCGGGGCTCCGCCATCTTGTTGGCATCCACGTGACTCTGTGCGCCAGCCGGCGCGACCCCGCTCAACCCGGCCTCGGCCCCGGCGAAGCCCCGACATCGAGGCACCAAGAACTGGCCAGGGGGTGCCACATGAACCATTCACCGCCCCCGGCGGAGGACAGTATCGATGAGACCCCCGACTGTCCTCCCATCCCTAGGTGTGATCGCCCTGCAACTCTCTTGGGCCGGGCGCCTCTCCTGCTGGGCGTCTGGCCACCTCCACCCGGCCTCTCCGCCCCCCCGGGTGCCAGGGTCCGGACATCAAAGGGCTCCAGACCTATATCTGGGGCGACCCCGCCACAGATCGGCAGTTGTATCCAGGAGTCGAGAGCCCTGCTGATTGAATCGCGGCCGACCCTACGGAGAAGAACTCTTGCTTGAACTATCACGAGCCCTGCAGACTGCGTCGCGGCTCCTTCTTGTGAACACCTTGAAGCCCCCCGGAACATCGGGGCCCTGCTGACGCTGTCGCGGCCCAACCTCGCTGAAACCTCCCTCGGAGCCCTGCTGACGACGTCGCGGCTCGAGCTGAGCAGAAACCATCTTGAGAGCCCTGCTGACCTGATCGCGGCTCCCCACGAACTGAACGCCAGAGCCCTGCTGACGCCGTCGCGGCTCGACCCCTCCGAGATCCGGAGGTCCTCCAGCTTGAGGATAAGAACTGGGCCCCAGGTACCCTCGTACCGAGCTCCTGCCAAAGACTGTCCCGCTACCCCTACCCTTCCAAAGAGACACTGAGACTTTTGGTGGATCCCTCGATCCCTGTCGTGTAAATATTGATCTCGTAAACCTTTAAATGCTGATAAAGAATTGCTCGTCTTGAGACAACCTCCTTGAGTCCTGTGTGGTGGTGTTACTGTGCTAGTACCTGATAGGAGAAGGATCTCCCCGGAGGCTTCTCAGCAGCGCTCGGCTACTTCGTGCCGTGTGAGGGCCCCTCTGGGGGGTCTCACCGACTCCTCGGGGTCCACCTTCCAACACTCAGGATCAGCAGAGAGATAAGAGTCAGGAGCACTGGAGAGCTAAGACTCAGGAGTGGAAGGTGCAGTGATGAGGTCAGTTGTCTACCTGGATGCCTGCACTGATCCTCAAGAAACCCCAGAGTTCAAAGATCACAGCAGCAGGATAGAGTTTGCAACTTGAACGCTTCAGCAGGTCCGTGTTTCACTACTGAGCCTTGAAGAGGCGCTCTTTAGTTGCTTGAAATGATTTCGATTTTTGGTCCAACCAGAGCATACTGCCTACGCCTGGGTTCAATGATTGCGGGTACATTCGGAATGAACCAGTCGCAGTACGTAGCCATTCCCGAAAAGCTGAGGATGCAGTGTCTGTCCCAAGCCTCTTCCCCAGAGTGTGGAGAACGGATGATACGGAGGACACAGCGGGTCAGGGATGAGAGATGGCGGGTCAGTAGGCCCATCCCCTTTGATGTATCCCGCCACCTTGTATCCGGTGCCCAGTTATGATGTATGGGCTTGCAAGGCGATGGGGCGGGTTCCTGCCACCTATAATACTGAGGCCAAGGAATGGGGCAGTCACTTTATGCCTGCTCTCACCTCGTCTTCAGAGGCTGACCAAAGGCGTGTTATTTGTTAATTCGTTGTGGACACTGGTCACCAGCTCCAGCATGGCTCTGGCGCCTGCCGCTTCCTTGTCTTCCATGTGTGAAACCATACCAGTCCATCATTATTTTGCACACAAATACAAATGAGTTGGGATGCAGCCCAAGTGATTATCGGTGACTAAGATTAATTCAAGCATTTCCTCCATCACTTATTTGTATATTTTTGTGTGTTGCACGAAGTGGACCGGGTATGCCCAGATGTGGGTCCCGTGCACACTATCCCTGAAACCAAGCTGTGCCAACTGATGAGCCCATAGCAAGGGTAAAACTGGTCCTGCGTTGATTGTGTTCTGTACAGGGAGGACCTGGCCTGGCAGTTAGGGCTAGACTGTTCCCAGTGGAGGAGGGTCAAGGCAGATTTGCATGTGGCTGGACCCAAACTGAGCTGGCATGGTGTGCATGATAACGATGGGCTTGGACGCGGCCCAGAGTAACTACAGGTGGCAGACATTAATTCAAGCATTCCATCTATCACTGTTTTGTATGCTTATTGTGTCGCCCTAAGTGGGACGGGTCTGTCCAGACCTGGGTCCCGTGCACACTGTGTCACTGGAACCAAGCTGTGCCCGGCTGATGAGCCGATAACAAGGGCCATCTTTGTTTGGACCCAGCTATATGCAAGTCAGTCTTGACCCTGCTCCGATAGAGCAGTCCACCGTTTGTAGGATGCCTGTGCCTCTAGCTGAGATTGTGTCTTGGTGGTGCCTTGATGAACAAATTGAAATGCTTGGTTTAGAAACATTTGGTACAAATCGTAAATAATTGTCCCATGGGGTAGTCAAAGCTCGGTTTGGCTCAGGCTTGATTGTAAGTGGCGGTCGCCTTATTAGCTAATTTATCTTTCAATTAAAGAATTGCTGGCATTATGTAGACCTTAAGGAGCTTATTTACAAGCCCCTTGCGCCGCCGGAACGTCAGTTGTTATTTACGTTCCGGTGATACACAGGGCTGATCCATATCTACGAGGCCATGGAAGGCCACCTTGTGTTGCTTTTCGTGGCCTCGTAGATATGGTGTAAGGCAACGCAGCGCCTCACACTGCTTGGGGAGACCTGCCATGGGCCTTGTGGTGGGTGTTCCCACTCAACGTCCATTGACACATTCCAAGGTTTACAATATAGCGCATATCCGGAAATGCCTCAAAACCCTGTGCCTTCCCAAAGCCATTATGGTTGTTTTTGTGAAGGGAGGTGTCACTTACTGCACAAAAACAACCTGATTTCATCATCATCATCATCATCATCAAAATATCTTTATTCGGATATAGAAACATCCAAGAAAAGAGCAAATACAATTACACATATTACAATATAATATTGCGAACAAATTTAACATACTAAAAATCATTTTTAAAAAAAAGGGTGTTTCTAAATGGCCTGTCCAGGGCCTTAATGGCAGGGTTACCCAGGGGCTACTGGCAAGGCTATGAATTTATAGATTATTAAAGTGCAGGGTGCAGGCATCTATAAAGTGCAAAATACCATCGTCCAGAATAAAATACATGATCATAGACTACTTAAAACAAAGTATTGTAAAAAGAACTATAACATTTTAAAATACCTTGTAACATCCCCAATGCGCTAAACCATCCAGTTCATCAATTACATACTTCTTCGGCTATAACTACTATTATATGCACCGTTTGTATCAGATTTCATGAAAGAATTTTATTTGTTTTGCCCCACCTACAATACACGGCAAACGAGATAACTTATGTCTTGCGTCTCGACTTCCTTAATTTTGCAGCAAGTCTTAAAAAATTCACAGTGCAAAACAGGGTAAGAGGCTCCGAGGAAAGTTTTAGGTATAAAAGAGCTACCCTGACATGGGTGAATTTATTCGCTTTTAGGATGGTTTTTAAAAAGACAGCCCGCGGAAATTCGTACAGTGGACAAAAGAATACAAAATGGAGGGTGTCCTGTGGAGATCCCAGATCGCAGCCACAGGGACCCTTTGAGCCAATGTCTTTTGTGAAACCCACGGGAACAGCTAAAATATGGTGTAAAAGATCCAGTCTAAATCTGGTCATTAAAAATCTGTCGTTTTTATTATAAATCTGCGCCAGGTAAGGTTCTAGACCTGCATCAGATTTCGTGAGTATATATGAACGCACTGACCCTTTCAGTATTTCACAGTCTTCTCGGGAGCAGGCTACCCGCCTCAAGTATTCTGCTTTTATGAGTGTTTTTGATTGGGTCGTCAGAGACGTGGGCTCTTCAAAACAACTAGCATAGCCCAGCCACTTCAACTTATCCTTCACGTATTTGAGCCATGGTATTTTATGACCTTTATCCCTTTTAATACAGTCTGTGATTATTTCTCTACTAAGGCTAGCATCTGGATTGGTCCAAATTTTAATCCAACACATTATTGGTTTAAGACTGATTCTGTCAGAGATGTAAGGGAGCCCTAACTCTTCATGAATAATGTAGGCCGGGATACTTTGTGGTACTTGCAAAATCCTTCTAAGAAACTTATTTTCCTCCAGTTGTATCATGGAGGTGTTTCTAGTACCCCAAACCTCGCTCCCATACATAATTTTGGAACAACAGATTGAATTATATAAATTCAATTCGGTGACCAGCGGCCTAACCTCGTGGCTCGGGTCATAATTGAGCCCATTATACTCGTGTGCTGTTTACACTTTTCTGAGATTAGTGTGGTAAATTTGAGGTGTTTATCAAAAATTATCCCTAAATAATTAAAAACCTCAACCTTCTCTAGTTTGTGACCCCCAATTTTAAAACTAAAATTCCTCGTTGGTCTTTTTCCTGCTTCCATAATATAGGATTTTGTTAGGTTGGGGGATAAGTCTAGGTGTGCCATAAACCCACAAAAGCCATCAATAAGAGACTGCAGTCCCCTCCCTGTTCGTGAGAGGAGTACTGCGTCGTCCGCATATAAAAGGACAGGTATACTCCTATTGACCACTCTAGGACAATCAACCCCCAATTTTCCCAAAGCTTTGTCCAAACCATTTATGTATAACGTGAATAAAAAGGGCGCCAGAATACAACCCTGTCTCACCCCCCCCAGTGCAAGCAAAATGATCAGTGAGATTCCCCTCATTGCTGTATCTGACCTGAGCTGTTGTATCCAAATGTAGAGTTTTTAAAATAAAAATCAAACTAGGGTCCACCCCCAGCAGCTCTAGAATCTTCCATAATTTTTCTCGGTTGACTCGGTCAAAGGCTGCCGTCAGGTCCATAAAAGCAAGATAGACTGTCCCATCATCAGCCAAGGTGTACTTTGCCACCAGGTTGTATAAATTGAGGCATTGATCTGATGTGGAACGACCCGTTCTAAAACCGTACTGGGTATCTGTAATGATCTTATTTTCCTCAGCCCAGTCCATTAAACGGTTTAGAATTACCTTCCCTAGAACCTTTGCTGACACGTCAATTAATGAAATCAGGCGGTAACATTGAGGATCACTTTTATTACCCTTTTTAAATAGGGGGACGATGGTGGCAGTTGACCAAGACCTGGGCATTCCCCTTTCCACTGCTGTGTTAAAAACTCTTGTAAGTATGGGAGCCCACAAATCTACCTGGGATAAAAATAAATCGGAGGGAATCCCATCAGGGCCTGGGGCCTTGTTCTTTGTCAGGGCCTGTATTCCGTCTTTGATCTCGCCCACTGTGAATTGTACCCATGGACTTGGTAACATGCCTGCATCTGAGATGTGTTGAACCATGGTACTGCCCTGGTTGTACAACTTTTTGAAATGAGAGACCCAAGCTTCTGGCAAGATATTGCAGGTGACCTTCTCGTTGTTCGGGGGCTGGAAACTAGGATCATTAATCACCCTCCAAAAACGTGACATATCTCTCATTTCGGCTGCCTCCCTTAAATTCGCCCAGGCCTCGTAATGGATAGTGTTTTTCCTCTTCTTTATGGCCAATTTATATTGAGCCCTACATTCCGCTATCATACTCCTGTCCTTCGGCACCTTTTTGAGTGCCCGTTTTAATTCTTTTTGGGCTCTGGAGCATGCTTTGTCAAACCATTTAGGTGTAAGGTTGGACATTGGTGGCGATTTAATCCTCAATAACCTGTCAATGTCCCTTGCCATACTTTCAAATGCGCTTATCAATTCTTTACCTTTAATTTCTTGATTTAAGCACAACCATATCCCGCTTTCTGGGTATGCAATAAGTTTTTTATAAAATGCTTCCCCATCAGTATTGGACCAAAGTATTCGCCTGCCCTGGTCAATTGCTTCCAAATTTCCCCTTGTCATCCTGGGCCTTGACTGCACAGGTGGATCCGCATCCAACAATGACAACACCAGGGGATTATGATCACTAAAAATACTAATCTCTATATTAAAATCTATGATCCTACTTTTGAGCCCATGTGAAACAAAAATAAAATCAATGATGGTATCCCTTCCCCTGCCTTTAAAAGATGGATTAATGATGTTAAGGATCCTGGGCTTGATTAAATCCATTGTAGGGGCTAGATCATATAAGCCCAGAATCTTACTCAATTCGCTGCCTTCCAGTGTGTGTTCAATGTGCCAATCCGTGATGGATGGACAAGAGTTCCATATTCCCCCGCCCCATTTCAAGTATGGACATGGGTGACAGTTAAAATCGCCCACCAGAATCACATTTGGTGGGCGTTTTCCCCTGGAATACAGGTCAGCCAGTCTGTCCTTCAGTTCAACCAACCTCTGCATTGATTGGCCCGCATTATAAAAATTTAACAGTACAAATTGTAACCCCTTTTTACCGTAACTAAGACCCTGAATGTTGTCCGAGTTCCAGCCCATAACCTCCCAAGACCCTTGTAATGCCAGAGACACGTACGTTATTAGTCCCCCTTTAGCTCTTCCCATCAAAGATTTTTGGGCGGGCACAAAAAACATTTTGTACCCTTCTAAATGCGGGGCACTACTATCCAACCCCCATGTTTCTTGTAGGCAAATAATGTGAAACTTTTTGCTGAAATCCAACCATTCCTTGTTTCTTAATTTGGTCGAGATTCCAGCAATGTTCCACGATACCACCCTGAGTTCCCCGACCTCGAGGATGGTCTCATTCCTCACTGGGGTACACTGTTTTTGAGACACCAATCCTACTAAACTACTCAGTTCTGATGCTGGACTATTGGCTAGGTAGATAGTTGCAACCTCATTTTGGGGGATTTCAGGTGAGAGAATATTTCCTGTAATGCCAGCATTCTCCCTTAGCGTGACATTAGCTGGAGGGGATACATTTTCCGTGTTTACAACGGGGGTCAGTCAATCTAGTTCGTCCATCACTGCCGCATCAGACAGTGGGATGAACCTATTTGAGACTGACCCCAGTCTGTGCGACCTTGTTATAGGGATTTCCCCTCTTCTACGTGGCACTTGGCGTAACTCTTTTGCATGGTCCCTATAGAAAAAGTTCAAGGGGAGCATTTTTATAGTCGTCCCGCTGTCAAAAACCACGTAACTGTAACCAAGCAATTCTTTTACCAGCTCTGGGTGTCTAAAATTAACAATAACACAGTCTCCTGCAAACTTCTTCTCCGAGGGACCAATCCAAGCTACCCTCCTTGCCATGAGAATATGAGTACTCTGATGCTTGGATTCCTTCACGTTATTGTGCAGCCAGTGATTGACCTTATTTATCAAGGAACTTGTGGACTCTTCTCTTTCCCCATTGTGGTCTGGAACCCCTGCTAAGACTATTGTGTAAGGGCAAGATGCTGGGGGCAAATCCAGCGTCTGCAAACCCGGAGAACTCTGCACCTGGACATTTGGGAGGCTGTGGGCTGCTATTGGCCCTTTTGTGCTAACCTCTTGTTGTGAACTCCCAAGCGCCAAAATAGGAGGTATGCCTTTATCATTGCTCACAGTGGGAACACCCCTCTGCTTCGTCCCTGCCCGTCCCGGGCAAGGAGCGATCCCTAACCCGTCGTGGTTCATGGTTTGTTGGGGCACTGGGTGATCACCCTTTTCCGCTTCTAGCAACCTACTGACTTTCTCCTCGATTTTCTTTATGTCTTCCACCAAGGGAGCCAAATGTTTAAGAAAAAGAGCTTCCAATTTGGACTCGAGTATTTTCAATAACTCCTGCGACCAATCCGTTCTGTTAACGGGGGAGCAGGAATCGCACTGTTTGCAGGGTGGCCTATTACTTTCATCCTCAACTATTATGGGGTCTTTTCTGGAGCCTCCTTTTTTTGCTTTTATGTCTTTTTTGGTTTTACTTGTCCCCTTACTTTGTGGCATAGTTGTGGACTTTGAGATCTCAGTGGTGACAATTTCTGGAGAGGGGTCTGGCACTAATAACACTTTTTTTGAGCGGGTAACTACTTCCCTTTCCCTCTCTGATAGAGCATTGGGATCCCTCACGCCCCCAGGTGTGATGCCTTCCTGCTCGTGGACTCCCTCATGGACTCCCCCAGTCCCACTAACCAATATATCTGCCACAGACCCCTCCAATGTCGATAACTCTTGATCCCCACCTATTCGCCTGTTTGTATGGACTTGTACTATTGTAGAGCCCTGATTTTTGCTCTGCACGGGAAGTCCCTGACCTGCCAGTCTGCTTACCCCAGGCGTAACACATTCAGCTATTGTCCCCAACGAGGAACGTTTATGTGCCAATAGAGAATCAAGGGACAACCTACGCTCCGTTAACTGTATCTCGTGTGTCAACAGGGATTCGGCTCTCGTAATAAATGCATCCAATGTACCCTTAACTCCCGCCCCTGGTCTAATTGGTTTTTTTTTGGTTTTCCCCATATCACCACTGGGGCTGTGGACGTATAATATCGTATGTATGGTTTCTCGAGATACGTGTTCTCATAATATCGCCTGAAACTAACCCGGATGTAAGGATCCACAATATATTAACTGACACGCTACAATGAGTGTTGCCCAACACAGGTGACACGCAGGTAATAACAGGAGTAACGTGTAACACATCAATTTGTTGTGCCCCCAAATTTGGTGTTTGACAATAGGCCAACAATGTTTAACCTACACGCCCCTCCCCGACTTATCTTGAAGTTCTCAGAAGTCCTTTTATGGCTGTAGACAGATGACCAACTTGCCTCGCGAACCAGATGGAATGGCCCGGCCCGGCCTCTATCGGCCTCGGACGGCCACAGACGGTCCCGCCCTTGTCCCGGGCTTCTCCCGGCGCCGACCCGCGCGCGGTCCCGCGACGCGGAGGTCAGGGTCCGTTAAGTAGCGCCTCCGGGCGCGCTGGCGGAGCGTTTCCGGCCCCAGGGGATCCTGGGGGATGTAGTTCTAGCGTGCGCTCCCCCCACACAGCGGCCACCACAGCAAGCGACGGCAGGAGGGAGACGCTACGGGCACAAAGGACCTGGCTGCGCTCGATTTCCCAGCCTTCCACCGGACCTCAGGTTTGTCCCCCGCTCTGCCGAGGTCAGGGTCCGTTAAGTAGCGCCTCCGGGCGCGCTGGCGGCGTGTTTCCGGCCCCAGGGGATCCTGGGGGATGTAGTTCTAGCGTGCGCTCCCCCCACACAGCGGCCACCACAGCAAGCGACGGCAGGAGGGAGACGCTACGGGCACAAAGGACCTGGCTGCGCTCGATTTCCCAGCCTTCCACCGGACCTCAGGTTTGTCCCCCCTGATTTCAATGCAGGCACTCTTGTGCCATGTTGCAGGGGGCACAGTGCAGGTAGTGCTGGGGGGGATGGTAGGGGGTCGGGAACAGGCAGTACTGGGGAGCACGGTGGGGGGTCTAGGACAGGTAGTGCTGGGGAGCACGGTTAGGGGTCTGGGACAGGTAGTGCGGGGGGCACCAGGTAGGACAGAAAGCTGTTCCCATCGTGCGTCCTACTCAGCTGTTTAGACCGGGTCAAGGACTCTGGTTCGGGGGGTATTGACCCCCCGGCCGCCCATGGGCTCACACAGTCTGAGAGGGGTCACTGGGCTCTCATCTCTCCAAGGGAACGAAAGGAGGCATTACCAAGCCTCCTTTTGGGGGTTCTGACCTCAGAGGGGGGTCCCTGGCAGGGGGCAATGCTCAGCATACGAGGGGCTACTCCCGTGACAAAGATCCCTCGCACAGGCAGTGCAAAGCCAAGGTGGAGGGAACTGTATCCCACTGCGTTAAAGGGTCCATGACTTTCCAGGAAGTGTTGGTTTGAGGCCGTATCTGGGGTGATTTAACAGAACAAAATCCGATGTGTTCTGGAGGAGTCAGGAGGCAACTGTTGGAAGGAGCATGGGGGCCTTAGAAGGCATGCCTGACCCTATCATGGAGTGTCATAGCACGCTGGGGGTCCCATTGGGCCCCACAGGGGAATGCTGAACTTGTCCCCGGGACACGTTCAGCAGCGCCTGCACGTTCTCTGCTTTCCATTCCCAGCAGCACCGTGCGGGCAGGGAGGGGCTTTTTTTTTCACCTCCAGCTGGGCCGAAGATAAGGGCCATCCGGCCTCCTGTTCATCCCGACTGGCGGCGGCCAGGAACCTCACACTTCAATGTAAATGCCGCAGAGGGAAACAAAGGCACACAGCTTGTTATCTCTTCACAAGTACTTACGAGAGGCAGCTTTCGCCTTTGTTCAGTCCCTGTGTATAATAGGTGAACGCACTGTAAGAATGTCAGGGGTGTTGGTCTGTCCCAGTATTTACACAAATAACAATATAAATAGCACGATTTTATTTCTCTTATAGCGCTATGCAACTCAATGCAGGGTGTCCAAGCACTTTACATATCATACACATTATACATTGACAATAAATCATGTACATGTGTAAATCAATGTACAAGATGAGTTACATGAGACAGGGTTACAAGGTGTAGAAGTCACATGTCCTTAGCTCACTGTGCTATTTTAGAAGGATCACAATTTATGAACTGCAGGGAACAAAAGGATCTCTGTGTTAAAAGCAGTCGCCCACTTTACTATCTACATAAAATAAAAACCTGTCATCTGCGTGTTCGATGATGTGCTGTGCAGGAGACACATTTACCTTCTCTACTACTTTGATTTAAATCTGGGATTTCTCAAAACACAGATCTCTCCAGCAAGTGCATTAACCACCAGAGTTATCTCACCATTGTTACTATTCCCCGAGATTTACTGGGCACCTTCACAGCAGATGCCTTAACCCAATCAAATATTTTAAAATGCAGACTTTGCAACCATTTAAGCAGAACAGATCTTCTGCCACGCTTCTCCTTGTTGACAATGTCTTTGTGGCTGGGTTTGAAAAAAATAAAAATGTATCGGGATTGCGCCACTGTTTTGGCACAACCCGGACGCTAAATCTCATTTGTTAAATCTCATAATGCGCTTAAATGTACTCATTATATAACTGATAAACGTATGTGTGAGGTCTTAACATCTGGTAATAAATCGCACACAAAATATAGGGTAGCACTATATAGAGATGTCTAGTCTTGAAAAGGGAGAGAGAAAGGAACAAATGGGTGCAACCCAATTGTGGACGAAAACCCTCACTCACCCGAGGGTAACATGCTTCATCATTGGGTTCCTCCAACACACGGGGACCGCAAGGTACCCCGTGTGGGCTACAACTTTATCCAAGGGGGAAGGAGCGGGAGTGCAAAGCACGGGTTGGTTCTACCAACTCGATATGGTAATGAGGGGCAGAGTGCTAAAGAATAGGTGAAAAAAGTGTGTTAAAAACTACCTACTTAGGGGTAACAACTTTATTCTTCCTTCCTAAGTGGTAGTAGTTAAAATGCAAGTGAGTGTAGGGTTATAGATATATACCCTCTTCAGTGATCAACATGTTTCTGCCATAGCGACTTTAATGTTCAGGGCATTCATCAGGATCAAACAACAGCCACTCTGCTATATCAGGTGTTAAAATAAAATGTGATACTTAGGCCTCTATTTCTTGACCATCACACGCATATGTAGATCCATATGATCGGTCAGAGGACTCTAAGTGTAGTATGTATGTGCCAACCCAACCTTCGACCGAGTATCTCACCATGTCCGTTATTCTAATACAAACGCCTGGTTTCCTCTTCAGTACTCGGGAGGGATCATCTTAACATCTGATGCCACTTCTTGTGATGTCACTTCCAGTGAGGTCACTTCCTGTGATGTCACGTGCAATGTCAGGCATTGTGACATCATGCGCTGTGATGGCTCGCATCATGATTTCACTTACATACTGCCTAACCTGGTTAGTCACCCCACTTCTCTTTCTAGGACTAGTGCCCTGCCTCCAACCCAATCATCTCACACAGCTCATCACTGCCCTGTCCTCTCACATTTATATACACACACTCACCCCTTACCTTCCACCCCTCCACCTCACACAGCCCACCCTTGCCTTCCATCACCTCCTCGCACACACCTGGTGCCCCTTCCTTCCTCCAGCTCTTCACACAGACCCTGCTTTCATTCCCTCCTCCTCACAGCCCATCAGTGCCTCCCTTCTCTTTCACACTCACACACACACCGCACACATTACACATGCACACCTCACCCATACACACACACTCCTTACCCTCACCCCTCCACCTCACACAGCCCATATGTTACTCCTATCTCCCTCTCTCTCTTACACACACACCAAACCACCACACACACCACACTTACATACACATGCAGACACACCACACACACCCACTCACACACTCCTTCCCTCCCACCCCTCCACCTCATACAGCCAATCAGTGTTTCCCTCCTCCCTCATCTCTCACTCTCTCACACACACCGCACACACACACACACATACACACACACCACACATGCACACATACACACACACACTCCTTACAACCACCCCTCCACCTCATAGCCCATCAGTGTTTCCCTTCTCCCTCATCTCTCTCTCTCTCTCACACACATGCCACACACATATACACACACCACAAATGCACCCACTAAACATACAAACACACTCCTTACCCCCACCCCTCCACCTCACAGCCCACCAGTGCCTTCCTTTCTCTCTCTCACCTCCCTCCTCCCCTCACATCCCATTCTCCTCGCCTCATTGGGCTGTGAGTAATAAGCCCTGAACATGTCCCGAGGCCGCGGATCTGCTCCCGGACAGGCCCAGGCGGCGCTTCTGTGCCCATTAATCACCGCCTGGGAGGGCGGACAGGGCAGTGACAAGGAGAGGAGGGGCAGAACACGTCACAGGAGCGGGCAGAATACAGCCGGGGGGAGTGCCACCCTGGGGAGGGCAACATGTTATGGAAGCCGAGCGGAGCAGAGGAGAGCAAAACACAGCCAGCGAACAGGGTAGAGCAGGACAGGGTAGAGGGGCAGATCGGGAGAGGGCAGAACACGGCCTGAGAGGAGAGTAGACCGGGAGAGGGCAGTACTGGCCTGAGAAGACTGCAGACCGGGAGAGGGCAGAACACGGCCTGAGAGGAGAGAGGCCAGGAGAGGGTAGAACACGGCCTGAGAGGAGACAGACCAGGAGAGGGTAGAACACAGCCTGAGAGGAGGGCAGACCGGGAGAGGGTAGAACACAGCCTGAGAGGAGAGCAGACCGGGAGAGGGTAGAACACACCCTGAGAGGAGAGCAGACCAGGGGAGGATAGAACACAGCCTGAGAGGAGAGCAGACCCGGGGAGGATAGAACACAGCCTGAGACGTGACAGACCAGGAGAGGGTAGAACACAGCCTGAGAGGAGAGCAGAGCAGGAGAGGGTAGAACACAGCCTGAGAGGAGACAGACCAGGAGAGGTTAGAACACAGCCTGAGAGGAGAAAGACCAGGAGAGGTTAGAACACAGCCTGAGAGGAGAAAGACCAGGAGAGGTTAGAACACAGCCTGAGAGGAGAGCAGACCAGGAGAGGTTAGAACACAGCCTGAGAGGAGAGCAGACCGGGAGAGGGTAGAACACAGCCTGAGAGGAGAAAGACCAGGAGAGGGTAGAACACAGCCTGAGAGGAGAGCAGACTGTAGGAGAGTAGGGTCTGCAATCCTATGATCACCCAGATTTTTTGCTTTTGCTTCATTGGTTTACGACTTTCTCCGGCTGTGGGCCTGCCAATCAGACCCACAGCCTAGCTGTTCTCTCTCGAAATTAACACCCATGTACGTTAGGTGCATCCACTAATTGGAACTGGGCCGCCTTGTCAGTCCCTGTCTCAGCATACCACAGGTATCCAGGGCATCGGTGTACCCAGGGCCTACCAGGGGCTGCAGCATGTATTATGCCACCCCTGGAATGGCCGCCCAAATCTGACACAACTGGCTGCACGACAGCTGGGGCCACGTGGTGTAATCACCCGTTGCTGTAGGTGTAGTATTCCTACACCTAACCCTAAAATGGACACATGGATTCCTATCAGTCACTCCTATGGCAGGCCTTATCAATCCTGAAGGCAGAGTGCGGGGAGTCATGTGGGATGGTGCTCTGGCGCGAGCCGAGCCCGTCGACGGCTTGCGGAACCAAGTCCTAATAGCCGTTCCATGGTGACGCGGGCCAACTATTTGCTAACTTTGGCATCGCATCACCTACACATGTCGCGTAAGGTGTCATACGAATTGGAATACGAACCCCTCGCTAGTTCTGGCGACGGGGTTAGCATTCCCCCCTTCTAGAGGGGCACGACATGGAAGTAACCCTGAACCCCGGTTAAAGTTGACTCAAGCCTCAGCATCACAAAATGGATGCTGCCACCAGACACAAGTCTGACCTCCTGCTGCTGGGGGACCTTCCAGCGAAGGGAGTTTGGACAAAGGGTTTCCTGTCGAGGGCGGTGTTAGCACCGTCCCAGACAGGGTTTGTGTATCCCAGGTAGGCAGGGCTGAAAGGAAGGTGATTGCCAGTGGCACCCCGGTGCTCACTGTGCATAGCCCGGCTCAAACCAGTTTCGGGGGCACACCAGCCCCTGAGCTGGCGCGAAGCCGGACAAAGGATAGGGGTGTAACCACCCCCCTCCTGGCTCCACCCATAGGTAGAACCTAGTCACGGGCCAACCCCCTTTTTCTTAGAATAAAGGTAGGAGCGAGTCCCCTTCCCAAATTGGATAATCAGATAATCGGATACCTCCGAATCACGAACCACTTTCCACGAAAGGAACTCTTGACTATTTCTGAAGACTCTCCCTTGTGGCTAAGGAGTAGCCACCCTGCACCAGCAGGCACCAACTAAGCGCTTGCGGTTTGCTGTAAGTCTCTCCTACGGATCAAGACTGCCCAGCTCGACGAGACCCGAGTTCCCTGCCATCTCTGACCTTTTACCTCCCTCATCAGCTCAGCTGAGAGTCGTAGGTGTGACGAGACCTGCGGGACCGGCTATCTTCAGAACCTGCACGACGCTTATCTAGCACGCCCACCGAGGGACCCTCGAGTGAGTGCACCTAGGGTTTGAGAAGCCCTAAACCCTGAGCAGCTCCAGCATCGAAGTCTGTCTCCCCAGCATCCGCGAGATCTGCGTGGGGGGCCCTTCCGCTCCTTGCTGTTCACCGCGTTGTCCGACCACTTGCCGCCCGGCTTGTGGCCCTCTTCACGACGCTCCAAGATTATTTTTCATCACTAGTCTGGTTGCTCCAGACTGGCACTTGCTCCCCTTCAACAGAGGAGTACCCCGGACCCTCCTGGTCCACTCCCGACGCCATCTTGACTCCCCCGCTTGGGTGGCCACTGCCAAGATCCGCTGCCCCTTCCTGGGCCCAGCATCATCGACAGCAGACACCTTCGTGGGACAGCTCGCCCTCCATCCTGGTCGCCGCCGCGCCTCCTGGTCCGAGGAACAGCCGAGTCCGACGTCACCCACTCACCTGGTCGAGGTGACTTCAGCCGGTACCCTCCTGGTACCCACACGATCGCTGGCTAGCGGTTGAGAACTGAGTCCCCTCTGCTTTCAGGTTTTCCTTCATCACCGATCCAGGCTTGGATCGCTCTGAACATCGTCACTGGTCGCCTGCCAGCAACTTCTTCTTTCAGGCTCCTGAGACTACACGAGGACTCCCGACATCTTGACGAACTTCACGCAGCCGCAGCCTCCGGGCTAGGTAAATCGAGCATCTCGGTGCTCCATCGCAGGTTCGCTCTACAAGTGTCCAGTTCCTTTTTCGTTTAGTCCCACTGATCGGAACACTCCGGAATCAGTACCTCCAGACTCTAACCATTCGCATCCCACTGTTAGTGTAGATGGTTTCTCGTGCCCCTCGGGCATTTGTGTAAATTGTGCAACTGAAGTATTTTCCTAAGAGTTTTGTAGTGTGCTTAGCTCCCTGACTCATAAAGAGCCAGGGTAGTCTTGTTATAAATAAATACCCTTTTATTTTCATAACAACTTGTGTGGTGTCCTTTCACTTGGTGTTCAAGGGGTATATGTGATGGTAAACAGCTGGCTTAACACGCCCTCTAGAGTTTAGCCTAAGACTGCTCGTATCCACGCTACTAGGATAGCTGGTCTAAAAGGTTGACTTACAACCAATCATCAATAAGGGTCGTTTGGAATGATACACAGTGATCACTAGAATAGTGAGCACTACATATCAGGCCAACTTCTCACATTGGTGAGCAGCGGTTGGGATTTGAGCTTGCTGTTGTTTTACCACACACGTATCCTAAGAATATCGCAGTGAAAGATCACATAAGTACCCAGGTACATATAACTTAACTTAGAATACTCCGAGTTCTACTGAACCGGCTGTTGTAGTGTAACAGGGCTTAGCACACCCTGACTACAACTCCTAGCAAGGGATCAGTAGGTAAACACATAGTGTAGGTAGGTGCAACACTTACACCGCACTAGACAAGCATGTCGGTCCACGGAGAGTCCTCGCAGACTCCCTTAGTGGTCAGTGACCCTCCACAGGTCGTGTCACGATATGCAACCCTTAGCTTCAAGGAGATGCGACAACTATGTGCCTCCAGGAAGCTAAACCAGGGTTCTAACCCTACCATCGCAATTCTGATAGGTCTCTTAGAGGCGTACGATGCTAGGAGGTCCTCTAACACAGGTCCCCCCAGTGCAGATGGGAACATGCCTCCCTTAGAGGGAACCCTCGGTGACCCCGACCTCGACCTCCACACAGAGGAGGAGGACGAGGACGAGTTATCGGGAGACGAGGCAGACAAAGGTCCAGTGGTAGTCAGCAGGCTTACAAGGACCAACTTAAGCAGGCATGAGAATGGAACTGGGGGAGCCCCGGGCCCACGCTCAAGCAGGCTTAACCTTGGGAACGGACGAGCTAGGTCTCTCTCCAGAGGCTCCGGCAGATCGGTTCATACACATGTCTCTCAGGCATCCTCTCAGAGAGGAATGACTTCCCCTCAGAGGAGGGAGCATGAAGCGAAGATGCGGGAAGTCAATCTGAGGATCGAGCGGGAAGAACTTGCCCTCGCCAAAGAAAGACTTGCCCTGGCCCGAGAGCAGAAATTAAGTGGGTTAGATCCCACTGGTGGCAGCAGTCTCAATAGAGAGAAAGACAGGGGTATAGACACTAGACACCTGAGTAAAATAGTGCCCCCCTTTAAATAAGGGGACGACATCCACAAGTGGATAACTGCTTTGGAGAGGGCCTGCACTGTCCAGTGCGTCCCCCCAAGTCAGTGGGCCGCTATACTGTGGCTTTCCTTTGAAGGTAAAGGAAGGGACAAGCTCCTCACTACTAGAGCTGAGGATGCTAACAACTACCAAGTCCTGAAGAACACACTGATTGATGGGTTCGGCTTAACCACGGAACAGTACCGGGTGCTGTTCCGGGACACCCAGAAAATTCAGTCTCAGGATTGGACTGACTTTGTTGATTGTGCCACTAAGGCTTTGGAAGGCTGGTTGCTGGGTAGCAAGGTTACTGATTACACAGGATTGTACAATCTTATCATGCGAGAACAGATTTTAAACAACTGTCAGAACCAATTGTTGCATCAGCACCTTGTCGACTCGGATCTGACCTCTCCCCAAGAATTGGGAAAGAAGGCAGACAGATGGGTCAGAACAAGGGTCAAGCAGAACCAGAATCAGAACCAGGGTGGTCAGAAGAAAGCAGACCAAAAGGGTAACAAGAACGAACAAAATGACCAGAAGTCTTCGACAGGTCCCCAACAAACCAAAGAGGGTGGGGGTCAGGCTTCACAGAAGAAGAAGACTCAAGAAGGCCAGTCAAAAAGGTGGTGCCAGTACTGTAAAAGTAAGACTCACTGGTTTAGTGAGTGCACCAAGAAAGGAAGGCAAACTCCTACCACTGCAGCCCCTAAGGCACCTGCGCCCCCTAGTACAGTCAGCAGTGGTAGTGCGCCTCCCAAGGCATTAGTTGGGTTAACCTTGGGAACCGAGGGGAGTGACGACTTAGTCGGCACGCTCACTCAGGCCGTCCTTGTCTGTACAGGGGATATGGATATGTCCCCTGATGCCAGTCCCAATACTTTGGGCAAATACAGACAGACACCTTTGATCAATGGAAAAGTGGCTCAGGCCTACAGGGACACGTGTGCCAGTGTCACCATGGTGACGCCTAACTTCGTGGACCCTGGACAGATCATGCTAGGTACCAATTACCTAGTGACCAATGCCAGCAACGTCACTACCAATCACAGTATGGCAGTTGTTGATTTCTCCTGGGGAGGGGTAAGTGGCCCGAAAAAGGTTGTGGTTAGTTCAGACCTCCCCGTAGAATGTCTGTTGGGCAATGATTTGGAAACGTCACAATGGTCAGAAGTGGAGCAGAGGACTCACATGGAGATGTTAGGCTTGCCAGCACATGTCCTTGCTGTGACCAGGTCACAGGCCAAAAGATGCCCCACTGAACAGGTGCTGGATCCTGGAAGAACGGACCAGACACCTTCCAAGAAAAGGAGCAGTAAGGGTAAGGCTTCGCCTTCCCCCTTGCCCCAGGTCGTGGATCAAGTCTCCGAGGAGGCTGACCTTAAGGAACTGAGGGAAACTGAGCCGCAAGAGCTTGAACCTGGTCAGGTTGAGTTTCTGGGCTCAGGGGGACCCTCCAGGGAAGACCTGGGGAAGGCACAGTTAGACTGCCCCTCACTTGAACCCCTCAGACAGCAGGCTGCTGCTGAGGCTGCAGGGAACGCCACAGGTACCCACAAAGTGTACTGGGACAATGGACTCCTGTACTCTGAGGCAAGAGACCCCAAACCTGGTGCGACCAGGAGGCTGGTCATCCCCTTGTCTCTGAGAGGTTTCCTTCTCACCTTGGCCCACGAGATTCCCCTTGCAGGTCACGTAGGCCAGAATAAGACTTGGGACAGAATTGTCCCACACTTTCACTGGCCCCACATGTCCGAGGATACGAAGGAGTTTTGCCGCTCCTGTGTCACTTGCCAAGCCAGTGGTAAGTCAGGTGGCACGACAAAGGCCCCCCTCATACCACTACCAGTGGTGGGGGTACCCTTTGAGCGAGTGGGGATCGACATTGTCGGACCAATGGAACCCCAGACAGCATCAGGGCACAAGTTATACTGGTGGTGGTGGACCACGCCACCAGGTATCCTGAAGCTATTCCCCTTAGGACCACTACAGCACCTGTGGTGGCACGGGCCCTACTTGGAGTGTTCTCCAGAGTGGGCTTCCCTAAGGAGGTCGTCTCAGACAGAGGTGCAAACTTCATGTCGGGATATCTGACTGCTATGTGGAAGGAATGTGGTGTCAACTACAAGTTCACCACACCCTATCACCCACAATGCAATGGGCTGGTTGAGAGATTCAACCGGACCCTAAAAGGGATGATTCACGGACTACCTGAAAAGCTTCGGCGGAGATGGGATGTCCTGATACCCTGCCTCTTGTTCGCCTACAGAGAGGTCCCGCAGAAGGGGGTTGGCTACAGCCCTTTCGAGCTTCTGTTCGGACATCCTGTAAGGGGACCCCTTTGTTTGGTAAAGGAAGGATGGGAGAGACCTCTCAGAAAGCCGGCATCAAACATTGTGGACTATGTGCTCGGTCTCCGCTCGCGGATGGCGGAGTACATGGAAAAGGCGTCTAAAAACCTTGAGGCGAGCCAAGAATTACAGAAAGCTTGGCACGACCAAAAGGCTGTCCTGACTGTGTACCAGCCTGGACAGAAGGTGTGGGTGCTGGAGCCAGTGGCCCCAGCAGCACTCAAAGACAAATGGTCTGGGCCCCACACGATCATTGAGCAAAAGGGAGAGGTCACCTACCTGGTAGACCTGGGAACTCCCCGGAGCCCCCACAGGGTGCTCCATGTAAACAGGCTCAAGGCATATGTCGACAGGGAGGGCATGGGCTTGCTCATGGCCACAGATGAGGGACAGGAGGAGGAGAGTGACCCTCTCCCGGACCTGCTCTCTCAGAACCCTGACGATGGATCAGTAGATGGTGTTGTCTTTTGTGGCAGCCTCTCTGGACATCAACAAAAGGATTGTAAACAGGTTCTTCAATCCTTTCGACATATGTTCTCTCTGACACCCAGTCAGACCAATTGGTGTACCCATGAGGTCGACACTGGGGACAGTCTACCCGTAAAGAGTAAAATCTATCGGCAACCTGATCACGTCAGAGACTGCATCAAGACAGAGGTGCAGAAAATGTTGGAGCTGGGAGTCATTGAACCCTCGGACAGCCCCTGGGCTAGTCCCGTAGTGCTCGTGCCGAAACCTCACACCCAGGGCGGTAAGAAAGAGATGAGGTTCTGCGTGGACTACAGAGGTCTCAATGCAGTCACTAAGACTGACGCCCACCCGATACCAAGAGCAGACGAACTTATCGACCGGTTGGCCTCGGCCAACTACTTAAGTACGTTTGACCTGACAGCTGGGTATTGGCAAATCAGGTTAGCTGAGGAGGCCAAGCCCAAAACAGCATTTTCTACCCCGGGTGGGCATTATCAGTTCGTGGTAATGCCCTTTGGTTTGAAAAATGCACCTGCCACCTTCCAAAGGCTGGTGAATCAAGTTCTCACTGGGTTGGACGACTTCTGTGCGGCGTATCTGGACGATATCGCTGTCTTTAGCTCCACCTGGGAGGATCACCTGGTCCACCTGAGGAAAGTGTTAGAGGCCCTGCAGAAGGCAGGCCTCACTATCAAGGCCACCAAGTGCCAGATAGGGCAGACACAGGTTGTATACCTGGGCCACCTTGTAGGAGGGGGTCAGGTTCAACCGTTGGAGAGCAAAATACAGGCCATACAGGACTGGGCTCCTCCAACCACCCAGACTCAGGTTCGAGCTTTCTTGGGCCTGACTGGTTATTACCGGAAATTTGTCAGAAATTATGGATCCATTGTGACCCCGCTAAACGACCTGACAAGTAAAAAGATGCCAAAAAAAGTTCAGTGGACAGCAAGCTGTCAGAAGGCATTCGATGACCTAAAGCAGGCCATGTGCACAGCACCTATCCTAAAGAGTCCAGACTACTCCAACCCATTCATTGTCCAAACAGACGCTTCGGAGCTGGGTGTGGGAGCTGTTCTATCGCAACTGAATTTTGATGGTCATGACCAGCCCATAGCTTTTATTAGCAGGAGGCTGACCCCCAGAGAGAAGAATTGGTCAGCTATTGAGAGGGAGGCCTTTGCTGTGGTTTGGGCCCTGAAGAAGTTGAGGCCATACTTGTTTGGCACTCACTTCAAGATTCAGACCGACCATAAGCCCCTCTTGTGGCTAAATCAAATGAAGGGTGAAAACCCCAAACTACTTAGGTGGTCCATTTCCCTACAGGGGATGGACTTCACAGTGGAGCATAGACCTGGCACTGATCATGGCAATGCAGATGGGCTCTCCAGGTATTTCCACTTAGAGCAAGAAGACTCACCTGGTCAAGGCTAGCTTATTGTCCCAAAGTTTGGGGGGGGGTCATGTAGGAGAGTAGGGTCTGCAATCCTATGATCACCCAGATTTTTTGCTTTTGCTTCATTGGTTTACGACTTTCTCCGGCTGTGGGCCTGCCAATCAGACCCACAGCCTAGCTGTTCTCTCTCGAAATTAACACCCATGTACGTTAGGTGCATCCACTAATTGGAACTGGGCCGCCTTGTCAGTCCCTGTCTCAGCATACCACAGGTATCCAGGGCATCGGTGTACCCAGGGCCTACCAGGGGCTGCAGCATGTATTATGCCACCCCTGGAATGGCCGCCCAAATCTGACACAACTGGCTGCACGACAGCTGGGGCCACGTGGTGTAATCACCCGTTGCTGTAGGTGTAGTATTCCTACACCTAACCCTAAAATGGACACATGGATTCCTATCAGTCACTCCTATGGCAGGCCTTATCAATCCTGAAGGCAGAGTGCGGGGAGTCATGTGGGATGGTGCTCTGGCGCGAGCCGAGCCCGTCGACGGCTTGCGGAACCAAGTCCTAATAGCCGTTCCATGGTGACGCGGGCCAACTATTTGCTAACTTTGGCATCGCATCACCTACACATGTCGCGTAAGGTGTCATACGAATTGGAATACGAACCCCTCGCTAGTTCTGGCGACGGGGTTAGCATTCCCCCCTTCTAGAGGGGCACGACATGGAAGTAACCCTGAACCCCGGTTAAAGTTGACTCAAGCCTCAGCATCACAAAATGGATGCTGCCACCAGACACAAGTCTGACCTCCTGCTGCTGGGGGACCTTCCAGCGAAGGGAGTTTGGACAAAGGGTTTCCTGTCGAGGGCGGTGTTAGCACCGTCCCAGACAGGGTTTGTGTATCCCAGGTAGGCAGGGCTGAAAGGAAGGTGATTGCCAGTGGCACCCCGGTGCTCACTGTGCATAGCCCGGCTCAAACCAGTTTCGGGGGCACACCAGCCCCTGAGCTGGCGCGAAGCCGGACAAAGGATAGGGGTGTAACCACCCCCCTCCTGGCTCCACCCATAGGTAGAACCTAGTCACGGGCCAACCCCCTTTTTCTTAGAATAAAGGTAGGAGCGAGTCCCCTTCCCAAATTGGATAATCAGATAATCGGATACCTCCGAATCACGAACCACTTTCCACGAAAGGAACTCTTGACTATTTCTGAAGACTCTCCCTTGTGGCTAAGGAGTAGCCACCCTGCACCAGCAGGCACCAACTAAGCGCTTGCGGTTTGCTGTAAGTCTCTCCTACGGATCAAGACTGCCCAGCTCGACGAGACCCGA
This sequence comes from Triturus cristatus, assembly GCF_964204655.1. Taxonomy (NCBI): domain Eukaryota; kingdom Metazoa; phylum Chordata; class Amphibia; order Caudata; family Salamandridae; genus Triturus; species Triturus cristatus. The sequence goes on along the minus strand of NC_140589.1, from coordinate 13,964,165 downwards.
GTTCCCTGCCATCTCTGACCTTTTACCTCCCTCATCAGCTCAGCTGAGAGTCGTAGGTGTGACGAGACCTGCGGGACCGGCTATCTTCAGAACCTGCACGACGCTTATCTAGCACGCCCACCGAGGGACCCTCGAGTGAGTGCACCTAGGGTTTGAGAAGCCCTAAACCCTGAGCAGCTCCAGCATCGAAGTCTGTCTCCCCAGCATCCGCGAGATCTGCGTGGGGGGCCCTTCCGCTCCTTGCTGTTCACCGCGTTGTCCGACCACTTGCCGCCCGGCTTGTGGCCCTCTTCACGACGCTCCAAGATTATTTTTCATCACTAGTCTGGTTGCTCCAGACTGGCACTTGCTCCCCTTCAACAGAGGAGTACCCCGGACCCTCCTGGTCCACTCCCGACGCCATCTTGACTCCCCCGCTTGGGTGGCCACTGCCAAGATCCGCTGCCCCTTCCTGGGCCCAGCATCATCGACAGCAGACACCTTCGTGGGACAGCTCGCCCTCCATCCTGGTCGCCGCCGCGCCTCCTGGTCCGAGGAACAGCCGAGTCCGACGTCACCCACTCACCTGGTCGAGGTGACTTCAGCCGGTACCCTCCTGGTACCCACACGATCGCTGGCTAGCGGTTGAGAACTGAGTCCCCTCTGCTTTCAGGTTTTCCTTCATCACCGATCCAGGCTTGGATCGCTCTGAACATCGTCACTGGTCGCCTGCCAGCAACTTCTTCTTTCAGGCTCCTGAGACTACACGAGGACTCCCGACATCTTGACGAACTTCACGCAGCCGCAGCCTCCGGGCTAGGTAAATCGAGCATCTCGGTGCTCCATCGCAGGTTCGCTCTACAAGTGTCCAGTTCCTTTTTCGTTTAGTCCCACTGATCGGAACACTCCGGAATCAGTACCTCCAGACTCTAACCATTCGCATCCCACTGTTAGTGTAGATGGTTTCTCGTGCCCCTCGGGCATTTGTGTAAATTGTGCAACTGAAGTATTTTCCTAAGAGTTTTGTAGTGTGCTTAGCTCCCTGACTCATAAAGAGCCAGGGTAGTCTTGTTATAAATAAATACCCTTTTATTTTCATAACAACTTGTGTGGTGTCCTTTCACTTGGTGTTCAAGGGGTATATGTGATGGTAAACAGCTGGCTTAACACGCCCTCTAGAGTTTAGCCTAAGACTGCTCGTATCCACGCTACTAGGATAGCTGGTCTAAAAGGTTGACTTACAACCAATCATCAATAAGGGTCGTTTGGAATGATACACAGTGATCACTAGAATAGTGAGCACTACATATCAGGCCAACTTCTCACACAGACCAGGAGAGGGTAGAACACAGCCTAAGGGGAGTGCAGACCGGAAGAGGGTAGAGCACAGCCTAAGAGGAGAGCAGGCCAGGAGAGGGTAGAAGACAGCCTGAGAGCAGAGCAGACCAGGAGAGGGTAGAACACCGCCTGAGAGGACTGCGGGCCAGGAGAGGGCAGAACAGAGCCTGAGAGGAGAGCAGACCAGGAGAGGGTAGGAGAGAGCCTGAGAGGAGAGCAGACCAGGAGAGGTTAGAACACAGCCAGAGAGGAGAAAGACCAGGAGAGGGTAGAACACAGCCTAAGGGGAGTGCAGACCGGAAGAGGGTAGAACACTTCCTGAGATGAGAGCAGGCCAGGAGAGGGTAGAAGACAGCCTGAGAGGAGAGCAGACCAGGAGAGGGTAGAACACAGCCTGAGAGGAGACAGACCAGGAGAGGGTAGAACACAGCCTGAGAGAAGAAAGACCAGGAGAGGGTAGAACACAGCCTGAGAGGAGAGCAGACCAGGAGAGGGTAGAACACAGCCTGAGAGGAGAGCAGACCGGAAGAGGGTAGAACACAGCCAGAGAGGAGAGCAGACCAGGAGAGGTTAGAACACAGCCTGAGAGGAGAGCGGACCAGGAGAGGGTAGAACACAGCCTGAGAGGAGACAGACCAGGAGAGGGTAGAACACAGCCTGAGAGGAGAAATACCAGGAGAGGGTAGAACACCGCCTGAGACGTGACAGACCAGGAGAGGGTAGAACACAGCCTGAGAGGAGAGCAGAGCAGGAGAGGGTAGAACACAGCCTGAGAGGAGACAGACCAGGAGAGGTTAGAACACAGCCTGAGAGGAGAAAGACCAGGAGAGGTTAGAACACAGCCTGAGAGGAGAAAGACCAGGAGAGGTTAGAACACAGCCTGAGAGGAGAAAGACCAGGAGAGGTTAGAACACAGCCTGAGAGGAGAGCAGACCAGGAGAGGTTAGAACCCAGCCTGAGAGGAGAGCAGACCGGGAGAGGGTAGAACACAGCCTGAGAGGAGAAAGACCAGGAGAGGGTAGAACACAGCCTGAGAGGAGAGCAGACCAGGAGAGGGTAGAACACAGCCTAAGGGGAGTGCAGACCGGAAGAGGGTAGAGCACAGCCTAAGAGGAGAGCAGGCCAGGAGAGGGCAGAAGACAGCCTGAGAGCAGAGCAGACCAGGAGAGGGTAGAACACCGCTTGAGAGGACTGCGGGCCAGGAGAGGGCAGAACAGAGCCTGAGAGGAGAGCAGACCAGGAGAGGGTAGGAGAGAGCCTGAGAGGAGAGCAGACCAGGAGAGGGTAGAACACAGCCTGAGAGGAGAAAGACCAGGAGAGGTTAGAACACAGCCCGAGAGGAGAAAGACCAGGAGAGGGTAGAACACAGCCTAAGGGGAGTGCAGACCGGAAGAGGGTAGAACACTTCCTGAGATGAGAGCAGGCCAGGAGAGGGTAGAAGACAGCCTGAGAGGAGTGCAGACCGGGAGAGGGTAGAAGACAGGCTAAGAGGAGAGCAGACCGGGAGAGGGTAGAACACAGCCTGAGAGGAGAAAGACCAGGAGAGGGTAGAACAGAGCCTGAGAGGAGTGCAGACCGGGAGAGGGTTGAACACAGACTGAGAGGAGAGCAGACCAGGAGAGGGCAGAACACAGCCTGAGAGGAGAGCAGACCAGGAGAGGTTAGAACACAGCCTGAGAGGAGAGCAGACCGGGAGAGGGTAGAACACCGCCTGAGAGGACTGCAGACCAGGAGAGGGGAGAACAGAGCCTGAGAGGAGAGCAGACCAGGAGAGGTTAGAACACAGCCTGAGAGGAGAGCAGACCGGAAGAGGGTAGAACACAGCCAGAGAGGAGAGCAGACCAGGAGAGGTTAGAACACAGCCTGAGAGGTGAAAGACCAGGAGAGGTTAGAACACAGCCTGAGAGGAGAGCAGACCAGGAGAGGGTAGAACACAGCCTGAGAGCAGAGCAGACCAGGAGAGGGTAGAACACCGCCTGAGAGGACTGCGGGCCAGGAGAGGGCAGAACAGAGCCTGAGAGGAGAGCAGACCAGGAGAGGGTAGGAGAGAGCCTGAGAGGAGAGCAGACCAGGAGAGGGTAGAACACAGCCTGAGAGGAGAAAGACCAGGAGAGGTTAGAACACAGCCCGAGAGGAGAAAGACCAGGAGAGGGTAGAACACAGCCTAAGGGGAGTGCAGACCGGAAGAGGGTAGAACACTTCCTGAGATGAGAGCAGGCCAGGAGAGGGTAGAAGACAGCCTGAGAGGAGTGCAGACCGGGAGAGGGTAGAAGACAGGCTAAGAGGAGAGCAGACCGGGAGAGGGTAGAACACAGCCTGAGAGGAGAAAGACCAGGAGAGGGTAGAACAGAGCCTGAGAGGAGTGCAGACCGGGAGAGGGTTGAACACAGACTGAGAGGAGAGCAGACCAGGAGAGGGCAGAACACAGCCTGAGAGGAGAGCAGACCAGGAGAGGTTAGAACACAGCCTGAGAGGAGAGCAGACCGGGAGAGGGTAGAACACCGCCTGAGAGGACTGCAGGCCAGGAGAGGGCAGAACAGAGCCTGAGAGGAGAGCAGACCAGGAGAGGTTAGAACACAGCCTGAGAGGAGAGCAGACCAGGAGAGGTTAGAACACAGCCTGAGAGGTGAAAGACCAGGAGAGGTTAGAACACAGCCTGAGAGGAGAGCAGACCAGGAGAGGGTAGAACACAGCCTGAGAGGAGAAAGACCAGGAGAGGTTAGAACACAGCCTGAGAGGAGTGCAGACCAGGAGAGGGTAGAACAAGCCTGAGAGGAGAAAGACCAGGAGAGGTTAGAACACAGCCTAAGAGGAGAGCACACCAGGAGAGGTTAGAACACAGCCTAAGAGGAGAGCAGACCGGGAGAGGGTAGAACACAGCCTGAGAGGAGAGCAGACCGGGAGAGGGTAGAACACAGCCTGAGAGGAGAGCAGACCGGGAGAGGGTAGAACACTTCCTGAGGTGAGAGCAGGCCAGGAGAGGGTAGAAGACAGCCTGAGAGGACTGCAGGCCAGGAGAGGGTAGAAGAGAGCCTGAGAGGAGAGCAGACCAGGAGAGGGTAGAAGAGAGCCTGAGAGGAGTGCAGACTGGGAGAGGGTAGAACACAGCCTGAGAGGAGAAAGACCAGGAGAGGTTAGAACACAGCCTGAGCGGACTGCAGACCGGGAGAGGTTAGAACACTACCTGAGAGGAGTGCAGACCAGGAGAGGTTAGAACACAGACTGAGAAGAGTGCGGACCAGGGGAGGGTAGAACACTACCTGAGAGGAGTGCGGACCAGGAGAGGGTAGAACACAGCCTGAGCGGACTGCAGACCAGGAGAGGGCAGAACAAGGCCTGAGAGGAGACAGACCAGGAGAGGGTAGAACACAGCGTGAGAAGAAAAAGACCAGGACAGGGTAGAACACAGCCTAAGAGGAGAGCAGACCAGGAGAGGGTAGAACAAAGCCTGAGAGGAGTGCAGACCAGGAGAGGTTAGAACACAGACTGAGAAGAGTGCGGACCAGGGGAGGGTAGAACACTACCTGAGAGGAGTGCGGACCAGGAGAGGGTAGAACACAGCCTGAGCGGACTGCAGACCAGGAGAGGGCAGAACAAGGCCTGAGAGGAGACAGACCAGGAGAGGGTAGAACACAGCCTGAGAGGAAAAAGACCAGGACAGGGTAGAACACAGCCTAAGAGGAGAGCAGACCGGGAGAGGGTAGAAGAGAGCCTGAGAGGAGTGCAGACCAGGAGAGGGTAGAAGACAGCCTGAGAGGAGAGCAGACCGGGAGAGGGTAGAACAAAGTTTTGAGAGAAAAGCAGACCGGAGAGTTTAGAACACAGCCAGAGAAGAGACAGACCATGAGAGGGTAGAACAGAGCCTGAGAGGTTAACGACCAGAAGAGGGTAGAACACAGCCTGAGAGGAGAGCAGACCAGGAGAGGGTAGAACACAGCCTGATAGGGAAGTTGACCAGGAGACGGTAGAACAGCCAAAAGAGGGTAGAACACCCAAGATAGGGTAGAACACCATCAGGAAGTGGGGCAGATCAGGAGAGGGCAGCACACTGTCTGGCAGCAATGCAGACCAGGATAGAGTGGAACACAGCATGAGAGGAGAAAGACCAGGGGAGGGTAGAACACAGCCTGAGAGGAGAGCAGACCAGGAGAGGGTAGACCACAGCCTGAGAGGAGAGCAGACCAGGAGAGGTTAGAACACAGCCTGAGAGGAGAAAGACCAGGAGAGGTTAGAACACAGCCTGAGAGGAGAAAGACCAGGAGAGGGTAGAACACAGCCTGAGAGGAGAAAGACCAGGAGAGGGTAGAACAGAGCCTGAGAGGAGTGCAGACCGGGAGAGGGTAGTACACAGGCTAAGAGGAGAAAGACCAGGAGAGGGTAGAACACAGCCTGAGAGGAGAGCGGACCAGGAGAGGGTAGAACAAAGCCTGAGAGGAGTGCAGACCAGGAGAGGTTAGAACACAGACTGAGAAGAGTGCGGACCAGGGGAGGGTAGAACACTACCTGAGAGGAGTGCGGACCAGGAGAGGGTAGAACACAGCCTGAGCGGACTGCAGACCAGGAGAGGGCAGAACAAGGCCTGAGAGGAGACAGACCAGGAGAGGGTAGAACACAGCCTGAGAGGAAAAAGACCAGGACAGGGTAGAACACAGCCTAAGAGGAGAGCAGACCGGGAGAGGGTAGAAGAGAGCCTGAGAGGAGTGCAGACCAGGAGAGGGTAGAAGACAGCCTGAGAGGAGAGCAGACCGGGAGAGGCTAGAACAAAGTTTTGAGAGAAAAGCAGACCGGAGAGTTTAGAACACAGCCAGAGAAGAGACAGACCATGAGAGGGTAGAACAGAGCCTGAGAGGTTAACGACCAGAAGAGGGTAGAACACAGCCTGAGAGGAGAGCAGACCAGGAGAGGGTAGAACAAAGCCTGATAGGGAAGTTGACCAGGAGACGGTAGAACAGCCAAAAGAGGGTAGAACACCCAAGATAGGGTAGAACACCATCAGGAAGTGGGGCAGATCAGGAGAGGGCAGCACACTGTCTGGCAGCAATGCAGACCAGAATAGAGTGGAACACAGCATGAGAGGAGAAAGACCAGGGGAGGGTAGAACACAGCCTGAGAGGAGAGCAGACCAGGAGAGGTTAGAACACAGCCTGAGAGGAGAAAGACCAGGAGAGGTTAGAACACAGCCTGAGAGGAGAAAGACCAGGAGAGGGTAGAACACAGCCTGAGAGGAGAAAGACCAGGAGAGGGTAGAACAGAGCCTGAGAGGAGTGCAGACCGGGAGAGGGTAGTACACAGGCTAAGAGGAGAGCAGGCCGGGAGAGGGTAGAACACAGCCTGAGAGGGGAGCAGACCAGGAGAGGTTAGAACACAGCCTGAGAGGAGTGCAGACCAGGAGAGGGTAGAACACAGCCTGAGAGGAGAAAGACCAGGAGAGGTTAGAACACAGCCTAAGAGGAGAGCAGACCAGGAGAGGTTAGAACCCAGCCTGAGAGGAGAAAGACCAGGAGAGGTTAGAACACAGCCTGAGCGGACTGCAGACCAGGAGAGGGCAGAACACAGCCTGAGAGGAGAAAGACCAGGGGAGGGTAGGGCACAGCTTGAGAGGAGAACAGGCTAGGAGAAGGTAGAACAGAGCCTGAGAGGAGTGAAGGTGAGGAGAGGGTAGAACACAGCCTAAGGGGAGTGCAGACCGGAAGAGGGTAGAACACTTCCTGAGATGAGAGCAGGCCATAAGAGGGTAGAAGACAGCCTGAGAGGAGAGCAGACCAGGAGAGGGTAGAACACCGCCTGAGAGGACTGCAGGCCAGGAGAGGGCAGAACAGAGCCTGAGAGGAGAGCAGAGCAGACCAGGAGAGGGTAGAACAGAGCCTGAGAGGAGTGCAGACCGGGAGAGGGTAGTACACAGGCTAAGAGGAGAAAGACCAGGAGAGGGTAGAACACAGCCTGAGAGGAGAGCGGACCAGGAGAGGGTAGAACAAAGCCTGAGAGGAGTGCAGACCAGGAGAGGTTAGAACACAGACTGAGAAGAGTGCGGACCAGGGGAGGGTAGAACACTACCTGAGAGGAGTGCGGACCAGGAGAGGGTAGAACACAGCCTGAGCGGACTGCAGACCAGGAGAGGGCAGAACAAGGCCTGAGAGGAGACAGACCAGGAGAGGGTAGAACACAGCCTGAGAGGAAAAATACCAGGACAGGGTAGAACACAGCCTAAGAGGAGAGCAGACCGGGAGAGGGTAGAAGAGAGCCTGAGAGGAGTGCAGACCAGGAGAGGGTAGAAGACAGCCTGAGAGGAGAGCAGACCGGGAGAGGCTAGAACAAAGTTTTGAGAGAAAAGCAGACCGGAGAGTTTAGAACACAGCCAGAGAAGAGACAGACCATGAGAGGGTAGAACAGAGCCTGAGAGGTTAACGACCAGAAGAGGGTAGAACACAGCCTGAGAGGAGAGCAGACCAGGAGAGGGTAGAACACAGCCTGATAGGGAAGTTGACCAGGAGACGGTAGAACAGCCAAAAGAGGGTAGAACACCCAAGATAGGGTAGAACACCATCAGGAAGTGGGGCAGATCAGGAGAGGGCAGCACACTGTCTGGCAGCAATGCAGACCAGAATAGAGTGGAACACAGCATGAGAGGAGAAAGACCAGGGGAGGGTAGAACACAGCCTGAGAGGAGAGCAGACCAGGAGAGGTTAGAACACAGCCTGAGAGGAGAAAGACCAGGAGAGGTTAGAACACAGCCTGAGAGGAGAAAGACCAGGAGAGGGTAGAACACAGCCTGAGAGGAGAAAGACCAGGAGAGGGTAGAACAGAGCCTGAGAGGAGTGCAGACCGGGAGAGGGTAGTACACAGGCTAAGAGGAGAGCAGGCCGGGAGAGGGTAGAACACAGCCTGAGAGGAGAGCAGACCAGGAGAGGTTAGAACACAGCCTGAGAGGAGTGCAGACCAGGAGAGGGTAGAACACAGCCTGAGAGGAGAAAGACCAGGAGAGGTTAGAACACAGCCTAAGAGGAGAGCAGACCAGGAGAGGTTAGAACCCAGCCTGAGAGGAGAAAGACCAGGAGAGGTTAGAACACAGCCTGAGCGGACTGCAGACCAGGAGAGGGCAGAACACAGCCTGAGAGGAGAAAGACCAGGGGAGGGTAGGGCACAGCTTGAGAGGAGAACAGGCTAGGAGAAGGTAGAACAGAGCCTGAGAGGAGTGAAGGTGATGAGAGGGTAGAACACAGCCTAAGGGGAGTGCAGACCGGAAGAGGGTAGAACACTTCCTGAGATGAGAGCAGGCCATAAGAGGGTAGAAGACAGCCTGAGAGGAGAGCAGACCAGGAGAGGGTAGAACACCGCCTGAGAGGACTGCAGGCCAGGAGAGGGCAGAACAGAGCCTGAGAGGAGAGCAGAGCAGACCAGGAGAGGGTAGAAGAGAGCCTGAGAGGAGTGCAGACTGGGAGAGGGTAGAACACAGCCTGAGAGGAGACAGACCAGGAGAGGGTAGAACACAGCCTGAGAGGAGAGCAGACCGGGGGAGGGTAGAACACAGCCTGAGAGGAGTGCAGACTGGGAGAGGGTAGAACACAGCCTGAGAGGAGAGCAGACCGGTAGAGGGTAGAACACAGCCTGAGAGGAGACAGACCAGGAGAGGGTAGAACACAGCCTGAGAGGAAAAAGATCAGGACAGGGTAGAACACAGCCTGAGAGGAGAGCAGACCAGGAGAGGGTAGAACACAGCCTGAGAGGAGAGCAGACCAGGAGAGGGTAGAACACAGCCTGAGAGGAGAGCGGACCAGGAGAGGGTAGAACACAGCCTGAGAGGAGACAGACCAGGAGAGGGTAGAACACAGCCTGAGAGGAGAAAGACCAGGAGAGGGTAGAACAGAGCCTGAGAGGAGTGCAGACCGGGAGAGGGTAGTACACAGGCTAAGAGGAGAGCAGACCGGGAGAGGGTAGAACACAGCCTGAGAGGAGAGCAGACCAGGAGAGGTTAGAACACAGCCTGAGAGGAGTGCAGACCATGAGAGGGTAGAACACAGCCTGAGAGGAGAAAGACCAGGAGAGGTTAGAACACAGCCTAAGAGGAGAGCAGACCAGGAGAGGTTAGAACACAGCCTGAGAGGAGAAAGACCAGGAGAGGGTAGAACACAGCCTAAGAGGAGAGCAGACCGGGAGAGGGTAGAAGAGAGCCTGAGAGGAGTGCAGACCAGGAGAGGGTAGAACACAGCCTGAGAGGAGAGCAGACCAGGAGAGGGTAGAACACAGCCTGAGAGGAGAGCGGACCAGGAGAGGGTAGAACACAGCCTGAGAGGAGACAGACCAGGAGAGGGTAGAACACAGCCTGAGAGGAGAAAGACCAGGAGAGGGTAGAACAGAGCCTGAGAGGAGTGCAGACCGGGAGAGGGTAGTACACAGGCTAAGAGGAGAGCAGACCGGGAGAGGGTAGAACACAGCCTGAGAGGAGAGCAGACCAGGAGAGGTTAGAACACAGCCTGAGAGGAGTGCAGACCATGAGAGGGTAGAACACAGCCTGAGAGGAGAAAGACCAGGAGAGGTTAGAACACAGCCTAAGAGGAGAGCAGACCAGGAGAGGGTAGAACACAGCCTGAGAGGAGAGCGGACCAGGAGAGGGTAGAACACAGCCTGAGAGGAGACAGACCAGGAGAGGGTAGAACACAGCCTGAGAGGAGAAAGACCAGGAGAGGGTAGAACAGAGCCTGAGAGGAGTGCAGACCGGGAGAGGGTAGTACACAGGCTAAGAGGAGAGCAGACCGGGAGAGGGTAGAACACAGCCTGAGAGGAGAGCAGACCAGGAGAGGTTAGAACACAGCCTGAGAGGAGTGCAGACCATGAGAGGGTAGAACACAGCCTGAGAGGAGAAAGACCAGGAGAGGTTAGAACACAGCCTAAGAGGAGAGCAGACCAGGAGAGGTTAGAACACAGCCTGAGAGGAGAAAGACCAGGAGAGGGTAGAACACAGCCTAAGAGGAGAGCAGACCGGGAGAGGGTAGTACACAGGCTAAGAGGAGAAAGACCAGGAGAGGGTAGAACACAGCCTGAGAGGAGAGCGGACCAGGAGAGGGTAGAACAAAGCCTGAGAGGAGTGCAGACCAGGAGAGGTTAGAACACAGACTGAGAAGAGTGCGGACCAGGGGAGGGTAGAACACTACCTGAGAGGAGTGCGGACCAGGAGAGGGTAGAACACAGCCTGAGCGGACTGCAGACCAGGAGAGGGCAGAACAAGGCCTGAGAGGAGACAGACCAGGAGAGGGTAGAACACAGCCTGAGAGGAAAAAGACCAGGACAGGGTAGAACACAGCCTAAGAGGAGAGCAGACCCGGAGAGGGTAGAAGAGAGCCTGAGAGGAGTGCAGACCAGGAGAGGGTAGAAGACAGCCTGAGAGGAGAGCAGACCGGGAGAGGCTAGAACAAAGTTTTGAGAGAAAAGCAGACCGGAGAGTTTAGAACACAGCCAGAGAAGAGACAGACCATGAGAGGGTAGAACAGAGCCTGAGAGGTTAACGACCAGAAGAGGGTAGAACACAGCCTGAGAGGAGAGCAGACCAGGAGAGGGTAGAACACAGCCTGATAGGGAAGTTGACCAGGAGACGGTAGAACAGCCAAAAGAGGGTAGAACACCCAAGATAGGGTAGAACACCATCAGGAAGTGGGGCAGATCAGGAGAGGGCAGCACACTGTCTGGCAGCAATGCAGACCAGAATAGAGTGGAACACAGCATGAGAGGAGAAAGACCAGGGGAGGGTAGAACACAGCCTGAGAGGAGAGCAGACCAGGAGAGGTTAGAACACAGCCTGAGAGGAGAAAGACCAGGAGAGGTTAGAACACAGCCTGAGAGGAGAAAGACCAGGAGAGGGTAGAACACAGCCTGAGAGGAGAAAGACCAGGAGAGGGTAGAACAGAGCCTGAGAGGAGTGCAGACCGGGAGAGGGTAGTACACAGGCTAAGAGGAGAGCAGGCCGGGAGAGGGTAGAACACAGCCTGAGAGGAGAGCAGACCAGGAGAGGTTAGAACACAGCCTGAGAGGAGTGCAGACCAGGAGAGGGTAGAACACAGCCTGAGAGGAGAAAGACCAGGAGAGGTTAGAACACAGCCTAAGAGGAGAGCAGACCAGGAGAGGTTAGAACCCAGCCTGAGAGGAGAAAGACCAGGAGAGGTTAGAACACAGCCTGAGCGGACTGCAGACCAGGAGAGGGCAGAACACAGCCTGAGAGGAGAAAGACCAGGGGAGGGTAGGGCACAGCTTGAGAGGAGAACAGGCTAGGAGAAGGTAGAACAGAGCCTGAGAGGAGTGAAGGTGAGGAGAGGGTAGAACACAGCCTAAGGGGAGTGCAGACCGGAAGAGGGTAGAACACTTCCTGAGATGAGAGCAGGCCATAAGAGGGTAGAAGACAGCCTGAGAGGAGAGCAGACCAGGAGAGGGTAGAACACCGCCTGAGAGGACTGCAGTCCAGGAGAGGGCAGAACAGAGCCTGAGAGGAGAGCAGAGCAGACCAGGAGAGGGTAGAAGAGAGCCTGAGAGGAGTGCAGACTGGGAGAGGGTAGAACACAGCCTGAGAGGAGACAGACCAGGAGAGGGTAGAACACAGCCTGAGAGGAGAGCAGACCGGGGGAGGGTAGAACACAGCCTGAGAGGAGTGCAGACTGGGAGAGGGTAGAACACAGCCTGAGAGGAGAGCAGACCGGTAGAGGGTAGAACACAGCCTGAGAGGAGACAGACCAGGAGAGGGTAGAACACAGCCTGAGAGGAAAAAGATCAGGACAGGGTAGAACACAGCCTGAGAGGAGAGCAGACCAGGAGAGGGTAGAACACAGCCTGAGAGGAGAGCAGACCAGGAGAGGGTAGAACACAGCCTGAGAGGAGAGCGGACCAGGAGAGGGTAGAACACAGCCTGAGAGGAGACAGACCAGGAGAGGGTAGAACACAGCCTGAGAGGAGAAAGACCAGGAGAGGGTAGAACAGAGCCTGAGAGGAGTGCAGACCGGGAGAGGGTAGTACACAGGCTAAGAGGAGAGCAGACCGGGAGAGGGTAGAACACAGCCTGAGAGGAGAGCAGACCAGGAGAGGTTAGAACACAGCCTGAGAGGAGTGCAGACCATGAGAGGGTAGAACACAGCCTGAGAGGAGAAAGACCAGGAGAGGTTAGAACACAGCCTAAGAGGAGAGCAGACCAGGAGAGGGTAGAACACAGCCTGAGAGGAGAGCGGACCAGGAGAGGGTAGAACACAGCCTGAGAGGAGACAGACCAGGAGAGGGTAGAACACAGCCTGAGAGGAGAAAGACCAGGAGAGGGTAGAACAGAGCCTGAGCGGAGTGCAGACCGGGAGAGGGTAGTACACAGGCTAAGAGGAGAGCAGACCGGGAGAGGGTAGAACACAGCCTGAGAGGAGAGCAGACCAGGAGAGGTTAGAACACAGCCTGAGAGGAGTGCAGACCATGAGAGGGTAGAACACAGCCTGAGAGGAGAAAGACCAGGAGAGGTTAGAACACAGCCTAAGAGGAGAGCAGACCAGGAGAGGTTAGAACACAGCCTGAGAGGAGAAAGACCAGGAGAGGGTAGAACACAGCCTAAGAGGAGAGCAGACCGGGAGAGGGTAGTACACAGGCTAAGAGGAGAAAGACCAGGAGAGGGTAGAACACAGCCTGAGAGGAGAGCGGACCAGGAGAGGGTAGAACAAAGCCTGAGAGGAGTGCAGACCAGGAGAGGTTAGAACACAGACTGAGAAGAGTGCGGACCAGGGGAGGGTAGAACACTACCTGAGAGGAGTGCGGACCAGGAGAGGGTAGAACACAGCCTGAGCGGACTGCAGACCAGGAGAGGGCAGAACAAGGCCTGAGAGGAGACAGACCAGGAGAGGGTAGAACACAGCCTGAGAGGAAAAAGACCAGGACAGGGTAGAACACAGCCTAAGAGGAGAGCAGACCCGGAGAGGGTAGAAGAGAGCCTGAGAGGAGTGCAGACCAGGAGAGGGTAGAAGACAGCCTGAGAGGAGAGCAGACCGGGAGAGGCTAGAACAAAGTTTTGAGAGAAAAGCAGACCGGAGAGTTTAGAACACAGCCAGAGAAGAGACAGACCATGAGAGGGTAGAACAGAGCCTGAGAGGTTAACGACCAGAAGAGGGTAGAACACAGCCTGAGAGGAGAGCAGACCAGGAGAGGGTAGAACACAGCCTGATAGGGAAGTTGACCAGGAGACGGTAGAACAGCCAAAAGAGGGTAGAACACCCAAGATAGGGTAGAACACCATCAGGAAGTGGGGCAGATCAGGAGAGGGCAGCACACTGTCTGGCAGCAATGCAGACCAGAATAGAGTGGAACACAGCATGAGAGGAGAAAGACCAGGGGAGGGTAGAACACAGCCTGAGAGGAGAGCAGACCAGGAGAGGTTAGAACACAGCCTGAGAGGAGAAAGACCAGGAGAGGTTAGAACACAGCCTGAGAGGAGAAAGACCAGGAGAGGGTAGAACACAGCCTGAGAGGAGAAAGACCAGGAGAGGGTAGAACAGAGCCTGAGAGGAGTGCAGACCGGGAGAGGGTAGTACACAGGCTAAGAGGAGAGCAGGCCGGGAGAGGGTAGAACACAGCCTGAGAGGAGAGCAGACCAGGAGAGGTTAGAACACAGCCTGAGAGGAGTGCAGACCAGGAGAGGGTAGAACACAGCCTGAGAGGAGAAAGACCAGGAGAGGTTAGAACACAGCCTAAGAGGAGAGCAGACCAGGAGAGGTTAGAACCCAGCCTGAGAGGAGAAAGACCAGGAGAGGTTAGAACACAGCCTGAGCGGACTGCAGACCAGGAGAGGGCAGAACACAGCCTGAGAGGAGAAAGACCAGGGGAGGGTAGGGCACAGCTTGAGAGGAGAACAGGCTAGGAGAAGGTAGAACAGAGCCTGAGAGGAGTGAAGGTGAGGAGAGGGTAGAACACAGCCTAAGGGGAGTGCAGACCGGAAGAGGGTAGAACACTTCCTGAGATGAGAGCAGGCCATAAGAGGGTAGAAGACAGCCTGAGAGGAGAGCAGACCAGGAGAGGGTAGAACACCGCCTGAGAGGACTGCAGTCCAGGAGAGGGCAGAACAGAGCCTGAGAGGAGAGCAGAGCAGACCAGGAGAGGGTAGAAGAGAGCCTGAGAGGAGTGCAGACTGGGAGAGGGTAGAACACAGCCTGAGAGGAGACAGACCAGGAGAGGGTAGAACACAGCCTGAGAGGAGAGCAGACCGGGGGAGGGTAGAACACAGCCTGAGAGGAGTGCAGACTGGGAGAGGGTAGAACACAGCCTGAGAGGAGAGCAGACCGGTAGAGGGTAGAACACAGCCTGAGAGGAGACAGACCAGGAGAGGGTAGAACACAGCCTGAGAGGAAAAAGATCAGGACAGGGTAGAACACAGCCTGAGAGGAGAGCAGACCAGGAGAGGGTAGAACACAGCCTGAGAGGAGAGCAGACCAGGAGAGGGTAGAACACAGCCTGAGAGGAGAGCGGACCAGGAGAGGGTAGAACACAGCCTGAGAGGAGACAGACCAGGAGAGGGTAGAACACAGCCTGAGAGGAGAAAGACCAGGAGAGGGTAGAACAGAGCCTGAGAGGAGTGCAGACCGGGAGAGGGTAGTACACAGGCTAAGAGGAGAGCAGACCGGGAGAGGGTAGAACACAGCCTGAGAGGAGAGCAGACCAGGAGAGGTTAGAACACAGCCTGAGAGGAGTGCAGACCATGAGAGGGTAGAACACAGCCTGAGAGGAGAAAGACCAGGAGAGGTTAGAACACAGCCTAAGAGGAGAGCAGACCAGGAGAGGTTAGAACACAGCCTGAGAGGAGAAAGACCAGGAGAGGGTAGAACACAGCCTAAGAGGAGAGCAGACCGGGAGAGGGTAGAAGAGAGCCTGAGAGGAGTGCAGACCAGGAGAGGGTAGAACACAGCCTGAGAGGAGAGCAGACCAGGAGAGGGTAGAACACAGCCTGAGAGGAGAGCGGACCAGGAGAGGGTAGAACACAGCCTGAGAGGAGACAGACCAGGAGAGGGTAGAACACAGCCTGAGAGGAGAAAGACCAGGAGAGGGTAGAACAGAGCCTGAGAGGAGTGCAGACCGGGAGAGGGTAGTACACAGGCTAAGAGGAGAGCAGACCGGGAGAGGGTAGAACACAGCCTGAGAGGAGAGCAGACCAGGAGAGGTTAGAACACAGCCTGAGAGGAGTGCAGACCATGAGAGGGTAGAACACAGCCTGAGAGGAGAAAGACCAGGAGAGGTTAGAACACAGCCTAAGAGGAGAGCAGACCAGGAGAGGGTAGAACACAGCCTGAGAGGAGAGCGGACCAGGAGAGGGTAGAACACAGCCTGAGAGGAGACAGACCAGGAGAGGGTAGAACACAGCCTGAGAGGAGAAAGACCAGGAGAGGGTAGAACAGAGCCTGAGAGGAGTGCAGACCGGGAGAGGGTAGTACACAGGCTAAGAGGAGAGCAGACCGGGAGAGGGTAGAACACAGCCTGAGAGGAGAGCAGACCAGGAGAGGTTAGAACACAGCCCGAGAGGAGTGCAGACCATGAGAGGGTAGAACACAGCCTGAGAGGAGAAAGACCAGGAGAGGTTAGAACACAGCCTAAGAGGAGAGCAGACCAGGAGAGGTTAGAACACAGCCTGAGAGGAGAAAGACCAGGAGAGGGTAGAACACAGCCTAAGAGGAGAGCAGACCGGGAGAGGGTAGAAGAGAGCCTGAGAGGAGTGCAGACCAGGAGAGGGTAGAACACAGCCTGAGAGGAGAGCGGACCAGGAGAGGGTAGAACACAGCCTGACCGGACTGCAGACCAGGAGAGGGCAGAACACGGCCTGAGAGGAGACAGACCAGGAGAGGGTAGAACACAGCCTGAGAGGAAAAAGACCAGGACAGGGTAGAACACAGCCTGAGAGGAGAAAGACCAGGAGAGGGTAGAACACAGCCTGAGAGGAGAAAGACCAGGAGAGGGTAGAACACAGCCTGAGAGGAGAAAGACCAGGAGAGGGTAGAACAGAGCCTGAGAGGAGTGCAGACCAGGAGAGGGTAGTACACAGGCTAAGAGGAGAGCAGACCGGGAGAGGGTAGAACACAGCCTGAGAGGAGAGCAGACCAGGAGAGGTTAGAACACAGCCTGAGAGGAGTGCAGACCAGGAGAGGGTAGAACACAGCCTGAGAGGAGAAAGACCAGGAGAGGTTAGAACACAGCCTAAGAGGAGAGCAGACCAGGAGAGGTTAGAACACAGCCTGAGAGAAGAAAGACCAGGAGAGATTAGAACACAGCCTGAGCAGACTGCAGACCAGGAGAGGGCAGAACACAGCCTGAGAGGAGAAAGACCAGGGGAGGGGAGGGCACAGCTTGAGAGGAGAACAGGCTAGGACAGGGTAGAACACAGCCTGAGAGGAGAAAGATCAGGAGAGGGTAAAACACAGCCTGAGAAGAGTGCAGACCAGGGGAGGGTAGAACACAGACTGAGAAAAGTGCAGACCAGGATAGAGTGGAACACAGCCTGAGAGGAGAAAGACCAGGGGAGGGTAGAACATCCAGGAAAAGAGTGCAGACCAGGAGAGGGAAGAACACCATCAGGAAATGGGGCAGGTAAGGGGAGGGTAGAACAGGAGCTATTACCAGAGATTGAACTAGCTGAAGATTAGGAGGGGCCCATTTCAGATCATGTTGGGGCCCCCTGACTAGCATGGGGCACATTGAATGAGAGCTATGTTCCATAATCAGTGCTGAGACTGAGGGAGATGTTGGGGTCATTGTGTTCCAGTGCAGTTTGCTGACTCCAGGCACATTCAGCAGTGCCTCCACCATGACAACATATTCACAGCTCAGCTGCAGGAGAGGGCAGATCAGGACAGCACCATATCTGCAGGAGAGGGCAGAGCAGGGCAGCACCATATCTGCAGGAGAGGGGAGAGCAGGGCAGCACCATATCAGCAGGAGGGGAGGGCAGGAGAGCACCATACCTGCAGGAGAGGGCAGAGCAAGGCAGCACCATATCTGCAGGAGAGGGGAGAGCAGGGCAGCACCATATCAGCAGGAGGGGAGGGCAGGAGAGCACCATATCTGCAGGAGAGGGCAGAGCAAGGCAGCACCATATCTGCAGGAGAGGGCAGATCAGGACAGCACCATATCTGCAGGAGAGGGCAGAGCAGGGCAGCACCATATCTGCAGGAGAGGGTAGAGCAGGGCAGCACCATATCTGCAGGAGAGGGGAGAGCAGGGCAGCACCATATCAGCAGGAGGGGAGGGCAGGAGAGCACCATACCTGCAGGAGAGGGCAGAGCAAGGCAGCACCATATCTGCAGGAGAGGGGAGAGCAGGGCAGCACCATATCAGCAGGAGGGGAGGGCACAGAGAGCACCATATCAGCAGGAGGGGAGGGCAGGAGAGCACCATACCTGCAGGAGAGGGCAGAGCAAGGCAGCACCATATCTGCAGGAGAGGGGAGAGCAGGGCAGCACCATATCAGCAGGAGGGGAGGGCACAGAGAGCACCATATCTGCAGGAGAGGGCAGAGCAAGGCAGCACCATATCTGCAGGAGAGGGCAGAGCAGGGCAGCACCATATCCGCAGGAGATGGGAGAACAGGGCCGCGCCATATCTGCAGGAGAGGGGAGAGCAAGGCAGCACCATATCTGCAGGAGTGGGCGGAGCAGAGCAGAGGAGAGGGCAGAGCAGGACAGCATCATATCTGCAGGAAAGGGGGGAGCAGGGCAGCACCATATCTGCAGGAGAGGGGAGAGCAGGGCAGCACCATATCTGCAGGAGAGGGCAGAGCAGGGCAGCACTGAGGGGAGAGCAGGGCAACACCATATCTGCAGGAGAGGGCAGAGTAGGGTAGCACCATATCTGCAGGAGAGGGCAGAGCAGGGCAGCGCCATATCTGCAGAACAGGGGAGAGCAGGACAGCACCTTATCTGCAGGACAGGGTAGAGCAGGGCAGCACCATATATGCAGGAGAGGGCAGAGCAGGGCAGCACCGAGGGGTGAGCAGGGCAGCACCATATCTGCAGGAGATGGCAGAGCAGGCCAGCACCGAGGGGAGAGCAGGGCAGCACCATATCTGCAGTAGAGGGCAGGGCAGGAGAGCACCATATCTGCAGGAGAGGGCAGAGCAGGGCAGCACCATATCTGCAGTAGAGGGCAGAGCAGGGCAGCACCATATCTGCAGTAATGGGCAGAGCAGGGCAGCACCATATCTGCGGGAGAGGGCAGAGCAGGGCAGAGGAGAGGGCAGAGCAGGACAGCACCATATCTGCAGGAAAGGGGGGGACAGGGCAGCACCATATCTGCAGGAAAGGGGGGAGCAGGGCAGCACCGAGGGGAGAGCAGGGCAACACCATATCTGCAGGAGAGGGGAGAGCAGGGCAGTGCCATATCTGCAGAACAGGGGAGAGCAGGACAGCACCTTCTCTGCAGGACAGGGTACAGCAGGGCAGCACCATATCTTCAGGAGAGGGCAGAGCAGGGCAGCACCATATCTGCAGTAGAGGGCAGAGCAGGGCAGCACCATATATGCAGGAGAGGGCAGAGCAGGGCAGCACCATATCTGCAGGAGAGGGGAGAGCAGGGCAGCACCATATCAGCAGAACAGGGGAGAGCAGGGCAGCACCGTATCTGCGGGAGAGGGCAGAGCAGGGCAGCGCCATATCTGCTCCGTGGCACACATGGCTGCCTTGCGCACGCACACACCTTTGCACCATACTGACATTGTGAGACCGGCCTCACGGCGTGGCACTCTCCATCATCCAGCCAACCTGCAACCACCCTCAAGACACGACACCTCTGACTCCGGCCGCCCCAGCCACCCCCGATCCGCGGGCCGGCCAGAGGCCTGACAGACTCAACACCCTACCACGCATGCCCAACCGAGGGAGCTGGAACCCTCGAGCCAGACCCAGAGGCGCCAGCCCAGTCACACCTCGGGTCGCTTTCCCCGGGAGGACTCAATCGGCCACCAGGCCCCTGGGGAGCAGGCGCCTCCCCTACCGAGCGTCTGGGGTCCCTCCCAGACCCACCTGAAACGACCAAAGAAGTGAGCGGCAGGAAATCCCGCCGAACCCCCTCCGAACCATCTGAGCCCTGCGGACGAGGTCGCGGCTCCCGAACACTGAACCACCTAGGCCTGCTGAGTGACTCGCGGCCCCCAGCTATTGAACCATCTGAGCCCTGCTGACGGAATCGCGGCTCCCGAACTCCGACCACCTGTGCCTGCTGAGAGACTCGCGGCGCTCCCCTTGAGGACGACTCGGTAAGAGATCGCCCAGAGACACGACACCCTCCAGCTCGAGGATTGTGAGCTTCCGCAGGGTATTTCGCAGAGACACTATCTTGAAAGACTGTCCCGCTACCCCCATTCCCCCCGACTGATTTGTGGTACGTTGTGCCACTGCTGTACTACTTGCCTTTTGGATCATAAAGATCCCTTGAAATCATCGATAAAAGAACCTATCGTCCTACAAAGAATACGTGTGGTGTCACTCTGTTCGTAGTGCATCTCAGGGTGTGCGCGCCTGGTTCGGCTTACTTGGGAGAGGTGGGTCAAAGGGGTGGGCAAGACGTGTATCGAACCCCCCTCCGGCGAATGCCTTTCCAACATTTGGTGGCAGACGACGGGATCCGAGCCGACACCGAAAGAGAGCATGCAGTGAACGACTGACGCACTACCAAACAGAGATGGAAGGAGAAACCTCCCTGGGTGCCGCAGGTACCGAAGTAAGCTCACCGTTCCGAGAGGATCAATTGGACTATTACACGCATAGAGAATTAAAACAGTTTTGCAAAGACCTTGGCATCGCTACCACCGGACTAAGCACAAAGGAAGACTTCCAGAAAGTACTGAAAGCCTGGGTCGAGACGGGGGCGCCCCCGACCCAAACGGAAGGGGATTCTACCTATGAACCACCAAGCATCCCGGCGAGAAACAACGGGCCAGAGGGGAACCTGTCCCCCGAGGAACTAGCGGACCGAGAGAGAAGCCGCAACCACGAACTTGAACTGGCAAAACTAAAAATCGAGGGAGAGATAAAACTGGCAGAGAAGAAGTTAGCCGTCGAGCAGTTACGGCTACAAGGGGAACTCGAAGAGAAGAGACTCCAAAGGGAGCACGACGAAAAGAAACTCCAGCTAGAACATGAACGCGGCCTGAAGGAGATTGAGTGGCGGGCTAGAAACGAAAAGTCGCAGCCACCCGGGAATCCACCGTCCGCTCCCACCGGGGAAACCAAAGTTCACATCCCCAAGGATGTGGTAAAGGAGTATTATAAGAACGATGATATCCACAGTGGTTTAAGGCCTACGAAGTCGCCATGACCTCTCACCGAGTCCCGCAAAAGGATTGGGGGGCTGGCCTATGGGGCCGGTTCTTAAGCGAAGGTAGAGACACTCTGCTAGATCTGCCCTCCACGGTCATGAACTCCTACAGCCACATGAAGGAAGCCCTCGTGGGCCGGTACGGACTCACCCCCGAAATGTACCGACAACGGTTCCGAGATTGCAAGAAGATACCGGGCACCACGTGGGTAGAATACGTGAACTTTTACAGCCGAGCCTTGGACGGGTGGATCAAGGGCAGCAAGGTCTCCACCTTCGAAGAACTGTTCGATCTGATTGCCTGGGAACATTTAGCGGCCAATTGCTTTATAGAAATGCGCCAGCATCTCCTGGACAGTAAACTCACCGACCCTCGGAAGCTGGCCGCTGAGGCTGATCGTTGGGTGAACACCCGGGCCACCCGGGGCCCCGTGGGGGACTACGGCCGCCACAGTCAGGGTCCCCCCCCGCCAGAGGGGCGGAGGGAACCACGGCCGACCAAGAGACTTCCCCGGGGGGTCCTCAACCAGCCCCCCCAGCAGCCCACCAGCGGCGGGTTCGGCACCGTCCCCAGCAAGCACCGGAGCCCCAGGACGACCAGGTCCATGAGCTAGGATCACCTGCTTCCGCTGCCAGCAGCCCGGACACTACGCCAATGACCCACAGTGTCCCCAGTATCAGCGAACCACAACGACCAACCCCACGGCCTGGCAGATGGCCTCCGTGGCTCTGGGGGAAGAGATGGAAGACTCCGAGGAATGGGAACCGGCGGCCATGGCCCTGGTCTCCCTTGGTGATCAAGAAATGGTCCCCGGGACACCCTTGCCCGCCAACACAGAAAAGTACCGACAGCGGGTGACCATCAACGGCCACCGAGTCGAGGGCCTTCGCGACACCGGGGCGAGTGTCACCGCGGTCCACCGCAGCCTAATTTCAGAAGACCAGATCCTAACCGGGGCCCTCTGTCCGGTCGTATCCTCCGACAATTCTGAGAGCCTCTGCCAGATGGCGCTGGTGCCCTTCGAGTGGGGAGGGGTCTCCGGAGAACTGAAGGTAGCGGTCCGGACCTCGCAGCCCGTAGACTGCCTCCTGGGCAACGACCTGGAGAGTTCCCCGTGGGGGCAAGTGGAACGAAGAGCCCACCTGGAGATGATGGGCCTACCCGAATGGGTCTGCGCCACCACGCGCTCCATGACCGCACGAGTGCCTCCCTCCAAGGGCGGTGAAGCCCTCTTACCGAACACTATCCCCGAGAACCGGGACCCCCTCCCAGAAGCAGACAACCCTCCTTCCGAGGGAGAAGGAGACACTAACTCAGGGGAAGGACCGGAACCTTCCGCCCCAGAGGCCCCGACGGAACTCGAAGAACTGCCCGAGTTGGCCCAGTGGCGCTGCGAAGGGGGGCCCTCCCGCGAAGAGTTCTGCCAGGAACAGACCACCTGCCCCTCCCTCGAGGGACTAAGACAACAAGCAGAAGCCCAGGCCGCCGGTGACCGAACCGGAACCCATTGGATCTATTGGGACAATGGCCTCCTATACAGCGAGCAAAAGTCCGCCGAGCTAGGCGCAGCACGAGTACTGGTGGTACCCCTGCGGTTCCGGAGCCTCCTCCTGGGCCTGGCCCACGATGTACCATTGGCAGGACACTTAGGCCAAGACAAGACATACCAGCGATTGGTGACCCACTTCTATTGGCCCAAGATGCGAGCGAATGTAGAAGCACACTGCAAGTCCTGCCTCACGTGCCAGGGCAGTGGGAAGAGTGGCGGAAAACGCAAAGCTCCCTTACAACCGTTCCCCGTTGTGAGTACCCCGTTCGAGCGGGTCGGCATCGACATCGTGGGACCCCTGGATCCAAAGACTGCCCAGGGCCACAGATTCATCCTTGTCCTGGTGGACCATGCCACCCGCTACCCCGAGGCCATCCCCCTCCGCACCGTGACGGCTCCCGTGGTGGGCCGGGCTCTCATGGGGTTCTTCTCCCGTGTCGGATTTCCCCGCGAGGTTGTGAGTGATCGCGGCACTAACTTTATATCCCGCTACATGAAGTCCCTGTGGCAGCAGTGCGGAGTCACGTATAAGTTCACGACCCCCTACCACCCCCAGGGCAACGGCCTAGTGGAACGCTTCAACCGAACCCTGAAGGGAATGATCCTGGGCCTCGAAGAGCCCCTGCGCCGGAAATGGGACGTCCTCCTCCCTTGCCTCCTGTTCGCATACCGAGAAGTCCCCCAAAAGTCTCTGGGGTTCAGCCCCTTCGAACTGCTGTACGGACATCCCGTCCGAGGGCCCCTGAGCCTGGTCAAAGAGGGCTGGGAGACAAGCCCCCGGGGGACACCCCCTGATGTGTTCCGCTACATCCTGGCGCTCCGCAACCAGACGAGGAAGTTTAGAGAACTTGCAGAGGCTAACCTCGAGGCCAGCCAAGAAGAAATGAAGCGCTGGTATGACCAGAACGCCACCCTGGTCGAGTTCCAGCCGGGCCAGCAGGTTTGGGTCATGGCTCCGGTGAAACCCTGCGCCCTACAAGACAAATGGACTGGTCCCTTCAAGGTGGCCGAGCGGAAGAGCCAGGTAACGTATCTGGTCGACGTACAGTCCCCACGGAACCCCCTCCGGGTCCTCCACGTGAACCGTCTCAAGCCCCACTTTGTAAGGACGGAACTAAGTTTGCTACTGGCCACCGATGATGGGGCGGAAGAAGACACCGAACCCCTGCCCGATCTCCTGTGCACGAAAGAACTGGACGGTTCCGTGGAGGGGGTGAAACTGTCGGCCACCCTCACTCCCCAGCAGGCCGACGACTGCCGCCAGCTGCTCAGACAATTCGCAGACCTCTTCTCTCTCATTCCAAGGGTTACCGACTGGTGTGTCCACGACGTGGACACCGGCGACAGCCCGCCTGTGAGACACCGAGCCTACCGGGTGCCTGACCGGGTCCGCTCCTGCATCAAGACCGAGGTACAGAAGATGCTCACCCTGGGAGTAATCGAACCCTCCGACAACCCCTGGGCCAGCCCGGTGGTTCTGGTCCCGAAGGCGGCTTCCCCAGGGGTCGCCCCCGAACTAAGATTCTGTGTGGATTATCGGGGGCTCAATGCGGTCACCCGCGCAGACGCTCACCCTATTCCCCGAGCCGACGAGCTCATTGACCGCCTGGGGGCCGCCCGGTTCCTCAGCACTTTCGACCTGACCTGCGGATACTGGCAGATTGCTCTCACGGAAGGAGCGAAAGAGCGCTCTGCCTTCTCCACGCCAGATGGCCACTACCGCTTCAGGGTCATGCCGTTCGGGATGAAAAACGCCCCAGCCACGTTCCAGCGGTTGGTGAACAAGGTCCGGGCCGGACTCGAGGAGTTCAGCGCAGCGTACCTTGATGACATCGCTGTATTCAGCTCTCAATGGCACGAGCATCTCCAGCACCTCCGACAAGTACTAATGGCCCTGCGCCAAGCCGGACTAACCGTGAAGGCCAGCAAATGCCAGCTCGGGCAAGGTTCCGGGGTCTACCTGGGGCATCAGGTGGGCAGCGGCCAAGTCGCCCCTCTCCAGCCGAAGATCGACGCCATCAAGTCCTGGGAGCCCCCCACCACGCAGACAGAGGTTCGGGCCTTCCTGGGCCTTACGGGGTACTACTGGAGGTTCATTAAAAATTATGGTAGTATCGCAGGGCCCCTCACGGAGTTGACCTCCAAAAAGCTTCCGCAGAAGGTGCAGTGGACCACCCCGTGCCAGCAGGCGTTCGACGCCTTGAAGACCGCCATGTGCACCGCTCCCGTACTCAAGGCCCCCGACTACTCCCAAGAGTTTGTGGTCCAGACCGACGCATCCGAACACGGCATCGGGGCCGTGCTCTCGCAGTTCGACGACAAGGGCATTAATCAGCCCATAGCCTTCATCAGCCGAAGGCTGCTGCCGAGAGAGCAGCGTTGGAGTACTATAGAGCGAGAGACCTTTGCCGTAGTCTGGGCCCTCAAGAAACTGCGGCCCTACTTGTTCGGAACCCATTTTCGAGTACAGACGGACCACCGGCCCTTGCAGTGGCTAATGCGGATGAGGGGGGAGAACCCCAAGCTACTACGATGGTCCATCTCTCTCCAAGGGATGAATTTCACTGTCGAACATCGCCCCGGGACGGATCATGCCAACGCCGACGGCCTGTCCCGGTTCTTCCGCTTCGGCGAGGAGAACCCCCCAGTGGATGGGTAGTTCTCCACGCCTTTCAGCTGGGGGGGACGCGTGTGAGACCGGCCTCACGGCGTGGCCCTCTCCATCATCCAGCCAACCTGCAACCACCCTCAAGACACGACACCTCCGACTCCGGCCGCCCCAGCCACCCCCGATCCGCGGGCCGGCCAGAGGCCTGACAGACTTAACACCCTACCACGCAATGCCCAACCGAGGGAGCGGGAACCCTCGAGCCAGACCCAGAGGCGCCAGCCCAGTCACACCTCGGGTCGCCTTCCCCGGGAGGACTCAATCGGCCACCAGGCCCCTGGGGAGCAGGCGCCTCCCCTACCGAGCGTCTGGGGTCCCTCCCAGACCCACCTGAAAAGACCAAAGAAGTGAGCGGCAGGAAATCCCGCCGAACCCCCTCCGTCACCCCAGTCCCCCCTCTGCGAGCACTCCGGACTTCAAAGAACCAGCGGAGTATAACAAGGGGTGCCGGAGAAACAAGGACAGAGAAGACCTGGAACCATCTGAGCCTGCTGATGCTGTCGCGGCTCCTGAACGCTGAAGTCACCTGGGCCTGCTGAGTGACTCGCGGCCTCTTGCTATTGAACCATCTGAGCCCTGCGGACGAGGTCGCGGCTCCCGAACACTGAACCACCTAGGCCTGCTGAGTGACTCGCGGCCCCAGCTATTGAACCATCTGAGCCCTGCTGACGGAATCGCGGCTCCCGAACTCCGACCACCTGTGCCTGCTGAGAGACTCGCGGCGCTCCCCTTGAGGACGACTCGGTAAGAGATCGCCCAGAGACACGACACCCTCCAGCTCGAGGA
This sequence comes from Triturus cristatus, assembly GCF_964204655.1. Taxonomy (NCBI): domain Eukaryota; kingdom Metazoa; phylum Chordata; class Amphibia; order Caudata; family Salamandridae; genus Triturus; species Triturus cristatus. The sequence goes on along the minus strand of NC_140589.1, from coordinate 13,938,545 downwards.
TTGTGAGCTTCCGCAGGGTATTTCGCAGAGACACTATCTTGAAAGACTGTCCCGCTACCCCCATTCCCCCCGACTGATTTGTGGTACGTTGTGCCACTGCTGTACTACTTGCCTTTTGGATCATAAAGATCCCTTGAAATCATCGATAAAAGAAGCTATCGTCCTACAAAGAATACGTGTGGTGTCACTCTGTTCGTAGTGCATCTCAGGGTGTGCGCGCCTGGTTCGGCTTACTTGGGAGAGGTGGGTCAAAGGGGTGGGCAAGACGTGTATCGAACCCCCCTCCGGCGAACGCCTTTCCAACATACATCTAGCAAAGGTTTTGTACTAAGCAAACTTTGGAAATGTTCCATTTTGCGCCCTTTCTGTGCAGTCAACACACAAAGTGGAAAACGTTTGGCTAAAAACAGCTTTCCTCCTACTGCAGCCGTCCCTCAAGGAGGCGTGGTATGGAGGCAAAGCCCTCGCTGGAAATGTTGGGGGATAGGACTTTGCACCATGAAGCGTGAGTAGTAGCGTGGGAACACCCGGGCACCACCCCTGGGGCTATTCTGAGTTGCTTGTAGGTATCTCGAGCGCACATCTCTTGATGGAAAGTAAAAATAAATCATTACTGTGCCCCCGTAAGTGTCACTTTTGGTGACCCGTGGAGGCGCAAAGTTCTGTTTCCCCCACAGTAACCCAGAGGTGTTGGAACAACCTTTGGAGGCAGCGGGGGCACAATGCTGCATCACTGGAGTCCTAAGTGTCGTGAAACATCCGAGTGTCACACAAAGAAGACGGGCAGCACATGAGCCGCGCCCTCTCAGCAGGTTCGGCCGTGACGTTTCCTGGAGTGGCAAGTGGCACACACGCTTTGGGTAAGAGTTACGATGCCCCTGTTACTTAGGGGCAGATTTATGTTTCCTGGCGCATCCCTGCAAATCAGCAAGGATGCGCCAGGAATGATGCGTCACGCAAGTTTACCCTTGCGCCACACATGATGCGCCGCATTTACAATGCGGCGCATCATGGCGCAGGAATAAACAGATGCGTGACGCATCCGATGGCGTAAGGTTGGCGCAGTGCTTCAGTTGCGTCGCAAGCGCGACGCAACTCCAGCACTGTTCCAACCTACCCTATCCCTAACATGGTGCGTCAAGCCTTACGCCTGCTTCAAGCAGGCGCAGGGTTTTGGCGCATCAGCGTTGGGAAAGTGACTCAGTCAAATCTTATAGATTTGTCTGAGTGACTTTTCAGGGGCGTTCCTGCGACGGAACGCCCCCCCCTCTGTCGACACGCCCACGTGAAACCTGACGCAGGTTTTACGTGGCGCAGGGCTTTACATCGTGACGCATCTCCATAGATGCGTCACGATGTAAATCTGGTGCAACGTGGCGCAGGGTTTACACCGCCGCTGCGTCACAAAAGTGACGCAACGGCGGCTTAAAAGTGGCGCATCTCCAATATAGATCTGCCCCTATGTACTTTTCGTTATGGTTTGCCCCGTTTTTAGGTCTTGCCTGAGCCAGCGCTTTAGCGCTGCTCTGGCGAGAGTTTTAGTATGCGGGATTTGGAAGTGCTAACTAGTGGCTTTTTTCAGGCCTCCAGCTTGCGTTCGCGATGTCCTGCACACGCACAGCTGGCAGGCTTTCCTCCCCATCTCTCACCCGCTCCTGCGCATGGCAGGCTTTCCTCTTCCTCTCTCACCTGCTCCTCTCAGCCTGCGTGATCACTTTCGCGGCCGCTTTGATGTTGTCAGTGAGCCGTGCGGCCACTTAGAACATCAAAGCGGCCGCGAAAGTGCACACCTTGTGCCAGCCTGCGTGTCTCTCTCTGCCTTAGTGCGCGCGACATTTCAGTATGGCAGCCCTGCACCTAACTTTTATCTACACGGCGCACGCTTTTAATTCTGCTTACAGGATTCGTCATAGACCGTCTTTTAAAACAACCCAACGATCTTCACACCATCCCAGTTTTCTGCCAGCGCACAGTGTACTACCGTAATTTCCGGGCCCACCGGATGTGCATTGTGTTTGAAACACATTGCGTTTTACTAGCGGGACCACGTTTCATGTTGTGGTTCAGCTGCAGTTACGCCAGTGACTTGAAGTGGAGGTGCTGTGTAATATTTAGTATCCCGTCAGGTTCGTGAAACCTCCGCCCTTCAGCTATTTTTAAGCTTCCTTCCTCACTATCGGTGACGCCAACCTCAGAGCTACGGAGTTCGCAAAACTCTTTCCAAGCCCCACCTCTTACTGATAGGAGTGTCTTAATCAAGGGCCCAGTGGAATAAACAGACCAAAGCAGCGGCTCGCCGAGACAAGCTGTTTATTTTTCTTTTGAAGCAATGACGCTCTGCGTTTTAAACCAGCATTTGTGAACTGCTTACATTATGTCCCTCTTGAAAATGGGGGCACGATTGACAGCAGCCAAGTTGGTGTGTTGGATCATGTTTACAAACACTGTGCAGTGCACACACACACTCTCTCTTTCTCTCGTGGTCGGTCTTGTTTGGATTTGTTTATGTAGTGTGCATCTTATGTAGTTGTGGGTATATGAGGGGCCCTGTTTTTGGTAGTCATTTGTGTGTCTGGTTGCCTCAGATAATTCATATATGTAATCCTTTCCCTGACAGTGCGATTTAAATTTTAACTCCCGATATTTACGTTTCTAACCACCTAGGGTCATTTTCAAATGTTTCGGCTTCACAACAGGAATCTGTGTATTTAAAAAAACAAGCATTTGCATAGCCAATAGGTCTCGCCTTTGGGACTTTATAAGTGTTTAGCCGTGCAGCAGTTGAGGTTGTTGCAGGAAGGATATTGTGCTGCATAACTAAATACTTATAAGGCTCCAAAGGCGAGACCTATTGGCTATGCCAATGCTTGTTTCCCTTTTCATGTAACTAACAAACAATGTTTCATGTTATCCGAAGATCCCCAGTATACACAAAGTCTCCCTCACAGCACCTACAACATGGAGTTTATTAACGCTCCGGTAACATTTCCTTAACTCTCTCTTCGCCGTTTTTTCACCATGAGTGACATTGGACCCTACAGTTCCCTTTGAGAGGCTCACTATTTTTCGTACTCTTAAATGTCTCAATACAGGTTTAAACAGAATCTTGTCCATCACCCTAGGGGGCAGATTTATGTTAACTGGCGCATCCCTGCATATCAGCAGGGATGCGCCAATTATTATGCGCTACAGCTGCGCCACCATGGATGCGCCGCATTTATAATGCGGCGCACCATGGGGCAAAAACGGCACAGATGCGTGACGCATCTGTGCCGTAAAAGTGGCGCATTGCTGGAGTTGCATCGCAAGCGCGACGCAGCTCCAGCAATGCTCTGGGGGGCACTATCTGCACAATGCTGCGTCAATCCTTACGCCTGCTTCAAGCAGGCGCAGGGTTTTGACGCAGCATGGGCCTAAAAGTGACTGAGTGAAATCTTGTAGATTTCACTCAGCCACTTTAGGAGGCGTTCCTGCGCTGGAACGTCCCCCCCCCCTGCCCTGGAACGCCTACATGTGGCGCAGGGCTTTAAAACGTGACGCATCTCCCAGATGCGTCACGTTGTAAATACCCCGCACCATGGCGCAGGATTTGCGCCGCTGCTGCGTCACAAAAGTGACGCAACGGCGGCACAAAAGTGGCGCAAGTGCAACATAAATCTGCCCCTTGGACGTTAAACCAACTTCCGGTTGATGATTGTCCACCGGCTCAGTGGTGAGCGCATTTTACTATCTTAGGCGTCTGTCAGCCACTTACCCACCCCTGAAAATGTCCTTGTTCTTGATTTCCCTCCACTACTACGATCTTTTATTCTTATTTCCCTCGTTTTCTCTCTGCTCTCTCTTTCCCTTTTTTAGACAACAAATCTCACTGTTCTTCGTAAATAGGCATAGGATCTAATTATCTTCAGACACACTACTTCCGTGACCTATATTCCACTATCCAGAATTATCTATTTACACCCTCCACAAGGTCATGTATGGGGCATTTTCTTGTGTCACTATCTTGTCCCTTATTTTCTATAAGGCGATAAGCACATGCCGAATACTTTTTCATTATGGCTATTTCACCATTGCTGACACAGTCTTGCGGTGATGTGGGTTTCCACATAGAGTTGTTTGTTTTCATGAGGAGTCATCTCCGGTTCACGGTACATTTTCTGTTTAACATTTTGCCACGATACTTGTAACATTCATACCCCTTGTATCCTTCCCAGCCCTGAGGAAGTCGCGGAAATACTTTCCATACGCGACGAAACATGTTTCCCTATGTCCGTTGGCTCTATGAATAAAAAAGACTGAACAATATCCAGCCCGCCAGAAGACATTTCTTTTGCAGCTGTTGCTACCATGTTGTAATTCCTGTGTAACTCACATACTGTTTGATTCCTATTTTGTGTGCCTAGGTTTTTGCTTGGATGTGTGGTAAGTAGCAGGTGGTGTATTTTGGAGCGCACTGTCCCAAATATATTACTATAGCACCGTGGACAGTCACTGTCATTTACAGACAGCGCAGTTTCCACTGAAATGGACACTACATTTGCACAGAGTGCTGTTTACTGATCAGATTAGACGGCCCCTCACCAAGTAAAGTCTCCTGAATTGTTTTGTTCCCAGTAACAATCTTTTTTTTTTTTTTTTGTCCTCATACACCGTGAATGACAATCTTTGTTTCTGTCACACTTCAGGATTACAAAAAATGTGTTTCCTTCGTGCTTTCCTAACTGCTGATACAGCTTGAAATATTTGCACAGTTCATTTGGAGGCATTTCAATGTTGTTGCATGTTAGATAAACTGACACCCTGCAGCCTTTCCTTGCACACTCTGTGTGCCCCAGCAAGACTGCCAGAGAGCTCATTCACAGAGCCTGTCCTTGCACACTCCCTGCGCTCTCCCTGTGCCCCACCAAGACTGCCAGAGTGCTCATTCACAGAGCCTGTCCTTTCACTCTCCCTGTACCCCAGCAAGACTGCCAGAGAGCTCATTCACAGAGCCTGTCCTTGCACACTCCCTGCGCTCTCCCTGTGCCCCACCAAGACTGCCAGAGTGCTCATTCACAGAGCCTGTCCTTTCACTCTCCCTGTACCCCAGCAAGACTGTTAGAGTTCATTCACAGAGCCTGTCCTTGTGCGCTCCCTGTACCCCAGCAAGACTGCCAGAGAGCTTATTCACAGAGCCTGTCCTTGCACGCTCCCTGTGCCCCAGCCAGACTGCCAGATTGCTCATTCACAGAGCCTGTCCTTGCGCGCTCCCTGTACCCCAGCAAGACTGCCAGAGAGTTCATTCACAGAGCCTGTCCTTGCGCGCTCCCTGTGCCCCAGCACGACGGCCAGATTGCTCATCCACAGAGCCTTTCTTTGCGCCCCCCCCTGAACCCCAGCAAGACTGCCAGAGAGCTCGTACATGGGGGGCGCTAGGTGGCGCACGACTAAGATGTTATGTTATGTTATTGCTATTTATAGAGCACGCTGTTACCCAAGGGTGTCCTGGCGCTATGTGAAGTCATAAGGAGGCCATGAGAAGGAGACAAACACAAAGATCACGCAGAGAAAAGCCAGGTTTTTAAGGCCTTCCTAAAAGAGAGTACATTTTTTGTGGATCTAAGGTGCAGCGGAAGACCATTCCAGGTCTTAGCTGCGCATGCTACAAAACTTCTGCCTCCCCAGCTAGCTTTGTGGACTCTGGGTGCCGAAATCAGCTTTGCCTCTGACGAGCGCAGTGCTCTTTTTGGCAGGTACCAGGCGAATTGTTGCTTAAGAAACTCGGGCCTTCTCCATGTAATGCTTTGTGGACCAGGCATAGAGCTTTAAATTGAGTCCTTTTCCTTATAGGCAGCCAATGAAGCTTTTTCACCTCAGCTGAGATAGATGCATATTTTGGTGTATCATTAATCAACTGTGCTGCTGCATTCTGGAGGATCTGCAGTTTATGCATAATCCCTTCTTGCAGCGTGAGGTAAAGCCCATTAGAGTAGTCCAATTTGGGCAGGGCTAATGTGGTGATGACTGTTTGAATACTATCTTTGGGGAGGTAAGGCATTATTTTTCTGCACGCTCTAAGCGTAAAGGAGGTAGAGGATACAACCGCATTTATCTGGTCTTTAAAACTGAGTTTGCAGTCCACCCATACTCCCAGATTTTTAACTTTTTTCTTGGGGGTGGGCAAGAGGCCTAAAGAGTCCGGCCACCATGCCGGGGTCCAGAAGCTGGGGCCATTGCCGAACAGCACCACCTCCGTTTTGCCAGAGTTTAGTCTGAGGCAGTTCTGATCCATCCAACTTTCTTCAGCTGACATACACTCTTGGAGACGTGAAGCTTTTCGCCCCATTGAACCTGGCACTAATGACACCACAATTTGGGTGTCATCAGCGTAGGAGGTTAGCGAAAAGCCATATGATTCAATAAGTGGAGCCAGTGATGTGACGTATCTATTGAAAAGTGTAGGGCTCAAGGAGGAGCCCTGAGGGACTCCGCAAGGCTGGGAGAACGGTTTAGAGGAAAAATCCCCTAAGGCAACTGTTTGAAGTCTGTTAGAGAGAAAGGATTCAAGTAGGTCCCAGGCGGTACCATGGATTCCAATCTCCCGCTCCAAGATGGCCGCGCACCAGTGAGGCTCCTTCCCGGCAGAAAAACATCCTTAACCCCCATCCTGTGCTGCATATCAGGCCATATCTGAACGCCGAAGACGAGCGGAGCTATTACTGAGCCCCTTGGTGACGACTTCAGGCTGAGGGAGCAGTTTGTTGCTGAATGAAGGGCCGGAGACCTTCAGTGCTGAGGGCTGCAGTGGCGATCTGGAACGGCAAGGCGGCAGTGATAATCAGGGGAATCCGAGGCTGCGTGGGCCTTCCAGCCAGAGGCGGTGCGGGGAGCTGCCGCGCCATACTGTTGCCGGCATGTAGCCTAGCCGCGCTCCCCGAGGTTTACATTGGTGGGGCAGAAACAAGCTGAGATTGCCACACTGACGCTGTGACCAACGATTGCCGGTAAGAAGGGAGCTGCGTCGGGGGACCATCGCCCAGAGACTGCACCCGTAGCGAGAGTCCTGATGGGAGGTGGAGTGCCAGTGTGAGGGTGATCGTGACACCGGCGGAATGCGCACTCTGTGAGCCCCCTTTACACCCTGCGGATCCGGGGCGATTGATTCATAAATTACCCAGCTCCTCATGGAGATGCCGCTGTGCGCGCCGATGTTGACACTGCAACCGCCATTTTAACTGTCGGAAATAGCAGCATATACGGATGAGGCCGAGCAGACGCAACTGTCAATTCCTACATTCGTGACTCCTCTACTCTGTGTGTCTGCTGCCAAATGAGGCTCGTTGTGTGTGCTACCCTGGGAAGAACTTAAGGCATGGTATGCATGAGCGGTCAACAACACTGGGTAATCTATGTGCTTTACACTAGCAGGCGGCCATTTTAGGACACAAAGTGTGGAGCAGGAGACTGCGCTGGCGGAATTGGTCAGAGACTGGCAGGAGTCCAAGAGCGAACCCTGGAAGCCAGAGGAAGATAGCGTGGCTGTTAGGAAAATACTGTAGATTCTGGACACGGGGTGGATTCCATTGAAGCACAACAGGTGACCTGAGTGGCACGGTGCCCTACCCCAGCAGCGAGCAGTTTCATACTGCAATGGCCAACACCGAGAGGTGTGGCTGGTACTATAACAATATAATCCTCAGCTGCGTCTGACGATCCGGAAAGGCCGGGACCTGACAACGCCCGTGGCTAGGCGGCTTGCATTCCAGCCAGGGTGTGCCTAACCCCAGATGTCGTGAACTGCATCTACCGATTGCGCACCCTGTCAGGGCCGGTTGGTCTACTGTGTATCCTAGGTAGGTGGTGCTGGAGGTACCAGGTTTGAGATACCTTTTGGACATTGACTTGGGACCATAACATTCTGCCTTTCAATTCCTTGGCAATACCAGACAGTCACCATGGGGCGCACCGATACCAAACAAACAAAAATACCATTTAAACCGCGCAAAGCGCCTCGGTCTCATTCAACGGAGCAGACAGACTCGGATACTGCAGACAATCAGGAAGAAGACTGTAAAGCACTGTTACTGGATATGAAATGGAGCCTATCATCTATCGATGCACAAATGGACACAATGAATGCAAGGATAGATTCAGTGGTAAATAAACTCAACCAGCATGATCAGTGGATTAAAGAAGCTGAAACCAGAGTATCTGAGCTGGAGGATAGAACCATAGCAGATAGGGAGAATATTCTCCAAATAGACAGACTGCTCAAGATAATTGCGGATAAGAATGAGGACTTGGAAGCTCGTTCCAGACGGAACCACGTCCGTATTTTGGGCCTGGCCGAATCGTCCAACATGGGACGCATGGAAGATTTTATTGAAAAACTAATTATCGAGCTGTTTGGAAGAGACTCCTTCTTGGCACATTTAACAGTGGAAAGAGTACATAGATCGTTAGCTGCATGCCCGCCCCCCGGAGCGCATCCGCGTCCTGCGATAGTGCGCATCCTGAACTACCGCGACAGAGACGCGGTCCTGCGTCTTGCCAGAGAGAAGAAACAGGTTCACTACGAAAACACCACTTTGGTGTTCTTCCCCGACTTGACACAGACAGTGCAAGAGGCGCGGCGCAAATTTGCAGCAGTAAAGAAAAAACTGCAGGCACAAGAGATCCCATACGCCATGATGTACCAAGCGGAACTGAAGCTAACGCACCGTGGGAAGCAGCATTTCCTCCAAAATCCCCAGCAAGCGGAGGACTATCTCAAACAAAATCGTCGAGCAGCATTTAAGGGGGTGGAGGCCCGTAGCTGCTCCAGATCCCAATCACCAATGTCGGACCCAGACTGAAGCGGCAGCTTCTCCTGATGCACACATGGCTACTGCGGAAGGTCTACCTTCTGTGAACTGTTTTGAACTGGTGAAGTATTGCATTTGATAATGCACTGTAATTTGTTCTGCCTGGACACTCGCCTCCATCCCGCTATAGCTGCCCGCCTACTGAAGCGGAGTGGCATGTGGGTGAAATAGAGGTGGAGAGTGGGCAAGTTGTGAGCCCCTTGTGACTTTCACACGAGGGCGAACCCCCAAGTTTCCTCTACCGAGGAGTGGTAATTGACTGACTTCCGTTTATTATTGGTAGGGAGGGTATATATGCCCGACGAGTTGGGGATGCCAGAGTTGGTGTCGGGGGGAGCCCTAATTTGGGAGCAATGTTTTTACTGAGCTTACTAATGGTAACGGCATATGCTTAAGTTTTAAACGCAAACATCGAAGGAATGGCAGACACCACAAGCGATATCCATAAGCTAAATGTGATATCCTGGAATGTACGGGGCCGGAATAATCCTAGGAAAAAGAGGCAGATATTAGGGTACTTTGACAGGCACCACATTAAGGTTGCTCTATTACAAGAAACACATTTGAACCCGGCGGCTGCACCCCAGTTCGCTGCGAAATGGGCATCACATCGCTGTTTCGCATCGTACTCCGAGTACTCTAGAGGCGTGGCCATTCTCATCAGACGAGGGGTGAATTTTGTGCTGGGAGGGTCGGAAACTGATACTAACGGGAGGTTCTGTTTGATCCGGGGGCGGTTGAACTCACATGATGTGACATTCGCCAATTACTATGGACCTAATTCTGATGAACCACCTGCTGTGCTACTACTATGGAGTAAAATCCAAACGATGGGTGCTACTTATGTCATCTGGGAAGGCGATTTCAACACGGTGGTGAACCCGCAGATGGATAGATCCCAAGTTTCCCCTGTTTCATTCCACTAATATGCAAAAAACACTGAAAGATATAATTGACACTAACTATCTACTAGATATAAACATCCTACGCAACGGGAAGGCACGCACCGCTCTGCGGTCCACTCGACATGGGCTAGACTGGACTACCTGATTGTATCAGTAGGGATGGCACATTGGCTGGAAAAAGTGTCTCACCTTGCCCGAACGTACTCAGACCACTCTCCTGTGGTAATGGTTATGCAGTCCCCGGTGAATCAGACCCCCTATATTAACTGGCGTCTTAACCCTCTGCACCTTCAAGACGCTGTCTTCAGAGCAGGAATAGAACAAGAAATGCAAGATTTCTTTGCGCGAAATGTGGCGTCGGTATCGAGTCTCACAACTGTTTGGGAGGCATTCAAGGTCACAGCCAGGGGCTGGTGTATATCCAAAGGTGGGGGCATACTCAAAGACTTACGCAGAGATCTACACAAACTAGAAGGGGAAATTAAAGACCTTGAAAGAGATCTTGCTGCAGGTACTGACGAGAACATAATCAGGGCCAAAATGCGGGATAAAATAACAGAATATGGGGATATTGCTGATAGAGAAAGCAAGTTTCGAGGGAAACCTTATATGGCAAGGGTTTATGGTGAAGGAGACCGCCCAGGAAAGGCTTTAGCAAATGCGATACGCCCTCCCAAGTTCTCTAACCATATAGCAGAGATACAGGACGCGCAGGGCACAATACACAGGAACCTCTCAGAGCAATTGAACACGGTCGTAGATTATTATAGTACACTCTATACCTCCCAAAGGGCAACCCTGCTAGATTTGTCACAATACTTTGAGGACACAGCCTTGGCCTGGTTGGGGGACACTCAGCAAAAATATTTGAATCTGAAATTGGAGGTGGATGAGATTACTGATGCAATAATGCACATGAAATCTGGACGAACGCCGGGGTCAGATGGTTTGCCAATAGAATTTTATAAAACGTATGCGCCTATATTAGCCCCCATTCTGAAAGAGGTCTTCTATGCGGCGCTGGAGGAGGGATGCTTGCCAAAAACCATGAGCGAGGCCCAGATAGCTTCTTTACTAAAACCTGTCAAATCCCCGCTATATTGTGAATCGTACCACCCCCTCTCATTGCTGAATTGTGACACTAAAATCCTTGCCAAAGTTCTGGCTACCCGGCTCAGCCTCCTGATGGAGCGGCTGGTGCTGCCGGATCAGGCGGGATTTATCCCGAACAGAGCCACGTCCCACAATCTCAGGACCCTCTTAGAAGTTATGCAGGATATAGATCCCAACTGTTCGGCGGTAGCAGTTTTCCTAGACGCCACTAAGGCGTTCGATTCAGTGGATTGGGATTACCTGATAGGAACTCTCAGATATATGGGAATGCCCTTTACCTTTTTAATCTGGGTGCAATTGCTGTATAAGCAACCAATAGCCACAGTGCTCTTGAATGGAACCAAATCTTCCTCCTTTACTATTTCCAGAGGCACGAGGCAAGGCTGCCCGCTGTCTCCAATTTTATTTGCCTTAGCCATTGAACCCTTAGCCGCAAAACTAAGGCAACGCCACAATGGAAGGGCACTGATATACCCGGCCAGACAACTACTTATTTCCCTGTACGCGGACGATATGACGTTGTATATCAAAAAACCTAAGAAAAACCTCAACCCGGGGAACAACCTTTACAACGCAACTTTTACAACGCACTACACTTACAACGCATTTTTTACAACGCAACATCCACTACAACGCATTCCATTACATCGCATGACACTACAACGCATTTTTAAAAACTACCTTTACAACGCATTCCATTACATCGCATACTACCTTTACAATGCATACCATTACAACGCATAATATTACACTACACTATCCAACACTTACCCTACTGTTGCACCCCCTGGAGTTAGAATAGTAATTGTTACCCCTATACTATCCAACACTTACCCTACTGTTGCACCCCCTGGAGTTAGAATAGTAATTTTTACCCCTATACTATCCAACACTTACACTACTGTTGCACCCCCTGGAGTTAGAATAGTAATGTTTACCCCTATACTATCCAACACTTACCCTACTGTTGCACCTCCTGGAGTTAGAATAGTAATTTTTACCCCTATACTATCCAACACTTACCCTACTGTTGCACCCCCTGGAGTTAGAATAGTAATTTTTACCCCTATACTATCCAACACTTACCCTACTGTTGCACCCCCTGGAGTTAGAATAGTAATTTTTACCCCTATACTATCCAACACTTACCCTACTGTTGCACCCCCTGGAGTTAGAATAGTAATTGTTACCCCTATACTATCCAACACTTACCCTACTGTTGCACCCCCTGGAGTTAGAATAGTAATTTTTACCCCTATACTATCCAACACTTACCCTACTGTTGCACCCCCTGGAGTTAGAATAGTAATTTTTACCCCTATACTATCCAACACTTACCCTACTGTTGCACCCCCTGGAGTAAGAATAGTAATTTTTACCCCTATACTATCCAATACTTACCCTCCTATTGCACCCCCTGGAGTTAGAATAGTAATTTTTACCCTTATACTATCCAACACTTACCCTACTGTTGCACCCCCTGGAGTAAGAATAGTAATTTTTACCCCTATACTATCCAACACTTACCCTACTGTTGCACCCCCTGGAGTAAGAATAGTAATTTTTACCCCTATACTATACAATACTTACCTTAAATGAAATGTAATATTATGCGTTGTAATAGTATGTGTTGTAAAGGTAGTATGCGATGTAATGGAATGCGTTGTAAAGGTAGTTTTTAAAAATGCGTTGTAGTGTCATGCGATGTAATGGAATGCGTTGTAGTGGATGTTGCGTTGTAAAAATTGCGTTGTAAGTGCATGCGTTGTAAAAGTATGCGTTGTAACGTCATACATCCCCTCAACCCAGTGCTGCGAGAGATAACTAAATTTGGGGCTATCTCCGGCATACAAATAAACTGGACCAAGTCTGCAATATTCCCCCTGACAGATAAGACCACCCCACACCAACTGGACCATCCCTTGGTATGGGAGAGTAACGAAGTGAAATATTTAGGTATTCATATCACCAGGGATAAAGACGCACTAATGCGTTGCGGCCATTGACAAGATGACGGATAGTATAACCAAATGGATACGGCTACCACTCTCGATGGCACGGAGGATATACCTTATTAAGATGGTATTACTACCGAAATTTCTATATCTATTTATTAACATACTGTATCGTCCCAGGAGGTTTTTCTTCAAAACACTTAAGGCGCAACTTACACGACTCATTTGGGGGGTGAAACAGGCTTGACTCAATCTTGCTACATTGATGTTACCGTATCGCCACGGAGGGTATGGTCCCCAATTTTGAATATTATTACTATTGTGCCCAGGCACACTTTGCAATATACTGGTTTCATCCACACCCTTTCATGCCACATCTGACGGTAGAAGAAGGCTACATGGCCCGACGCCCCCAGAGGGATATCTATTTACGGTTGTGAGGGAGCGGGAACGCGACCCGTCACTGTGGATTGTACCATTGCTGCATGGCGATGGATTGCAGACTAGAGGCTTCCATGATGTACTCCCCTAGGATGACTTTGCGACGTAATCCTCTGTTGCAGATCACGTATGAAGGGATATATCGTAGACTGCTTGACAATCTTCACTATAGCACGTGGGGACATCTCTATATCGGGGTACAGTTCCGTACTAGGGAACAGGTTTTTGGTGAACACAC